>NC_079330.1:21195468-21843968 GCF_029931775.1 Euleptes europaea | reverse complement strand
CACGCCCTCAGCCTAACTTTCCTCACAGGACCATCGTTGTAAGAATATAATGAAAGAGGAGGAAATAACATTGTAAGCTTTTTTGGGAAGAAAATCAGGGTATAAATATCTAAATGAACATGCACCTATTTACTTAATTTAATTTCTTCCCAGTGGGGACCCAAAGTAGCTTATAACGTCCTTCCCTTCATCCATTTTATTCGCACAACAACCCTCTGAGGTAGCTTTGGCTGAGAGGTTGTGACTGGCCCAAGGTCAGCCAGTGGGCTTCCATGGCGTAGTGGAGATTCGAACCTGGGTCTCCCGGATCCTAGTCCCACATTCTAACCACTTCACCACACTAGCTTGTATATCTTTAGTTTAAAAAACTGCCCCTGTGGCTTTTAAATCAGTGGAAGACTGGTTATTTCAAAGCAAATGAATTCAGCATACAGCCAGGCAGATCTGAGCCATCTGTAATTTGTGACATTGGCTGAGGCTCGTTGGGTGTTTTAAAAATGCACACCTAATATTTTTCTCAATGACACACTAGTGATCACAGCCTTCTTTTGCTCCTCTTACAAGCCCTTTTGATGTCTATCAGCATTCACTGGTGTATCTTTAGGAAATCTGACATCCCCCGGAGGTGAGAAAGGAAGGTTGACATTGAACATGGCCCGATCTCCTTTCTTCAGCCTGTCACAGTAACACTGACAAGGCCATCCCCCAGTGGGCCTCCTGCCCATCCATCATTTCCTATCAAGGTAGCTGTTGCAAAATCTGGACAACTTTTCAGAGACAAGCCAGCTCCTTTCCCCCACCACCCTCTTCCATTCGACCTCACCTGCCCTTGAGCCTGCCGAATGGCGGATTACGAGCATCTCCCAGCACCCAGGTCTCTGTCGCCAGCGTACGGAGGCTGCGTGATTCTCATGAAAATTACTCTTCGAATGACACCCAGCAGTGACCTTTGAATCCCGAGAGGCCAGGGACAGGCAGCTAATGGCTCCCAATTCCCAGTTTATGGCGCCGCTCGTTCATCATTTTGAAATTATACAGATGCTGGGCCGGGAGCTGATAACAGAGAACCTCTCACCCATAGCAAGGTTGATGCTTTCTGCCCGGGCGAAGGAGGAAACGGGAAGGAGACCAGAGACCCGAGTACTGCCGGCTGGAGTCAGACATGCCAGAGGCTCGAGGGCCCGCCACCGGACGCTTTCTCCTCCTCCTCAGTTTTCTGTCCAGAATGTCGACTTTTTCAACATGCGTGACTGACGGATTGATTTCGAAAAGGTAGATGCCGCCTCTCCAGAACCTGCTCCAGACCGCTCACAACTTAAAACACAAAACAATGCCAACAAGTTAATAAAAACAAGTCAAGACAATAAAACAGGTCAGCACGAACATACAAACAGTGCTGCAGTCCAAGCTCTGCTCACGATCTGAGTTCGATCCCGACGGAAGTTGGGTTCAGGTAGCCGGCTCAAGGTTGGCTCAGCCTTCCATCTTTTCGAGGTTGGTAAAATGAGTACCCAGCTTGCTGGGGGTAAAGAGTAGACAACTAGAAGTTATTTCGGGTTTTGTGTATTTTTAAAATTTGGATTTGTCAGCCATTTTGAACCATTGGGAAAGAAAGGGTATAAATATTTTAATTTTTAAAAAATCTATGCTTCAACAGCAGATCTGAATTGACAAAATTACCCTTTGCAACTGGCCGGTAAACCCAAATCAGAAACTATGAAGAAATATGTCTGCAAATTAGGGTTTGTGTTAGCGACAGTTCAACATGATGTCTTATTTGCCACAACATAGTTGCAGTCCTCTGTCCATCTCTACAGGAGGTCTGAGCACCAGATGAAAAAGAAAAGCTGACTGGCAGCTCTAAACCACAGTTTGCCTGGAAGTTCAAACTAAGCAAACTGTGGATTGTGAACCATGGTTAACACCGTGGTTCAAGGCTCAAAGGTTACAAAAATGAGGCTAAAAACACTATAAATTCATATGAGTAACACACAAATGATGCCGTTTTACCTCAAGTCTAGCTGCATTCTCTGTTGCTCTTTGGAAGAGTCTCTTGGACTTTCTTAATAAAGGAGCACAATAGAAGTGTGAACAAGAGAATTAATGCTGGTGGGAGGTATTTATAAAATATATGATTTCTATTCGGCTAGTGCGTGAAATGCATCCCGTTAGTTTTCCTTGATACATACCATTTCTTTTTAAAAAAATACTTTTTATTGCTTTTTCCATAAAAATAATACATTTCTTATTCGGTATTCCATATAGCTTTTCTTTCCATATATTTATGAATAATAATGTATAGCTTAATGCATGAACTCCCCCCCACACTTCCTCTAATCCATTCTTAATCAAGTCACTCCTTTATATTACTATTTGTCTATACCTTCTAAACTAGTATATATTTATTTATAATTGTCTATTTCTTTCTAGTGTCCATATATACTCCATAACTTAGTAACCCAATCTCTAATATATTCAATTAGCATTAAGGATATTTAAAGATACTATTAGGATACATAATTTCTCCAAAAACAAGGATAGAACTATATATTCTTTACATTATCAAGTAAGTTAAAAAACTCATTGTTATTTCCCTGCACTTCCCCTTACTCCCAACATTTCAGTACCCTCCAACCCTTTATCCCTTCTTTTTGAACGACTTTTTCTGTCGGGGGTTTCTATTGGTTTTTTCTTGCTTTCTTAATGTAGTCTCTTGGAGTCCATGGTGACCAGTTACTTGATACATACCATTTCGAGGTCCTTCTCCCTACTTCAATAGAAGAAGAAGAGTTGGTTTTTATATGCCGACTTTCTCTACCAGTTAAGGGAGACTCATCCTGGCTTACAATCACCTTTCCCTCCCCCTCCCCACAACAGACACCCTGTGAGCTAGGTGGGGCTGAGAGAGCTCTAACAGAGCTGCATCTTGCCCAAGGTAACCCAGCTGGCTTCGTGTGTAGGAGTGGGGAAACAAATCCAGTTCACCAGATTAGCCTGCGCCGCTCATGTGGAAGAGAGGTGAATCAAATCCAGTTCTCCAGATCAGACTCCATCGCTCCAAACCACTGCTCTTAACCACTAAACCACGCTGGTTTTCCACATCCCATACCTCAAGAAGCAGGTGTGGGGTGCTGGGTGGTTAAAAATTGTACCCACTGGTTTTCTTTGTGCTGGGCCCAAATTAAATGAGACGGCAGCAATCTGCCTTTAAAAGATGGCTAGTCACATAAGACGTGGAGGAGAGTCTGTGTGGTGCGGTGGTTAAAGTGTCAGCCGACCACTGGAGCGACCCCAGTTTAAAACCCCACTCTGCCATGGGACCTTGGGTCGCTCTCTCAGTCTAACCCACCTTACAGGGCTGTTGTGAGGATGCACTAGTGGAAGAGCCATATACGCCACCCCTTAATTTTTCTCCCAGCCAAGCTCACCACTGACGTCAGAGCTCAGCTGAGCCTGACGCACCTATCAACGCTTACCATTTTCATTCAGGTTCCACCCATAACCCACCAAGTCCCTTTTGACTCAATAAATTCCACCCTAGCTTCTCCCCCAGACTAACCAGATTCCTCCCGGCTCTTAGAGCCGTTCTCGCCTCTGCTTACCTTGGCTCAGCTCTCCAGGTTCCACCCAAAAATTGGCCCAAAGCTTGAAAACACTTTTTCGAGCAAGGTATCTGATAAAGGGAACTTTGACTCTCGGAAGCGTATACCCTGGAAAAACTTTGTTGGTGCTACTGGACTTGAATCGTGCTCTGCTACCGGAGACCAACACAGCTGCCCATCTGAGATTTTTTTTGAGCAGTATCAGAAAACAGTCATGTAAATGCTCAATATTACAGGCATACCTCGATTTATTGTGCACCGCTTTATTGTGCTTGACTGATACTGCGTTTTTGAGCAAGTCTACTGGCGCCATTTTCCCCAACAGCACGTGCTCGCTTCATGTCTCTGTGTCACATTTTGGTAATTCTTGCAATATTTCAAACTTTTTCATTATTAATACAGTACACTGTTTTTTAGACATCACGCTATTACACACTTAACAGACTACAGTATAGTGTAAACATAACTTTTATATGCACTGGAAAACCACAAAAGTTGTGGGACTCACTTTATCATGATATTCGCTCTATTGCGGTGGTCTGGAACGTAACCTGCAATATCTCCAAGGTATGCTTGTTTTGTTATGGGATCTCTCACTTGGGACGCTGGGGTTTATTTTCTTCTAAAGAGGTTAAGATCATAAAATAGCTCGGAGGCATCCCATCTGGTTCCAGGCACAATATTTCTGGTTTCCATGGGGTGCTGTGTCTTCCCTAGGTTTATTGCAATGGCTCCCTTGATGTGAGCCATATGGGTTGAGGTGGGAGCAGTGCGAGAAAACAGAAACGTCTGTCTTCCGAGCAGGAGGTCTCATCAACCAAAGCAATACAGGGTCCTGGGCCACACCAGCTGGCAACAGTCCCCTCCTTTCATGACTCCGGTTCATATTATATTCATGAACAGCAAAGTGGGCAGGGGTGGCAGCGGCTCTGGGGGGCGGGGGAAGAATCTCAGAAGCAAAGATTTCTAGCAGGCACCCAGACTGCTATCTGTGTAAGTGCTGTCAAGTCGCTTCCAACTCATGGCGACTCTATGAATCAGTGTCCTCCAAAACGTCCTATCTTTAACAGCCTTGCTCAGGTCTCGCAAATTGAGGACTGTGACTTCCTTTATAGAGTCAATCCATCTCTTGTTGGGTCTTCCTCTTTTCCTGCTGCCTTCAACTTTTCTTAGCATGACTGTCTTTTCCAGTGACTCTCGTCTTCTCATCATGTGACCAAAGAACGATAGCCTCAGTTTAGTCATTTTAGCTTCTAGGGTCAGTTCAGGCTTGATTTGATCTAAACCCACTGATTTGTTTTTTGGGAAGTCCACGATATCCATAACACTCTCCTCCAACACCACATTTTAAAGGAATCTAAAAACCCAGACCCCAGAAACTGACCCAACTGCAGTAAGGCAGCATGGATTTTGGAAGGCATGCATGTCTTACCCCACTCCCAGTAAGAGCTGAGCTGTGCACCAAAAGCCTTGTAAAAGCTCAGTTCCACTCTCCGGGCTGTCCTGTGGTTGCAAAGTCATCCTCTTGTCTCGATGAATGATTGATTTCCAACGCCTAATGATGAGTCCCAAAGGGCTGAGATGCAAAGTGCTTAAATGGGGGCTCGATTGGCTGTAGGATGCTGGAGAACAGTGAAATCCACTCTTCCATGATCTGGAGCCCACCTTTACACCCAACCTGCAATGTGGGACCCAACTTTAATGTTTTAACAAATCCCCACCCCTCTGAATTTTTCCTTCTGTCTCCATACTGCAGATATATTGGGCATCAGCTACTCTTTCTCCCTAGGGGAAACTGAGAACTGTACTTCTGTGGCTGGATAGCTCCTCCTAATGGGGGCCCTTGGGTGAGCCTTTACCTCTCTTCTTCACCCACCCATCTGCCATATGATGTTGACATTTGGGAACCAACATACCTGAAGGACAGCCTACTCCTTTATTAACCTGCCCAACCACTACGGTCATCTTTGGAGGCCCTGCTTCCAGTACCCCTACCTTCTAAAATTAGGCAGGTTCAGAAAAGGGCTTTCTCCATCATGGCACAATTCATCTGTGTGGTGTAGCGTTTAAGAGCGGTGGACTCTAATCTGGAGCACCAGGTTTGATTCCCCGCTCCTCCACACGAATAGTAGACTCTAATCTGGTGAACCGAGTTTGTTTCCCCACTCCTTTACATGAAGCCAGCTGGATGACCTTGGGCCAGTCACAGTTCTCTTAGAGCTCTCTCAGCCTCGCCTACCTCACAAGGTTGTTGTGGGGAGAGGAAGGGAAGGAGTTTGTAAGCTGGTTTGATTCTCCTTAAAAGAACGAGAAAACCGGCATATAAAAACCATCCCTTCTTCCTTCTGTCGTCATTTTCCACCAGACTTTTTTTGTTTCGCCTTTTGTTCCCTCCATGATCCTTCCTTCCTGCCCTCTCAGCAACCTCTAATTGCATCTGGATGAGAACGGTATTCGTCCAGAAGTTAAAAATAAGAGTGTTGCAAAATATGTCCCTTGTCGTCATCTATGAATCTTCCATTTCCTTCTGAGAAGCTTGGAAAGGCACACATGGTTCCCATCTCCTCCATCTTATCCTCACAATAACCCTGTGAGGTAGGCTGAGTGAGTGGCTCAAAGTCACCAAGTCAAAGCCACCCCTTCATGGCACAGTGAGAATTGGAACTCGGCTTAGCCAAACAGTCTGACCACTGCACCATAGAATGGAAATGTCATTACAGTCAGTGACCAGCACAAGTAAAACAGGTAAGTTACCAATTTACAGTCGTCTAAAAAAACATCTGAATAAAACATGCTGGTTCATTAGTTAGTATAATGAATGAACCACTTGGTAAGAAAGGAGAGCACATATAATATAACTGTTTGCCTTCATTTTCAAGACTGCTGGTTAGCACAGCCCCTCCTCCGTCGTATGTCAATTGCAGCGGCACAGAATCTAGCAACTGAATACTTTATATCTGAGTTTACATCTTGTAGCAGGGATGACATATGGAACTGTCCAGACTGCCTGGAAGATTTATGAACTAGTGGTGAGATGAACCTTTCTCTGATAGCTGTATAATATTGACAGTGAAAAAGAACATGTTCAAGGGTTTCTATATATCCAGAACCACAGCCACTGCACCATTATTATGACATATTGAATAATAGCACTGGCAGAGTATTTTCAGAGTTTAAAGCACTTCACGTGCATCATCACAGTACGTCTCACAACAGCCCTGTAAGGCAGAACGGTATCATGACCCTGTATAACAGATGGGTGGTGGGGGAGTCTGGGGGAGAGAGAGTGGCTCACCCAGCAAGCTTGTGAATCCAATTTAATGTTGTAGCTACAGGTCATAACATAAGCATCAAACATAAACACATGCAAGAACAAACCATAAGTAAATAACCTAAGAATGTATCAAAATACAAGGATAAACTATAAATCCCATCCAATCACTATTTAAACTAGGCCCAGTACTCAACACCGCTAAAACGTAAGGCTATCATTTAGATAAAAATCCTTATTAAGTAAAGGATATAAACTGCTTTCTGATTTTAATAAAAACATTGAACTAACCATTTGAAAAGTAACATCTGCCAGTAAAAATGAAAGGTGCTCCTCATCACAACCAGAAAAATTAATAATGAACTGACGCAGCAGTTTGTTTCTTATATTTCCATAAAGAAGGCAACGTAATACATGATGCTCAATATTGTCGACCTGATCATAACCGCAGGGGCAAACCCACAGAGGAATTTTATGAAATCTGCCAAAAAGACAGGCAGAGGGGATGGTCTGGAAATGTACCCTTACAAATGCATTCCTTAAAGATGCATTAGTAAGATCACTGAAATAATGAGAGAGAAATTTGTTGTTCTTGACAGAAGTAAACCAAGTATCATGAGTAGCATCACACTCAAACAGCCAGTTACGGATTTTCTACATATCCCAGGATTTAACAACGTCATTTAACAGTGAGCTTATGGCTGAGACCAGAACCCCTGATCTCCTGAATCAAAGCTCATTGTATTCAGTCCTAAAAACTGGCGTGCCGTTTTAAGCCCATTGACTTCAACAGACTTAGAAGAGTGAACCTCTGTTTAGGACTACATTGTTAGCTGCAAGCTCCATACACCCTCTGACTCCTTTTTTTTCTTTGTCCCACCTTTTTATAATAAGCTGTAAAAAGAAATGCTTGCAAAATCCTAGTCCTAGAATGGAAATAAATTACGTTTACAAGCCTCCTTCATCCTGTGAGCTTCAGAAGGCAGAATATTGGGCTCGAACCTGACTTCAAATTCCACCTTTGCTCCGCAAGCAGGTCGTTTTGAGGAAACCTTTCTCACGAACACATGAAGATGCTTTATACTGAACCAGACCCTTGGTCCATCAAAGTCAGTATTGTCTACTCTGACCAACAGCGGCTCTCCAGGGTCTCAGACAGAGGTCTTTCATATCACCTACTTGCCTAGTCCCTTTAACTGGAGATGCCGGGGATTGAACCTGGGACCTTCTGCATGCCAAGCAGATGCTCTACCACTGAGCCACAGCCCCTCCCCTTCTTGCTCGGTTTCTCAGTCTAGGAAACAGTAGCTGTAAACACCAGCAATAATCCTAAATACAGTTACACACCCTTCTAACTCCAATGACAGCAATGGGCTTTGAAGGGTGCAACTCCGTTTTAAGATCACACTGCTAGTTTCTTTCAAATCTGCCCCCAGCCTTCTCCCACTCCATCCCATGGCATTTCTATGCCACTTTGGCCGTCTCCCATCTTTGCTTATGAACTACAACAGAATAATTCCGTTCCAGGCCAAAATGGGGCAAATCGGAGTGCCAAGTTTTCAGAGACAAAAGGAGTTTGTCCTTTCTCAGATTCAATGCCCCCCACCCCCATTTCTGGTTATCTCATATTTACAGACTCCCTCTTCCGGCCAATGTTGCAAACGGACACGGAGGGGGAGGTCCTGAATCAACAGAAAAACACTGAAAACAGTTTTTCACACACACACAAAACCAATATGTATCATATTTTGCAGAACTTGACTATGTATCACATTTTGCAGAACTCTGGCTATGAGAGAATATAATTCCTTCACCATTCATCCATTGCTGCTCTCTGGCTGCTGAGCGTAGGTAGGTTACCCACACATCAGATTTTTTTTTTGTATTTCACCGTTTTATTTTAATGATTGCTCTGCCAAACCCTCAACCATCAGACTTCCAGAGCAGCGACCAACCATCCCAAAAAGCTAGACTTAGCAATTAATTAAAAACGCAACAACAAAAGAAGTAGGAAGCCAAAAACTCAATGGAAGGGAACAGAATGAGAAAAAAAAAACATTTCCCAAAGGAGGTCAACAAAATAAATCACCCCAAGCAAAATCACCGCATAAGCAAAAACCTTTGCATTTTCTTTTAACCTGTTCCTGAAATTAAGATGTCAGTTGATGGACCTTTGATTTAGCCCAGCAAGAAAAAGAGGGGGGGGGGAAGAATCATAGAGTTGGAAGGGACCACCAGGGTCATCTAGTCCAACCCCCTGCACAATGCAGGAAATTTACAACTACCTCCCCCCCCCACACTCCCAGTGACCCCCACTACATGGCCAGCAGATGACCAAAATGCCCTCCCTCTCATCATCTGCTTAAGGTTATAGAATTGGAGGAAAAAAGGCTCTTGTGCTGTATAATATGGGAAACAGCAACAGCACAAATTATCAATGCAGTTATATATATTGGGTGCAAAAAAATATACATATAGTGACTACATAAATAACAAACAATACATGAAAGACAAAAATTCATTTAATAAAGGCAAGTACTAAACGTTGTAACTATCACTGATATGTCCATTTTCTTTTACAGAGTTCAAGCTTCCAGGTAAGTGCAAATGTCCCAAAAGTATATTGAAGACAAGTAAACAGCTGGAGAGAATCTTTCCAGCTGTTTACTTGTCTGCAATATACTTTGGGACATTTGCACTTACCTGGAAGCTTGAACTCTGTAAAAGAAAATGGACATATCAGTGATAGTTACAACGTTTAGTACTTGCCTTTATTAAGTGAATTTTTGTCTTTTATGTATTGTTTGTTATTTATGTAATCACTGTATGTATATTTTTTTTGCACCCAATATATATAACTGCATTGATAATTCGTGCTGTTAAGGTTATAATATCAGCATTGCTGACAGATGGCCATCTAGCCTCTTCTTAAAGAACCTCCAGAGAGTCGAGAGTCGAGAGACCCTTCCCTTTCATTTTCTCTTCTCCACCAAGGGCAGCTAGTTCTCGCCCACCTGCTGGCAAAAGCTTCAGCAGCCCCCACTGAGCATGCGTCAAGGAAGATGGTCTCTCCCCCACCCCCGCCCTTTCCCCGACTCACAGTTAAGGCGGCGTCCACAGCCGGCCCGTGACGCAATCAGGGGCGCGGCCGGCGAGCCGTCCGCGGCCGGCCCGTGACGCAATCAGGGGGCGCGGCCAGCGAGCCGTCCGCGGCCGGCCCGTGACGCAATCAGGGGGCGCGGCCAGCGAGGTTTTCGGCGCGCGAAGCCATCATGGCGGCGGTCGCTATGGACGCGGCCGGGCCGGAGAAGCGGGAAGGGACGGCGGTCGCCAGCGGGAGCGGCCATTACGAACTACCCTGGTGAGGAGGAGGAGGAGGAGGAGGAGGAGGAGGAGGAGGAGGGAGGTCGGTCTGTGACCGCTGCCTTGCGGGCAAGGGTGAATGCAGAGTCGGTGTAGGTTCGCTGCAGAGCTCACGCTTAAGCAAGGCGACGTGAGCAGCTGGGCCGAGGCCCCTTCAGTTTTCAGTAGCGGCCATCCAGATGTTTTCCCCGTTGCCTGTTCTGTCGGCTGCAGCTCTTACGCTAGACTGCTTCTGTACAGGGAGGCTCCATTGTCAACTGGCACGGCTCATGAGTACATCAGAAAGGGTTTCCCTGGATCAGCATCCTGTTGTGACCCCAGCAGTCGCACATGAAGCTGCCTTCTGCTGAATCGGACCCTTGGTCCATCAAAGTCAGCGTTTGTCTACTCAGACCGGCAGCTGCTCTCCGGGGTCTCCGGCAGGGGTCTTTCCCATCACCTACTTGCCTGGTCCCTTTAACTGGAGATGCCGGGATTGAACCTGGGACCTTCTGTATGCATGCCAAGCAGATGCTCTCCCACTGAGCCACAGCCCCTCCCCTAAAATATCTCTCATACAACTCTTAACACATGAAGCTGCCTTCTACTGAATCAGACCCTTGGTCCATCAAAGTCAGTATTGCCTACTCAGACGGGCAGCAGCTTTCCAGGGTCTCAGGCAGGGGTCTTTCACATCACCTGTCTGCCTAGTCCCTTTAACTGGAGACGCCTGGGATTGAACCTGGGACCTTCTGCATGCCAGGCAGAGGCTCTATCACTGAGCCACAACCTCTCCCCAATGTCCTACAATGGAAGACATGCAAAGGTCAGTCCCTCCCAATTGTTGCTGTTTAGTGACTTTTCCTTGGAAGCATACTGCCTCTGAATATGGAAGTTCATTTCCTAAACATCCTGGTTAATAGAGTTGCCCTCCCACTCAGGGGTTCTGTGGCTTTGGGGTGGGTGGTGGTTGTGTAGTGGCCAACCGCCACCCACCCCAAGGAGAGGAATGGGGAGCCTACAGTGGTTTGCTGTCAAGGAGATAACCAGACCTGACCCACCAGATCAAGACCACCATAATTTCCAGTTATGGCCAAGCAGATGTCTCTGGAGAGGTACCTTGTAAGTTTTCAAAATAAATAAAGAGTACAAGAAGAGCCGTAATGCTTCCTACACTTCAGCATCCTGTCAATCTGCAGCCAGTCAGATGCCTCTGAGAAATCCCAACAGTGTCCTATGCTCAGAGGTATACTGCCTCTGTCTGTGGAAGTTCCTTTCCCAAGTGCCTTAGATAATTAGAATGTAAGTTATGTCCTGCTGGATCAGGCTCAAGGTTCATCAATTTGTTTCTGGCTGTGGCCAGCTGGGAAGCATGCCAGGAAAACATTAAAACATCCTTCCACTGCTATCAAACCCCAATCCTGGCATTTGGCGATAGACTGCTTCTAAACATTAAGACTTCACTTTCAACTCTCTTGGGAAGTAAAACTATAACCCCTGGCAAAACTATACAGAGGAGTCATGTACCAAATTTCACGTCTTTTCCCTGCCCATGGGTGGTTTTTTTAATACTTGGAAGAGGTTTCATGTGATTTATTTTTTTGGCACAGGGTTGAAAAATACAGACCGACGAAACTCTCTGAAATAGTTGGGAATGAAGACACAGTTAGCAGACTGGAGGTACGTAGACAGCTTTACTATTGGAGAGAACCTTTTTTTCAAAAAGCTGCATTACATAAAACAGCTTATTCAGAATGGCCTCTTAAAGCCTGTGTGACCTCCCCTAGAGTCCATCTGGTTTTGAGGCCAGCTTAGTGTTGTAAATAGGTTTTGGCTATTGCTGAAGGTTCTCATTTATCACCCGCCCTACACACAAAAACTGCAAATCATTTATGAAGAAATTAAGTAGCACTGATGTCAATACTGGTCCTTATGAACAATTTCCCTTTTGACTTTTTACCATGTCCAATAGTCATAGAAGTTCATCCCATCACATCTGTTTGCTTCTTCAGTCACCCTAAAGAGAAAGCATGCTTGTTAATTTTTCACCAACTTAACCATTTTCTCATTTCTCCACCAGGTCTTTGCAAGGGAAGGGAATGTTCCAAATATTATTATTGCAGTGAGTATTTGCAGATTTGGTAAACTATCTTCTTGTGAATCTTTTCTGTTGGATGAGTATTAATTCCAGGAGAGGGCAGGTACAGAAGGCCCATAAGGACAGCACTGGTGCAAGGGTTTTTTTGTTTAAAAAATGGGTTCCGCGTTTCCCCTGAGAACCTTCTGAGAGGAAGGGGAGATGTCTTCAAAGAAGCAGGCTGCAAAATATCCCACAGGGACGCTGTTGACTTCACTGGGCCCCTGCAGGCTCCGTTCCCATTCAGAATTCCTGTGACACAGCTGGTGATCAACTGGGGTGGGGGCAAGCATACCTCTGAACTCACTGTGTGTGTGTGTAAAGTGATGTCAAATCGCACCCAGTTTATGGCAACCCATTGTGTGTGTGTGTGTGTGTATGTGCGTGTGTGTGTAAAGTGCCATCAAGTCGCAGCCGACTTATGGCGACCCCTTTTGGGGTTTTCATGGCAAGAGACTAACATAGGTGGTTTGCCAGTGCCTTCCTCTGCACAGCAACCCTGGTATTCCTTGATGGTCTCCCATCCAAATACTAACCAGGGCTGACCCTGCTTAGCCAGTGTCTTAAATTTCACTCTTTGCAATCTTGCATTTGCAGGGGCCTCCAGGAACTGGTAAAACCACCAGCATCTTGTGTCTGGCACGGGCGTTGCTGGGCCCTGCTTTAAAGGATGCTGTTTTGGAGCTGAATGCCTCAAATGACAGGTGAGTTGTCGGGCGTCAATGTGAGTTGGATTATGTCCGGCCTTGCGGGATCATATATTCCACAAATGGCACTGCGCTCCTGGCCAGAAGAATTTTCTAACAGAGCAGTTCCTCAGTGGAACAGGCTTCCTTGGGAGGTGGTAAGCTCTCCTTCTCTGGAGGTTTTTAAGGTTACATGGCAATCTGTCAGCAATGCTGATTCTATGACCTTAAGCAGATGATGAGAGGGAGGGCATCTTGGCCATCCTCTGGGGGTGTGGGGGGGAGGTAGTTGTGAATTTCCTGCATTGTGCAGGGGGTTGGACTAGATGATCCTGGTGGTCCCTTCCAACTCTATGATTGCCAGTGTGTCAGGTCTGCCCTGCCTGCTTGAAGCCCTGTCAAAAGCCCACTTGGCTCTCTCAGCAAAAACTTGTGGCTGATTTTCTGGTGTTTACCTGCCATTTTTACAAGTTGTAATTTGTATGTGTTGCAGAATAAAACTGACCTTTTCCCAGCACCTGAGTGGGTGATACGGACTCTACAATTTCTATCATTCTTGTTGCAGGGGTTGGGTCATTCCTTGAATTGGCTTTACCCAACAGGTGTAGCTTTTGCCATCTACATCTATGATAGAAACTGAATTTCACCTCTTTGTTCTTCTTTTTTTTTTTTAAGCATGCTGTCTTGTGGGTCCTCCAACTTGACATCCTTGACTGCAAAGTGCTGAACAAATGCTAACCAAACCTTTTGGTTTTCAGAGGCATCGATGTCGTGAGGAACAAAATCAAGATGTTTGCTCAGCAGAAGGTTACGCTTCCAAAAGGCCGGCACAAAATCATCATCTTGGATGAAGCGGACAGGTGTGTGACGCATTCCTTGAACCCCAGAGACCTTTGACTCGCCAGCTTATTTATTTGGACACTTGTACCTGCTTTTCTCCACAGGGCAGGGACTCAAAGCAGCTGACAGTATCACCATCACCCTGTGTAAACACAAAGAGAAAAACACAAACTCATGTTAACATCAAATGTACCTGGGCATCAACAAACTAAATGCACAGGGATGAGCAGGGTGGAGCAGACAGTACAGGTCTGCCATTGATAGTCTCTTCCCAGGCAAGGAGGCAGGCATTAATTTCCTTCCTCCAAACTTAAGAGCCGGGATGATTACACAATACAGCTTTTGGTTTGGTTGGGTGTTTTTTTATACGCCGACTTTCTCTACCACTTAAAGAAGAATCAAACCGGCTTACAATCACCTTCCCTTCCCCACAACTGACACCCTGTGAGATAGGTGGGGCTGAGAGATTGTGACTAGCCCAAGGTCACCCAGCTGGTTTTATGTGTAGGAATGGGGAATCAAACCCGGTTCTCCAGATCAGAGTCCACCGCTCCAACCACCGCTCTTAACCACTACACCACGCTGGCTTTTTAAAGTATCTATGGTTAGTTATGTTGTCTGAACGCTGCAATGCCTGAATGCAGCAATGAATCCGTACCCAAGAGCAGACCGAGGCAATTCAGTTAGGTGGAAGGGTTAGTTTTAGACTAGGACCTCGGAGACCCAGGTTCAAACCTCCCATTTCACCATGGAAGGTTGCTGGGTGTCCTGGGGCCAGTCGCACACTCCCAGCCTAATCTACCTCGCAAGGTTGTTGTGAAGTTAAGACAGAGGAGAGGAAAACGACGCCAGCCACTTTGGGTCCCCACTGCTGAGAAAGGTGGGATATAAATGAAAGTGAAAATGACCAGCCTAGCAGGTCATTATGGCATCAGTAGATAAACGATCCAGGAGCTGGGACCCAAGCGCTTATTTCTTTCCCCTTTCGCCCTCTTTCCTTTTTTAAATTATATTGAAGGAAGGTTTTTTGCATCGCAAAAGGCCTTGAATTCCCCAGCAGTAGAAAGGTGGTATATAAATATAGCCTGATTTCCACACAGGTCAAAAGCAGACAGCTGTGAGTGGCTATAAAAGGGCTGCCAGGGCCTAAATTGTGGCTTATTTCTCTCTTTCCCCTCATTCCCAACTAGCATGACAGATGGAGCTCAGCAAGCCCTGAGGCGGACAATGGAAATCTACTCCAAAACAACACGCTTTGCCCTGGCTTGCAATGCCTCTGACAAGATCATTGGTAAGAGGGAGTAGGCTTTGGGGCCTGTTTCCAAAGCTGGGGGTCCAGATCCTTCTTGTGCTGACTTCTGAAATTTTGAGACAGGCTAATAGACGCCGCTAGAAAATAACTGCCGTGGGGGCGGGGCCACTCACGAAGTGGAAGGGGCCAAGTTAAGAGCCCTCCCGCAACAGGGGCAGACATTGGAGACCAGCAAGGGTAGCGGTGCAGGAGGTAGGCCGGTGTTGGGCTGCCTTCACCCTTCTTGTTTATAATTTATTCCTTATATTTATAGCCCACCCTCATTCCCAACAAGTCGGGCTCAGATGCGGGTTACAACAATACGATCATAAAACATCGACTAAAGCATACTTTAAAACTTCATTAAAACTCCATATAGTAATAAAACCAGATAGCATTCAGTAATCCATAATAATCCTAAATAGCGGCCACTAGAAAACCCCAGCCAGGCAATAAGCCCTTGTATGCCACTTGGGGGAAGGATGGGGAGGGCGCAAACAATGACATGGGATAAAAACTTGCGGCTGCCCTCAGTTGTAAGCCTGGCGGGACAGTTCCATTTTACAGCCCTCGGAACTCATTTAGGTCTCGCAGGGCACTGATGTTGCTAGGGTGACTGTTCCGCCAGGCTGGGGCCAGGGCCAAAAAAGCCCTGGCCCTCATCGAGGACAGCCGCACTCTCCTCGGGACAGGGATCACCAGTAAATTGTTCGTAGAGCATAAGGCTCTCTGGGGGGCATACCAGAAGGGCAGTCTTCTGCACAGTTCCATTCATTTTGGTGAGGCTCATGCAAAAGAATTTGTACGCCGCTTTGAACCACGAGCAAAGGCAGACTAAAAATGTTTTAATAAATAAAATGAAGCTTACCAGTGGGGTCCTCCGAGTGTCAACTGTGTGTGTGTAAAGTGCCGTCAAGTTGCAGCCGACTTATGGCGACCCCCTTTTGGGGTTTTCATGGCAAGAAACTAACAGAGGTGGTTTGCCAGTGCCTTCCTCTGCACAGCAACCCTGGACTTCCTTGGTGGTCTCCCATCCAAATACTAACCAGGGCTGACCCTGCTTAGCTTCTGAGATCTGATGAGATCAGGCTAGCCTGGGCCATCCAGGTCAGGCCCCGAGTGTCAACTAGCAGGGCAGATATTTGGCTCCGCTGTTGCTGGCATCCAGCTGCCTCGGGCCAGGCCGCATTATAAACCAGGTAACAGTGGGTTTGGAAAAACTGCTTGCAGGAGTCAGAATGAGGGGCCTTTTCTCCAGGGGAAGGTATACAAGCGTGCGGCAATTGCGGGGGTGGGGGGAACAAGGCGAGTTTAAAAAAATAAAAACAAAGCGGCTTCCCCACCTTGTCTCCCCAGAGCCGATCCAGTCCCGCTGTGCAGTGCTCCGTTACACCAAGCTGACGGATGCCCAGATCCTCACTAGGCTGATGAAAATCGTGGAGAAGGAGAACGTGCAGTATACGGACGACGGGTTGGAAGCCATTATCTTCACGGCCCAGGGGGATATGAGGCAGGTGGGTCGAGACCGACAAGGGTCCTCAGCAAACAGGGGTTAGCGGACACCCCCAGTGAGGAGTCAGCGCCTGTATCAGGGTTGGGAAAGAAGCCCTCTTTCTTCACATCACCCTGGAGATACACTGCCAATCCAAGGATCCAGGACTGAGCTAAAGGGACCATTCATCTGACTTGATATAGAATCATAGAGTTGGAAGGTACCACCAGGGTCATCTAGTCCAACCCCCTGCACAATGCAGGAAATTCACAACTACCTCCCCACACACACACCCAGTGACCCCTACTCCAATGCTGATTGTATTAAGGTAATACAATCAGCATTCCTGGCAGATGGCCATCTAACCTCTTCTTAAAAATCTCCAGGGAAGGAGAGCTCACCACCTCCCGAGGAAGCCTGTTCCTCGGTTGCTTCCTATAACGTTGCTTCATGTTCGAAGCCAGGGCTGGGGGCTCACATGCTGTCGACTCTGATGTTTTTTCTGGTTTGTCTAGAGGTGTTATGGGAAACTCCCACCGTCTGATCTGCTACACGTTATGTGGCTTTGCAGTTGCCAGTTTTGAAGCCCTGCCCTCTGTCCAAAGTGAGTGCTCGCCTTGGCTGGAGAGAGTAGGCATTCTGCAGAGGACTTGTGGTCTCTGTTAAATAGGTCGTGTGGCAGGATTGATAATGTCATCTAAAAGCACATCGGGGACAGCACAAGACAGGGGTTCAAGACTCCATTTCCACGATGCCAGATTAACAGAAAGTCTCGGTTGTTCACTGGGCTATACATGGCCCACAAATATCGGTTAACATTATATTATTAGTTGCAACCCCTTCTTTGGTTTGGCTTCCTGCTGGAACCACAAGAAGTCCCTGATGTCAGTGTGGCAAAACAAACTATGACAATGTCATGGAGCAGGTAGAGCAAAAAGAACCGCCAACCTTGGGTGTGCCACAAAGCAGGTCTGCCCATCTACAAGTCCCTGTCCCTCTATCAGGCTACAAGCAGAAAAACAGTGCACTGTTAAATGTCTGTTAGCTAATGCCAGCTCAGCTCATTTTGCTGCCCTGGGTGATGGAAGTACCTGGGCACAGGTATCCACACACACACACCCATGCACAGTCCATCCTCGAGACGCGCAGTCACAATACAAATGCATGGGGCAGTCTTCTCCCAACCAGGAGAGTTTGGAATGGCTCTGTTACCATTCTCGACACACATGAAATCATTCCTTAGCGTGAATACAATCTTTTGGCGTTCAAAATGCTTCACGCGCATTCACGTGCAGTCCTTACAAACAAGCCCTGTAAAGTAAGCTAGTGTCATTTATCCCCATATTGCAGAGGCAGCCCCACCCCAGGTGGCTGACCTAAATCAACCATCGAGTTGGTTGCAGAGGAGAGATTTGAACCAGTAGCCCTTGCAGCCTACACCTTGGTCCCCGTGCGGCTGCCAACACTTCAGAGGATTCATGTGTCACGTACAGTCACATTATTTTCTGATGTCAGTTAATTCCTACAAGATGTGATTATGTATTGATGTTGATAGGTGGGCCTAGGTTCAGTATCATCAGATAAATTCCGTCTTTGTTCAGGATTTGAAAACAGGATTTTAAAAAAATAAATAAATTTTTCAAAAACTCTTATTGCATACAAATGATCATTTAATATCCAAAATGTACAAACTACTGTTAGAACTTTATTGTGAACAAGAACAAATAAAACCCACTATGATTAGCTGGGCACAGATGTTGAGCCATGATATACCATTAAATAAATGGGAAAGACTTTGGTCACGAGATATGAAACTCATACTTTCTCAATCTTTAAGGGAAAATATCTACAAAATGATGTATAGATGGTATTTGACACCTAAAAAACTGGCAATGACATACAAATCGATGTCCCCGAAGTGCTGGAAATGTAATAATGAAATAGGTTCATTTCATCATATGTGGTGGACTTGTGATAAAGCAAAAAACTTTTGGGACATGATCTACAATGAAATACGGTTAATTATACAAAACAATGAACCTAAAACACCTGAAACGATGTTACTAAGTATGATATCTGACTATTTTATCTGAGATCATTTTTAATATATGCCACCACAGCTGCAAGATTAATTTATGCAGCTAAATGGAAGACAATGGAAGTTCCAGACAAAAAAGACTGGATACAAAAGATGCTAGAAATGGTGGAAATGGCAAAACTTACTGCATTGATAAATCAAAAAGATAATATACAATTTATGGGTCAATGGGAGGCATGGAGGGTTTACTGTGAAACAGAAACTCAACTGGGGAAACTTAAAGGTTACTCATTGATCTAATCCATGTTTCAAAGATATTGTGGGAAATGCAATATGTTAATTTTGTTTTTAATTCTAAATTTATTACTATATACAATGCTTAATAATTAAAATTTATAATTGTTACATTATATTTGGTTTAAAACAATGAAATAAGCATTTCTGGTTTGAAACACTCTAACTATAGTTGAACTGATATGAGCAAAGGAATTATATTTAGTTACACAAAACAATATTCGTATTAGAATTATCAATACAAAAGAGCAAATAGGTTTATAACAAGATGGACGAAGGTGAAGGGGAAGTTTTTTTTATACTTTTATATTTACTTAATAACAAAGATGTATTTTCAACAATAATGCAAATTTATTCTCTTTTCTTTTTCTCACTGATAAATCATATATATTGTTGAAATGTTTGTTTATAATGTTGAAAATAATGAAAACTGTAAAAAAAAAAAAAGATATGTGGGCCTAGGTTGGGGAGAGAGAGCAGGGCATAAACAGATAAATAACGAGCCACCCTTCTGTTCTGTGTAAGTTGCTCATCGGCTTTGTATTTCTTTTAAAACTTGGTCTTCTAACAGGCACTGAACAACCTGCAGTCAACCCATTCCGGATTTGGCTTCATCAACAGCGACAACGTGTTCAAGGTGAGCGAACAGCCCTTCTGCGGAGCGGGCTGCACTCAAGTTGTGTTTCAACCTGTGGGCCCATCTGCAGCAAAAACAACAGCAGTCGGGGTTGTGTGTGTGGTCAAAGCCTTATTCCATTGTGTTCTCTCCCCCAGGTATGTGATGAGCCCCACCCCTTGCTGGTGAAGGAGATGATCGGCCACTGCGTCAGCGCCAATATCGATGAAGCTTACAAGGTGGGGTGGCCAGGGCCGAGCCTGCCTTTGGGGAGTTCTCTCCAGTTATGCCCAGGATACTGGCAAGGATCAGGCCCAGGGCCAAAGCAGCCACGAGGAAGACAATAGCTGCAAACATTAATTTGTGCGCGCTCCTTCAGTTAGGATTGGGACTGCCTGGGGAGAATGGACTTAACCAACCCTTGCTTAATTTTGCTACTGTTAACTCGCCCTTACGCTGAAATAGTTAATGCAACTCCCCTAGCTGCCTCTGGTCATGGCTCATTTTTATATTGGACAAAAGAAGAGGGTCGCACCAAACCAAAGACAGCAATTGGTGCCAGGGAAAATTTTTAATATGTAATAATAATTTTTTTTTAAAAGGTAAAGGTCCCCTGTGCAAGCACTAGGTCATTCCTGACCCATGGGGTGACGTCACATCCCGACGTTTACGAGGCAGACTTTGTTTACGGGGTGGTTTGCCAGTGCCTTCCCCCATCATCTTCCCTTTACCCCCAGCAAGCTGGGTACTCATTTTACCGACCTCGGAAGGATGGAAGGTGAAGTCGACCTTGAGCCGGCTACCTGAACCCGACTTCCCTCGGGATCAAACTCAGCCCGTGAGCAGAGTTTGGACTGCAGCACTGCAGCTTACCACTCTGCGCCACGGGGCTAATGATTAAATTGCCCCATAATTTAATATTTAATAATTGCATTCTTTTTCCTGGCACCAATTGCTGTTTTTTTTGTCTCCACTTTTATATTGATAAGTTGTTTTAATGGTAAGCCACCTCAAGCAGGACTCTGAAAAGGATGGCATATGTGTGTAAAGTGCTGTGTGGTCGCAACTGACTTATGTTGACCCCTCATGGGGTTT
Source organism: Euleptes europaea (assembly GCF_029931775.1). Taxonomy (NCBI): domain Eukaryota; kingdom Metazoa; phylum Chordata; class Lepidosauria; order Squamata; family Sphaerodactylidae; genus Euleptes; species Euleptes europaea. The sequence goes on along the minus strand of NC_079330.1, from coordinate 21,823,264 downwards.
CCAAGGCAAGAGACATTCAGAGGTGGTTTGCCATTGCTCTGCCTCTGCATAACAACTCTGGGCTTCCTTGGTGGTCTCCCAAGTACTAACCAGGGCTGACCTTGCTCAGCTTCTGAGATCTGACGAGATCCAGCTAGCCTGGGCCATCCAGGTCAGGGCACTAAGAGGGTGGCAGAGACATCCCCTAAATAAGTCAGTTTTTAAGGTGCTGGCAGACTTTTGTTTTTGGCACATTAGTTCAACGGGGCTACCGCACAGCAATCCTTTAGACAACAGTGCTTTAAAACTAAAAATTACAGGTGACCTCTCCCATTCCCAGGTCCTTGCCCACCTATGGAGACTTGGCTACTCTCCAGAAGACATAATCGGCAACATTTTCAGAGTGTGTAAAACCTTCCAAATGGCAGAGTACCTGAAGCTGGAGTTTATCAAGGTTGGTTTTAGCATACAGCACGGTTGTGATGCAAGCAAGGATGACTGGCCCAAATCAGGCCAGGACTGACTTAATGCACAGACATATGCATGCTTGAAGCTCTGTGGCAGAGTGGGCACTCAGAAAGCACAGCAGTGGAAACAAAATCTTATCTGGCGCATGTTGCGTGTGAACCCAGGCCTCAGCTAGCCTCTTTCTGCTATGCAAAATCTTGGGACAACCCTGGCTATGAAGAACAGAATTGATGATACTCATGAACACAACCATGTGTTCACCATACTAACAGTGCAAACCTATGCAGAGTTACTCTAATCTGACCCCACTGAAATGAATAAAATTCAGGAAGAGTTCAAATTGCCTGTGTGGAATTGTTGTCATTTTAATTTACAGTGCAATCCTAAGGGGATTTACGCCAGTCTAAACCCATTCATTTCATTGGGCTTAGACTGGAGAAACTCTCTTTAGGATTGCACTGTAAATGAAAATAGCTGCTGTTCTACACAGGCAATTTGAACCCTTCCCAAATTTTATGCAGATGACATGAAATGTTGAAACTTTGCATGACTTCACCTGTACAGTTTAGAGGGACAAAAAAGGTTTGTACTACGGCAGGGGTAGTACAGTCATATCTCACACACACCCCAATTGCGCCACCCTTCAGGTTGCTAAGATGTCACACATTTTTCAAGTTAAACGCTACCAACGTCTAACACAAGTTGATTCTTAGGAAGTTTAATTCTCACAGTACCACATTTTGTACTTTACTGTGATCCCATGGAAACATTAATAACCAACCCTTTCTTGGCTTGTGCCATTTCAACAGCACTGGACTCACACTTTTCAAACACGTAGTTATCATCCTGAGGTCTAGCTACTTTAAAATCGTATACCTTACTGTTCGTTTTAACTGTCTCTTTGAATCTTTGTATTCTATGGTTGTTGGTTTTGGGGGGGGGGTTGGTTTCTTTGTTTTGTAGCTCTAACAGTGGCAAAGGTCTTGGCGCTCTGCTGTGGAGAAAGGCCCAATCTCAACCACCCCATATGGTGTACCCTTTATTCCACCAAGGGCCATTTGGATATTTATAACATCATTCGCGGGCCATACAAAATTATCAACTTAAAAATTAGCCGACCCAAGACGTTTCTTAATGTCCCGGGTGGGAAAGGGTTAACACAGTTTCTTGGGCGGTCCTAGCAGCTCCATAGTTAACGACTCTTCTGCAAGGGGGGGAAAAGGTTCCTTTTCTCGGCAAAACAAACTCACATCTGCCTTGAATAGAGCCTATTCCTGTCCACTGGAGGGGGGCGGATCACCAGTCTTAGATTCTTCTGAGCTAGAGATCTTCCAGGACCCATGAAGCACCAGATGAAATGATTTTGCGGGCCTTAAACGGCCCCCAGGCCTGACGTTCCCCCCCCCTGCTTTATTCAAATCCTTCTACCTGCCCGACAGTGACACAGGGGGTGTTCCTACTCCACATGCAAATGTATGTTTCATTTGCAATCTCAAGTCAAGGGAGTTTGCACCTTCCCCCCACCCCCTTGCCAGAGTTTTACTAGGCAAATCATTCCTTGTTGCAGAAGAGATGGATCCGACAGGTTCCTTAATAGCTGTCTTTCTACGACTAGGAAATCGGCTATACTCACATGAAGATAGCAGAAGGGGTGAACTCGCTGCTGCAGATGGCAGGCCTGCTGGCTCGGCTCTGTCAGAAGACTGCTGCCCCTACAGCAAGCTGAAGGAGGATGCATCAGTCCTGTGAGGCCTCCTTTCCACTGGGAGGAGAGAGTCGCGCAAAGCAAGCGTGCAGAAGACTGTTCACTCAACAGCTCGCAGGTGCCAGCCTCCCCTTACCCAGGGCGGTCCTGGCTAGAAGCATCCGAACTGTTTTGTGGTTTCATCAGGTTCCTAATTTTGTAACGTTTCAGATCAAATATACTTGCAAGACAAAAGCTGCGTAACTCTGTGGTTAAAGAAGATAAAAGCCACCTGGTTTTGTAGATTGCAGGTCTAATGTTGCTTTTTAAAGCTTTAAACCCAGCACTTGACAGTGCACACACACACCCAAGTTGGCAGCTAATGCTCCTTTAAAAGTAGCACCTGCAGCTTCTTGGTCCTTGGTTTGGGGAGTGACAGTATTGCTTTTGGAATGTGATGAGTATGGGGAGCTATGCCCAGGCTGAAGCTTAGGGGTCAACCCCCTGCTTTGCTGGAATTGAAGCTGTGAATTTCCACATGTACATCCAGGTAAAGGGCCTCTGATATCAGGGTCAGGAAAAGACCTCTCTCTGCTGACAGGGTGGATAATTCTGGGAGGTGGGCCAATGAGGCAGCTGCATATGGTCGGAGAGGGACTTTAGCAGCTGCTTTGCAGAAGATCCCAGTTGAGTCCTTCAGGCAAAGGATCTCAAGGTAGCAGGTCTTGGGGCACCTCAGTGAGCACACACTTAACAGACTGGGGAAGGTTTAAGAAATTTCTGAGTACGCTGCATTTGGTAAATTTGACAGGCACAGATTGAGGGCTGGGGAGCAGGTCGTACTAGGCTGCCAGGCCCTCCACTCCCGTCAACAGCGAGGTGTTCAGCATACTACAGGAGCTGCAATTAATCTACTGGAGATAAGAAAAAATGTGTTGAATGAATTGAAGGAAGGGAAAAGAGCCCTGCTGTACACATTTCTGTCTGCAGAAACTGGAGGCTCAGCATAAGAACATAAGAAAGACCATGCTGGATCAGATCAAGTCCAGCAATCTGTTCACACAAAGAAGAAGAGTTGGTTTTTAATTGCCAACTTTCTCTACCGCTTAAGGGAGACTCAAACCGGCTTACAATCAACTTTCCTTCCCCTCCCCACAACTGACACCCTGTGAGGTAAGTGGGGCTGAGAGAGCTCTAACAGCTGTAACTTGCCCAAGGTCACCCAGCTGGCTTCATGTGTAGGAGTGGGGAAACAAATACAGTCCACCAGATCAGCATCCGCCACTCATGTGGAGGAGTGGGGAATGGAACCTTGGCTTACCTGTGAGTTCCTTCTCTACTGAGGGAGGAGGACATCTTCATCAGCGGGTCTTATCATCCTATGCTCAGGGAGGAAGTTAAATTCTTCAAACCCTGTCCTCTGGCTAGGATTGCCCCCTGCTGGCCAGTTCTCCTGCCTTAGAGGGAGAAGCCGGTTTAGGGAATAGCTCAGTTGGTGAATCAAACCCGGTTCTCCAGATCAGATTCCACCGCTCTTAACCACTATACTACGCTGGCTCAAAGTAGCACCTGCAGCTACTCTAGGTGCCTCTAGGAAGCCCACAAACAAGACTGCAGCAGCATTGTCCTGCCTGTGTTCCACAGCACCTAATATAACAGGCATGCTCCTCTGGTCCTGGAGAGGACAGGGATGGATCATCACTAGTATCCATTTTTACTAATAGAGCACCAGCACAGTTAAAAGCCCTGAGGTAGCCGCCATTCGGAAAAGACCTTTCATCGTTCTGAGCTTCTGTACATCACACTAGGTAATCCTGAACCAGCTTAGAATGTAAGACAGCTTCACATTCATTCCTTCAACACAGCCATTAAAAAAATAAAGTACTCCTGTCATGCAAATATGAAGATGTATGTTTGGGCATTCAAAACTGCCAAAGGCACGCAAAGCTGTAGGATAAGCACTTCCTTTGAAGCAGGGGGCAAGAGAAGATAACTCTTCGCTGTTTTATGGCAAACAACAGCTTTATAAAACTATGACTCTTAAAGCTTCTAGACCTCTGTTTTACGACAAACAATAGCTTTATAAAACAATCACTCTAAAACTTCAAGATGTGAAGATTCGGCAACTTACATAGCACTGAAAGCTCTTTACCAATTAAAAAAAAACACTTCAGGAACTATTTCACAACACAGATTACTCTAGTTATTCCATCCCCTACTATTTGTGGTGTTAAGTTCCACCTGCGTCCCTTTTACTTTTGAAGTCACGGAAGTTGCATGAAGTTCATAAACCACCATCTGGCTATTTTTAAAGTATAAACTGTCCATTCCCCCCTCCCCAGTTCTGGTTGACTTTGGCGTGGAGTCCTGCTGTTGAAGTTTTATGCAGAGTTGTAGAGCAGCATGGAAGAGGCTGCATGAGACTCGGAAATCCTGAATGGCATCATGCTCTTGTCTGGGAGGACTGATGAGATCCTGGCAGCTGTTGAGTCATTCAATTCTTAAGCAGGAAACCTGGACAAGGAGAAGAATACTTAAACCTTCTAGAGTGTTTTTAGTGCTTCATGCATCTTATGTTGCAATCCTTACAACAGCCCAGTAAGGTAGACAAGCTTGATTACAGGGACTGATCAATAGCAGCTTGCCTAAGGCCACCCCAGATCAGCAGAAGAGATTTCTCTTCATTTATCCCATTTAATTCCTTTCCTTTATCCCTTAGAAGCTCTTTGATCCATTAATCCTGAGCAGAATAGTTTTAAATCTAATTATTTGGAGGATATAAGGACTGAAATGAATTTTGCCACTGTAGCCTTGGGATCACTTAATAAAAAAGGCATCATATCAGATACAGAGGTATTAGACTTGTCTGTTAAAAGAGGAGAAATATATCGTAATCTAAGATCCTCATAGAAACGACATTCCAAGAACATGTGAGCTAGTGAGTCGATGGAGCTGGAAGAGCACGAACAAGTCCCCTTTTAATTCCATCCAATTTGGAATTGGAACATTGGTTAATTATGTGGCTGTCCTTTTATTGAGTACTGTGCTGCAGAGGGGAAGCAGAAGAAGAAGAGTTGGTTTTTATATGCCGACTTTCTCTACCACTTAAGGGAGACTCAAACCGGATGACAATCAGCTTCCCTTCCCCTCCCCACAACAGTCACCCTGTGAGGTAGGTGGGGCTGAGAGAGCTCTAAGAGAGCTGTGACTAGCCCAAGGTCACCCAGCTGGCTTTGCGTGTGGGAGTGGGGAATCAAACCCGGTTCTCCAGATCAGCCTCCACTGCTCTTAACCACTACACAGCAGAATTTTTAAAACTGGGAAAAAGTATATAATTTTTTTAACTAAAGAAAACATGAGTTCCTGCAGAGCTGCTAGCAGCCAGCATTAGCAGGCGATTTGGAACCTCTCTATAGGCCACCCCACTGTGTATTGCTGTTTCCCTCACTGCATTCTTGACACTTGCTTTTAGCTAACCTCTTAGGGGAGGGGTGGAAGGAGATGGCTTTGGATTTTGTTATGGTTAGGGGAAAGAAGATTCAACACAGGGATTGTTCTTTTAATTTGTTTTGCAGCAAAGTGGATTTTGTTTCGTAGAAAACTTTATATGCTACCCTTTCCAGGTAGCTGCTCAAGGTGGCTCACAAAGTAAAAAATCTAAGTCATGAAATGAGCATAAATACTATTAAAATTTACAAGCCATTAAAAAACCCAAACAGAGCATAAAAACAGTACAAAATTCAGCTGCCTGAAACAGGGTAGACGGTTAAAAAAAAACTTAAACAGAACAAACCCTTTAGGTGAAAGCCTAGGTAAAGACAAATGTTTTGGCCTGCTGCCTAAAAACAAAGTAGGCTAGGTGCCAGGCAAGCCTCAGAGGGGAGGACAAGTCCACATGTGAGGGGCCGCCACTGAAAAAGCCCTCCCCCATCTGCAGGTGCGGGCCCAGATGGCAGGACTTATCAGAAGGGTATTAACTTGTGGTTTGGACAGCACCAGGGATGAAATCACTTGCAAAGGGGGTGAGCTGCTACGTCTTGGCTCACAAAGGAGACAGCCCAGAATGTTAATAGAACAAATAATAGAATTATAGAGTTGGAAGGGACCACCAGGGTCATCTAGTCCAACCCCCTGCACAATGCAGGAATTTCACAACTACCTCCCCCACACACACCAGTGACCCCTACTCCACGCCCAGAAGATGGCCAAGATGCCCTCCCTCTCATGACCTGTGTTAGGTCATAGAACGAGCATTGCCGACAGATGGCCGTCTAGCCTCTGCTTAAAAACCTCCAGGGAAGGAGAGCTCACCACCTCCCGAGGAAGCCTGTTCCACTGAGGAACTGCTCTAACAGTTATAAAATTCTTCACAAGAAAATTCCACACAAGCTACAGCCCAGTGTGATGTGGGAGACCTGCATATGAACCCATCCATGTGATTACCTGCTTTTGGGCACGCAGCCAGGCCCGGCATTGACATAATCCGCCTCACCATCATCACTGGAGCTCCCTGGAGGAAGAGAACCGTTCATGAGTGGAACAGAAGGAGAGAGGGGACGTTGTGCTTCCAAGGGCTGGACCCAATTACTTCGGCGCCTTGGAATGGGAGATCCAAACAGCCCCTGCCACATCGGTCGGCACAATGGATCAGCCACAGATGCCTTGACCTGCATTTTTTTTTTTTTATAGTGAGTGTGCCCTCATGCAGCCACCCTTCATCTGCAGAGAAGGTTCGGGAAGGTCATGCCCCTTGGAGGGCTCAGATTCTTCTCTCTCAAACAGCTGTCTCAGGGCTGATTGGGGCAGTTCCGTTTCCTGCAATTTCCCCAGTTGCCTTTTATCCCTTTTTCTCTCGGATATGCTCTTCTCATCGGCGCAAGGTCACTGACTATTTTGAAGACAGGCCTCACACTGGCATGCATAGAGCATTGTGCAAGAGGTGTGCATTGCACCTACAACAGTTCTGATCAACAGAGTGGAGAAGCCCGGCCCTTACCTGACCCAGGTGGAGTTTGCCATAACTTGAGAGCTGCGCTGTTTTCATAGACGCCCACCTCTGCAAATCCTAAAGAAGGAGAACAAAATGTAATGGAAAACCAGCAACTAAAACTGTATTGTGCCTTCACTTCAGGTGCTAGAATTAAAAGAATTAAAAGTATTGCGCCTTCTTTCCAAACATTTCCTCCCTCTCTCCAGTTAAATCCCTTATTTTCCTCCTGCGTTAATTTCTTTTTTAAAAAGTTTTTTATTTTAAGAATATACACAAAACTTGAAAGTAAAGAGAAACAAAAGGAAAGAAACAAAAAGAGAAACAAGACTCGGATGCGAGGCTCCGCACCTTTCCCGTCATTCACAAGCTGAGTTTATCGGACACAGCTGAGTGATTTTGGACTCCTTTGCTCTGTTTGCAGATTACCTGTTCATCTGCTGGATATTAGTATTGTATTTTTGTTAGTGATTGGTTACATTGGTATTTGTATTATTATATTCTTGAAATTTGAGCCATCTTTGCTTGTTTATTACCTATTACTCAGCATAGGTCATTTTTGTTTTTGCAAATTACATAAAGCCTGGACAAGCACATATATAAATCATTCCAGATGCACTTTTTAATAATGCTTTGCAGTGTATTAAACGGGAAAGGCAGAAAATCTCCTGGCCAACAGAACTTACCACACCCGGTGCCATTCGACGGCCCAGCAACATTTTGATAGGAGTGCGAAGAGTCCTCTGGTAGCGAGGAAAAGGTGACATTTACCACATAACAAAAGCGGAGGGGGGATATTGGGAGGGCTTGACCTAATCGCTTGAGGAAAACTAGTTAACTCTGGTTTTGAACACTGGGATGTTAGAGGAGTCCATTAAACTACAGCATCCCATTTCCTAACCAGAGGACTCAAGGAAGTCCAAAAGCGGGGCAGGAGGCCAAGACGCCTTCCCCCTGTTGTATGTCCCAGCACCTAGTACTCTGAGGTATACTACTACTGTGCCTGGAGGCTCCAGTCCCAACCAGCTACATTAGAGATCAGGTTTGTCTAGTCTAGCATTCTGTTTCCAATGGTGAGCAATCCTCCAGGAAGCCCACCAAGAGGGGAGAGTCATTGTGGGGTAATGTACTGGGATAGAGCCAGATCTGAGTTCAAATCTCAGTTCAACCAAGAAACTCATTGGATGACCTGGGGCCACTCACTCTCATAGGGTCATCAGGAACAAAAAATGAGGTGGGGGAAACTGCAGATGAACCCTGAGCTCCTTGGGAGACAGGCCAAAATAAAACGTGAGAGATAGACAAAGGGGTGCAAGGCTCTCCCCGTCCTGCCCCATGACTGCTTTTCAGCAGTTCACTGCCTCCAAGCATGAGGGAAGCAGCTGGCCTTTTGGTGGAGGGGTTTCCTGTTCCCTTCCATGTTTTGTGGGCTCCATCAGGGTTGGATCCAATGGATCTGTTCCACTAACGGTAGTGCTTTTCTCAGGTGCATGGAGTATTAGTAGAACAATTCCAGACACTTTCTCTCTTAAGGAGGTAAAGGTCCCCTGTGAAAGCACCGGGTCATTCCTGACCCATGGGGTGACGTCACATCCCGATGTTTACGAGGCAGACTTTGTTTACCGGGTGGTTTGCCAGTGCCTTCCCCAGTCATCTTCCCTTTACCCCCAGCAAGCTGGGTACTCATTTCACCGACCTCGGAAGGATGGAAGGCTGAGTCAACCTTGAGCCAGCGACCTGAAACCGACTCCCGTTGGGATCGAACTCAGGTCATGAGCAGAGCTTGGACTGCAGTACTGCAGCTTACTACTCTGTGCCACGGGGCTCCTCTTAAGGCAGTAGGGAGAGCTAAAACAGCCACTCCCCTCAACCTTCCACCTCTGCTTACTTCTGCCCTTTTCTCTGCATTACAAAACCAAATCACCTATGCTCCCCATTTTCCCTCTGCGACATTCTATACACAGTGTGCTGTTTTTATGCCTGGATTTGGCATTTTTAAAAAATAGGGATGAAAATAAAAAATATCTCCTTCCCCCATGAAACTATTCTCCATAGAGCTTTCTCCACACCCTTGTATCCTTCTTCACCACACATGAAGCTGCCTTATACAGAATAAGACCCTTGATCCATCGAAGTCAGTATTGTCTACTCAGACTGGCAGCGGCTCTCCAGGGTCTCAGGCAGGGGTCTTTCACCTCATCTACTTGCCTGGTCCCTTTAACTGGAGATGCCAGGGATTGAACCTGGGACCTTCTGCATGCCAAGCAGATGCTCTACCACTGAGCCACGGCCCTACCTTTTGTATTTAATTTTAAAGTCAGTGTACTTCAAGAAATCTGGATGCAAGACAGATACTACGTTAAAACGTTCTGTTAATTAAGATGTAACAAAGTTTTAAAAATCACCTATGCTCCTACACCAATCTTGGGAAGAATTGGCCAATCTCTTAATACAGGGTAGTTAAACTGTGTCTCTTTATCAAGCTTACCGCTGGGTCGTCTTAAGAATTTTCTGCAGTTGTAGTAATCCATACAGATGGGTTCACTGAAACAGGGAACAAAATGAAGATTGTAATTCATAAATACTGACTATTGGCATTAAAGATGAGAATGACCACCCATAAGTCAGAACAATGGTCTGTCCAGCTCTATAGTTTTCAAAAGCAGTCGTGGAGGGTGCTAATTATCCTGCTTGTTCTTTAGGGGTTCTATACTTCAGAATTCACTTCTGCCTCTCCAGATCAGTGGCAAAAGAGAGACATCCCCACCAAACATGAGAATAATCCTTTTTTCTACCAGCCAGTGAGAGCCAGTGTGGTGCAGTGGTTAGGAGCAGTGGATTCTAATCTGAACAACTGGGTTTGTTTCCCCGCTCCTCCACATGAAGCCTGCTGGGTGACCTTGGGCTAGTCATGTTCTCTCCGAACTCTCTCAGCCCCACCTACCTCACAAGGAGTCTGTTGTGGGGAGGGAAAGGGAAGGCGATTGTAAGCAGCTTTAAGACTCTTTAAACAGAGAGAGGAAAAAAAGGTAAAAGTCCCCTGTGCAAGCACTGGGTCATTCCTGGCCCATGGGGTGACGTCACATCCCGACGTTTACTAGGAAGACTTTGTTTACGGGGTGGTTTGCCATTGCCTTCCCCAGTCGTCTTCCCTTGACCCCCAGGAAGCTGGGGACTCATTTTACCGACCTCAGAAGGATGGAAGGCCAAGTCAACCTTGAGCCACAGCTACCTGAAACCAACTTCTGTCGGGATCGAACTCAGGTCGTGAGCAGAGCTTGGGCTGCAGTACTGCAGCTGACCACTCTGCACCACAGGGCCCTTAAGAGAAAAGTGAGGTATAAAAATCAACTTCTTCTTCTACCCTTTGGCCGTAATAAGGTGCAAACTCTGGGCACCTTTCTCAATCAAGCAATTCCTTGCTAGGAGAATTTTGAGGCTTTGGGACAAGGATTGCCGGACAACAAGCTGCTGGTTGTCTAGCCAGGGTGGGGTGACAAATGTCTCAAGACACCGCCCCACAGCCGATCGCTACTCTGGACTTACACATATGCAGCCTCCTGATCCGTCTGGATTTCTGAAAGGACAAGTGATTTGCAGTTAGTTCCCAAATACTTACAGACCAGCTGCACCTTATCAAGGTGCCCAAGCTGAGCCTCGAGACCATTTTCTAACCTAGCGCACAGGTGCTGGTGTAGGGCAGCGGCTGAGAGAGTTACAAATCAGGAAGCCACTGGTTCAAATCTCGCCACTGCCATGAACTCATCAGGTGGCCTCAGACAAGTCATCTTGTCTCAGACATTAGGAATAATTTTCTAACAGTTAGAGCGGTTCCTCAGTGGAACAGGCTTCCTTGGGAGGTGGTAAGCTCTCCTTCCCTGGTGGTTTTAAAGCAGAGGCTAGGTGGCCACCTGTCAGCAATGCTGGTTCTATGACCTTAGGCAGTTCATGAGAGGGAGGGCATCTTGGCCATCTTCTCGGCATGAAGTAGGGCTCCCTGGGGGTGTGTGGGGGAGGTAGTTGTGAATTTCCTGCATTGTGCAGGGGTTGGACTAGATGACCCTGGTGGTCCCTTCCATGATTCTATGATCTTCTCTCAGCCCTTCAGTCTACAATATGGGGCAGGATCCTACCACACCCAGTGTGCAGGACAGAGAGTTTTCCTGCATTCCTGTAGCCCCTTCCAAGTCCTTGAAAGATCATTCCCGACATTACAGGACCCACACAGAATAGCTGCATTAGTTAGGGAATGGAAGGAGGGAAAGGCAAGAGGGGTGGCTTTTCATCCCTTTGTCCCTCCCCACTGCACTTGCCCCCAGAAAGATCTTTGGGAGAATCAGAAGGGGCAGCAGGAAAGGGAAGTGCGAGGACTGTTGTAAGGATCACAATATATGTGAAGCAATTTGAACCCTCTAAAAGGAGCGTACGCAGGCCAAGTATTGTTATTAGATGGGCACGTGAGGCACGGAAGGAGGACAAAGAAAACCAACGAACTTAGGGGGGAAACGGTGTTGCTATTAGAGAGAGCTGGTGTTGTGTAGTGGCTAGAGCATCCAACTAGGATCTGGGAGACCCAGGTTCAAATTCCCACTCTGCTAGTGAAGCTTGCTGGGTGACCTTGGGCCAACCACACACAGCCTAACCAACCTCACAAGATTGCTGTGAAGATATATAAAGGAGGAGAGGAAAACGATTTAGCAGCTTTGGGTTCATCTTGGTGTGAAAGGCAAGGTTTAAATGAAGCAAATTACGTAAGAAGGCAGGTGGAATAGCAGGTACGCCAGGTATAAAAGACTGGACGAGATCTGGTATGCAAAAGAAGAGGGAATTCTAACTAGTGCAGCTTCTCTTCCAACCCTTCCTTTGCCAATTCTGTAGACACCAACAAACCTAGAATTACAGTCTCTGCTTCCTTCTTTTCACTTGAGACACGTTAAAAATTATACACATACCTTTCCCAGCATTTTGATATCTAGGCTGTGCACAGTCACCTGAAAGCAAAATAAATGGAAAGTCATTAGGTGGAGGAACTTCTCAAGCAACTGAGTTTTTTGTGCTATAATGTTTATTGAGCGTCCCATCCTGACGATTATATTGACTCGCTCAGCCTTGAGTCCAAGTGAGAAAGGCGGACTATAATTAATTGCAAATAAATAAATATATAAATAAGATTGTGTCTGTCCTCAGTTTACCATCTGTAGAATTTGTAACCTCCTATTTCACGTAACTGGAATGACAGTAAAGAATGGAGATTGCTGTGGGCACGATCCAACCAAACCCCTCTTCAATCTCATTGACACTAGTAGGAAAAACCTGACAACCGGCTACATGAGAGACTTAATTTTAGCTCAACTGTGCTTTCATTATAAAATATTTTTTTAAAAAAATACTTACCAGCATTACTTGGAATTGTACGATGTTTGCTGCTTTTGCTAAAATGAAAGGGGGGGAGGGAATGTATTTATGATTTTTAGCATTACTACCCGAAAGCACCACAACCAAAGCCCGTTCACTGCATGTTTGTCCTGCCCTACCTCCAAGGCAACTAAGGTGCCAAGGATGGTTCCCCCTTTTTTCTTCTCACAACAGCCCAGTGAGGTAGGCGAGACTGAGGGGCAGCGTTTGGCCCAAGGCCCACCCAGCAAGCTTCACAGCAGAGCAGGCATTTGAACCCAGATCCCGGCGCAACTGCAATACCACATTGGGTCTCAGCCTCCCCCAATAGGACATGCCCTACCTTGTCTTTGGGGTGCTGCGTGGCATCTTCAGCTGCTCTTGTCTTGACACTATAGGGAAAATGTGATATCGAGCGATCATTTTGAGGCGCAAACATGACACGAATATTTCCCAGACTATTTCCCATCCCCTATACTCGGTGCTTTCATGCATTGCTGTCCCTTATTTTTGCCTTTTGGGGGATGTCTTGTTAGGTTTAACACCCTTTCCCCCAGTCTCCTGAAGTTTTCTGTGAGGGGGAAGGGTTCATTTCCTCTAGCACGTCCATGTCAACACACACACATACACCAACACTAAAGCGCCCAGCAGGGCAGAGCTTGCCATTTTCAAACCCATGGCACCCACTGATACCTTTCCTGGCACCCACTAAGTGTTTTTAGGAAGTGGGTAGTGCCAGGTAGGGCTTCCCATTGGCTGTGCAGAATTTTTAAAATGTTGCTTAGGCAGCAGCTGCCACCATATCACAAGGAACTTCACTGTGTGACTGAAGTTAATCTGCGGCAGACATTTTGCAGCTTGGTCCACTTTCTGCAGCAGGCATTTTGCAGCAGCCCTTTTGTGGTGGCACCCACCACACCGTGACAGAATTCCAAAGGTACCCACAGGCTCAAAAAGGTTGGGAGCCTCTGGTATAAGTCATCTTTTTGGGAGAAACTACCCTGAGATTCACTTTCTCATGCCAGGGTACCTCAGCCTTCTGGACCTTCCTCCCAAGTGCTATGGAAGATTTTACCACATGTGAGAAGCAAGTCTGTGGTGTGGGAATTAGGGTTGCCAGGTCCCTCTTCGCCACCAACGGGAGATGTTTGGGGAGGGGAGGGACTTCAACACCACAGAGTTCAATTGCCAAAGCGGCCATTTTTCTCCAGGTGATCTGATCTCTATCAGCTGGAGATCAGTTGAATTAGCAGGAGATCTCCTGCTACTACCTGGCAGTTGGCAACCCTATGTGGGATAATGGCCCTTGTAACACGTCTATGTTGGCAACCCTATGTGGGATAATGGCCCTTGTAACATGTCTATGTTAGCAACTGCTCATTCTGATACACTCACTCGAGTAGGAGTGTACCACTTCAAATATTTGCTGGTCTTCATGCCTGGAAGGAGAGAGATAGAGAGAGATGTTGACTAATGTCCTGGGGGAACGACATTGCCAATGAAGATGGCCAACAAACTGTACAGATATCAGCCAGTGAGATTTCTGCGTTGATGCCCACTGGCACAGCCGGAACAGAAGAGTCAGCTTCCAAGTTAGAACATAAGAAAGGCCCTGCTGGATCAGACCAAGGTCCATCAAGTCCAGTAGTCTGTTCACACAGTGGCCGACCAGGTGCCTCTAGGAAGCCCCCAAACAAGACGACTGCAGCAGCATCCAGCCTGTGTTCCACAGCACCTAAGATAATAGACATACTCCTCTGATCCTGGAGAGAATAGGTCTGCATCATGACTAGTATTCGTTTTGACCAGTAGCCATGGATAGCCCTCTCACATGACTCACTGAGTACCTGGGCCTTCTGACTGGAGATGCTGGGGTCTAAACCTGGAACCGTCCACAATGAAAGCAGAGTCTCTACAACTGGCCGGTCACGCCAACATGCTGTCTGCTCTCTGGATAACAGAGCAGCCCCCAAGAATACACAGGGGCATTGCTTATCACTTTTTTGTGGTGGAAAAACTTTTTTGTGGTGAAATCACAGCCAACATACGGCAACCTCATAGGGCAGAGGTGTCAGACATAAGGCCCATGGCCCGGAACCGGCCCCTTGAGAGGCCTTAACTGGCACGCGAGCCAACCAGGCAGCTGCCGCCACCCTGCTCTTGATCTGGGCTGGCGAAGCACAGCATGGCCCAACAAAGACCTCCCAAGCCATGGTCTGACACTAACCATTCACCACACTGGCTCTCAGCACTTATTCCTTGTAGAGAAATACAGTAGACATGGTGATGGATTTACTTACTGATTCCTCTCACTGTTCAGTCCCTTTCCCTCCTGTTTACTCCCTATAGAGAAGGGGAGAGACACAGAAGAATTTGTGGGCGATGCTCAAAACCCAAAGAAAATGAAACGTGATTGAGAACAGCATCAGCACGGCAGCTAGAAAAAAGTGAGAACAGCAGAAACATGGAAGCTAGAAAAGAGGATGCAAAGGAAAGCAGCTTCACCCCAAGATCCGCCAAAGCAGGTACATTTATTCCATAGGTCTCCAACAGGTAGCTCACCAGCTGCTGCTACCTAGTGCCTTCCCTAGAGGACCCAGAAAAATATCTGCTCTCAGCGTTGTTGTTTTTTAAAGAAAGATTTTAAATTCATAAAAAATTTCCCCCTCTGTGCTGCTTAGCTGACAGCTTCCTTTCTGGTGTTCCCCCCACCCCGCATTCCACGTTCTGTTTCTCCCAGAGAACAAAACGTGGTAACATGCCTGCGGGTGACGGGGAGGAGTATGCCTGGGGCGTTTTTGTTACTCAGAAGAAGCTCTCGTTAAAGAAAAAAGGTTGGGGATCCCTGATTTAAACAGGCTGTCATTGTTATTATTTCTGTACCCGTTTTACGGATGGGCAAACTGAGGTTGAACACTTGTGGCTTCCCCAGCACCACATGCTGAGCACATGGTCCGGGCCAAGAGCCAAATTCAGATCCTCGTCCTACTCGCTCTTCACCTAGACAAGGGATGTCAAACATGCGGCCCGCGGGCCAGATCTGACCCCCAGAGGGCTTTTATCCGGCCCGCGGAGGCTAGGCACCTAGTCCCCCTTCCCCCCCGCCCCCAGCCTTTTCTGGGCTTCCCAGGGCCCATGCGTGGCCGGGGAAGGAGTGGGGAAGGCTTCTGTCCGGCCAGGCCACAAGGAGGGAGGCTTTGCTGGCAGCCGTGCTGGGCCGCAGGGTAGCTGGCGTGGCCAAGAGTGTGGGGGGGGAGGCTTTCCTCTTTCTGTTCTTCTCTCTCTTCTTTCTCTCCCTTTCTTCCTCTTTTTCTGTAACTCTCTCTTTCTTTCTGTCTCCCTCCTTTTCTTTCTCTTTCTTTCTGTCTCCCTCCTTTTTCTTTCTCTTTCTTTCTGTCTCCCTCCTTTTTCTTTCTCTTTCTTTCTGTCTCCCTCCTTTTTCTTTCTCTTTCTTTCTGTCTCCCTCCTTTTTCTTTCTTTCTTTCTTTCTTTCTTTCTTTCTTTCTTTCTTTCTTTCTTTCTTTCTTTCTTTCTTTCTTTCTTTCTTTCTTTCTGTCTCCCTCCTTTTTCTTTCTTTCTTTCTGTCTCCCTCCTTTTTCTTTCTTTCTTTCTGTCTCCCTCCTTTTTCTTTCTTTCTTTCTTTCTTATTTATTTATTTATTTATTTATGTAAACATGGCCCGGCCCAACCAAGTGACATTTATGTCATATCCAGCCATCCTTACAAATGAGTTTGACATCCCTGGCCTAGACTATGCCTACAGCTTCTTTTGGATAACGATTTAGATTTTGGGATTCCCCCCCGCCTCTTTCTGTAGGCAACTATCTCCGCCATGCAGCTGTATGAGAAGACCCAAAGAGCCATTGGGGAGGGAGAGGGCTAATCCTTACCGTCCCGGTGACATTTCATGCACATGCTCACAAGAGCTCCCAACAGCAACAAGGTCACGGCAGCCCAAAGCAACTCCACCTGGCTCATCGTTCAATCTTGCTCCGCTTTCAGTCTTGAACACATGAAAGCCGAATGGAACCGTGTAACCTCAGGCATCCATCAGATGTCACACAAGGAAATGGGTTATAAGGACTCTGGAGGATAGGATAGTTAATTCAGAGCAATCGCAACACACTACACAAAAAGATACCTAGCAAATTCAGAACAAGGACTGCTTTAAACAGAGAATAATAAACATACCAGCGTGGTGTAGTGATTAAGAACGGTGGTTTGGAGTGGTGGACTCTGATCTGGAGAACCGAGTTTGATTCCCCACTCCTCCACATGAGCGGCAAATGCTAATCTGGTGAACTGGGTTGGTTTCCGCACTCCTACACACGAAGCCAGCTGGGTGACCTTGGGCTAGTCACAGCTCTCTCAGCCCCACCTATACGGCTGCCAGGTACCTCTTCACCACCGGTGGGAGATTTTTGGGGCGGAGCCTGGGGAGGGTGGGGTTTGGGGAGGGGAGGGACTTCAATGCCATAGAGTCCAATTGCCAAAGAGGCCATTTTTCTCCAGGTGATCTGATCTCTATCGGCTGAAGATCAGTTGTATTAGCAGGAGATCTCCTGCTACTACCTGGCAGTTGGCAACCCTACTCACCTACCTCACAGGGTGTCTGTTGTGGGGAGGGGAAGGGAAGGCGATTGTAAACCAATTTGAGTCTCCCTTAAGTGGTAGAGAAAGTCGGCATACAAAAAACAACTCTTCTTCTTCTAATATAATATACATTGTAAAACCAAACGTACTTTGAAGAAATTATGGAATTCTAAATAGCTTAGACTAGTCGTTACCACGATAATTAACATATATAAGCCAGTGGAATTGCATCAGTGAGTTCCATAATTATTCCTATTCAACTCTACATGCCTTCAGTTTCTAGATAGTCTAAATAGTTACTTCAAATATGTTAATGGGTTATATATTTTTCTACTATCCATTCAAAACATGTATACGTTCCTTCCCCATCTCTTTTTAGGTATTGACCCCTCCAATATATATACACATTACACATAATCAAAAACAGGTAGACAATCTAGTTTATCCCGAAGCAATTTACAACAACTCAGTAAGGTAGGACATAGGAGGGTGGGTGGAGTGATCTGGGAGGGCCCTCCTAAAGCCCTCCAGTGTGCTGTTAGTGGTTCATATGTCAGACTAGGATCTGGGAGACCCAGGGTTGAGTTTCCACTCTGCCATGGAAGCTTGGTGGGTGACCTTGGGCCAGTCTCTACCTCACAGGGTTGTTGTGAGGATAAAATGGAGGAGAGGAGAATGACGTAAGCTGCCTTGGGGAGAAAGGAAGGGTATATATGAAGTGAATAAATGAAGCACTGAATTCATGGCTGAGGCAAGACTTGAACTGAAAACTTCCTGGATTATAGACCCCATATGAAGTCACAACAAGAGCCCCATGGCGCAGAGTGGTAAAGCTGCAGTACTGCAGTCCAAGCTCTGCTCACGACCTGAGTTCGATCCCAATGGAAGTTGCTTTCAGGTAGCCGGCTCAAGGTTGACTCCGCCTTCCATCCTTCCGAGGTCGGTCAAATGAGTGCCCAGCTTGCTAGGGGTAAAGGGAAGATGACTGGGGAAGGCACTGGCAAACCACCCCGCAAACAAAGTCTGCCTAGTAAACGCTGGGATGTGACGTCACCCCATGGGTCAGGAATGACCCGGTGCTTGCCCAGGGGACCTTTACCTTTTTTTTTTTTAATGAAGTCACAACACATAGGCAGTTCAGACCACCGACTTTTCAAGTGGTTAGAGGCACAGTTTGCAGCAGGGGAAAGGCTGTCTGCGGCGTGCATAAACTTGTCTGACGGCCCAGAAGCCAGCCTGAAAGCATCTGACGAGAAAGCTTGCTTCCCTCCGACCAATATTCGAATGGAACAAACCTTGTCACAAGGAGACTGATCACACGGTGAGGCAAGGGGAAAAAACCAAACAAACCCAATGACTCTTCTGAGCAGAAAGTCAGGGCAACTTATTTCAAATCTGCTCCAGCAGCCATTGGGAACTGTGGAATCTTAGGGCAGCGGATACCCAGAAGGTCAGCGCCAATGTACTCCTATCACAAAGAAGAATTCATTCTCCAGACTCTCCCAAGGCTCGCACACACCACCCTACACAGTCTGAGGACCACAGACCTATCCAAGACACAGTCGAGATGTGCTGCAGAAAAAGGTACCTTCAAGGCAAGATACTCAGCCGCCCCAAGAGAGCTCAAGCAAGCGAGCCAAACCACAAGCCCCAGCGGAAAACCAAGCTAGTCTGTGCATATGCCAAGAATTCTCTGTATCCCGTTTTTTGTTGAATGATACTATCCCTGGAGTCACTTTAAAGGTGGCGGAATTTTTGATGGAAGCTGTCAATATAAGGACTAAAGTCTAATCCATATTTAAATCGAAAAGGTATGGACAGTGAATTTTGTGTACTGCTTACGTCGTTTCTGAGTATATGCCAATAAAGGTCGATTGATTGATATGTGGCAGCAGCTAGTCAGTGGGAAAGGGGAGAGGGTTCAGTGGGAAGCTGAAACGGGAGGTCCGCTTCTGATTGGGGCGGGAAATATACTTATTCATTACAATGCTTACAAAACTCATAAGGCACTGACAAGTTCACGATAATATAATTATTGAATACCAGGGGCAAGAGACAAGGTTGCTGAAGCCAGGGGGAGGGGAGAACAAGGGGACACAACCCCCCTGGGACCTGGGGTGTTCTGCAGGCCTAAGAAGTCCACCTATTTTATTTTGCTCTCAAGCCAAGAGCAAGAAAGCAGTCAGCCAGAGGCCAATTGCTCAGATCTTGGGGCTTCACTAGAAGTCTACAAGAATAAAACAATTGCTCAATTTAACCCTTTGCTTCACTACAAACCATAGCAAGTGCTTTTCTGCAGCAATCTATCTCTTGTATTTTGCCAAATGAGCAAAGGGTTAAGGGCGGAAACTGAGATTCCTAGGAAGGCTTTGTTCTTCTCCAACACTGGGAAGGCCCTTTCCTCCTTTTCTCAATGTGCACCCATCAAAGGTCTCTCTCGCCCTGTGGTTTGCCATGTTAAGAGGAAGTAAGGAAGAAGTAAATCCGACAGAATCCAGTGGGGTTTATTTCTGCTTGCACGTTCCTTTTTCTCCCCACCCGCTTGCTTTCCTTCTTAATTTTGTGTTTCTTTAAACGTGCGAAAGGGGACAGGAGGAGTCTTTGTCCAAGGTCCTGAGCGGTTCTCAGCAATCCACATTAGGAACAAACAGGAGGGTTTTACCTTACTGCCCGGCATGTAGAGCCACCCCAGAGCATCTAGCTGGCCACTGTGACAGGACGGCCTTTTATGCATGGCTGTTTCACTCGCCATCACCCCTCCGACGACTTCAGGTCTTTGTTTGGATTATGCATGTTGTTTCCAGCCATCAGAGGTCGCCTCGCTCTCCCCCCTGCATTTTCCTGCGTTTTGCCCGCATTTCAAATTTGAGATAAAACAGGTCCCTGAAAAAGTGGGGGAAATGCAGGGGGAGAGCGAGGCGACCTCTGACAGTCAGAAAGAGCACGCATAATCAAAATAAAGATCAGAAGTTAGAGGGGTGACTGCAAGGGAAACAGCCATGCATAAAAGGCCGATCGAGCAAGACTCTTCTGATGTCTAAGGGCCAGTGTGATCTAGTGGTGGAGGTGTTGGACGAGAGCCTGGGAGACCCAGATTCGAATCCCCACTCTGCTGTGGAAGCTCACTGGGTAACCTTGGGCCAGTCATTCTCTCTCAGCCGAACCTTCCTCACAGCACTGTTGTCATGTGGACAAAGCGAGGAGAACGATGTTGTAAGCTGTTTTGGGTGCCCACTGGGGAGAAAATTATGTCTAAACAAACAATATTCTCCTATTCTCTGCTCGCACACTGAGCAGAGTCCAGAACTGAAGAGAGTAGCACCTCATAAAGCCCCCCCTCCCATATCGACAGTACAAACATACCTTTTCTCGAACAAACCTGTAATCCTTGTGCTTCTTGATCTAGGTTTGGAAACGCTACTCCGACATTTTTGTAACAACTGGAAAAAGAAGACACAAGTAATGAGGATGGAATAAAATTGTGCTATTTTTGGTAAATGCGTGGTAAAGAAAAACAGTATGGCTTAGGCACTTAGGGAAAGGTATCAGTGCAAAACAAATTTTTGATTATCAAGTGTGATGTACTATTTTAAGCAAAACTTCTAACATGGTTGTTTACCACTGCCTGATTTTGTGTAACAACCCTGGACTTCCTTAGTGGTCTCCCATCTAAATACTAACCAGGGCTGACCCTGCTTGGCTTCCAAGATCTGACAAAATTAGGCTAGCCCGGGCTATCCAAGACAGGCCCTAACACTTCTACTTCACTTAATTATATTTTAGGGGAATTGGTGTGTTACCATTTCTTTGTTTTATGTGTTAATTTTGACCCAGTTCTACTGAAATCTCTTTGAGGTGACTGTAAGAAAAGGTTAGATAAAAATTAAGATTTGGGAAACAGATTTTCTCTATATGGGAGGAAATTGTCTCGGCAAAGATGAGGATCTTTTTGCAAAATCATTTTGTAGCGATGAAGAACCATCCCGTGAGCAATGGGTTCTGAAAAGTCATCTCGCTGGGAAGCGTGGAAAATTTTGATGAAACCCACTTAGAAAGGTTAAAAGATAAATGAAAATACAAAACCTCTTGCACAGCTAAAGGCTGCGTAAGGCTACAAGAGGGAGCAGGGACTGAGTATTCATCTGAAGTCCCCTTCATTCTCTCACTGCAGTGCTAATGTAATTTCTGGTTGAAAATAAGTATGTATTTTCATCAATATTTGACATCATTATGCTAAAATTTTATGGCCTGGTAACTAAGGCCCCTTCCCCTAAAATACTTTTTAAAAAAACTATTCGCTTTCTTGCAAACTACAGCAGTCTTTCAGAAAAAATTGGATCCTTTCCTCTTTAGGTTTCGTACCAGAAGTTTAAGGAATTCTGAAAAGTAAAAGTTAGCTATGTAGACCTGGAGTTGATTATGGTCCCCTCGTCCCATTCTCCTGTCAGGCTTATCAGCCAAGCTATCGGCCTGCCAGGGTATGTGGGAGAAGGAAAGGCACGAATGGGGCTACGCAGAGATCCCATCTGCAGATCAAGTAAGGCAGTAAGAGCAGATCTCTCCCCTGAAGCCAATGGACCAGTAGACCAACCCCACAGTGCAATCCTATGCAGATTTACTCCCAGCTGAGCCCACTGATTTCAACAGGCTTACAGCGGAGTAACTCCGCACAGGAATGCAGTGCCAAAGGGTTGAATCCAGCCAGTTTTTCTACATTGGTGCAAAAGGGAGTCCCAATTGGCCGCCATAACATATTTTGGGGGTCATGAGACTTGCGTGAACAAAACCCATATGTGACAGGGGGCTTTAAGAACAAGGGGAATTGGACAAGGTTAAGAGAAAAAGGGGGCAGAACCCAACCCATTCCTGAAATCACACCTGGTGCTAGGTTACATTTTCACTGGCCAGCATAGAAAGAAAAGGGTCTGAACGTTCCAGATGTGGAAAAGAAAGTACAGGCAGCTCATGGGGATGTGGCCCCTCCCTATCCAAGCCCAAGGGCAATTGCCCACAAACACACACACACACACATTTTAAAAAGGGCTGGTAGAGCAGGAATAAAAACTCCCCAGAAAAAGTTGTTCAGTCCACCGGAAAGAAGGGGTTACTGCTGTGATTCTCAGCCGCCTTTGAAAAGAAATATTTTAAATAGAAATTTGAAGTACTTCATTCATAAATAAAAGCTGACGCTTAGCCATTTGGGGGATAATGATTTGGGGGGGGGATTTTTTGAATTAACTGATCATAATCAGTTAAGAAGTTTCAGAATCTCTTTATTATTGGATTCAGATTTTGTATTATTTGAAATGGGTTAAAGATGTTCAGGTTGTGTGCGTGTGTGTCCCCTGATTCAGCAGCTCATTTGACCATCTCCAAGTATTGGCAGGCAATGGCAAACCACCTGTTTGTCTCTTGCCTTGAAAACCCTATGGGGTTACCCTAAATCGGCTGCGACTTGACAGCACTTTTTACCACCACCAAGTACGAGAAGTTCAATTAATATTGGGTTCATTGTAGCAAACGTAATGTAACTCACCCAAAGGATCAACATTTGAGATTGCTCTAATCCCATATTTGTCAACAAGCTATGGTCCAAATGGGTATGGCATTATAAACACACATCCAAATTTTTGCTGTATCTTTTTTTCAAATGAACTATTTTTTGCTGGTTAAGTGATGCACAGCATGTGTTAAATTGTTACAAACTGTAGAGAGGAGGGGAAAAGAGGAGGAAGCAGCGGCTAAGCGGACAGAGAGGCTGTTCTCAGGACAAGGAAGCCAAAGTGGGGGGGAATGGAAAGGCAGGCATCCAAAAAGGCAAAAGGGGCAAGAAGCAACCCAGAGGTGGCCATACCTTGTAGTTCGGGGGCCGCTCTTGTCAGCCGGAGCAGACGCCAGTTTTTTCTAGTCTGGCCATCCCTCGCTCTCTCGCATGTTCCGTCTTGCAGACGCACCCGACCTCAATGTGGTCACTTGCTCACAGGGGACGGTGAATAGGCCTCTGGTTTCCTGTCAACCCTCTGAGTCAAGAAACCCGACATCCGCCGCTCGAGCACGGACGGCAGAGCTCTCTTTGACAACCACAAGGCCCAACAGAGACACATCTGGATCAGCAGGGTCCACTGGACTGAACAGCAGCGGCTGAATTTTGCACGGTTTCTCTCCATAGCCCACTTGTCTCTGACTGGCCCTATTGACAAACTTGGAGCAGGCGAACGCACATGAAGCCGCCTACTGAATCAGACCCTCGGTCCATCAAAATCAGTATTGTCTACTCTGACCGGCAGCAGCTCTCCAGGGTCTCAGGTAGAGATCCTCATAGGGTTTTCCACATCACCTACTTGCCTGGTCCCTTTAACTGGAGATGCCGGGGATTGAACCTGGGACCTTCTGCAAATCCCCTGGGACCTTCTGCATGCCAAGCAGATGCTCTACCACTGAGCCACAGCCCCTTGCCCCTAAGAAAGCAAGTTTTCTGTTCTGAAAGTTAGCAGTTTTCAAGATGCTGTTGAGTTGAGGAGGGGCTGTGGCTCAGTGGTAGAGCATCTGCTTGGCATGCAGAAGGTCCCAGGGGATTTGCAGAAGGTCCCAGGTTCAATCCCCGGCATCTCCAGTTAAAGGGACTAGGCAAATAGGTGATGTGGAAGACCTCTGCCTGAGAGCCTGGAGAGCCGCTGCTGGTCTGAGTACACAATACTGACTTTGATGGACCAAGGGTCTGATTCAGTATAAGGCAGCTTCATGTGTGAGTCCGGGCCACATTCAAAACGGCGTGTAAAATTGCTCACTGTGGCCAGCACCCACCCCAACCCACAAACTGCACTTTTCCTAAAGGAAGGACGTTAACGGCCACCGTACATGCCTCTTCAGAGGATCGGCACCTATTTTTCCTGCAAGTCACCCTTGCTTGAATTGCCTCATTGAGACTTCCTGATGAGAATTGTAGTTTATCCTCTCCACACGCATGCTTTCGGAAAGGCAGAAACTGGAGCTTGGTCAGAAAGTGGCAAAATGGAGACAGGCGTGTGACAGAGCGCGCGCACATACACATTTGGTGACCATCCCTTGAGAGACTTGCAAATGCCTACTGAACGTCTCTGAATGTTCAACAGTGACTCTCGATGAACACACAAGCATTCGGGGACGAGCACTGGGATGGTCTCCCATCCCTACCTCTGGCATAAGAGGAAGTCTTTCGATATATTAATCCCAAGCATTCCCCCCCCCAAAAAAAATCAGATAGCAGTGTCTCAGCACCCATTTCCTAGAACTGTAAAACAGGATGAAATTTCATCCTTGGCAATTCTGTCTTTCCATTTACATTACAATGTTCTTGGTTTCCATTTATTTGTAAATTATGGAGGTTCGGCTTTTTGTCTTGTATCAGGTAATCTCTTTAGAAGAAGAAGGGGTTGGTTTTTATATGCCGACTTTCTCTACCACTTAAGGGAGACTCAAACCAGCTGACAATCACCTTCCCTTCCCCACAAGAGACACCCTGCGAGGTAGGTGGAGCTGAGAGAGCTCTAACAGAGCTGTAACTTGCCCAAAGTCACCCAACTGGCTTCATGTGTAGGAGTGGGGAAACAAATCCAGTTCACCAGATTAGCCTCCGCCGCTCACGTGGAGGAGTGGGGAATCAAACCCGGTTCTCCAGATCAGAGTCCACCACTCCAAACCACCGTTCTTAACCACTACACCAAGCTGGTGTATCCATTGCAGGCCTTTGGGGGGAGGTTACTTAAGCAGCAAAAAACGACATGTGAAACTTAAAATGCCAACACTTCTTCGGTCAGGCCATTACTTCCTCCTCCCCATGAAGATGACAAACATTTCTCAAATCCTGAAATTGCATCTTCTAATCTGTAGAAGGCGACCTCAACTAGTTCGCATATAGCTGAGGGTTCTTTTGGATATTATCGGACTGGCAAAGTCACCGCAGGTTCCCAAATTGCCCCAGGAATCTCGGGATATGGGAAATTGAGAGGAAGCGTACCAATGCCACCATCGCTGTCCCAACCAACACGTTCCTGCACTTAGATATTACAAGAGTAGTATAGTATAGCGTCACAGGGACAGCAAAGAGCCAGAGCGGCATAGTGGATAAGAGTGGTGGACTCTAATCTGGTAAACCGTGTTTGATTCCCCATTCCTCCACATGAGCGGCAGACTCTAATCTGAACCAGGTTCAATGCCCCACACCTCCACATGAGTGGCAGACTCTAATCTGGTGAACCAGGTTGGTTTCCCCACTCCTCCACATGAAGCCTGCTGGGTGACCTTGGGCTAGTCACAGTTCTTTCCGAACTCTCTCAGCCCCACCTACTTCACAAGGTAAGCCACTTTTAGACACCTCAAAGGTAGAGAAAAGCAGAGTATAAAAACCAACTCTTCTACGTCAGCCTAGAATCTTGGTCCAAACGTCCTGTCAGGAAGCTCACTGAATGACTTTGGAACAGACGCGCTCTTTGCTTAATGTACCTCACAGGGTTGTTGTGCACATGAAATAAGATAGAAGATGCTTCTAGGAGAAGGACGGCGACATCATCAGAATGCAGGGGAAAGAGGGACATGTCCATACAGGGAAAGCCAGGTCTCAGCATCCCAACCAGGAGACATATGAGCCAACAAAGGGCAGGCAGCTTCCGAACAGGCTCGACTATCAGCGTAATTTTTCACAGCTACTGTAAGAACACACACCCTTCCCCGCTCAAACAGGAAGCCAAGACACAACAGTTGGAAACCATAATGTCTCCTTTTGCAGAGAAGTTGCAAAGAAATACTACAGATCAAAATAAACAAACTAAGCCTGGGTTGATGGCAGGGGAAGGGGGTGCTTCCTGGCCCACGGCTCTGGGAGCATCTTAGGGGTCGGGGTCTTCAGAGGCCCACATTGCCAGGAGGTCTGCATGCAAAGGTGAAGCTTCCAATGTATTGTAGCTCGGCTTGAGAGAACAAAGCTCCTTTTGCCACGCTGAAATCTCACCGAGAGGCCATCTGCACTGCTACAGGTGTGAACTCCTAGGAATTGAGCCTGCTAGCCCCTCCCCCTGCACTCCTCCCAGCCTGAGGGCCCAAATCAACATCCGCCTCCCATGAAGGAAAAGTGACTTTCCACCCTGACAGGCTCTTCTTTGCTTGGGATCCTCCTCCTGTCCGAACTTTCTCCCACCCCACCCCTTGGCTTGGCTGGCTACCAACACCAGCTTTGCTAACGGCATCACCAACCAACCCAGTCGTGATGGAGATGCTCCCCACAACACACGGTGCAAGCTTTCAACTTCACCAGAGCTCTTCATTGGCCTTGATGTTGCAAAATTTTTACAAGAGATAGAAGGGTAGATGGAAGGCAGAGAGCGCGGGCCATGATCTTAGTTTGATCTTGCAGGCATCTCGTGTGGGAGAACTCCACTAGGGTCAGGGCAGCCCCAAACACAGGTGTCCTATACCATTCTTCCCCCCCCCCCAAAACCCATTACCTCAGATCATTATATGAGAGATGCTGAAGACCTTCCGCATGCCGAGCAAGTGCTCTTCCACTGCGCCACATCCTCCCGCGCACATCTGAACCCAATTCTCTGCAACCCCTAGCACAACACTCCTACCACAACACTGCCATGGCCCTTCTGCCACTTGGAAGACTGGCAAGATTTTGGATCCCAGTGCAAGTTCTGCAATATGATTTGACCAAACATTGTCTGGTTTGCTTCTGCTGAAACAAACGACCTCCCCCGCTCCCAAAACAAACCTCCTTTACTATACTGAACAAGTTCTTCAATTACTGGAGTCTCTCCACTTTCCCGAATAGCAATACAAATTTCAGATTAGACCAGCCTTAAGTATTACTTAATGTTTTCTTTATTTAAAAGATCATTCACAAAATACCATATCCATAAATTTACTTTGTCATGAAGCAGAATGTGTTAAGTGTCTGGAAGGTTCGTTTGATATTTTACACATTTAAAAGCCAAATGTATCGACTCTCAGTGAGCTTTGCGTGGGAGCCTTTTCTAAATTTTTTTTGCTCTCAAAATCTTGGGGCTTTCCCGCATTTCAGAACAAAAGAGAGGGTCATTGGATGGATCTTGGTTTGGAACACAACCACACAAAAAATGCATGTCAAAGAACATTAGCGTTAAGTCAAATGGTTCTTATCCTCAGAAGTAGCTTTTAAGGGGGTGGGGGAAGTAAAGTAGAAGCCTCTACTTCCATCCGTTGCCGAGATCGGTCTATTTCCAAGAGGGGATTCTATTCGGTTGATCTAACTGGACCCCAACCTCCTGGTTTTACATAATGGACACAGCTTTTTTTAATGGGGGTGGAGGAGATCACACCTGAGGTTTAGAACTTCGCAATCTGTATGAGAGCAAGCTCCCACTGCAGCCTATCCTTTGGCCCCCCCTCGGGTAGCACAAGCATCCACATTGCCCAGAAAGAAAACTGAAACCTTCTCACCTGGGCGGAGGTGGACACCTTGACAGAAGCTGCTCTCCCCTCTCAACCGTTGTGTAAAACGGCCCACTCGCCTTTCCCTCAGACTTACATTCAAAGTTCCCAGAAGAACGACACCCCTTCAGGCGCGGAGATTCAGGTTAGCTTTATCTCTCTTGGAGATGCTTAATCGGGCCTTTGTGTCTTTCAGTGCCAATTTGGGGGAGGATTATGTAAAATCCACTATATAACCCACCAAGGGAGGCTAACCCAAGCATGAGCCAAATTGTGGCCTTCTGCCGGGGGTGTGTGTGTGTCCGAGAGACACGAAGCCCAATGCCAGAGCGGCAAAGGACAGACTCTTCTTCAGACAAACAAAGCCGAAATAAAAAACAAAACTGTTCGGGTTGTAAGAAACGAGTTAAAATGCTGGTAGCAAGCGTGTTGTTGTTGTTTTATTAAAAAGGAAAAGCTGGAAGAGGCAGTCATTGGGGGCTTAGATAGGCACAGAATTTTAGCACCGACCAGTGAGTGCTAAGGAGAATTATTGTCAGGCAGGGCAAGACAAGACATCAAGGAAGGCTGTGTCTTCCACTCTTAAACTTGCTAAATTCTGGATGCGTTTGAAACATACAGAAGTAATATATGCTCTGGTGCTCGGTTCGGATTGCCTCTCAATGATCTTGGGGCCATTTTCTTTTTTAAAAAGTTTTTTTAAGCTGCCTGCAAAAAAAAACAAAAAAAAAAAAACTGATGACTTCACATAGATTCCAGAGTGCCTGGTGACCCGAGGTGATGATCCTATTTTAATTCTGTGTTTATGTAAGCTATCTACGGGGAGCAGTATTCTAGGACTCAAGTGTCTTCCGCGAGGCCGGGACTCTAAGTCGAGGGCCACGGAAGGGGGTGCCAGCGTGCAGTGGGAAGAGAAGCACCGCGTGAGTCGGAACGATACGCAACAGGCCTCGAAGACTTGACCTGTGTGTCTTGGAAGAAGAGGCGGAGGAAGAAAGATGGAGTAGCACCTCAGTTTACAGAAGTCCACATCCGTGAAAGAAGGGAGCACTTTAGTGGCTAAAAGCCATGTACCGGGGTCGGTGGGGGAGAACTTAAGACAACGCAGGCACTAGATACAGCAAAGCCAAGAACATACTAAAAACCACTTGTTAACAGCTGACATGCATTCACAAGCTCTGGTTTGGGTTTTTTTTTCCCCATTTCTGTTTCAAGGAGGACTAGTGTCAGATGATAGGAACGGTGGCCGCAGGGTTAATATTCGAGCACAGGTAGAGACACACTGGGCTGTCTTGCGTTTTCTCCCATCCCGCCCTCCCCCCCTCAGTCCCTCCCTCAATCCCGTTCCCCAATTTCGCCCCCTCAAGCTCATTCCTGTTCTTCCTCCTTTACTACTTCCTCCCTTGGCTTGGCTCCACCGAAGATAGCAGAGTTGGGGTTGGCTACTTGGTTGAGGGGGGTAGCAACCGTCCGTGGTTTGAGCTGGAGTCTGGGCCGCTGGGCTCTTTCCTCTGGAAGCAAAGAGAAAGAGAGACGGGCTGGTTTGGGATGTGACAAGAATAAGGGAGTCCCCCAGGAGATGAGGAAAAGCAATGCCTGCTATGGATGCTTATTTATTTATTTTTTAGACTTATAACCCGCCCTCCCCAGCAAGCTGGCCCAGGGCGGGTAACATCATTAAAAGCACAACAATATATATAATCCATAATAAAATCCAACAATAAAATTCTAAAACCTAATATAATGGCGCACCAAGTCTAAAAGAAAAGCTGTAGGCATCATACCGTTGGCAACCCCTTCACTTTGTATTGTTCCCATTCAAGGGGGAGAAGTGGGGGGGAGGCCAGTAAAGATGGTATCAATAATATAAGCTGGTATAAGCAGCTGTCCTCAATCGTAGGCCTGGTGGAAAAGCTCTGTCTTACAGGCCCGGCGGAAGACTTTCAAATCTCGCTGGGCTGATGTCACCAGAGCATTCCACCAGGCTGGAGCCAGGGTCAAAAAAGCCCTGGCTCTTGTCGAGGACAGCCGCACGCTCTTAGGGCCAGGAACCACCAGTAGATTCTCACCGGACGATCTTAGTGTCCTTCAGGGGGTATACCAGAGGTGGTCTGCATGAAGAGTATGCTGCACTGCTTTGCCAGGGCTTGAGTGGAGGCGATGTGGCACACCGAGACTGCAGTGCTCCCCCTTCAAATCATAAAGCTTGAATCTCAAGTGTGCCACTTTGCACGCTGAGTGATGACTCATGTGGTCAGAGAGGAAGCCCTACCCAGTGCTTAAATGCTTAAACTGACCGATTAAAAACTGTCAGTAGACCACAGAGGCTTTTCCTGTTAACTTATGCAGATTTTAAAAAAATATTTCAAAGGACTTAATAATGGAGCATGTGTATGACACTATCAGCATTTGAAGAACTTTGCCATCATATATTATCTTCTTGCAATCCTTACAATGGCCCTTTTAGGTTGACTGGCCATATTATCCTTCCTGTTGTGGATGGAGAGAATGAATTGCCCAAGCTTCTCTTGACAGTTTGCAGCACAGGCAAGATTTGAACCGGGAACGTCCTAAATCACAGCTTGTTCTCTTCGCCACTACGCTAAACCAGCTACCAAGTATTTCACCAGAAAATAAACATTCCTCCAGTTAAAAAGAGGGCATGCCTCTTGTAAGAAAACATCTGCTCAACACACATAAGCATTTTTAAAGCTTCTCTTAGAACATGTGTTTTTCATATGCAAAGATATGTAGATTTAATGGATACACTCCCATGATTAAGTAAGAAAGTTATCAGCAGATTTAAGGCATTTATTTCCGCACGGCTAGCTTGTCTAGGAAAATGCTTCTAGCCTAGATTGCTCCAACATGCTGGTTTTCTGTACTGTACGTTTTAACATCCAATTTTGTGACACCCCCAGTTGGCATACACTGGGCACCCAGTGCTTCCATACACACCCACCCATTCCCTGGCATCTGTGCAATGTTCAATTCTCCAGTTCAGGACAGAAGCACTGAACAAAATTAGCAGAACTAAGTCTTGCGTGCTGCCTCCCCAATCAAACTCCAGAATGCTGAGCAGCCAGCCGAACTTTCACAGGTACACCCCACGAGGTAAGGAAGAGAACTAAACATTTGCACATGGGAGGCCTGAGCTGCCAAGCATGAAGGGTGCCCAGGCCAAAGGAAAAGAACAGACCCTTCAAAACATGTCAATACATTCCTTTCCTTTATCCCTTAGAAGCTCTTTGACCCATTGATCTTGAGCAGCAATAAGGACTGAAATAAATCTTTCCAGTCAATACATTCAGAAAGTGTGGACCAACCAGCCTTCTAGGAGTACCAGACCAGTTCTGCAGAAAACACAGCCTACCTTCTGTTGGCTCTCTGAAATCCATGGAAGACCCACGAAGAGGGGGGCCATCCCTAAAGCGACCAGTGCCCCCCATGGGTGGACCGCCTCCTCGCCGATCACCTGGACGCGTCCCGCCTCTGCCTCCCAAGAAGTCATCGTCTCGGAAGCCTGCTAAAGGGAACACGGGAGTCAGGACCTGTTCCTCTTAAGGTCTTGGGACCCAACAGAAGGCTGGGCTCAGTGAACAGTGAGGAAGCGGGGAAGCAAGAGAAAAAGGCACAAAGAAAGGGGTGTGTGTGTGTGTGCGTGTGTGAGAGAGAGAGGGGGGGGGAGAGAGAGAGAGAGAATTGCCGTCAAGTCGCTTCCGACTCATGGCGACCCTATGAATGAAAGTCCTCCAAAATGTCCTATCTTTGACAGCCTTGCTCAGATCCTGCAAATTGAAGGCTGTGGCTTCCTTTATAGAGTCAATCCATCTCTTGTTGGGTCTTCCTCTTTTCCTGCTGCCCTCAACTTTTCCTAGCATGACTGTCTTTTCCAGTGATTCTTGTCGTCTCATGACGTGACCAAAATACCATAGCCTCAGTTTAGTCATTTTAGCTTCTAGGGTCAGTTCAGGCTTGATTTGATCTATAACCCACTGATTTGTTTTTTTGGCAGTCCACAGTATCTGTAACTCTCTCCTCCAACACCACATTTCAAAGGAATCTATTTTCTTCCTATCAGCTTTCTTCAACGTCCAGCTTTCACACCCATACATAGTAATAGGGAATACGATGGCATGAATTAATCTAATCTTGGTGGCTAGTAACACATCCTTACACTTAAAAAAAAAAATTCTAGCTCCTTCATGGCTACCCTTCTCAGTCTCAATCTCCTTCTGATTTCTTGGCTGGAGCCTCCCTTTTGGTTGATGGTGGAGCCAAGGAATAGAAAGTCTTCAACAATTTCAATTTCCTCATTGTCAACCTTGAAGTTGTATAATTCTCCTGTAGTCATTACTTTCGATTTCTTGATGTTCAGCTGTAGTCCTGCTTTGGCACTTTCTCTTTTAACTTTCAGCAGTAGTTGTTTCAAATCTTCACTATTTTCTGCCAATAATGTAGCGTCATCAGCATATCTCAAATTATTAATGTTCCTCCCTCCAATTTTCACTCCACCTTCATCTCAATCTAATCCCATTTTCCTAATTATATGTTCTGCATATAGATTGAAGAGATGACAAGGATGTATTTTATCTCCCTAACACCTTCTCTAACAAAGAAAGGTACAACATCCTAAAAATGGAAACGCATGGCGCTGTTGAAATGACAATCCCATAAGGATTTCTCCCCCTTCCAAAGAATTTCAAGCTATGCTTTTTGTTGCAACACTGTTTTGCTCTCAAAAACAAAAGTCTCTTGGTGATATTTAGACGCAGAAATGCATTTTACTAAGGCTGCCTGTGACAAGTGTTCACTCTGATCTCAAGTTCAGAGGAAGGGCTACTGGGCACAGCGGGTGGTCTGGGAGCATCTGAAGCTCAGCAGGTGTGGCCAGCAAATCTGGACGAGAGACCCCACGGAGGTCCATGTAAGAGCTGGACAGAACAAAATGTTTCCCCGCCCCAAAGGATGAAAAAAAAACAGTTAAGAGCTGGCTACACATACCCACTGGTTTATCCCATAAATCCATATTAATGACACCCCCCCCCCCATTTTATTTAAAGAAGGCATGCAGGCTGAGCTAAGTTTGAAAAATAAGGAGCCAAGTAAAAAGAAGTCCATATCCACCAGGAGCCAGCCAGCAGAGGAGAATCAGGCCTTTCTGAATGCAAATTCCTTTATGGTCTGCAGCACACACAATACCCTCAGCATCTGCTGGACTAGTTGAGCATGGCCCAGCAGCCTGGAGAAAAATGTTCTTAACAGGATGTCATTTGCCAGGTGATGTTAAACACCACCATGCCATGAAAAGTTTCAGCTGCCCATTTCCACTCATTAAAGCTTCTCTTAAAGGAACTGTGAGAGATCCCCCTCTCTGAGTTTGCTTCTCCAAATCAGTTGCTCAGACGTTGATACAGAAACAATCGATTTATTGAAGCCTTCAGGAGATGAGACAGGCACAGGTAGAAAGTTGCAAGTGAGGGGCTATACGGGTTTACAGAATATATTGACTCCAGGGCACTGGGGCACTGGGGTTCACACTTATTGTTATGGGAAGTTACAAGCTTGGCATAATACAAAACATCAGACAGATCCCAGGAAGTCTGGGCGGCTATCACACTTCCAAGGCCGCATCGGCCTGAGGGAGTACTGGCAGGAAGAACAGCGGGGGGGGGAAGATACATGGGCCATCAGGCCTGGCGCCTGAGACCAGAAGGTGTGAACTGCTTTTACGAGTTCACTGATAACACAGCAGGTGATGGAAAGCAGAGACACAAAGACAGAGACCCTCACATTCTGCCCCCCTTAAGGCCCCCCCCCGGGGTCCCCGAGAGGACGAGGCTTATCGGGATAAGCAAGGTGGAATTCCCGGACTAAGCGAGGAGCCGCCATGTGGGGTGCGGCCACCCATTCGTCATGAGCGGAGCCAAGGTTTTTCCAGCGAACAAAGTAAAACAGTTTCCCTTTCTTCCATTTGGAGTCTAAAACCTTGGATATTTCCAAATGGGTGTCCCCTCCTACTACGGTAGGAATCTCGTGTGTGGGAGGGGGGTGGAACTGGGGGGCTGCCACATAGGGTTTGAGGAGGCTTATATGAAAGACTGGATGGACTCCTTTCAGAGTTTTTGGGAGGTCCAGTTCCACAGTAACCTCGTTGATTACTCTGGTAATGGGGAAAGGTCCCACATAACGGTCGCTCAGTTTTTTGCAGGGGCGAAGAGAGCGGAGGTTTTTGGTGGACAGATAGACTTGCTCCCCCACCTTGAGTTCCCATCCCGGAGACCGGTGTTTGTCTGCTTGTTCCTTGTACTTGCTTTTTGCCCTTTCCAGATTTTTGAGCAACCATGGCCAGGTGGATTTAACCACCTGAATCCACTCCTGAAGGTCAGGGGTAGACTGGAGCTCTGGCGAGACGGGGGCAGAACCGAAAGGGCCGAAATCCGTCCCGTATATAACTTGGAAGGGACTAAAGCCGGTAGAGGAATGAGGCGCATTGTTATACGCATATTCGGCAAATGGCAGCAGGTCGACCCAGTCGTCCTGGTGGAAATTTACATAGCAACGCAAATAACATTCTACCACCGCATTTACTCGTTCTGTTTGACCATCCGTTTGGGGGTGATAGGCGGAAGAAAGGCCCTGCTCTTCCACTCCCATTAACTTTAGGAAGGCCCGCCAGAATTTGGCAACAAACTGGACCCCCCGGTCGGAGAGGACCTTCCTCGGGATCGAGTGTAGCCTGAGGACGTGTGTGATGAACAGTTTAGCTAAGCCCTGGGCTGAAGGAAGGCCTGCACATGGAACGAAGTGAACCTGTTTGGAAAAGAGGTCTGTGATAACCCAAAGAACCGTTTTTCCCCGACTCGGAGGTAGGTCGGTGATAAAATCCATGGCGATGACTTCCCAGGGACGGGAGGGGCTCTCAAGCGGTTTGAGAAGCCCTGGGGGTTTTCCCATCCGTTTCTTGGCTGTGGCGCAGGTGGGGCAGCTGCGCACATACAACTCTACATCAGATCTCATACCGGGCCACCAGAATTGTCTTCGAACCAGGTGAAGCGTTTTTATGAAACCAAAATGACCCGCTAGCCTGGCACCATGTACAAGTCCCAATACTTCCTTGCGAAGAGAGGAGGGGACGTACAGTTTCCCCCCTTGCACCCACCAAGTGTTGGTACGTTCCAGACCAGTGGGGAGGAGATGATGCTCCTCCTCCTGCAAGGAGGCGTCCCGGAGTCGCTGTTGGAAGGCTTCCGGGATGCCTTTGAGTGTAGGGGGGGTCTCCGGTGGTCGGGCTTGGGACCGGGTGGTGACGGCTAAGCTAGGAACTTCCCCTCGCTGCTCGGGAGTGAACAGGGAGTCGACTGGGCGATCGAAATCGTTGCGATACTGGGGAAGTCGTGACAAAGCGTCGGCTAGGGCATTTTCTTTGCCAGGGACATGTCTGAGAGTGAACCGGAACTTAGCGAAAAATTGGGCCCACCGAACCTGTTTGGCATTGAGTTTTCTAGCCCCCTTGAGGGCCTCAAGATTCTTGTGATCGGTACACACTTCGAATGGCAGTTCGGCCCCTTCCAAGAAGTGTCGCCATATGGTAAGGGCATGTTTGACCGCTGCTGCCTCCTTCTCCCAAATGGCCCAGTTGATTTCAGACTGGGAAAACTTCTTGGAGAAGTAGGCGCATGGTCTCAACCTTCCCCCCTCATCCCTCTGCAATAGGGCCCCGCCCATGGCTACATCCGAGGCATCCACTTGCACCACAAAAGGCTTGGTGCAATCTGGGTGAGCCAAAACGGGTTCGGATGAAAAAAGTAGCTTCAAACGTTCAAAAGCTAGCTGGCACTGGGGGGACCATTGCAAACGGGCTGAGGGAAGCGCGGCGCTAGCCCCCTTGTCCTTGGTACGCAACAGGGCAGTGAGGGGAAGCGCAACTTGGGCAAAGTTAGGAATGAAGTTCCGGTAAAAATTGGCAAACCCCAAAAACTGCTGAAGTTGGCGGCGGGTAGTGGGGGGTTCCCAGTCCCGCACTGCCTGGACCTTGGCGGGGTCCATTTCCAACCCTTGGTGGGAGATCACATACCCCAGAAATGTAATGGAGGGTTGGTGGAATTCACATTTGGACACCTTAGCATACAGTTTGTGCTCCCGCAGCCGCTGGAGCACCTCTCGCACTAGGCGCACATGGTCTTCCATGGTTTCAGAGTAAATAAGGATGTCATCGAGAAATACCACCACCCCCCGAAACAGCAAATCATGCAAAACCTCATTAATTAATTGCATAAAGACACTCGGAGCCCCCGAAAGTCCGAACGGCATGACTAGGTACTCAAACATCCCAAAACAACTGGAAAAGGCCGTTTTGGGTTCGTCTCCTTCTTTGATGCGAATGCGGTGGTAGGCTTCTACCAAGTCCAGTTTGGTGAAGATTCGGCCCTCCTTTAATTGTGCTAGAAGGTCAGGAATAAGAGGGAGGGGGTAAGCATTAGACTGGGTGACTGCGTTCAGTCTGCGAAAGTCAATACACAGTCTTAAATCTCCCGTCTTTTTCTTTACAAAGAAAGCTGGGGCTGAATAAGGAGCCTTGGAGGGGCGTATGAAACCCCTCGCCAGATTGACATCCAGATAGTCTCGCAACACTGTCTTTTCACTAGGGCTCATGGGGTAAACCTTTCCCTTAGACAGTTTGCCTTCCCCTACAATCTCGATGGCACAGTCCGTTTCTCTGTGGGGAGGCAGTTCGTCGCACTCTCTAACATCAAAAACATCAGTAAATTGCGAGTACTCAGAGGGTAATTGAGGAGAGACTGGGGCGGGGGACCCTACCAGTGCGGCGGCTGGAGTCCTGAGTACCCGTTCCTTGTCATGCAACCCACAGGGGTTTTCGGGGAAGGAAAGCACCCGTTTAACCCAATCAATGGAGGGATTGTGCCCCCTTAACCAGTTCATCCCTAACACCACAGGGGTTACAATAGGGGCGATAGTGAAATACAACCGTTCCCAATGTTCCCCCACGGACATAATCACGGCTGCAGTTCTGTGGGTCACCGGGCCCCGTTTAAAGTCACTCCCGTCCATTTGGGAAAAACGGAGGGGTCCCGGAAGCCGCTTGCGCCGGACACCCAACTTCTTGGCAGTTTCCTCATTTATCATGGTGCGGGCACACCCCGAGTCGACCAACGCGGGGACCTCTAACGGGGGGCCCCCTTTGGGTAGGGACAGATGGACACGCACAAATACATTGTCCTCTTGGGCGCTTACCATCGGTGGAGCTCCTTGCACAACGATAGGGACGGTCTGCTGCGGAGCCCCCTCTACAGCAGACCGACGGCGTTTTTTGCCGGCTGTTCCCACTCTTCCTCCTCGCTGGAAGAGGGGGACGGGGTAGTGGCCTCCGGGGAGCCGTCCGAATCAAAGACGGTATTTGTAATCCGGGACCCCGATGGGACCGTAGAGTCGGATGCCCCATCCTGGGGACGTGCGTGGAGAGCGGAGGGTGCGCCGGAGCGCCGGCTCAGTGGTCCACTTCTGCGGCGAGGCTGGCTGTCGGCGGCCGGTTTCGTCGGCTCGGCCTGGGTTTGGCGGGGAGGGGTCGGACGGCCTGAGCGAGAGGGGCATTGCGATGCAAAGTGACCCTTTCCCCCGCAGATCAGGCAGACGCCGGCCTCGAACCGCTTGCGGCGTTCCGCGGCCGAGAGGACCCCGCCACCCCCTTGCCGGAGTTCCCGGCCACGGTCACCCCGGGGCCTGGGGTCTCGCCCAATCCGTTGCTTGGACAAGTTCAGGAGTTGTTTGCGATTCTCGATGTCAGCAGCATGGCGAACCCAACCTTCCACATCCGGGGGGTTCCCTTGCATGAAGGCCCAATGTTGGAGGTCTGGGTTGAGACCCTCCCTGAAACATTGTACCAAGGTAGCCTCACTCCAGTCCAGAATTCGGCTAGCCAGTGACTGGAACTCACTTGCATACTGCGCCACCGACTTAGTCCCTTGGCGCAGTTGCATCAGGGAGGCTTTAGCCCGCTCACCTAGAGTCGGGTCCTCAAAACGGTTTCGGAGTGCTACCATGAACTCGTCCAGGGTTCGCAGCACCGGCGAGCGGAGTTCATACTGCAACACCATCCAGGCAGCCGCCTCCCCTTGCAGTAAGGAAGCCACGTACTGCACCCGGGACTCCTCAGAAACGAAGGTTCGGCCTTGTTCCCGCATAAAAATGTCTACTTGGACCATAAAAAAGGTCAACTGGTCTCCCGACCCGTCATACGTGACTTTCAGGTCCCGACGGGCCGGGGGGGCAGGGGTTGCGGGCGGAACTACTGGCGCCCCGTCTGGGGGAGCACCGGCTGGAGGTTGCAATTTCAGCGCATCTAGGGTCGTGGCCATCTCACCCATTACGCGTTGCATGATCTCCATCTGCTCCTGCATAGCCCGGCGGTCTTCCTGCCACTGTTTTCGTTCTTCCTCCATGAGGGCCTCTTTGCGGGCCGGGTCCCCTTCGAGTCCCGTGCTGGGGAAGGCCAACCGGCGATCCTTCGCCGCAGTCCGCGAGAGCGACCAGCCCTTGGGAGAGTCCAGCCAATAAGTGAGCCCCCGGGGACGTCCGTCCCGATCTTGGTCGGGGGCGCGACCCTTCGGTTTCTTTGGCTTGGCTCCCTCCTCTTTAGGGTCCGGCTTCTCCGGCTCGTCCGGTTCCTTGGGGGCATCGGGGTTAGGGGTGGTGTCCTCGTCGGCTGACATTCTGTCCAAAGCGGTACAGCTGCAGTCCGAGAGGCAAGGACTTGCAACTTAATGTGAGAGATCCCCCTCTCTGAGTTTGCTTCTCCAAATCAGTTGCTCAGACGTTGATACAGAAACAATCGATTTATTGAAGCCTTCAGGAGATGAGACAGGCACAGGTAGAAAGTTGCAAGTGAGGGGCTATACGGGTTTACAGAATATATTGACTCCAGGGCACTGGGGCACTGGGGTTCACACTTATTGTTATGGGAAGTTACAAGCTTGGCATAATACAAAACATCAGACAGATCCCAGGAAGTCTGGGCGGCTATCACACTTCCAAGGCCGCATCGGCCTGAGGGAGTACTGGCAGGAAGAACAGCGGGGGGGGGAAGATACATGGGCCATCAGGCCTGGCGCCTGAGACCAGAAGGTGTGAACTGCTTTTACGAGTTCACTGATAACACAGCAGGTGATGGAAAGCAGAGACACAAAGACAGAGACCCTCACAGGAACACAACACTTTTCTCCAGGCCAGCTGGCAACCCTACAACAGCCAGGGAGCCCATTCTGGATGGGAGTGAAGAGTCCCACCTCTGCCATGAACTCCCATGTGAGCAGGCACGAGCAAATTTAAAGAGATACGTAGTGGCAAATGGCAGCAAGGCAAAGAAAAACCATTTAAGGTTTTAATTTGCAATAAATGAAGGCTATATACCTCCACTCTGAACCGTTCTGGCAGGGCTGATGAGTATAAGGACTCAACATCGTGCAGGGAGTTGGCACCCCACACTTCTCAGCTGTAAGCAAGTCTAAATTGTTCCCCTCCCT
Source organism: Euleptes europaea (assembly GCF_029931775.1). Taxonomy (NCBI): domain Eukaryota; kingdom Metazoa; phylum Chordata; class Lepidosauria; order Squamata; family Sphaerodactylidae; genus Euleptes; species Euleptes europaea. Next base: position 21,784,173 of record NC_079330.1, on the reverse strand, counting down.
CCTTTCACAACCCACTGCCTGTTTACATCCCTATAGGAGAGAAGCTGTGATCAATGAGAAAGTTGTTAAGCCTTTGGTGGGGGGGAAGGTTAGCAGCCGATCATTCTCCTTCTACTTCTCTCAGAGGTGTGCCTGAAGCTTAAATTCAGCACTGATTGCTGTACCAGAAAGAAAGAGACAAACAGATGGGCAGATGGATACACAGCCTTACTGACAGCAAGGCGGAACAATCTGAAATGCTTTACATGGAAGTTAAATCAGTTTCTTCTGAAGGTGTTTAAAGCAACAGAGAAATATACATAGAGTTGCCAAGAAGTCTGCAGCATTTATGCCCTTGGACTTCAGGAAATATAAGCTCCTCCCTATCTCAGTGTAAGGTCTAGCCACAGCAGCTCTTCTAAAAGCAACCCCCTTCTCCCCACACAAGAACACACTTGGAACTTTTGCCAGTTCAGTCTTCCGCAAATGGAACCTTCCGGATAAAGCCTCGGGCTTCTGCCTTTGCGGCCATCAATACGGCCTCGTGACCGTCTCTGGAGCCAGCAAAGGAAAAGGAAAGATGCTGAGAACTTTTCAGTAATTAACAAAAATAAATAAATAGTAGTCGTAGAAATACCGCTACCAGCATTGAAGTCGTCTCTGGAATCCCATCCACCTCCTCGTGATTCCCGCGGACCTCCGCCCATGCCTAAAAAGGAAGCCACAGTGCAAGTGTGGGTCAAAAGAGGAAGTCGGGTCCCATATCCGAGCAGTAGAAACTCCGTCATGACACGAGCCTCATTAACATCAGGCCATCATACTCTGAAGGAATAGGTGACGCTTGGACACCTGGGAAAGGACTGCCCGGTCGGCTCTTGAAGGGAGCACATCTCCTCCTCGGAACAGTTAAAGAGCAGCAACGACTGAACCAGATGGGAGATTTATCTGTGCCCGAGCCCTTAAGGGCTGCAGTGAGCAGATCTGCCAAGTTCCAGCTTCTTCAGGACAGCTGCGACTTTAAAAGATGGCTCCCTTCTTTTCCCCAAGCTGGGCTGAAATCACTTACAGGCACAAGGCTGCAGGAGGACCGTTAAGCTTAGAGACGTTGTGGGGCTTGTCGCAGAACACACACCACACTGTTCTGCCAGCCGCTGCCTCCATTTTGAGAACCTCATGAACAATTCAAATCTATCCAGGTGTATGGAGGTACTCAGTAGAAAAGTCCAAGACTCTTGAGAAGGTACATTAGAAGATACACTCATTTCCCCTTGGCCAACCACAAATCATACCCTTTTCAACAGTTAGTAGCTGCGTAGGGCCCAGTGAGCGATCCCAGTACCCACCTTTCACACTAACCAACGACATGGGACCCAATCAATTCCTTTCTTTTTTCTGGTGGATGTTTGTTGAACTCCTCTCTCTAGCATGACCTGCTGTGAAAGCCAAAGGAGCTCCCGAATGTTTTCGCAGAACACAGAATTTGGGCAGGTATGCCTTTTATGTAGGAGTGAGAAAACATGCACCTTCCTGAAGGGCCAAAGGAAGTGGGTTGTGTCACCCTCCCGCTAGAATGGATATAGTGCAAAGACGAAGAAGAAGAGTTGGTTTTTATATGCTGATTTTCTCTACCTTTTAAGGAGAATCAAACCGGCTTACAATCTCCTTCCCTTCCTCTCCCCACAACAGACACCTTGTGAGGTAGGTGGGGCTGAGAGAGTTTGGAGGGAACTGTGATTAGCCCAAGGTCGCCCAGCTGGCTTCATGTGGAGGAGTGGGGAAACCAACCTGGTTCACCAGATTAGAGTCTGCCGCTCATGTGGAAGAGTGGGGAATCAAACTCGGTTTTCCAGATTAGAGTCAGCCACTCTTAATCACTACACCACGCAAGCATTTCTCTATCTAAAGCAAGTGAGAGGAGGAAAGCACTCCTGAACCTTCACCCTTGAAACAGAAGAGCAATTTCCATGCAGGTGTGGGAGATGGCGTGCCTTCTTCTCCACACTACTGAAAGCAAAGGCGCACTCTGCTGCCTCACATGCAGTTGTCTCCCCCCGCATTCTAATCTTGCTCTCTTTTTCTGGCAGCTTAAAAAAAACTGGTTCATGGTGAAGGTGACTGGGCAACTGACCTTATGCTGGGGGTCACACTGGAACTGACCCACACACTGGAAAACACTGAGCTGAGCAGTGCACCACGTGGAAGAGCACCCACAGTGGATCAGAGAGTCTTTAAATGAAATATTTTAAGTACCCTGATCCCAGGCGAGGGCCAAAAAAAACAACAACAAGCGCACACAAAGGCCCCAGCCAGGTCGAAACGAAGGAGGGTGGTATCTGGTCAAGACCTGGATGGGAGACCTCCTGAGACACCCCTTCCCCGTGCTTTCCGTTCCAAGATGGAAGGCAGGCAAGGTAAATCTATCCATACTCCCTTCTTTAGGTCACCTGCCAATACCTGGTATATATCTTGCCCAGCAGCATATCTTTCGACATTAGAAATAAATACTACTAGAAGCCCGCTTATACTTATTATTTGACAACTCCTCATCTTTCTAGAGCCTTCGGTTTAGCTAGACTGAATGCTAACCCTTCTATGGTTATGCAGGGCAGAATTTTGAATATACCATACCCAGACAGGACCTGTCCTTGCTCTTCTGGCTCTATTGATTCATTAGATCATGCCCTCTTGGAATGCTGCTTTTATGAGGAGCTCTGATCACATTATATCTCTCCCCTTTTAACATATAAATCTAGTGCCTCTGTGTCTGACATAATGCCTTTTTTATTAAGTGACAGGGATCCCAAGGCTACATTGTCAGTGGCAAGATTTGTTTCGGTCCTTATATCCCTCAAACATTAGATTTACGCTACTCAAGATCAACGGATCAAGGAGCTTCTAAGGAATAAAGGACTATAAGGAGAGCATTTACTTTAGCTCGCTGTTCGGCTTTGCCCTCGGCAATACTGAAAGGGAAATTTAAAAAGATTCCACATTCACAAAGGCTCTGTCTTTGTGGTAGTGGAGAACCGCAAACACTGGACCAGGTCCTTCTTAGTTGCAGTTATTATCATGAGGACCGAGAGAAGATTCTACGCCCTCTTTTGAGAAAGACAACTGGTTATCCTGCAGAGCCAATATCCTCTTTAAGGACGAATTTCCACAGGTAACAAACCCGGTGGCCAAGTTTTGTAAAATAGTATGTAATTTCCGGAAATTTAAACAGAAATGAAAAGATCTTTGTCATTATTGGTTGAATAAATTTATACTCTTTTATTAGTTTTTAATCATTTTAAAGACATTAACATTTTGTACAGTGTTTTAACCAAAAAGTATTAGTTTCATACTATTGCAATGGGTAAGCAATATAATTTTCTGAAATTATATTTTTGGTTCAATGACCATAATAATAAATTGGGTGGGGCTGTGGATCAGTGGTAGAGCATCTGCTTGGTGTGCAAAAAGTCCCAGGTTCAATCCCCGGCATCTCCAGTTAAAGGGACTAGGCAGGTAGGTGATGGGAAAGACCTCTGCCTGAGACCCTGGAGAGCCGCTGCCAGTCTGAGTAGACAATACTGACTTTGATGGACCAAGGATCTGATTCAGTATAAGGCAGCTTCATGTGTTCAAACTGATTGATTGATTATCCATACTCAGTGTAGCTCCGAAGTGGGCATCTAGTATTTGAAGATACTGACTTGCTCAATAAGAGCCTATGATTCACTTGCTCTCTCTCTCTCTCTCTAAGAGAAACTCACAGCCCCAAGATATGCTCTGCCTCTTAATGCGTGTAATTAAAAACTACTTGAGTAGGATACTTCAGAATTACGCATCCCAGGCCATCCGCTAAGTATCTTTCTGTGGCTCATCCTTGTTGCTCTGCTCTCTTTATTGTGTTTATTGTTGACTAGAAATGTTATGGGTTTTAGACATGGTTTTATTGCCAGTTTCACAGCTGGCGACACTGTTAATTGTTCTCTTGTTTTTATTTATCGTTTCAACTAGTGTTGGAATCTGCTCTGAGCAAAAATTGCAAGGAGGGGCTTAAAGAATTCCATCATATAACAAACAGAAGACCTCCCTGCTTCCCCACCCTAGATTTGAATCCCAGCTGTCTTCCTTGATGGATGCAAGCAAATGAAACGGAGTTCACTTCCCCATTCACCTGCCTGGTTCTGAGCCTGTTCTGAGAGCAAGCATTAAAAGCTGGCTACACTCGGTGACAGTCAAGAATGCTTCAAGCCCCCAACGCACATCTGCTGGTGCTTCACATTATACACGTTAACATGTTAGCTTGTGGCAATCAAATTCAGTACAATAATTCCCGTTTGAAACATATTAAGAACCCCGTTTAAAACATCACCTCTGTCATCTGGGCCGCCACCTTTTCTAAAACCAAAACCACCTTTGTCTTGTTTCCGGCCTTCAGCTATGTCCACTCGGAGCGACCGGTCACCCAAAAGCTGTCAAATAGAGGGAATAAAAGAGATCTTGCTGTTTATAATGCCTATTCTAGACAGCTGCTACCATTTCTCGAAACGCACTTTACAGAAATAGGCACACTCACCGCTCCATCGTATGTCAGCGCTTCCTTAAGCGACTCGACCTCATCAAATTCTACGTAACAAAACCCTGTGAGACCAAAAAAAAAAGAGACTTTAAAAAGATTTAAAACTAACTTTCATGTCTGTTGCTGGAAGGCTACGATGCTCACCAGTGAGCCTGGGTCAGCTGCTCTCTCTGGCTAACCTCACTGGATATGAAGAGGAAGAGAGCCATGTGACCACCCTAAATTCCATAGCCAAAAGGATGGGAAAAAAACAGAATACTTGCTCAGGGGACTGATTGTTCAACTGCTGCTGACCCATACTCAATTTACAGAAGAGACTATTTATTTAGATTTTTATCCCGCTCTCAATGCCGGCCAAGGCTGGGCTCAGGGTGGCTAACACATAATACATAAAATGCAATAAAATATACTAAAATCACTATATAAGAGAAAAACAATTTTACCACCCCATATTTAACTTAAAAGGGCAAGTGCTTTGGTGTCTGAGCAGGAACCTACCTCATCTGACATTTCAGGTTTGTTATTATTTGTTACTGTTTTACAAAAGGGGTGCGTGCATAGGTGTTTTCCAGATTTCCCAAAAGCATCACTTGCTCTTTTCGTTCTGATACAGGAAAGCCGGAGTAATTCTAGTCGGTAGAGAAGTCTCAGAGGGCCAGGAAGCTCCTTGCAGTGGCATAAATCAAAGGTGAAATGTTTTTACACGGTTACGGCCGTGTTTCACATGGAAACAGGCACAGATGTTGTTTATTCTTGATATGCCTTTCCCAACCCTGGTTAAGCCATACAAAGTAAGCCAGGGGAGCAACAGCATGATATAAGCTTGTATGCTTCCACCCTTTGAAATGTCTAGAGCAAGCAACACTCCCCAAAAAGGTTAGGCCAGAACCAGCCATCCACACATGTATTTTTCAGCAGAGAGCCTTCATTGGCTCCCAATAACTGAAACAGTGACTCTCAAGATTCGTCCCTAGTAAGCCTTTTGTGTGAAAAGCACCTCAAATTCTTAGACCTGTAACAGACAAAGAAGATCTCTTCAAGACACACAATTGGAACATCAGAAATAAAACATGAAAATGTGTGTACAATGAGGATAAATGATTCAGAGAGCTATCACAAACTAAAGAGAGACTAGCAAGCATATAAATGATTTTAAAGAGGAACAAAATGAGAACCTTGACACTTTTATATCTGGATGTTCCTTTTAAATACCTAAAAATGATTCCCACAAAGCATAGCCAGTTCCTTCCATTTTTCCTCACTGGCTTAAGGCTTGGCTTTCAAGAATCTTCTTTACAGTTCTTCTCGGAATAACTTCCCAATACCCTACCCTGAGCTATGGCTCCCAGCAACACACGCAGGATTCCCGACTTTGTTTAACCCTAACTGCACAGAGCGATACAATGCCTTCCCCCAAGTCTGGGAAACAACGCTCTAGGTGGGATAACACAGGAATTGCCTTTCTGAACCACAGCATCATGCTGCCGTTCAAAATAAACCCTTGAAACAGCCTCAGAGGTACCACTGTGACAGAATGGAACCAGCTTGCTACTGGAGTTTACAGCTTTGTAATCTGTATGTGACTGGTACCCAAGGTATACATGAGGAGGCCACGACAGCACAGTGGGCTTTCCAGATGAATTGGGCTAAGTGATGAACAGACCCCAACCGCTTCATCAACAAATGATCAATAAAAGCCACAGAAGAGACACGCTTTAAAAGTCACCTTCAAAGAGTTTTGGCTTTTTTACTCCACTAACTGCTTACGCTTTACTTACAGCTGGCTGCGTGTTTTTCCCCCCTTGCTTTATTTTATCTTATCTTTATGGGGTACAGAAATGAAAAAGGAAGGAAAAACGTATGGGGGAAATGTAGCATTTAGTTCCATTCTTAGTCCGTGCCCATTACTGCCCACTTTCAAAGTCGCTTTGCAAAGAATTACAGAACATAATTAATAAATCTTATTTCATATATTTTCATTTTGTTTCAGTTTTCGAAGTTCAATTAAATAAGCCAATCAATTATCTTTAATCAGCCACCAAGCGTATGAACTATCTTATGCTTATAAACCATTATACCTTATATCGACATCTAATATCCGCTTACTAGACCCCAGCTCTGCTATTAACCAATATGTAACTTTACAACTCTAATGTCTATCCTCGTCTCCTCTTTTAGGCATATGTGTCAAAGAACAGTTGCCATCTCAGCTTGTATTCATCAACTGGCCTCCTTCGAAGCAAGTTTGTTTGGCATAAAGCATGCAGCTATGTCGAGCCTATTTACAGCATACAATAAATTCTACATGATGCTTGCAAAACAATTATAGCTTTACAATCTTTCCTCAGACTAACTTTTATTTTCCCGTTTGTATTCTCTGGTTGCTGATCTTATAAAGAAAAGTCTTCCTCGATGAAAGCTAGATTTGAGTCCAGCAGCACCTTAGAGACCAACAAGATTTTGGGGGCATAAGCCTTTGAAGAACACAGCTGCCTAGTCAGTTATCAACAGGTACTTGGTTCCTGCATACAAGGCTGTGGTCTTCGTTCACAGGGCACAAGCAGGCAAGGAGCCACTTCTTCTAAGGAGTCACTAGTCAGATGCTCCCTGTGGACAACTGAAGCAGCCATCCCCTCCTCAAAAACTAATGATCAAGAGAAGCCATGGAAGCATTTACCTTTAAATTTGTCTGTCTCTTTGTCTCGGACCAGTCTCACGCTCCTGACACTGAGATCCTTGAAGATGGCATCAATGTCTCCTTGGACTGTGTTGAAGGGAAGGTTTCCGACGTACGCCGTGAAGGGGGGCTCTGTTGGCAGATCTTTCTGTTTGCGTGGGCCAAGGCCAGAACTGCCACGGGACCTGTTGACAAGTACAGGATTACAGCCTCTGCCCTGAGAGCGCTCCCAGCGGGATGGAGCAGCAGCAGTTGGCTTCCGCTCAGAAAACGCCCTTGCAGTGAAGTGCCTTTGGCATTAAGCTGGCATCTGACACTTTATAAAAAGAAGAAGAAAACAGAAGAACATTGGGAGAAACTATTTGTAGTGTAGAAAAAAAAAAGGTCCAAATCAAACTCAGACGCATCCTCTAAGCAGAATGATTTCTCAAGAAACCTACTGCATGGTAAGCAGACTATAGCATGGTGGTTGTACCACACTGTAAACAGATGAGGATGTTTTATATAAACAGCACTTCCTAGAACAGTACAGAAAAAATATGCCTTTGATCCGAGGACTTTAGGATCTACATTTAGACAGAGGAAGGGAAGGGACAACCTTCAGGGTGACTGGAAGTGGCAAAGCCCAGTGGGATAGTACATGCCCCAGAAGGTCGGACCAGAACCAACGAGTTTAAATTAAATCAAAAGCGTTTCCATCTTGACATTAGGAAGAATTTTCTAACAATTAGAACAGTTCCTCAGTGGAACAGGCTTCCTCGGGAGGTGGTAAGGGCTCCTTCCCTGGAGGTTTTTAAGCAGAGACTAGATGGCCATCTGTCAGCAATGCTGATTCTATGACCTTCGGCAGATCATGAGAGGGAGGGCATCTTGGCCATCTTCTGGGCATGAAGTAGAGGTCACTGCGGGTGTGGGGGGGGAGGTAGTTGTGAAATTCCTGCATTGTGCAGGGGGCTGGACTAGCTGACCCTGGTGGTCCCTTCCAACTCTATGATTCTATGCTTTGCATACAGAAGAATCCAGGCTCTATTCCCGGCATCCCGAGTTTAAAGGCTCTCAGGTAGCATGTTTTGAGAAACGAGTTCCCTCTAGCGCTGGCACTGCGGTCACACAATAGCAAATATTCCAGAAGCCGACAACTGTATCACTGGCAGCTTTTCAAGAGTCACTATGATGCATTTGCTAGGAAGCGAGAGATATCAGAGACAAGACTAGCAAAGCTCCCCCTGCTGGTCACTTGTTAAGATTGCAGGCACCTCTGGACAGGAAGAATACAAGGAGTCAGCAGTGGCCACAGCCATGGGGTTAGGCCCGCCCACGACTCCCTCTGAGACCCCTGCAGGAATCAGGGAATACTCTGTCCAGGAAACTAGCTTTATCTTTACCTCTAGCAGGAGCTCTCAACTGCACTCTATTCCTTTCAAGGCACCACTGAAAGCACCTGGCCCGAATACTACCCTGAAGACATCATAACCTTCCTCTGTGTGTGTGTTAAGTGCCATCAAGTCGCTTCCAACTCATGGCGACCCTTCCTCTACACCCTCCCAAACCTGCTTCCCAAAGCCAAGATCATCACCAGACTATTCTTCTGCAACTGCTGTTCCCATACCTCTCCACCCATAATAATTTGCAGACCCACACGGCGAAAAAGTAACTGGTGGACTGTGGGCCAGGAAGCTGCCTACTGCTCTGTAAAGCAGGCCTGGGGCTCGGGTCTAGAAGAAACAGCCTGCTCCTTGCATAGCACCGCTGATTTTTTTGGGGGGGAGAGGGAAGAATGATGTTCACTACAGGCCAGCCCTGGCACTTTGTGATAAAAGCAAGAGACCAAAAAAAGTCACCTTACCTAGAATTATTAATTTTTAAAAAATAATGAATGACAGCCAGTGGGGTTACAGCAGTTAGAGCAACTAGTGTCTGGGAGAACAAGGTTTGAGTTGCCAGTCTGCCACAGAGGTTCACTGGACGACCATGGGCCAGTCACACTCTCTCAGCCTGACCCGTCTCACAGGGTTGTTGCTGTGAGGATAAAACAGAGAAGGGGAGAACAATGTGATAAGCCACTCTAGGTCTCCAGTGGGGGGGGGGGAGCAGGGTACAAACATCTAATAAATTGCAATTTTAAAAAAAAACTTTTTGCAGGCACAACGGTAATTTATCTTTTTTTTAAACTGACAAGTACCAAGCCTACTGATAACCGGAAAAAAATTCAACAACATCTGACCAGTCAATTGACCAAACCTTTTTGGACTGGACAAAAAAAATATTCTCTGCCTAAGATCTTGGAGAACCACTGCCAGGATACCACTGAGCTGAAATGGACTGCTGGTCTATGTGCACAGCCATTTCATATGCCCATGCACATATAACAAGCCAAAGCAGTTCCACACAGCGTCGAAAATATGATCAACGCCTAGAAGCCATCAACGGGTGTCAAGGAAATGAAGTATTACATTTACAAAGTATTACATTTTAAAAAGTATTCCTGTGTTTTTAGGTCTACGCTCCTGCCACTATCTAATATGAGGCCAGTTATGCAGCGTTTACTGGATGCAATGCTTTGTACATGGAAGCGTGCAAAGGATTATGCCTGTGCAAATCCCAGACATATCAACACAAGGTCTGCAGGACTATAGTCTGGAAAAACACATCTTAAAGCTCTCCCATTAGGGCATACACCAATTAGCTGCAAGCATTTTTATGCAAATTTTCACTGTCAAGTCATTGCTACAACTGGGGATCCTATGCTATCTCAACACACACATTTTGAAATATCACCCCTTCCCTGAATAGTCAATGCAGGCTCCTTGTATTATTAGGAATCTGCAGCCGGACGGTTTATATGCCAATGATGCAATGGGATGGCTGTCTCCCAGAGGCTGGAACTCTGCCACTGCTCAGGCAACATCAGAAACCCAAAATAGCATGCTAAGAGCCATAAGACACCTTTCTGCTAGCCTCTCAGGTCCAACAAGGGTCTATATGCATTCACTGTCCTTCTCATCGCAGTTATATGCTGGGAGATGGCAGAGTGCTCCTGAAGCACTACAGTTCATGCGCCAAGTGGCAAGGACATGCAAAAGCATTCCTGGTGACTGTTCCACAGTTAAGGGACATCCTTCCTTTGGAATTTTTACCAGGACAAATCTAAGGGCACAAGTCAATTTATAGTAAGACTGAACTTTTGATATATATTTTTTACTGTGGGGAATAACAGAATCAGCATGTGTTTTTGTTTTTACACTGGTGAGAGTCAGTGTGGTGTATCAAATAGTGGCCTGCGTCCAGTCAGGCAGCTGAGAAAACTTAAGGGTCCATGAGATCTCTTAAGAAGGGGGGTTCTCCACCAAATCCTGCTCCAACCTCCTGAGCCCCCTGACATCTTGTTCCTGGAGATAAGCAGATCCTCAGGAACAACTCAGTGAGGGTCTGCAGGGTGTGTGAGTGGGGGGGGGAGTTGTTGGAAATTGATGTCCCCTCTTAAGAAAACGTAAAGGTCATGGTTTTTTAACTGCATGGTTGGATAGAGGCCAGTGTTTACACTTCCAAAATCCAATCCAGATTAATATTGTCTATGCAGCAAGCTGGGCAAACATGGGCCTGTGTGCCAGGATTGCTGCGAGGCTAAAATACTACTCTTACATTCTTTGGAAGACAAATACCATGTACCAGTGTTGAGTACTTTGTTTACATCCATCCTGGGCATGCAGGAAAGGATAGATTACAAAGATTAGTAAAGAAACAGGGCCACAGCTCTGTCAGGTACTTTCTCTTAAAACAGCACAGTACATTTTCTAGGGATTGGAGGGGGGGGGAGAAACTCCAGGTCCCCTCCCTCTACAAGCGTATAGCACATTCTCTTGACTCAAGCTTTTTCACCAAGACCGGCTCCAAAAATAAAAGGAGAGAGGAAGTAGCAACAAATTCTCCAAGCATGTAGTCAGAAGTCCCAGTAGAGAGCAGGACGCTGACAACTGTAGTAAGTTGCATAAGGCTTAGCAAGTAGTATTTGTTTGGAACCATCGACTATGCTATCACAGAATAAGGTTCTCTCAATTAAAAATTAAATTAGGAACATGGCGCAGAGTGGTAAGCTGTAGTACTGCAGTTCAAGCTCTGCTCACGACCTGAGTTCGATCCCGACGGAAGTTGGTGTCATCCCAGCTCAAGGTTGACTCAGCCTTCCAAGGTCGGTAAAAGGAGTACCCAGCTTGCTGGGGGTAAAGGGAAGATGACTGGGGAAGGCACTGGCAAACCACCCCGTAAACAAAGTGTGCCTAGGAAACGTCAGGATGTGACGTAACCCCATGGGTCAGGAATGACCTGGGGCTTGCACAGGGGACCTTCACCTTTATCTTAGTGTTTAGTGAGACATACTAGGATGGAAGAAAAAAACTAGAATCAACCCCCAAAAAGTGTAGTTTTGTTGACATTCACAGAGGTAAACTCTAAAATACTCAACCCAGTTGGAAAGATAGGCTGCAAAATGAGGGTGGTTTCCTCCCAGCATCCCCATCAACAGTGACACACAACTGGGATAAAAGATTGTGATTTGGCAAGAGCCACTCAAAAGAGAATACTGCTTAGCAGAAGTAAGTGTGGATCTTCCTTGGGCAGGAAAGCACAGAGCTTCCTACAATATTATTTTAATACATACTGGCATATACACACCTTCCTATCTCTAACCTGCCACTTACCTGTACAAGGAATCATTCACACAAGTCCTTTGGGGACAGAAACAGGCCCTTCTTTTATCATAAGCATGTAATTAAGTAACAATTTTAATTTATTCTTTGGCCACAAGCCATAAATATCACACATGAACTCAGGAAAAATAAAATGCTTTACATAGACATGTACCCTGGAGGTAAGCATAGTGCATAACCAAGCCTCACTTACCTATAAGATTTGCTGTCAAAATATGATCGACAGCTTAATAATACACAGTATGCTTTTGTTACAGGCAGCAAATACACGGATTGTATTCCAAGCCCTGACTGAAGCCTTGCAAACTTAAGCCAGTAATTTTTAAACTGTGTTGCAGGGAACTGTGAAGTTTCTCGAGTTTCTTCCATGGGATAGTTAATAACTGTAGACAACTTATCACATTTTTATCCTGCCCCTCCCTGCAAGGATTTGAGGGTGACGTGCATGATTTACCTCTCCTCCATCTTATCCTAGCCTGAAGTCCTCCAGTGAGCTTCACGGTTGAATGGAGATTTGAACCTGGAACTCCCAAATTCTTGCCTGACACTCTGACCATTACACCACAATACCAACTGTGAATGACTGTTAAGACTTTATCAATCTTTCCTTGCTATGTGCAGCCACGAGAAAGGAGTATGCATGTTCCAAAGTTTGCAGAATGGCTGATTTTAAGGCTTACCATTTATCCATGAGGCCCAGCACAAACCAAGAATGCACTCCACAATGGATTCAAGAATCCATGAGAGGTGTGACAGAGTTCTACACATAAGCATCTCTTGAAAACAAGATGGTTTTAATCCACTGAAAGAAGGGATGGTTTACAAGCATCCAGTGCACAGGTAAAACGTATTTAAGCAGTGGTACTCACCCTCAACTCATAAAGAACCACACTTGCCATTAAGAGCCACAGCTCCATCCGTGGCACGAGGCCCACACCTCAGGGAGGCTCACAGTTACCTGTTCCTCTGGCAGCTGTTTCAAGGTGGGAAACACCTGGCAATGACCTTGCCCACTTTCCTAAAATATGGGGCAGGTGCCCCACGAGGAACAGTGCTTGGAAGAGCCACAAGGCAGTGTACTAGACAGCCCAAGCCACTGAGTATAAGTGTAGTAAGGGGATCATTCACTCTGCTTCTCTACCCTTCTTAATATCCTTTAACCCAGAGTTTTGAACCTGTGGGTCAGGACCCAAAAGTGGGTTGTGGGACAGCCCACTCCTACACTTTGCATCATCCTTTCTCTCCTTGTCAACATCTCAAATTCTTGCCTTCCACCTTCCCTTGTGACAATGGGGCGGGGGGGGGAGAATGTGTCTGGTAACTAGTAACTTTATGGTAGTCGCTAGGAGGGTGAAATAGAATGCCACTTGCTTGGGGCAGGTTCACCCTTTGTGTGATGTTTGAGGGTTTCTCAACAACATCTGGTTGGCCATTGTAGAAAATGTAATGCTGGACTAGATGAGGCACAAGGTCATAGTTCACCTAGGGCACCAAAAAACCTGGGGCTGGTTCTGAATGGGTCACTTGTCCTTGTGGGTCACCATACCAATAAGGTTAGGAACCCTGCTTCAGCTACATCTGCTGTACATGTAACTGGGATGGTTAGAACGGGGAAAGAGAAAGTGTCCCTCACCATTTCAGAGCATGGAATGTTCAACACAATAGGTTTAATGACTGTGAATACAGATCTGAGGGGCGACAATCACTATTAACGCAAAATGATTAGGTCTACATGGCGTTAAGCTTATCAACTCACCCAACTCACCCTTAAACTAAGTGCATAAATCTACTCCCTCATCCTTGAAGGTATTTGGAATGATAAAGTATCCCAGCCAGCTGGCTCTGTCAATTGGAGCTCATCATCGAGATGTTGACAGGCAGTTAACACATCACACATGCTGCCAGCCACATCCAGGCAATTTTCTATGCTTAGAACATATTGATAACACAAAATGCTTTCTACATGGCTGCCACTTTCCCAGGACAATTTTTCTGCAACCAGTGCGAGAGATTGTCTAACAACCAAATTATGGATTTGATCACAAAACATTTACTGGTTCCCTCATAGATTCTGCTAGTGCAGCTATCATTTAGACCAATGGTTCCCAAACTTTTCGGGCTACTGCCCCCTTAGTTCCACAAACTCTGCCCCAGCACCCCCTACTCTATCTAACAACACAGTTGAAGTGGCCCACCTCTAGTGCCCCCCTAGGTAATCCCACCGCCCCCCAGGGGTTGGTACTGCCCACTTTGGGAACCACTGATTTAGACGAACAGTATCACATTGATAGGTTATTACATAAACATCAAAAGAAATAGATTTAAGGAACAAAGCAGGACCACAGGAGAGGAGGGGAAGAGAAGTAAATTCTGAAGCAGAATGTGAACACCCTAACAAAATGCTTGGCACGTTCCATTAATTCCATCCTTTGGAATAATCTCAGTTGTTACATCTTCAACTGCAACATGCCTGAGCGGCCCAGAAAAATCACCCATATGCCTCCAATGCCAACAGACCAAATCCAAGCAATCCTTAACGTGCTTCAGCACTTCCATGAAAGCTAGCAAGGAAGGAGCCCAGAAATGCAGAAGATAACCAGGCATTGCTATTGGGAACATCTGAGTAGAAAGGCATAGCTTGCGTTAAAATACTATTGCACTGATGAAGTTTCAGGCTTATCTTTTGCTCAATCTGGAATAAAGGACAAAGAAGTAAACATAAAAGATGAAGGTTCTAAGTGTGTAATAGCATGATATGAGAGACTGATAGTGTCCAATCATGGACTGTGCTTCTGACAGTCTCATCCACACAGACTTTGAATTTCACACTTTGGAGGTTGCCAATACAACGGAGTAGAAAGTCATTCCGTTTTTTCTTGAAGTAGAAACATAAAACTGGTTTTGCCATCTCCTAGTTTTTGCTGGAGCAAGAAGAAAGGATTGTGCTGTATAAATTCAGCAAGTCAAATCAAGAAAAACAGCACAAAGCTCGTAACTTACAAAAAGTGCAATACTGTAATATGAATATCTACAAACTATTACAAAGCCACCAATTAGATTACGAGTAACAAACTGTACCGATTAATACATGGCAACAAAATATATCACGAAGGAATTCTAAAGGTTACAATCACCTAACAATATGAACATGAAAAAGTAGAAATGGATGATCAACACCAAAAAAGTTTCATATTAGACCCGTTGGTTCAAGCTTAAAATTAAGGATCAATCTAAGGATCTCAACTAAGGGTCAATCTAAGGATCCTTAGATTGATCCTTAATTTGAAGTTTGAACCCACGGGTCTAATATGAAACAGCACTGACTGAAAATTAAATAACTAAACATTAGGCTGATGAAGCCCTTCCACGAAACGTGATAATATCTAGATTTCACGTTCCCCTGGATCTGTTTATCTGTAGCCGGTTTTTCATATTGCCAATATGATTGTTTTTGTGCTAACAATGTTCCATTTTGCAGTTTACTCAGTGAAAACAAGCCAGAGTTCACGTATACTGCGCATGACCAACTTTTGAAGCCGACCTGCCCGCTTTACTTCAGTTTTCGACACTGCGCATGATCCAACTGCACAGAAGCAGATTCTGCTGTCTCATCCTCGCCCTTAACTCAGTTTCACTGTTTGTGAATTTTCCTGAAGGAAAGTATTTGAACTTTTTTGGTGTTGATCATCCATTTCTACTTTTTCATGTTCATATTGTTAGGTGATTGTAACCTTTAGAATTCCTTCGTGATATATTTTGTTGCCATGTATCAATTGGTACAGTTTGTTACTCGTAATCTAATTGGTGTCTTTGTAATAGTTTGTAGTTATTCATATTTCAGTATTGCACTTTTTGTAAGTTATGAGCCTTGAGCTGTTTTTCTTTATTTGACTTGATCTCCTAGTTTTTGGCATCAAGTTCTACTCCCATTTGTGCTCAAGACTATCTACTGCACGTTGGTCATGCACTCTGCAGATAAAATGCCACCAGTATTACAAACTCCTTATTTGCACACTATGTTTCCAAGTGCACGACAAATTACATCTTATCAAGCACCAAAGCAAACTGCTCAGGTAAGATGACTCATGCACAAAAGTTGCAAGTTTCAGTCTTGGTCTGTCTCCTCCTTTTCATCCCATAAACTGGCTGTTAATACAGACAGCAGAGTAGTGGCTCTTCTTCAGGGAACTAGACTGCAGAAACGTCTGGCTCATACGTTCAAGATGAGCAACCATGAATCATTAACTTGGTTTTGTAAAGACATAAGGAGAAATGCAGCATTCTGAACACTTTAGACCAGTCATTCAATTAATTTGACTGGGGGAGGGGTCAGCATCACCACATGGCCAAGTGCCCGGGTAAGATGGCACCCCTTGCTCCCAATGGCTAATAACAGACCAATCCCAACCACTATGTTCATGGTGACATTGTATATACATGTACCTTAAGGACATGCTAGCCAGGATGAGACCAGGTACCCACTGGAGATGTCATAAGAGCACTGGGAGGAGAAGTAGAAGCAGAGGTCACACTATCCAATGTGATTAAAACAGCACCGATTTTTGCAGATGCCTGCCAGTGGAATAGACGCATCTGCCACAATTCCATGTGAAACAAATGCTTTCATTTAAACAGCAACAGTTAACAGAGTAGTCATCACTACAGCATGAGAGCAGCAGATAGTCTTGAAGGTATATGCCTGTGAACGAGAACCAAAATTCTTAGGCATCATTCCTATGTAACCATTCACAGGCTCCAATTTTGCTTGGGCAAGTTAGCGGCCCTGATTCGAGGCCTGACATTACTCAGATGCCTGACAATAATGTCTGAAATATGCTTGTAATCCCTTGGAGAGACTGCCTGTGTAACACAGGGGAGCTGGAAACCACTGAGCATGTATTTTTTAGGTGTCCCCTCTACAAGTCAGCCCACTTCAATATTATTGACCCTTTGATTAGGAAAATGGGCTCTGGTGATGAGGGTGAATGGACCAAAAGGTTTCTGCTGGGAGACAGCTCACCAATCACCACCTAGGTTGCAAAATATTGTGCGGTAGCAATGAAGCTACGTCGCCTTAATGTACATCCTTAATGTGTGGAAATGTAAAATTGGGTGATTCCTAATTTTGTTGGCCTTGGTTGGAAACATCTACTCTGTGTGGTCAGTTTCTGTTTTACCTGGCATACTAGCCGCTAATAAAATTTATTATGCTTGTAATCCCCAACCTATAATTGGGGCCCGCATTAGGCAACAACGAATCATGATTGAATTCTGGCATGAGGGCGAGAAGGGTAAACAACGAACTATGGTGTGGTGCAAACACAGAAATGATGAACCAGCCACATGGAAGAGGGTGGTGAGGGAGAGAAGCACACACATGAGCCCAAGGATAAACCAGGCTTGTTCCTGTCACCTGCAACGACAAACAGTGAAGCCTATGTAAAATGTTTGTACCATCTAGCACAACTACTGAGCCATAAACTCAGCAAAAAGGAAGAAAGAAGAAGTGGAACACCAATCTTAGCTCAAAACAATTCTCTGGGAGGAAAACTCATCTGTAAATGTTGCAGGAATTTATAAAATTAAAAAATTTTTTTGCAAAAGATCTGAGACTAGATCTTGTCCAACACCCACACAATTTGCCCAAAAAGTAATAAATTTTTTTGCCATAGATTATTTGCAGCTCACAAAGGAAGATAACACCTTTGCTTTGTAATTATAGAAAAGCTGCACTTGCAGATTGTTTCACTTCAATTCACAGAGGGTAACTGAAAGCAAAATGGGGAGGGGGAAAATCAAGGAACAATGAAGCAATTAGAAATTAATAGCATGGTACAGTAGCCATCAAGATGCACAGTTTTGGCATCTCTGGAAAGGTTTAAATAATTGAGCACCACTCTTTCAGGCTTGACCTCCACTGTTATTAAAACTTAAAAGTCAGGCCATGCAACCTTCAAATAATCCATGCAATTTCAGTAATCTACAAAAGGGCTACTGAGGTCAACAGTTAGGAAGAAGCTAGTTACTGGATGAGATCTCCAAGGGTTTTCATCATACTACTGTGACCAGGAGCTTCTAAATGAAAACAGCATAAACACATTAAGACCACAATACCATGTCTATAATACAGCTTTCTCCATCCTATGAAGTGCCCCTAGTTTTACATGTACTTCTACCACCTATAGTACTGGTTTGAAGAAAACAGTGTTGCACTTACCTGTTGTTTATCGAGTGGTCTTCTATGCAGGCACACATGTGGGACTGCACAGAAGCCACGAAGATTAACCATGATATCAAAAGGAAGCTTCAATACATAAGTTACCCCAGCCAGGTAACTCCAACAATCAAAGGGTCAGGTATGGCTCCCTCCCCACACCTTCACACCATGTGACCCAAAGCCTTCTTCCAACCCTCAAGGATGCCCCTTTGACCATCACTAGCCTTATCTTTACCTCTAGCAGGTGCTCTCAACTGCACTTTCAAGGCACCACTGAAAGGACCTGGCCTGAATACTACCCTGAAGAGATCATGACCTTCCTCTACAACCCCCAAACCTGCTTCCCAAACCCAAGATCATCATCAGACTATTCTTCTGTAACTGCTGTTGCCATACCTCCCCACCCATAATAATTTGCATTCCCACAGGGCAAAAAAAGTAACTGGTAGACTGTGGGATATAGTACTGTGTATAGTTCGGACTGGGCTATGCAATTTCTTCATCACATAACGTGTCATGCTAAAGTTTATGCTTTGTTCCAGCTCTGTGCAGATTTCTGCTTGGCTCCAGATTTCGGGAATCCAAACCTTATTGCTTTGTTTATTGGATGTCCTATTCTATTGATTTATTGACTTCCACTGTGTAATCTGCCTTGAGACTGAGAAAAGCAGACTTTAAATAATGTAAACAAATAAATAAGCCCATCAACACAAGCACAAAAACCAACTTCAACTTCCTTCCCTTTTAATTTTCCACTATTGCCTTTGAAGGAGATAACAATAAACTATCCAGGAACTATTGTCGAAGGCTTTCACGGTCAAGAACCAATATCCAGGAACTCTTCGTCATGAATCAGTACAGTTTATTGGAACAGTCCATGACCAGTAAAATATCCATCATCATGAATCAAAGACCCATCCACGCCCAAGAGCTCCATTCCCTCAGTTCTCAGGGTTCATGCCCATCCCACCACATGCCCCATATTCCTATCCAGAAGCAACACTCCTACGTCTGCTAGAAAAAATATTTTTATTTCTTCTGCTCCCTTGACCTCTCTTAGCCATACCACATACCTCATTTTTAAAAAACATTTGGCATTTTTACTGCCCATCTCAAGTACATGAAATGTTGGCATATCCGTAGTATTCACCTGCACATAAACTAAGTAGGCATGTACAACTGTTCTTGCCTACGTTCATCCCTTGACATTTTTCCCTCCATCACTTATTTCCTCTGCTCTGCTATCAAAATTACTGGTCAACTCATCAGGACAGGAATTTAGCTTTTACATCTAACATACCTGGTGATTAGTGTTTACATACACAAAGGGCAAGTTAGGTGCTGCAAAAAAAGTTTTAATAGTGCAATTCCATGCAGTCTAAGCATTGGGCTCCAATGGAAAAACTCTACATAGAACTGCATCGTAGGTCAGCCCATGAGGGTTTTCAGCAACTAATGCAACCATTTTGTGCAACTTGTTAATCTGAGCTTCCATAAGGAAAATATCTTATTTCAGAAACACCAACAATTCTTGATGATAGATCACGATGGGTAGCATTGTTAGTCTGTCAATAGCAGTAGAAAAGAGCAAGAGCCCAGTAGCACCTTAAAGACTAACAAAATTTCTGGCAGGGTATGAACTTTTGTGAGCTACAGCTCACTTTTTGCTCTTTTCTAATTCTTTATGAGAATGCCTTGTGAGCCCAAACTACATCAGCATAAATATTGACTTTCCTGGAGCTACAATTTAGACTCTCTCCTCTGTCATAAATTTACTAGGCTGCCTTTGGTGAGCTGTTCTGCCATCTGCCTTGTAACTCCCCAAGCAATACTATATAATGCTTATCTGGTTGTTTACTGTTTCCATTTATATGCCACTTTTTAGCTGCAATAGTTCCCAAAGTGCATACAACAAAATTAGACTCAAAGTCTTCATTATTCTACAATTATAGCAAATGCTCATCAAGTTAATGGCACATTGACTAAGGGGGAGAAAAGAGCAGCAAAAACTGATGTACAGGAAACTTAAAATGTTTATTATTTTAAAATATGCCAGCTTTCTATCATGTCAGGTTAGAAGCACAAGCCCATTTTGAACCCATTATCCCATAAGCTTTAGTGACCCTACTGATCCCCCTTCCATTCCACTCATCCAATTTTAACAAACATAAAAATAGCCAGCCAAGAAAGCAGAATACAAAATAATGACCTGGATGAAAAAAAGGGGAGGCTAGGTAGACAGGGCAGGGCTCGTAAACTCAACCAAAACATTTCAGGCTGGCTCTATGAATGAAACTATTGCCTAATAGTAAATGGTGTATTTATGCAAGAAAAACACCAAATTAAAAAAGAGCAAGGTGGAAAGGTTAATTCCTTTTTAGCGTCTACGTCCATTCCTGCTTGCGTAGCAGAGGGAAGAAGGCCGACAAGAAAACCTGTTCAGCTCCCACCAAAATTTAGTTCTCCTGCCCCAACTGGTTACCTTTCTCTTATTATTAATCCCTAATCCTGACGTTGCTGGTTACTCATTTCCCATATAATGTTCATCCATCCCTATTTATCAACTCAATATTGCTAAAAGTTTATTGTTTGTTGCTGAAGGCCATCACAACGTCATATCATATATCAACTCTTATTTCACCTCCTTCCCTTGCTCAACCCCATATTCTGGGTGCATCCCTTCACCCAGCCATATCAATCTGCAGGTTCTTTCCCCTGACTTATAGTGTTACTTGGGCTTTTAGTTACAATCCCCCGCCCAATGTGTGAAAGACTTCTGAACTAGACACAAATGTATAGCTCTCCCTCACATAACTTCCCTTTGCTTTTTAACCTCTTTTGCCTGACACGACTTAAAAACAACACCTTCCTTGAGAAAGTAGCAAATTCCAGATTTTCCTCCCTGTTTAACATTACTTGATAGGGGCGTGGCACAGTGATAGAGTACCTGCTTGGCATGCAGAAAGTCCCCGATTCAAACACCAACCTCTCCAGTTAAAAGGGTCAGGTAGCAAGTGATGTCAAAGGCCTGAAACCCCGTCAGGTTGCTGCATTTCGGAGTAGACAACAGTGACCTTGATAGACCAACGGTCTCAGAATAAGGCAGCTTCATGCATCCATCCCAATCCCCCCTCCCTTCATAAAACCAGATCTACATCCCGATCCTGCGCCAACCCCCCCTTCTCTGTAGGCCTGCGCCCAAAAAAAACCCCACCCTTCTCTGTAGGCTTTACTTAACCTCTACACGCACATTCTACATGCACACATTCAATCCTTCCCTTTTCCTCCGGATCAACGAGCGCAATAGAGAGCCTGATCCACCCTTCACCCACCCTCAGATTCTGTTTCCACCACGCGCCGATTTACACCCTCAGAGCCAGACAAACCCTCTTTTATCAGCCCATACGCACCTTTGCTTTTGGATCCTTTCCTTCCCAATGAAAAGCAACTTGCACCCCCCCCTCAATATTAACCCCACCCCGATATACGCCCCCTTCCCAAACAAAAGCAAAAAATTGGAACCCACGTTCTTTTACCAAGTCTTCCACCTCGCCACCTCCCCTTTCCAGAGCCAGACAAACCCTCTTATCAGCCCATACGCACCTGTGCTTTTGGATCCTTTCCTTCCCAATGAAAAGCAACTTGCACCCCCCCTCAATATTAACCCCACCCCGATATACGCCCCCTTCCCAAACAAAAGCAAAAAAAATGGAACCCACGTCCTTTTACCAAGTCTTCCACCTCCCCTTTCCAAAGCCAGACAAACCCTCTTATCAGCCCATACGCACCTGTGCTTTTGGATCCTTTCCTTCCCAACGAAAAGTAACTTGCACCCCCCCAATATTAACCCCCCCGATATACGCCCCCTTCCCAAACAAAAGCAAAAAAATTGGAACCCACGTCCTTTTACCAAGTCTTCCACCTCCCCTTTCACAGACCCAACTGCTACGGGGCTGGGGGCGGCGAGTAGGAAGTCCCCCCCCCCACCCAGCCCCTACCTAAAACCCAGACCGTCCTCCCTCTTCCGCCTTGCAGCTTGCTTTGTATCCCAGCCCCGACATAGAAGCGCAGGCCCTGCTGCGAACCCCTCCCCCCCCCCACCCGGGCCTCACTGACCCCGATTCCCTTTTGCCCCCCCCCGCATCATAATCTCCCTCCCCGCGTAGCGGCGCCCCTTCCCCGACCAGGCCCCGAGGCGGCCCTTCGCGCTGCCTGGAGCGGCCCGCCAACCCGCCTGGCGCTCTCCCTTCCCCGCCCCCTCACCCGCGGCCGCCGCCGAAGCTGCTGTAGGCCCGGTCGTCATAAGCGTCGAAATCCGCCATCGCTGCTGTTGCGCCTGCCGCCGCCGCCTCAGCCTCCCCCGAGCGCGAGCGAGAGCCGCAGGACCCCGCGCCGCTTATATAGCGGGCCTAAAGGAGCGGTCGTCCGCGGCGCTGCCTGACGCCAAGGCGCGCTCTGCGCTTGCGCGGTGCGGGGTTGGCTTCGGGGGTGCCTGACAGGAGGGGAGGGAATGGGAGGGGATAAACAGGCGGAAATAAACCCTTCGGTCTCTCCAGTCAGGATTCAAAGGCAGGGAAGCACGTGCTTCGCAGGGGCTGCGGCTTGCTCCTAGTTTATAGCCCCAGTTTGGAAGGGGGGGGGGAAAGGAGGAGCAGTCCAGCCTTCCATTCTATGGGGAGGACCCACCGAGCACATGTCTTTGCATTTGAACAGTTAGACTTGGGTTCAGTAGCACCTCCTTCAGTACACCAATGAGAATTTTTTTTATAACCTTTTATTATTGTTTTTTATATTACAGTGGTTTCCATCATTCATTAAGATGATTATATGAAATAAACAATATTTATCTAGTCTATATAACTAATTAATTCATATATTTACGTCGACTTCCCCTCTCTCCTCCTCTATCTTTTTAATAACTTTATTGTCACCTTTGCATTTAGTTTCTAATACAATACTTCATATATAAATCGGAACAATTCTTAAAATCTAAATCATTAATCTTAATAGTATTTCTACCTTAATCAGTTGAATTAGAACAAAACATAACCTTCAGTACTTCCCAATTTAAATTCATTTTGACTATTGTCCATGCCTCCCATTCTCCCACAAATTCTGTATTCTCCTTGTGATTTACTAATGCCGTAAGTTTAGCCATTTCTGCTAGTTCCAGCATTTTATTTATCCAGTCCATCTTATCCGGTATCTCTGAAAGTTTCCATTTTGCTGCATGACCAACAAGAATTTCAGAGTATAAGCTTGCGAGAATCAAAGGTCCCTTCGTCAGACAGTCAGCTTTGACTCTCGCAAGCTTATATCCTGAAACTTGCTGGTCTCTTAGGTGCTACTGGACTCAAGTCTATACGTCTTTGCATGTGCACAAGTTCTCTGGTTCATTCTCTGCCAGCTCCAGTTTGTTCCCTCCCCGCCCCCCATTATTATTAACTAAAGGATGTCAGAAAACAACACCGGCAAACAAAACATAAAGAAGGGCCTGGAATTTGGAAAGCACATGACCAGACCTCAGTTACATAATTTTTATCTCACAATGTCTTACTCTCAGAATTCTAAAGACTCTCTTGTGGTGACTTCTAATACACAAAAAGAAAATATTAATATATCTATACTGATCTCCACAGGGATATATTGTGCATATACAACAATGTATATACATGTGTGTATGTACAAACTATATAGTGTACTATAGCTACACACTCCACATGATTTTATAGATACATTATTTAATCAAGAAAGTAACCATTTGTTTTTTTGAAAACTCAATATTAAGTTTTTGAAAAAAAGTTTTCACTCAATGAAGCCACATCCCTCAGTTTGCAAGAGCTGAGCAGTTAACGACAGGACATTTTGGAGGTCATTCATTCACAGGGTCACCGTAAGTTGGAAGTGACCTGACAGAACTTAACACACACACAAATGTAGATACTCATTCCATTCCCTTCCACTATGCTGCTTGTTTGCGTAACTCATTATTGAACTCTCATGCCTGTTATAATATCAGTGCAGACATGCAGTTTTCTGATTCTTGTAGGTTATCCGGGCTATGTAACCGTGGTCTCGGTATTTTACCAAGACCACGGTTACACAGCCCTGATAACCTACAAAAACCAATGAACTCTGACCATGAAAGCCTTCGACAATATGCAGTTTTCTGTTTATTCAAACAGTTCAGTGGTACATCAAAGGCTAACAAAATTAATTCCAGTATAGGCTTTCATATATCAGAGTTCATTTTTTCAGTTGCATCTGATATAAATCCATCAGGCCCACTTTACATACACAACAGAAAGGTGGGTCATCAAAGCCTCTCTTTGTAAAATCTCCCACAGCTTTCTGTAATGTATATACAAGTCAAGCCTAATTTATTTACACTCCAATGCATTCTCTCCAGGATCAGAGGAGCATGCCTATTATATTAGGTGCTGTGGAACACAGACAGGATACTGCTGCAGTCATCTTGCTTGTGGGCTTCCTAGAAGCACCTGGATGGCCACTGTGTGAACAGACTGCTGGACTTGATGGGCCTTGGTCTGATCCAGCAGGGCTTTTCTTATGTTCTTATGACAAAGTGATCCAGTGATCCCTCAAAAGCTTATGCAACCATTGGTTTTTAAAGCTAATTCACAGTGGGTAGCCGTGTTAGTCTGTCTGCAGTAGTAGAAAAGAGCAAGAGTCCAGTAGCACCTTAAAGACTAACAAAAATATTTTCTGGCAGGGTATGAGCTTTCTGAAGAAGTGAGCTGTGGCTCACGAAAGCTCATATCCTGCCAGAAAATATTTTTGATTCTTCCTTATCTGGTAGAGAAAGTCGGCATATAAAAACCAACTCTTTTTCTTCTTTTATTTTGGTGAAACAGACGTGCAAAGTGCCATCAAGTCACAGCGGACTTATGGCGACACCGTAGAGTTTTCAAGGTAAGAGACTAACAGAGGTGGTTTGGCATTGCCTTCCTCTACATAAGTACCCTGGTAGCCCTCAATGATCTCCCAATTTAGGGTTGCCAGGTCCCTCTTTGCCACTGGCGGGAGTTTTTTGGGGCGGTGCCTGAGGAGGGCGGGGTTTGGGGAGGGGAGGGATTTCAATGCCGTAGAGTCCAATTGCCAAAGTGGCCATTTTCTCCAGGTGAACTGATCTCTATCGGCTGGAGATCAGTTGTAATAGCAGATCCCCAGCTAGTATCTGGAGGGTAATACAAAAGAACAGCACAGGCTCTAAATTTAGCAAAGAACAATGCTATATTCTAGGACAATAGCATTGTTCTTTGCTAAATCTAGAGCCTGTGCTGTTCTTTTGTATTGACGTGTCATATACAGTGCGAATCGTTTTTGTACTTGCATTTAGTATCTGGAGGTTGGCAACCCTATCTCCCATCCAACTAGGGTTGCCAGGTCCCGCTTCGTCACGGGCGGGAGGTTTTTGGGGCGGAACCTGAGGAGGGCGGGGTTTGGGGAGGGGAGGGACTTCAATGCCATAGAGTCCAATTACCAAAGTGGGCATTTCCTTCAGGGGAACTGATCTCTATCGGCTGGAGATTAGCTGTAATAGCAGGAGATCTCCAGCTACAACCTGGAGGTTGGCAACCCTACACCCAACTACGAACCAGGGCCAACCCTGCTTAGCTTCTGAGATCTGATGAGATCAGGCTAGCCTGGGCCATCCAGGCCAGGTAGGGTTGCCAGGTCCCTCTTTGCTACCGGCGGGAGATTTTTTGGGGCGGAGCCTGAGGAGGGCGAGTTTGGGGAGGGGAGGGACTTCAATGCCATAGAGTCCAATGGCCAAAGCGGCCCTTTCCTCCAGGTGAACCGATCTCTATCGGCTGGAGATCAGTTGTAATACCGGTAGCAGGAGATCTCCAGCTAGTCCCTGGAGGTTGGCAACCCTAAGGGAAGGGTCCAGGGCCAGATTTCGGTTTGATGAGGCCCAAAGCTATTGAAGGGAATGGGGCCCCTTATACGTCCAGCTGTCCTTTGTCAACAACAAATTGTCGCTGTTTTTCATGTTGAATATATGCTATATGTAGTAGAAAAGGGCAAGAGTCCAGTAGCACCTTAAAGACTAACAAAAATATTTTCTGGTAGGGTATGAGCTTTCGTGAGCCACAGCTCCCTTCTTCAGATACCTGAAGTTGTAATAGCAGTATCTGAAGAAGTGAGCTGTGGCTCATACCCTATCAGGAAAATATTTTTGTTAGTCTATAAGGTGCTACTGGACTCTTGCCCTTTTCTACTACTGCAGACTAACACGGCTACCCACTGTGGAATATGCTATATGGTAATTTATGGACCTGATAGGTATCTAAAGCCATTTGCACAGAACAAAATATGTATTTTAACAAAGCAACTGTAGAAAAGAGCAAGAGTCCAGTAGCACCATAAAGACTAACAAAAATATTTTCTGGCGGCTCAAGGTGGACTCAGCCTTCCATCCTTCCGAGGTCGGTGAAATGAGTACCCAGCTTGCTGGGGGTCAAGGGAAGATGACTGGGGAAGGCACTGGAAAACCACCCCATAAACAAAGTCAGCCTAGTAAACGTTGGGATGTGACGTCACCCCATGGGTCAGGAATGACCTAGTGCTTGCAACAGGGGACCTTTACCTTTACCTTTATGAGCTTTCGTGAGCCACAGCTCACTACTTCAGGTGCTTCTTAAGGTGCTACTGGACCCTTGCTCTTTTCTACTACTGCAGACAGACTAACACGGCTACCCACTGTGAATTATCAAAGCAATTGCTGAACTGAAATATTTTCAGTTATATTTTGGAAAGGTACATCCAGTTTTTTTTTTCCCCTGTAAATTTTTTTTTGGGGGGGGGGCTCCAAGAGAGTGGGGCCCTAAGCTATAGCTTGATGGTTTATGGGTCAATCCGTCCCTGCAAGAGTCCAACGTGGCTGCCCTCTGGGATTGCAAAACTAACAGGTATCTAAGGCCATTTGCCCGTAACAGAATATGTATTTTATCAAAGCAGTTGTTGAACTGAAATATTTTCAGTTATATTTTGGAAATAGTTTTTTTCCCCTTTAAATTTTTGCGGGGGCTCCAAGAGAGTGGGGTGTAACGCGGCCGCCCTCTGGGATTGCAAAACCGATAGGCATCTAAAGCCATTTTCACGTAACAGAATACGTATTTTATCAAAGCAACTGTTGAACTGAAATATTTTCAGTTATATTTTGGAAATAGTTTTTTTCCCCCTTTAATTTTTTTTGGGGGGGGCTCCAAGAGAGTGGGGTGCAACGCGGCCGCCCTCTGGGATTGCAAAACTGATAGGCATCTAAAGCCATTTGCCCATAACAGAATATGTATTTTATCAAAGCAGTTGTTGAACTGAAATATTTTCAGTTATATTTTGGAAATAATTTAAAGGGGGGAAAAACTTTTTTGGGGGGCTCCAAGAGAGTGGGGTGTAACGTGGCCACCCTCTGGGATTGCAAAACCGATAGGCATCTAAAGCCATTTGCACGGAACAGAATCTGTATTTTATCAAAGCAATTGCTGAACTGAAATATTTTCAGTTATATTTTGGGGAAAAAAATTTTCCCCTTTAATTTTTTTTTGGGGGGGGCCTCCAAGAGAGTGGGGTGCAACGCGGCCGCCCTCTGGGATTGCAAAACTGATAGGCATCTAAAGCCATTTGCCCGTAACAGAATATGTATTTTATCCAAGCAGTTGTTGAACGGAAATATTTTCAGTTATATTTTGGAAATAGTTTTTTTTTCCTTTAAATTTTTTGGGGGGGCTCCAAAAGAGTGGGGTGCAACGCGGCCGCCCCCTGGGATTGCAAAACCGATAGGCATCTAAAGCCATTTGCACGGAACAGAATATGTATTTTATCAAAGCAATTGCTGAACTGAAATATTTTCAGTTATATTTTGGAAATAGTTTTTTTCCCCCTTTAATTTTTTTTTGGGGGGGGGGGCTCCAAGAGAGTGGGGTGTAACGCGGCCGCCCTCGGGGATTGCAAAACCGATAGGCATCTAAAGCCATTTGCCCATAACAGAATATGTATTTTATCAAAGCAGTTGTTGAACTGAAATATTTTCAGTTCTATTTTGGAAATGGTTTTTTTCCCCTTTAATTTTTTGGGGGGGCCTCCAAGAGAGTGGGGTGCAACGCGGCCGCCCCCTGGGATTGCAAACCCCCGCCGCCGAATCTCCCGCACCGGGCGTGCCAAAGCTGGGAGTTTCCACGTGGGGCGGCCGAGGGTTTCGCCGAGAAGGGACGTGCCCATGTTGGGCTCGGCCTCTGCAGAGGAGGCTCCTGACCCGGAAGGGGAGGACCGCCTGCCAGCTGCTGCTGGCCCCGTCCCCACGTGCGCTTCGACAAGCGCCGTGTGCAGCATGGCCGGAGAGAGCCGCGCTGGCTGCCCCGGGCAGGAGGCGCCGGTTGCGCGGCCGGGCAGGCTCCTGGGGCAGAACCGGCAGTTCCTGGACTTCTTTTGGGACATCGCGAAGCCCGACCAGGAGATCCGCTTGGCGGCCACCGAGGGCTTGATCCGCTACTTGCAGGAGAACCGAAAGGTAACGGGGGGACTTTTGAAGTCCTGCAAAATGGGCAGCGCAGGGTTGCTTTACAAAACAACAAAAAAAGTTCCCCAGGGTTTAGTTTTAAATCAGTGGAGCTTCCATAGTCAGGGGAAGTCTACCTGCTGTCACACCCCTGGGGGCTTGGAACGCACTCTAAGCGTGCTCAGATGCACGGTTGCTTCTAGACATTCTCTTGGAACTGGATCTGAAGAAGTATCTGAAGAAGTGTGCTGTGGCTCCCAAAAGCTCCTACCCTACCAGGAAATGTTTTTGTTAGTCTTTAAGGCAGGGGTGGGGAACCTTTTTTCTGCCAAGGGCCATTTGGATATTTATAATATCATTCAGGGGCCGTACAAAATTATCAACTTAAAAATTAGCCTGCTATATTTGGTCAAACATTTAGCCAAGAGGCACGACCGGAGATGGCTCCGAGTGTCTGCCACATAGAGCGACTCGCTTTTGAGCTCTGGTGTCCCCAGCTGGGCCCAAGAGATTCAGGCACGGCAGCATCCTTCTGAGCTAGAGATCTGCCAGGACTCATGAAGGGCCAGACCAAATGATTTCAAGGGCCTTATACGGCCCCCAGGCCTGACGTTCCCCACCCCTGCTTTAAGGTGCTACTGAACTCTTGCCCTTCTCTACTCTTGGGACTGGTTAGAACGGAACAGAAGAATGGTAATTGAAATCGTTGGAGGCTTTCTATTCCTGGGCTCCACCATCAACCGAAAGGGAGACTGCAGCCAAGAAATCGGGAGGAGATTGAGACTGGGACGGGCAGCCATGAAGGAGCTAGAAAATATTGTCGAAGGCTTTCACGGTCAGAGTTCATTGGTTCTTGTAGGTTATCCGGGCTGTGTGACCATGGTCTTGGTATTTTCTTTCCTGACGTTTCGCCAGTGGCTGTGGCAGGCATCTTCAGAGGAGTGTCCTTCAGTGTTACTCCTCTGAAGATGCCTCTGAAGATGAGGAGTGTCCTTCAGTGTTACTCCTCTGAAGATGCCTCTGAAGATGAGTGTCCTTCAGTGTTACTCCTCTGAAGATGCCTCTGAAGATGAGGAGTGTCCTTCAGTGTTACTCCTCTGAAGATGCCTGCCACAGCTGTGGGCGAAACGTCAGGAAAGAAAATACCAAGACCACGGTCACACAGCCCGGATAACCTACAAGAACCAACGAGCTAGAAAATATTTTGAAGTGTAAGGATGTGTCACTGGCCACCAAGATCAGGTTAATTCATGCCATTGTATTCCCTATTACTATGTATGGGTGTGAGAGTTGTCAGTGAAGAAAGCTGATAGGAAGAAAATAGATTCCTTTGAAATGTGATGTTGGAGGAGAGTGTACGGATTCCGTGGACTGCCAAAAAAAAAAAAATCAGTGGGTTATAGATCAAATCAAGCCTGACCCTAGAAGCTAAAATGACTAAACTGAGGCTATCGTACTTTGGTCACGTCATGAGACGACAAGAGTCACTGGAAAAGACAGTCATGCTAGGAAAAGTTGAGGGCAGCAGGAAAAGAGGAAGACCCAACAAGAGATGGATTGACTCAATAAAGGAAGCCACAGCCTTCAATTTGCAAGATCTGAGCAAGGCTGTCAAAGATAGGACATATATTAAAACAAGCAAATATAATCCATTAATTGGTTCTTGTAGGTTATCCGGGCTGTGTAACCGTGGTCTTGGAATTTTCTTTCCTGATGTTTCGCCAGCAACTGTGGCAGGCATCTTCAGAGGAGTAACACTGAAGGACAGTGTCTCTCAGTGTCAAGTGTGTAGGAAGAGTCAGAGAGGGGTTGGGTTTGAGCTTAGTACTGTCCTGCAGACGTAATGTGCTAATCATTGTCCTGTAAGTATCAAGATAATGTAATGATGAGAGTGTGGTATGTTAATATGGAAGCATTGTATCCTGAAATGATCTGGTAATGTGTGAAATCCAAAGCTAATCTGCATGGCTATTGTTGACTGTAGCCTTTGTAACCTACAAGAACCAATGAACTCTGACCGTGAAAGCCTTCGACAATATAATCCATTAAATTAATATAGAACTGGATCCCTTTTTAAAAACTTGTGTGACATTAGCCACTTTCTAGTCATCTGGCGTCTGACTGTACTCGCTTTTTATTTATTTTTTTAGGATGATGATACGTTGAAATACACATTGAAACGCCTGATTGATGGATTGGCAGCCACTCGGGAGGCATCCCGGCCAGGATTCAGTTTGGCGCTGGCTCAGGTTCGTGTTCCTCCCTGGAATTTGTTGACCTAGGATGGGGAGCTTTTGTAAGGTGCTGGCTAGAAGACTGAACTGCAGGAAATCGGTTCTCTCTCAGCCATAGTTGAATAATCTGCAGCAGGGCTCCCCAACCTTTTTTAGTCTGTGAGTGCTTTTGGAATTCTGACATAGGGTGGTGGGAGAATTTGGGTGGGTTGGGGGTAGAGATCTCGAAATATTTTCTTCATTCCTCTCTGAGATTCTTGCTGGGTCAGCAATCCCCCCTCCCATAGTAAGCTTCATGTTGAAGTGTCTGTTGTGAAGCCAGCAAAAAGCACCCCTGATCAAAAACAATAACAACACAAAACCCTTGGGGTTTCTGTAGAGAGGAGTGATTCCCTAGGACAATTTACTGAGACAACTGGTAACCAGAGGGCAATATTTAAAACAAGTTACATGTGCATTCGAGGTTATGGTCCTTTATGGCTGTTGTGCAAAAGTTGAGATCCTTATGAACCATGTGGATCTCAGGATTTCACATGGCTCGTGTTGATTGCCAAGCGATTGCCCTTTAATAATCTTGATAAGATTTGAAATACCTAATCTGTGGTAGAGAATTGAAGAGCAGTGCTGTGGGTTTGACCAGAGAGCCCTGCGTTCAAATCCACACTCTGCTAGGAAGTTTTCTGGCGTGATCTTGAGTCATTTCTCAGCCTAACCAGTCTCAAAAAGTTGTAGGGAAGGTTTTTTTTAGAAAAATAATTGAGATCCTAGTTCCTATGTGTGATTCTGTTTGTGTTTCTTTTGTTAAAAGGGGTGTGTGGCAGAGCAGTGGTGTGAGTTTGCTTTCTTTTTCAGGTGTTGCAAGTTTTTGAAGAGATTCCATTGCTCAGGGTCCTGGAACAGATCAAAGAAAAACATAACCTTGGCAGAATAAAGAAGGTAAATTTTCAATGTGCCATTCATGCTTGTGATGAACTGAACAATTGTAAAATGCTTTGAAGTTGTAAGATGCTTTCCAAGCAAGCACTGGAGCCAAAAGTGCCCTAAAGAGCCTTGAAAAAATAACGGGGGAATGCCAACTTTTAAACTGGCTGCTGTTACTGTGTCTTTAACAGTAGAAAAGCGCAACAGTCCAGTACCACCTTAAAGACTAACAAAATTTCTGGCAGGGCGATTAAATAATTGGCTTGATAAGGTTAAAGAAACCTATGCTTTAATTAAGTTGACATATTATAATAATGACAAAAATATGGAAGAACTGGATGCTCGCTGGAATGTAACAATCTCAAGGATGGAAAAAACGCTCCTTTGTGCAAATCGAAGAGAGGGAGGGATGTAATTATCATTGGATTTTAGATAACTAGATAGCGTATTGTTTGGGTCAATGGTATAGATATTTTAGTTATATTGCAGCACGGTTTTAGTTTATTTTCAAGAATTTGTAGTATGTGTATTTTAGTAATGTTGTATTTCCGTTTTATTGTTATATTCTCATTTTCTCTTAATACAAGAATTTTAAAAAAAATTCTGGCAGGGCGTATGAGCTTTCGTGATCACAGCTCACTTCTTCAGTATGTGAGCTGTGACTCACTCCTTCTGTCTGGGATGGCTGTTTTGTGACTTCTTTGTCACAGAAGATCTCTCCCATTCGGATTTTCTGTTGTTTCAGAAACTCTTCAGAAATGCTCTGTTTGGCAACTTCTTCGGAGTGCTGGCCTTGTTTCAATCGGGACGCCTCGCAAAGGTAATGCAAGATACCGCGGCAGTGTTTCAGGGCTCTGTGTGTGAATTCTCTGCCAAGCAATGGGATTCTGGCAGCCTGTGTACATTTGTAGAGAGGAATGAGAGTGGTAGTTAAAAAAGATGGAGGCCAGAAAGTGTTACAGACTTGATTGAATTAAATGGTTCTAGGCTTGCCAAATCTTGTCCGCTCTCGGAAGCTAAGCAGGATAGGCCCTGGTTAGTACTTGGATGGGAGACCACCAAGGAAGACCAGGGTTGCTACACAGAGGCAAGCAATGACAAGCCACCTCTGTTCGTCTTCTGCCTTCAAAGCCCTAGGGGGTTGCCTTGAGTTGGTTGTGACTTGACAGCATTAAGAAAAAGTGCAAAACAGAATTAAAGTTGCACAAAAGCTTACTGGGACAAAGAAGTGGGGAAATGCTTTGCTCCCTATATAAAATACAGCAGTAATTTGGACCTGGCTCCTTGGCTAAGCAAAAATATCCAGGTCCCGCATAAGACAGAAGTTTAAAAAAATGGCCCTCTTCAGTGGATGTCTTCTTCAGCCTCCTGCTGTGTCTGAAATACCACACCTAGGCCATGTTTTTCAGGCGTTCTTCCGTAATGAGGTCTAGAAGGGTTTTTTTTTAAGCTTACACTGAAGCTGGATTTTACCCTATCTTTTGACTTCTGGACTTGACTGGGGGAAGAGGGGTGGGGTTGCTCAGAATATAAGGTAAAGGTCCCCTGTGCAAGCACCGGGTCATTCCTGACCCATGGGGTGACATCACATCCCGACGTTTTCTAGGCAGACTTTGTTTACGGGGTGGTTTGGCAGTGCCTTCCCCAGTCATCTTCCCTTGACCACCAGCAAGCTGGATACTCATTTTACCGACCTCGGAAGGATGGAAGGCTGAGTTAACCTTGAGCTGGCTACCTGAAACCAACTTCCATTGGGATCGAACTCAGGTCGTGAGCAGAGCTTGGACGGCAGTACTGCAGCTTACCACTCTGTTCCACGGGCTCAGAATATACAGTCTTAAATCTTTTGGGTAGAGGGTAGAGTTCCCACGTGCCTATTAATGGCGGGCAATCGCCCTCCAATTCCTGCTGCTGCCCGCCAACACTCACCTGATTGGCAGGCAAAAGCAGGCCAGCTGAAGTGGCAGCGATCAGCATGTGCACAATGACATCACTTCTGGCATGCAGAAGCGACATCATCGTATACATGTGCTGATCGCCACCCCCTTTACCTGCCCCCCAAGGTCTCCTGCTAGTTGCCAGGAGGTACAGAGGGTGAGGAGAGGAGTGAATGGTGGGCTAGAATCTCCAGAATGGACTCCTTCTTGAAGCTTCCTCTCTCATATTTAGGACCCAAAGGCTCTCCTGGGGTGTGTGCAACTCCTCCAGAGCCTTTCTGAGCATCATGCGCACCTGAAAGATCTCCCCAGGAAGACATTGGCTGACATAGTCTCTGAGGTAAGCCTGTGACGCAGCCTTCTACTCTTCCCTCGTGAGCAGCCATGAATCTCCAAAGTATCCAGCAGAGGAAGGGCTTTCCCGCCCAATTAAGAAGCACACATTTGCTCTTTGTAGGGACCCAAGAGGCCCCGCTGTTTTCACCTGCACTACCACAAGCTTGATTTAGTGACACCCCAAACCAAGCATTTGTTAACAAAGAGGGAAAGTGTTAATTCATGCCAGCATTTCCTCTTCTCTTTCCCCCACCCCCTAAATAAAGATATATGGGGAAATTATCTGTGCTGCTTTGATTTCCTAAGAGGGAAGGTGCCATAAAATTGGACTAAGACAGACACAGCTATTTATATGGCAAACTGCTTTTCTCTCCAGTTCCCTCTACAGACTCTTGCATGGCGTCTTTGTCCTTCCCAGCCTGCCGCCTTTTTGTTTGTCTAAATTTCTGTTTGGCCCTTTTAGATTCCAGAAGGTGTGTTTGAAGAAGTCCTCTTCAGTGCCCTAGAGGATGACCTCACGTCTGCTTTCAGCACTCCAGGGCAGCTATATCTCTTGCTCGTTGGCATCCAGAAATTCCCAGGAGTTCTCCACCCAGAAAAGCTGAAGGAACTCTTGGGGACAGACGCCGTCATTACAGCAGAAAACATTCCCAAGTAAGTTGAGCAGGTAGAGTCCACCGTCTTTGGTCTGCACTTCCCCTAAGGCAGTGGTCGGCAAACTCATTACTCAACAGAGCCAAATATCAACAGTACAAAGATTGAGATTTCTTTTGAGAGCCAAACGTAAACTATATAGGTAGGTACACTGTTTATTAACTTAATAAACTTTAATTAAAGTTTTAAGTCTTAATTAAACTATAGGTACACTGAATAAAACTTGATATCATACTTAATAATGATCTTATTTATTGATAAAAATTAAATTGTAAGTAAGGTATCCATAAAATTAAATCATGACAATGACTGACAAACACTTAATGTGAACAATGGCCTTGCATTTCCTTGGAAAGTTTGGGTAAGTCAGGTTTGTATGTTGTTGTTTTTAATTTTAGGCATGATTCCAGGTTCTCATCAATAAGATGACTTCTCAATTTACTCTTGATAAGGTTAATGCTTGAAAAAGATTGTTCACATGAATATGTAGAACAGAAAAAGGGAAAGAACAGCAAACGCTGGTTTTTTCAACTGATCATATGAGTCAGGAATACTATTCCAGGTGTTAAAAAAGCCCCCCCTCTCTCCACTGATTCCCCCTTCTGTCTCCTTCCCTCTCTTTGCATGCAACCTCCCCTTCCACGCTTACCTAGGAGTAAGCCCCATGAATACACAGACAGTGGGGGGCATCCCTGCCCAGCCCACACACACAGCCAGGGGCTCGCCTGCGCCTATCTCAGTGCAAAAGAAGTCTCCCTCCATCCTAGGAGTAAGCCCTAAGGATGCACAGCATGTGGGGGGCTGTGTGGGAGATAAGGGGCTTCCTTCCCACCCAGCCCTTCTTCCCCTCGGCCAGCGGCCCTGACTCACCCAGGCAGATGGCAGCCAGCGGCCCCAACATGCCCGGCAGCCCTGGCTCTGCGGACGCCGCCGGCGGGTCCGTGGCGGGTCCCTCCGCCGGGGGAAGATGAGGAGGAAGAAGGAGGGAGAAAGGAAGGAAGGTGCGTCGCGGCTACGGCTGCCTCTCCCCCCTCACAGCACGGCCGAACTCGGGGAAGAGGAGGAGGTGGCGGCCCTGGGCCGGGCTGCGGGGCCGGAGGGTCCCGCCGCCTCCCCATGGCCATCGGCCTCGTCCCGCCACCGCTCCTGGAGACGGGGCCACAAGACCGCCATCGCCCGGCCGCCCAGGCCCATCCCCACGTGACGCGGCGGCTCTGAGGGGCCGGCGGAGGGCGGGGCCGGCCTGGGAGAGGAGTCAGGCGAGGGGTGGGGAGAAGAAGCCAGAGGGTGGCTCGGGAGAGCAGAGGAACGTGGAGGAGAAGCCGTTGCCGGGTCAGGCCAAGGCCCGTCGAGTCTAGTGGCCTGTGCCCACAGTGGCAGAGCTGGACTCAAGGGGTTAAAGAGCCACATGCTGCTCGTGAGCCGCGGTTTGCCGACCACTGCCCTAAGGAGTGCATAAGAACATAAGAAAAGCCATGCTGGATCAGACCAAGGCCCATCAAATCCAGCAGTCTGTTCACACAGTGGCCAACCAGGTGCCTCTAGGAAGCCCCCAAACAAGACAACAGCAGCATTGTCCTGCCTGTGTTCCAAAGCACCTAATATCATAGGCATGCTCTTCTGATCCTGGAGAGGGTAGGTATGCATCATGACTAGTATCCATTTTTACTAGTAGCCCTCTCCTCTATGAACATGTCCACTCCCCTTTTAGTTTGAATTTTTTTGCTCTCCCTTTCCAGGTTGGTGGAGGTTTTGAAAATGGCTGCAAAGTCAGAGAAGAAGGACCGAACGCTGCCAAGTGTTGGGCTGGACTTGATGAAAGTGGCCCTGAAGGAAGGTTCCTTTGAGCTGTTTTGGAAAGAAGTCGTTGAGAATGGGCTCCTCAAAGATAACGTTGGACCCTGCAGGTTTGTTGCGAAACCTGCCCAGCGTTTCTCTCTGAAAGGATCTTTCCTTTCAGCTGTTTCTTTATTGTTCCTCTTCTCAATTTCATTCCAGAGAACTCTGCAGATCCTGAGAAGCTCTGAAGCTTCCCTACCCACTGCTAATGACTCCTGTCTGTGTTGTTGTGGAGGAAGCAGTGAGTTGGATCTAGTAGAAAAGTTCTCAGAAGAAGGCCTCGTCCTCCAGGTGTTGCCTGAAAGTTGTGTGGTGTGGTCCGAAAGGTGCTGTGTGGTCTGCAAGTCCTCTTGGAGAGTCAAGAGAGCCCTGTGAATAAAACGCACCAAGGCAGTGCAGGGGCCAGAGGGAAGTGGATCAGACCATCTTCTCCTCCCTTCTCTACTGCTGCAAGCCACCAGTGGAAGAAAGGGAGAAAGCCCGTTTCAGAAAGGTGCTTGGGTAAAGGGATTAGGGACTGTGGAGAAGGGGAGAGCATTTCAAGCCAGTGTGGTGTAGTGGTTAAGAGCGGTGGTATGGAGCAGTGGACTCTGATCTGGAAAACCGGGTTTAATTCCCCACTCCTCCACATGAGCGGCGGAGGCTAATCTGGTGAACTGGATTTGTTTCCCCGCTCCTACACACAATGCCAGCTGGGTGACCTTGGGCAAGTTACTGCTCTGTTAGAGCTCTCTCGGCCCCACCTACCTCACATGGTGTCTGTTGTGGGGAGGGTAAGGGAAGGTGATTGTAAGCCAGTTTGAGTCTCTTAAGTGGAAGAGAAAGTCGGCATATAAAAACCAACTCCTCTTCTTCTTCTAAGCCTCTTCAGGTCCCCATGGGGAGAGAATTAGGGTATAAATGAAGTAAATAAACCAATAAGAACAAGTTCTGTGGATGGGCTTGAATTCAAACTGAGCCCGGGAGTCTGGTATATTTGTTTCCATCCTGTCTTCTTGGCTCTGCATTTGGCTTCTGTCTGAGCCGTGTGTCTTATACTCCCACAGTTACATGTGCTATCGGTTGCTGGGCAGTGCTCTCCCACTCCTGCCTCTTTGCCAGCTGAACGTGATTCTTCGAGGGGAGGTCATGCGCCAGTACGGGACCCACGTGGTGTGCACTCAGGTAAAGGAATACAGCAAAATTGGGGCTGCTTCACGGTGGATGATGGTTTGATCGAGCCCTGGTTGGTTATGACCACTTCATGCAAACTGGGGTTTCAAACCAAAGGTTGCAGCTGGTTTGTTTAACCACAGCGTTTGTGAGATCATCTTATACGGTGGGGGCGCACCATGCAGATCCTGCCTCCTGCTGCCATGCTTCTCTCTTGCCTGTTGATTTCAGCTACCCGACAGGTTCAAGTTTGCCCCCGAGATGGAAGCCTACGTCAGTTCCTTCCTGGAGGGTTGCCCCGATGCTGAGAAACAATTGGCGGTGATGGTGGGTTTCTCCACCCTCACCAACCAAGGGCATCCCGTCGTGCCGAGCTTCTGGAGAGTGGTGAAGCACTTGCTTCCCACAGCCTTGCTGAAATACATCAGTTGGCTTAAGGACATGTTCCTGGAACCGGATTTAGACTCCTGTGTGGATTTTGCTACCAAGCGGCAGAAGCAGAGCGAGAAGCAAACCCATGTGTAAGTTCCTCCTGTGATGCAGGACTGAGCATGCATTAGGCAGAAGTGTCTTGGTTCAGCTGCTACTAGCTTTATTTTTGGACTGAATGAATGTCCTCTAAGCCCGCATTTCAGCCAGTTTGGCCAATCCTGTTGGGCAAAAAAGTTCTCCAAGGCGGCTGTCACTTAAAACCAGCAGAAAACAGCAAAATGCACAGAAATGTAACCGGGTGAACCAAAGCGAGCAACGACTCAAACAAGAAATTGTATCCGAAACAAACCCCTCATTGCATACCCAAGTTCAAATTAATTCATTTCCTAATAACTAACCATGG
The DNA here is from genome assembly GCF_029931775.1 of Euleptes europaea. NCBI lineage: Eukaryota > Metazoa > Chordata > Lepidosauria > Squamata > Sphaerodactylidae > Euleptes > Euleptes europaea. The sequence continues at coordinate 21,745,597 of NC_079330.1, read as the reverse complement.
TTTTTGTTTTCCCTGTTGAGGCAGAGAAAAGAGTGAGCACAGCATCACACGGCTAAGGAAATGGATAATTGCCCGGCTGGTTGGGATAGCTGAAAACCCACAAATAAAGAGGGAAGAGGAGTTTGTGATGGATATTGCCAGGTAAGAAAAGTGAGAGGTCTGCGAACTGGCTCATGCCACCCTCTGATACATACTTTTTCTATCCCTGAGAGCTGTAACCTCACAGTGTTCGTAAGATTGAGGGAACAACCATGGGTGCCTAGCAACCATGGCCTAGGGGGGTTGAAATATGGCTTCAGAAAGCAGGCCATGCTTTTTCAGATCTCTTATCTCTTTCCTTCCTAACCCTTAACAATTATTGGCTCTGTCCATTGAACCAGATGCTCAGGGGCTGCACCGTTAACACATTTTCACTGTATCCCTGAAAGCAGACATTCTAATTTATGGTCTTCAAATAATTGTTGAGCACATGTTTTTTAGAAGAGTTTGCCTTGAGATAGCACAGTCCAGGCACCTCTGTCAACATCTGCCCCAATCTTTTTTGTTTTATCTTGTGCTACCAATGAGGACCAGAAGCTTATTTTCATGTGGAAGTTAATATTGTTAATATTCTTGGAGTGGAGTTGCCCGTCTTTTATGTAGACTGTTTTCTGGAGGCAGCTGGTATTAAGACACTGTGGTTTGTCTGGTTCTTCCAGGTTTTGCTTCTTCCATGCTTTTTTTGAGACAAAGAAGCCGACCTCTAAAATCCCAGAGACTGAAGCTGTTCCATCGGGGCTTCTGAACGAACCGTCTCGCTTGGCAGCTGCAAGTTCGTTTTTCAGGTAGCCAAGTTGCCTGTTTACTAGCTTGGCTCAGTGGGCAGAGTTAGACTTTAGCCTGAAGGACGTGTGGGTGACCGGGGCCAGAGCTGGGGGTGGCACACCGGCTTAATCCTGGGCTAATTTCCTGCAGCTTAACCAGACCAAAGGTGGTCTTGAGCCATGATGTACAGATAGATCTGACAGTTTTCTGGATGCCCTGCAAGGCCAGCACTTGGGATGTGTCTAAACTACTTTAGGTAAGACAACGAGGTCTCACCTGACTTGGTGTTGGAGCATCTGCTTTGCATCCAGAAGATCTTAGGTTCAGTCCCCAGCATCTTCAGCTAAAAGGCTCCCAACAGTAGTGTTTGGAAAGATCTTTCTCTGCCTGAAGCCCTGGAGGGTCCCTGCCATTCTGCCTAAATAATACTGAAGTTGATGGACCAATGGTCTGACTTGATATAAGGCAGCATCATATGATTAAATTAAGCCACTGTACTTTCCCAGGTTTAATCCCTGACATCTTCATCTAAAGCAAGGGTATCGAACTCATTTGTTACAAGAGCCGGATATGACATAAATGTCAGTTTACCTCTCCAGCCCAGATTTGGAGGGTGGGGTGGCTGCCTCAGCTGTCTCGTGGGCTGGATGAGAGCTCTCAAGGGGTCTGATCTAGCCCATGGGCCTTATGTTTGACATCCCTAATTTAAAGGATCTTAAGAAACAGGAAAGAACTTATTTGCCTGAGATCCTGGAGAGTGGCAGCCAATCAGTGGAAGACTACAGGGCTTGATGGACCAATAGCTCAGCTCAGTTTGTGTTAGCTTTAAATGCTGGGAATGCCCATAGAGTTCAGAGCTAAAGCATGGGTTTGGCTTTCCACATCTGGGCCTGGACATCCTGCTTGCTAGCTATGGCACAGGGTCTCCTGGCTGCTATAGGTGGTCTCAGTCAGGATGAGCACAAGACAGTGTGTGAGACAGGAAAAGATTAAATTACACCTCTCATATTCTACGCGGGGCACAACTTGGTCAGGATTCCACAAGGCCCTCTTTCGGGAGCTTCTTGTTGACCCAGGGGGAGCTGGTTGCTGGACTGGGTGGACCATTGGTGTGATCCAGGAAGGCCGCTCTTAGATTCAAAGTCCCCGGCTTCCATCCTGAACCATCTCAGATATATCATGCACTGTCTGAAGCCTGTTCTTTCTGCTGGTTGGGGTTTCTCTGCAGCGTGCTCCAGCACTTGAGCTCAATGCCTGCCCTGGGGGATTCTGTGAAAGCGGAAGAGATGAGGAAGAAGCACCTCCACGGCTTGACGGCTAGTGGGGATCCCTGGATCTACGTCATTGTCCAGTATGCAAACATCCTCCTTTCTCACCCCAAACACGTCAAGGTTGTGACACCATTCAGTAACGAAGCAAAGGCTGCTTGGGACCGGTAAGAGTCAACAGTGGGGTCTCAGCCATGTAAGGCAATTCATGAATTGCCTAAAAACTAGTGTTAGTGGAAAGTGTTGGAATAGGACCTGGGAGAACTAAAGCACTACTCAGCTATGAAGTTTACTGCCTCATCTACCTTGCAGGGATGTTACTTAGCATGCGGGGCTGTGGCTCAGAGGAAGAAGTGCTTCTTTGCATGTAGAAGGTCCCAGGTTCAATCCCTGGCATCTCCAGTTAAAAAGACCTGGCAGTGGGTGATGTGAAAGACCTCTGCCTGAGACCCTGGAGAGCCGCTGTCAATCTGAGTAGACTGTACTGACCTTGGTAGTCTGATTTGGTATAAGGCAGCTTCATGTGTGTTCATGTGAACATCTCAGCTCAGTCCCCCCACTTCACAGGGCTGTTGTGAGGAAAAATGGGGGAGAGTTAGAGAATCAAGCCACTATCACCCTGATGTGGTGGTTAAGAGCGGTGAACTCTCATCTGGATAATTGGGTTTGATTCCCCACTCCTCCACATGAGCGGCGGACTCTAATCTGGTGAACCGGGCTTGATTCCCACTCCTCCACATGCTGGGTGACCTTGGGCCAGTCTCAGTTCTCAGAACTCTCTCAGCCTCACCTACCTCACAAGGTGTCTGTTGTGGGGAGGGGAAGGGAAAGTGATTGTAAGCCGCTTTGAGACTCCGTAAAGGTAGAGAAAAGCAAGGTATCAAAACCAACTCTTCTTGGAATCATACCACTCACCTTGAGAAAGGCTGGGATTAGAAGTGCTCCATGTTTTTTTTTAAATACATTCTTGCATGCAGAAACCTATCATATCAAGGATAACACTAGGCTAGAAGAACTCTTTTCTCTTAATGTGCTTGTTTTCTACATACTGATTTGTGCGTATATGTAGGAGCGCTTAATCGTACGAACAGCTGTTTGCAGACACAGGTTTGCCACCTAAATGAGAACAAGAAACCTATTGTTTGGCTCTAGCTCTGCCTTCCAGATTCCTGGCCATTCCAGAACAGGGAGGTGTGGAGCCGACAATTTAACCACTTAAGTGCCAGAAGTACTTCTTTGCTGGAAGTTGCAGCTGAGGTTACAGGCCAAGTAAGGCAAGATCAAGGAGCCCCGTGGTGCAGAGTGGTAAGCTGGAGTACTGCAGTCAAAAGCTCTGCTCACAACCTGAGTTCGATCCCGACGGAAGTTGGTTTCAGGTAGCCAGCTCGAGGTTGACTCAGCCTTCCATCCTTCCGAGGTCGGTGAAATGAGTACCCAGCTTGCTGGGGGTAAAGGGAAGATGACTGGGGAAGGCACTGGCAAACCACCCTGCAAACAAAGTCTGCCTAGGAAACATCGGGATGTGACGTCACCCCATGGGTCAGGAATGACCTGGTGCTTGCACAGGGGACCTTTACCTTTACCTTTTTAAGGCAAGATCACAGCTCTCCCTGTCTTTGATAAGAAAGTAGGGAGGCAGGTTGATTTCTTAGTTGATTTCATTGATTGGCTTCTCTGGGTACCATGTTTTGTGAACACAAAGAGTGAGGTTGTTTCAGCAATGGCTTGCCTGCTTTATTTGGCCTCAGTGTCTGCCTCTTTTTAGGAAATCCACGAGAATGGGGAGGCCTCTGTTTGCTGTTTTTAGATCAGCTGTTTTTTGTTGGTTGGTTTCAGCGGATTCCAGCGTTTGTCATTTTTAGCATGTTATACCACTTTGAGTCCTGCTGTTGTAAAGGAATTGTTGACCATTTGTAAATTGTCGATAGCTGTATACTGCAGTGTGACAATTTCCCGCTGCAGGATGCTGGAGATGGTGGAAGACCTGCGGAAGAAAGAGAAAAAAAACCCTGCCCTGAAGACTTCTGCCTTCCAGCATCTTCTGCTGTTGGTGGGCATTCACCTTTTCAAGGTAATCTCCAGCGTGCTGTTGAATTTGTGTGTGTGTGACATGTTGTCATGTTGCTTCCAACTTGTGTTGGCCGTCTGACTTAATGACCTCCAAAACATCCTATCATTGACAGCCTTGCTCATGTCTTCAGGCTGAAGACTGAGGCTCCCTAAATTCTGAATTCAAAGATTTCAGAAATTTTATTTACTAAATTTCAAGCTACGAACACACACGAGCCATTTGCTTTTATAAGCTTTTGTCCAGGGATCAAGAGTATCATAGAATCATAGAGTTGGAAGGGACCACCAGGGTCATCTAGTCCAACCCTTCACAATGCAGGAAATTAACAACTACCTCCCCCCACATCCTCAGTGACCCCAACCCTCCTCCCACCATGCAGGATCTCACAATCAGGATCTCACACTCCCGACAGATGGCCATCCAGCCTCTGCTTAAAGACCTCCAAAGACAGTGACTCCACCACCCTCCGAGGCAGTGCATTCTACCATCGAACAGTAGCATTGGATACTTGATCATTTTCCCTTGTTCTGTTTCTGATTGCTTGTTTCTCACCTGATTAGTCCCCTGCAGAGTGTATGGATCTTCTGAACGACCTGCAGAATTGCACCACGAGGGCCTTTGGGGAGAAACCAAAGAAGAAGATGGCGGCTGCTGGTGAGTTCCTCTCCTGAGATGACTTCTAGTCTGGGCTGGTCACGTAGAGGCGCCAAGAGAATTCAAGCTGGCTGTTTTTGTTCTGCGCAGGTGGCGAAGAAGAGCCGGAATGGGTGGAGGTGACCGTGGAGGTCCTCCTTTCCCTTTTAGCCCAGTCCAGCGGGCTGATCCGTAAGGTCTGCAAAAACGTGTTTGGACTCGTCGCTCAGCACATGACCAAGAGGGCTTTGCAGCTCATCCTGGATGTGAGTTGCAGGTCTCGAGCGTTGCTTGTGCGACTGCAGGGCTTGTTGCCTAATTACTGGAACCTTACAGCGCCATCCTAAGAGCACTTTCCTGGGAGTAAGCCCCACTGAATTGACTTGAATAAGATTCTGAGTAGACCTGCCTGTGATTGCTCTCATAGTCGATTAAGTTTGCAAACAGTTGCATACGGAAGGCCATGTCGCGGTTCGGGCCGTTAAGTGCCTACACTCTTAGAATGTACCATTTACTGAGAAATGGAGTTATCTATTCAGCGAGACACCACTAGACCGGAATCAACGGTTCCTAGAAACTTGTTATTGTTCCTAGGACATCTCTTGAACACGCCAATAAATTTATAATAATGGACAAGAGTAGAAGTATATATAAAAAACACATTTATTTGCATTATACAATATATGCTTTTTGGTTGCAAAGCCTTAAAATATCATATAAGGATAGACATCATTAGTCTTAAACATGTTTATGTAGCAAGTAATCATTCACATTCTCTATGCCTCCATAAAGGAGTATTTTAGTCAGAATATACTCATAAAGTATCCTTAGTGCAATGCACCTTCATTCAGAATATAAGGTTACAGAAATCCTGTCAAAATATGGTTAATTCTTTGGAGAAAGATTTGGTTAGAAGTATCCTAACTTAAATCATTCAAAACATAACATTTCTGTACAGAAGACACACTATACCTTGCTGTGTCATCTGTATCATCTGGAGTCCTTTAAGAGTCTAAGCTCTATGAGAACATATGAAGTTATCCCAGAGCATCTGTATTTGCTAAGTCTTGAATCCTTTAAAGACTTCTATTAATATTCTTAACTGATCATCATTAAGATCAGGCATTGTCTATGTACATGCTATGCATGCTCTTTCTAGTTTTAGACAGCAATGCTGAATATATAAATACTATGTGTTAGCTTGAAGCTGTTTACAGTCTCTTTGACTGTGCCAATCTGTGTATGTGCATTGTGCATATCTCACAGAGTACAGAAAGTCTCCTTTCCCTTCAGGAACATTTCTGGTCTCTTGCTCTGAGGAGGTTCAGAAGTCCCTCTGTTAAGTAGAGGACGTTCTGACACAATCTCAGAGGTCTAGCTATTATCCCTGTGTTCAGGATGCTTCTTAGCATTGGTAAGCCAAATAGGCTTAGTTTGTAAGAATCCATAAATACAATGGACTCTCAGTGTTCCAATACATGGAAAGATCACCTCACTTAGATTCCTATTCAAAGAATAGGAATTCTAAGGGTCTCTATCCTCTTCTAGGAATAGAGCAGTCTCACAAGAAGACTGTAAGTAAGATATGTTGAAATATCCAGATCTTGATACTTCAAGATATCTCTGAGAACTGCTGTCCACGCAAGAACAGAGTTTCAATGTTTTACATCTCAAGCCTTTTGAGATGGAGGTGCTACATCAGACAGCTGCAGTCTGCCAGCCATAGCACTCTAAAGTGCCAGCTGTACTGTGGCTGTTATTTATACTATTTCTAGACCCATTAAGAGTGTTCCTTTATCCCCTCTTCCTTATCCTTCAAAAGGGTACCTTTATTCTCTCTTATCAGATACCAGGAGCTTAGTGGCATCTGCTCCTGTCCTCTGATATCTTATTGTCCAAATATGGACATCCTTCCCTTTCATTCCTCTGTGCCTAAAGTATAAATACTCATTTCTGAGTTACATGATCACGTTACATATTTAATTTCTATACCATCCTCTTCGTTAGGACTATACGCATTAAATGAGACTACTTAGAAATCTGTAGCACAACGTTTAACTATATAACTCATGAAACACAATTATTGTTTACATTTGTCATTTTGTAACATCTTTTAGTAACTGACAGCCTTGGGCAGATTACAGAAGAGCAAGTAAGCCTGTTACTCTTATCTTTAAGAGAACTTAAATGCCTCAGTAGCACAGTTTCAGCTATTGAGACCTTGAAAAGGCCAAGTATTCTGACATCTGGCAGCTGAGTCAGAAAGGTGACTTTTGCTGCCCCTTCAAGGGAAGGTGCTCAGCTCTGTCCCTTCAAGGACAAAGCCAGAGTAACTTTAGTAGTTAGCTTTGATAGAGCTAACCTTGAGAGTAGTCTGTCAGCCTGACACAGAGCTAGCCTGTCAGCATGACACAGACTTTCATTATACATTACACAAACCTCTGTATGTGTATGATGTGTTTAAGCTCTATAAGGAATTAATTCTGCACATGTTCACAAGATACCATGATCATGTCAGGGCCTGTCATAGCCAGTGCTACTGAAAAAAAAAAGCACACTTTCCTTGCTTTTGATGATTCACATGTGTGTTATACCAGGTGGGAGAGAGCCTGTTTTGAGGTACTGCTGTATTTAGCACAGTTTTCCTCTTGGCTGATGTTTGGGGTTTTTTTTTAGTGTCTGAAATTACTCAGTTTTGAGGATTATGTGGGGATTTATTTTTGGGAGAAAACAACCAGCTGATCACCTGCAAATACATTTTGAATTCTCCCCTAGGTTTTTGACCCACAGCAAGATCAGGACGAAGAAGGTGCCATTGTGGTGGTGGAAGAAACACAAAAGAAGAAAACTTTGCAGAAGGATGTGGTTAGTGCAGTGGAGTTCTACATATTAATCCCTCAGATTTGAGTGCTCTTTCCTAAGTGATGTAATGGCCACTTCTTTGTTCCTGAACCATTTTATCATTGAACTGAAGTTAAAGACGCCACGGTTTGGTGTGTTGTCTGAACTGGCAGACTGTAGTGCCCCTGAACCTCAGGACTGGAGTCCTGAGCAGACTGAAAACAAAAAGCCAGCTCTAAGCCATGATTTGCACATGCGTTTGCTGTTGCAAACTGTGGTTATGTCTGAATTGAGGTATCATTTGGCATAAGCCAGGATTTACTATCCAGCTATGATTTCTGATTGCCAGCAAGTTTCAAACCATGGTTTGTCAAGCTTCCTTAACCTTGGTTTGCCCTATGACGAGCGGATAAAACTCTTTGGGCTGTTCAGCTTGGAAAGAAGGTGGTTAAGGGGACACATGATAGAGGTCTAGAAAATTATACATGGTATGGAAAGATTGGACCGGGAGAAGCTTTTATCCCTGTCTCAATACTAGAACGTGGGGTCATCTGCTGAAGCTGGAGGGTGAGAGATTCAAAACAGAGAAAAGGAAGTATTTTTTCACACAATGCATAGTTCAGTAGTGGAATTCTGCCCCAGGATGTGGTGATGGCTGCCTGCTTGGAAGGCTTTATGAGGGGAGTGGACATGTTCATGGAGGAGAGGGCTATTCATGGCTACTAGTCAAAATGGATACTAGTCATGATGCATACCTATTCTCTCCAGGATCAAATGAGCATGCCTATTATATTAGGTGCTGTGGAATACAGGCAGAATAATGCTGTTGCAGTCTTCTTGTTTGTGGGCTTCCTAGAGGCACCTGGTTGGCCACTGTGAACAGACTGCTGGACTTGATGGACCTTGGTCTGATCCAGCATGGCCTTTCTTATGTTCCTATGTTCATACTTTCTCAGTTGGTCCTAGGTGGTCAGAAAAATTAGTGCCTCAACACCTAAAATGCAGCCATGGGATTTTTTTTTTAATCAACTCTTTGCTTAATCTGCTGCATCTGTTTAATGGTAGCTCATAGTCAGTTGAATCTCCCAAAAAGGATACCTCTCTTTCCCCCCCTACCCCTTTCATTGTATTTTTGGTATACCCTTTGGGGCCGGAAAACCAAAACCTCTGGGTTGCAGCTGGCTAAAAGGATCTTTCTTTTGGGGGCAGAGAGGAGATGACGCTGCTGAAAAGAGTTCCGAGTCTTCTTGTGAAGAAGACTCTGAAGATGACGACGAGAGTGATGATGAGGAAGCAGAGAATGGGAAGACGGACAGCGAAGACGAGAAAGATGAAGAGATGGATGAGAACTTCCGTCATCAGCTGATGAACGTTCTGCAGGCTGGGAATGCGCTGGTAAGTGGTCAGAGAGCAGAGGAGTCAACAGAAGGAAGAAAGAAGTTTTGAAGCTAAGTGTGGAAGGGAAAGCATCATCCTGGGGGTAGCAGCAAAATATCCCTCCATCAAATCTTGGCCAGGCTAGCATTGGGTAATGAGGGTTCTCACAGAGAGAGCACCATCTATGAATCTAGGCAAGTTGTTATGGGTGGCTGTAGTTCTTCAGGTACCGTAGACTCAGATTCTAAAGGTGTCTTATCCCGTGGACCATTTTAAAACCTCAGGGAGGAGACGACAGCGACGAGGACGTCGATGATGAGACCATGATGTCCCTGGACAAGAACCTGTCAGCTCTCTTTGCCGAACAGCAGAAGCGCATTCAAGCCAAGAAGGACGAGAAGGAGAAGATGCGGAAGGAGAAGATTTTACGCAGGGACTTCAAGATTAAGGTGAGAGGGCCAGAGTTACAGACCTCTTATTACGTATGTCAAGCGCTTAGGGTGTCTTGAAAGTGCGACGTAAATGCTAAATACTAATTCAGGGCTGCAGCTGGGGGGTGCAGCACCCTGTCTGGAGCACTGGTTTTTAATTTTAAGATCTCCATTTAATGATAGTTTGTTTTCGAAACAGCAACATTTTTAACATGCATTCCTGGTGCTAATAATACGATAAGCACTGAGAGACCTTTGAGCTTGATACAGAGTTTCTGTAGGCGTCCCAGTTTTCTGGAAATGGTAAGAGAGGATCGATGCATCCCAAGGTGGTGAGAAGGTGGCTACCACCTTCCAAGCAGCTTTGGGAAGCAGCCCCCACAACAGCGAGTGTGGGGCTTGGGAAGTGTGAAGCAAGCAGCTCCCGTGCTTCCAAACAAGAGCAATATGTCTCAACCAGACTCAAAGCAACCCTACATTGAAAGTTGGGGATCTGGAGGATGAAATTGTAATGTTGCTTTTTCTGAGTCTGGAGATGTCGAGTTCTTCTCCATAGGGAAACTGACCTCTGGATCTGAGGTTGGAGAAGTTTCTGCTAAACGACAGACCTCTTTTGCTCCAAGCAGGATGCCAAATATTTTATTTTGAATCGTTCTCCTTTGTGTGCCCGACCTCACTGGAGGACCAGACTTTGCACAGGATTATTTTAACTGTGGTCTCTAGAGGTCAGTAAATGCTTGTGTGATGGAAACGGGAATTGCTAACACACAAGAGCATTTGCTGGCAGGTTAGTTGTCATTTGATGGAAATAATGTGCCTTAAAGCCATGCAGCTTTAAACAAAAATGCAGAAAATGTGTTACCCCTTATTTCAGCACATGAGAATATATGAAGGTTCATTTGAACACATGAAGCTGCCTTATACTGAATCAGACCCTTGGTCCATCAAAGTCAGTACCGTCTACTCTGACCAGCAGTGGCTCTCCAGGGTCTCAGGTAGAGGTCTTTCGCATCACCTACTTGCCTAGTCCCTTTACCTGGAGATGCCGGGGATTGAACCTGGGACCTTCTGCATTCCAGGCAGATTCTCTACCACTAAGCCACAGTCCCTTGTGCGAGGGATTTGAATCTGGATCTAACCAGCCCTTGCATTATCTGGCTTTCATGGCCACTGGCTGCTTTCAGTTTCATACTGGGCTCTGTAATACATGGGTCCAGACACTAAAGAAGTCCCATTCCTCTGAACATCACATTCACATGGGCCCTGTCTTGATCAGCATGTGAGTATCGCCTCTCAATTTTCCTCATGCCTGAAGCTCATGTTGGTCCCATATGACTCCATTCCATTTTCCATGTCCAGGTTCTGGATCTAGTGGAGGTATTCCTGACAAAGCAGGCAGAGAACCCCCTCGTCTTCGACATCGTCGACCCGCTGCTGCTGGTGATTGAGCAGAGCATGAGCTCGGAGGCCAGCAAACAAGAGCAGGATTATCTCCGGAAGACAGCCGACATCTTCACGTGAGTTTCAGGGGTACTATTTGAGGTTAGTTGTGCAGTGCATATTTGAAAGCGCGGGTTTATATCCCCTTAACAGTTTTGATGGAAGTGATAAAATTACAGTTTTTCATTGGAGATCACGGATTTGTTCAGACATTGCTGTCATGTCTGAACCGAGCTGATCCGATTAACGTCCATCTAGTCCTTTGTCCTTTCTCCAGCAGTGGCCTAACATGCCCATGAAGAGTTCACAAACAGATCGTGGTGAAGATAAACAACTTCTGATGCATTTGCCAGGCTTCTGATTAATTGGAGGTCTCCTGCCCCTGAACATATTTATTATTCATTCATACCTCGCCTTTCTCCCCGATGCGGAGGCAAAGTGGCTTACGCCATTCTCCTCTCCTCCATTTTATCTTCACAACAATCCTATGAGGTAGGCTAGGCTGAGAGACTGTGAATGGAGGCTCTATTAAATAAATAATTAAATAGAGGTCACAGGATGAGTAGTGTTGAGTACGCTTTTGTGTGCCTCGTTTTCAAAAGTATAGTCTTGATTTCTTTTTTTATAGTGGTTTGCTAAACAGTACTTGGTAATCCTTCATCCCTGCTCGGGGCATTTCTTAAGTGACTCAGGAGCAAAGCACCTCATGATCAGCCATTCTTTCTTTGGCGCAGCGGAGATTTATTTTAAGGACCTGTGCTATATTTTTTTACCAGAGGTGTAAAGGGAGCTGGGAGATGCACACCTCGTGTTTGCCTTCTTGCTGATGCAGTTCTAACAGCATGGTGTCGGGAAGATTTCTTTTATGGACGGACCCCATTGAGAAATAGTTTGCGCTGTTTCCTGAGTTATTGACAACGTCGTGGGGTGTTTGTCTTGGCTTTCAGGAATCATTTGTGTAGATCCAAGCAGTACTGCAAAAACGTGGCCCCCATCCGGGCGGAACTGCACACCCATCTGGAAAGCCTGGTGAAGCGAGCTTGCAGGCAGAGCGACTCCTCGGTGGCCCTCTACTGCTTCAGGTGGGCCCTTTTCAGCAGATGAGCCTGAGACTCTTACACTGCTTTTAAATATTGAGCACTGCGGCAAAAGATGTTTGTGTTTGTACGAACAAATCCTGGTGGCTGGCATCCCAAGATCCCCAGCCCCCAATTAGAATCACCAGCACCAGTTCCTAGTCCTCATGATTTTAGAGGAAATCTGCAGGCAGTGTCAGTTGTGTACACCAGACGAGAGTCTACAACAGCCCCACGGGTTCACTGAGCATGGGAGGAGGGTGGGGGGCTCAAGCTCCCTGGCCCCCTGCCTCTGTGTGATCTCCTTATCATGAACACATGAAGCTGCCTTCTACTGAATCAGACCCTTGGTCCATTGAAGTCAGTACTGTCTGCTCTGACCAGCAGTGGCTCTCCAGGGTCTCAGGTAGGGGTCTTTCACATCACCTACCCCTTATTTCAGCACATGAGAAGATATGAAGGTTCATATGAACATATGAACACATGAAGCTGCCTTATGCTAAATCAGACCCTTGGTCCATCAAAGTCAGTACCGTCTGCTCTGACCAGCAGTGGCTCTCCAGGGTCTCAGGTAGAGGTCTTTTGCATCACCTACTTGCCTAGTCCCTTTAACTGGAGATGCTGGGGATTGAACCTGGGACCTTCTGCATACCAAGCAGATGCTCTACCACTGAGCCACCGCCACAGGGGCAACCATGCAGAGCATGAGGCAGCACAAACTCTCCGTCATCTGTGACATTCCAAGACAGCTTTGCTGATCATGTGGAAGGGAGTTCATGCAGCTGCCTCCTCTGTGCGATCTCACCTGCAGACGACCAGGTGATCTTGCACAGGCAGGGGGGGAGGCCAGCACTCTTGCTCCTATTCTTCCTCCCTGCACCTTGAGTAAACCTGTGGCGCTGTCATAGGTGCCGGTCTCCTATAGAATTTGTGTGTGTTGGCATGTGACATTTGGACGTTGCAGGTTGGAGAATATGGCAGTGCGCTCCCATAACTGGTGTTTGTGGTGTGTGTGTGTGTGTGGTACGTGTGGAAAAGCAGTGCAGCTTTAGGAATATATAACTTCTGGTAAACTGGCATCTCCACTGAAGTCTTCAGGGTACAACACCGATTGCTGACCTTAAGAATAGCTGCTTTCCCCCAAACTGTATAAATTAGGCAAATTGAAACTTGTTATGCATATTTTATTCTTCTAGCTGTAGGAAGGATGATGTGGCATATTAAAAGATCCATTTCCTAACCGTTAGGAAATTTGTCTTGGTCCCCTTTTCTTTGCTTGACTACCCAAGCCTTGTCCACCTGCATTCAAGCCTATTCTTGTAGCCATAAAGTTTAAAAACTTGGCTTCCATATTTACCTTTTTATGAAGCAAGAAAACTGATATTCTGAGGATTCTGAATTAGATGCTAATGCAAAATCCGGTGTTGAGTCACTGTATAATACACACAGTTTTGATTCTGGTTTCCCCAAGCAATTCTCTCCACTCTAAGTGAGGGGGTGTTAGGGTTGAATTGAATCCAGGTTCAAAATTGAATCCAGGTTCAAAATCTGTTTGACCTGACTGGTGCTCTTGCATTGAGCATTCAATTATTAAATGTTGGTCCATAAGCCAAATGTACAGTCTGGACCAAAACTGTTTACCATTCCTGGGTCTCAGGCAGAGAAAGGTTCTTTCCCAATCCGGCAACATCCTTTAATTGGAGGTTCTGGGGATTGAACCAGAGACCGTCTGCATGCAAAGCACGTGCACTACCACTGAGCTACAGCTTATCCTAGGATATGTTTACTGCCTGGATATTGAAAAAAGTGGATAGGAAGAAATTAGATTCCTTTGAAATGTGGTGTTGGAGGAGAGTGATACGGATACCGTGGACTGCCAAAAAAACAAATCAGTGGGTTATAGATCAAATCAGGCCTGAACTGATCTTAGAAGCTTAAATGACTAAATTGAGTCTTTATCGTATTTTGGTCACATTATGAGAAGACAAGAGTCATTAGAAAAGACAGTCATGCTAGGAAAAGTTGAAGGCAGCAGGAAAAGAGGAAGACCCAACAAGAGATGGATTGACTCAATAAAGAAGCCACAGCCCTCAATTTGCAAGATCTGAGCAAGGCTGTCAAAGATAGGACATTTTGGAGGACGTTGATTCATAGGGTCGCCATGAGTCGGAAGCGACTTGATGGCACTTAACACACACCATGTTTACTGCCAATGATTTCTTGGGGCTCAAAAAATTTTTGGGAGGGAGGGAGCTGTTGCTTTTAGATTAACAATCCCAGTGGCTTAGTTACTTCAGAGGTATTGAGATCACCTGGTTGGAGCATTCTGTGCATGCTGAGAGGCAGCCTCTTCGGTTTCCCTGTGTTCTGTTCTCAAATCCTCGTGCCTCTGCCTAGTTGGGTCCAACACAATTTAAAGTCTCCTGAACTCGTGTGCGAAGTCTCATGGGGATCACCTGCAGTAGGCAAAGTGATATTTTTAACTTCAGCTCCATGCAGTGACTTGGAAAGCCCGTTGGTTTCACTGAAACCTATTTCCTTGTGCGCTTCAGGAATGCAGCTTACTGTGGCCCAGTCTCTCTGCTGCTGCAGAGACTGTAACAAATCTCCTTCTGTGCAGGGAGCTTTTTCCCAGTACAAGAGAACTTGCATGGGCTAAAATTCTCCCATCTGCTCAGATCATATAACAAAGCACCTCTTTCCTGTGTGAGACCTGCTAATGCTGAGCCTGAACCCACGTCAGGGCTTTGACGCCTCCTTGTCTCTCCTGCAGTGCGTCTTTGTACATCTTCCGAGTGTTGAGGGGAAATCCAGGCAGCGAAGCAGCCCTACAAAGTGCTGAGCTGGAAAAGAAGCCAAAAAACAAAAGGAAGAGTGCACAAATTCTTCAGGTGAGAAGATCCTGTTTTGATTAATTTGCTTATTCGACATTCTACGGGTGTCAGTATGCTCCTGGCTGCCGATGAAGTTCTGTTGACGTGTGGGGTTAATTGTGTGTGTGTGTGTGTGTGTGGGGGAGACAAAAAAACAGCAAGGCAAATAATGTGATCGCAGGAAGTGCTGTCCACAAGCAGGCTAATATTAACAAAACCCTGGCCAAAGGAATTTTTTTTCACTTGTATCTGAAGGACTGAGTGTCAAGCAGATCTTTGTAGGTAAGCTATTCCATAGCTGAGGCACTACCACTGAGAAGACCCTGTTTCTGGTCACCACCCATCTCACTTCAGAAGGTGGGGGCACACAGAACGGGGTTTCATTAGCTCGGCTTAACTGGTGGGTGGGTTGATAGAGGCGGATCAGTCACATTTTTATCCCGGCATTCCTCCAGAGGTTGAGGCAGCATGTGTGGTTCTCCCCCCCATTCCATTGGTCTTGCCAGCCAGATCTTCTTAGTTTCTTACCTAATTCACTTTATCTAATCAAGCTTCTTGATTAGCCAGCATGGTGTAGTGGTTAAGAGCGGTGGTTTGGAGTGGTGGACTCTGATCTGGAGATCTGGGTTTGATTCCCCATTCCTCTACATGAGCGGCGGAGGCTAATCTGGTGAACTGGATTTGTTTCCCCATTCCTACACATGAAGCCAGCTGGGTGACCTTGGGCTAGTCACAGCTCTCTCAGCCCCACCTACCTCACAGGGTGTCTGTTGTGGGGAGGGGGAGGTAAGGTGATTGTAAGCCGGTTTGATTCTGCCTTAAGTGGTAGAGAAAGTTAACTCTTCTTCTTCAACTAACTCTTCTTCTTCTTCTTATGTATCCATCTATTATGTTTTTGTCCTGCCTTTCATTCAGAGGAACTTAGGGGTACATAGTTCTCCTTTCTCCACTTTATCTTTACAATAGCCCTGTGAGGCAGGTTAGACTGAGAGAGAGAGTGACTAGCTCCAAGTCACCCAGTAAGCGTCATGGTTGAGTGGGGATGGCCTTCGACTTCCCAGGTCCCATACTCTCACACTGGATGTGATCAGCGCAAGGGGGCCCCATCCAGCCATGTTCAACTGAACATTATAGTTAAAATTCTGGAGATGCAAAATTCTATGCCGTACCCTGCATTCTGAGTTTATGTTCATTTGTTTAGACTGCAACCTTTTCCAGGCATGGACTACTTCTCTGCAGCATGTAGCACCCTACCCAGGGCTGTTCTGAATAAATATGCCGAGTCTTGGCGATGTCAGCATGACTTACAAAATACACATATTCCCTTTGTGTGTTCTCTTCACAGGCCTCTGTTGTAGGAAGCCTGGACCTGGAGCGAGTGACCACAGTGTACAGGGATGCCTTGAACTTGTTTCTGACAAAGCGCAACAGCCCCCTCACTGGATCTATGTTTCTTGATCTTTTTGAACGTCATCCGGTAGGTGGAAGCTGGAGTCTCTCTTTACAGTCATGCTAGGAAAAAGCCCACCAACCTGACCCTTTTTTTTACTTGAAGAATTTTGTGGGGGTTGTCATTTCAGTTTTGAAATGACTGCTTGGTGGACTGATATCTGACATTAACCGCCTTCAGAAGTTGAACAAGAAGGGGTTGGGGGGAGACATTTTCGATCTGTGAAACAAGCATGAGCCTCCAGTAACCATCAGCTTTTCTTGGGTTCTAGATCATGTGCAAACAACTCATTGACACGGTTGCAAAGTCTATCACTGCAGGGGCCAGGCAGCACCAGCAGGTAAGCTGTGTATGCCAGTTGGCTAAGAAATCGTACGTTTTATGTGCTGGAGTGAAATCCTGTGCGTGGTGCAGAAGTAAACCTGGTGGGTAGAAAGTGCCGTCAAGTCACAGCCAACTTATGGCGACCCTTTAGGGTTTTCAAGGCAAGAGACAAGCAAAGGTGGTCGGTCATTGCCTGCCTCTGCGGAGCAACCCTGGACTTCCTTGGTGGTCTTCCATCCAAGTACTAACCAGAGCTCAACCTTCTTCGCTTTCTGAGATCTGATGAGAAAGGTGCTAGCCTGGGCCATCCCAGGTCAGGGCAGTAACCCCAGAGGTCTCTTTAACTATTGGTAGAAGTAGATCACGATGGGTAGCCATGTTTGTCTGTTTAATGTTACAAAACATTTACATGTTATTGCTACTGGGTGTCTAAATTCACTCTTCTCTACTTGCTAGTGGGTCACATCAAAGTTCTGGCAATTTCAGTACTTATAAGAGCCAATGTGGTGTAGTGTTTAGGAGTGGTGGGCGCTAATCTGGAGAACCGGGTTTGATTTCCCACTCCTCCAATCTGGTGGAAGAGTTTCCCCACTCTTCCACATGAAGCCAGCTGGGTGACCTTGGGCTAGTCATAGTTTTCTTTGAACTCTCTTAGCCCCACCTACCTCACAAGGTGTCTGTTATGGGGAGAGGAAGGGGAAGGAGATTGTAAGCCGGTCTGATTCTCCTTAAAAGGTAGAGAAAGTCGGCATGTAAAAACCAACTCCTCTTCCTCTTCTTGTGAGGAAGAAAAAGCTTAAGATATTAACGGATGTGGAAAGATTTGTAATGTGGCTCCTGTTTATTTTTGCTTTTCCTGGGGGTCTTTGGCTTTCTGCCAGCATCAGTCTGACATTGCCCCTAAGCCCTGAACTCTGCTTTACAAATTCCAGTCTGAAGCATGCATGGGTGGAGTTTAATTCCCTTTGCCTCCTCCCTGATGTAGTTTGATCTTATTGCTGTGGCAATACCCTGGGGAAGTGTTGACCTTCCAAATGGCTTCCCTGAGTCATCTCTCCTTCCGTAGAGGCCGTTCATTTTATTTTCTGAGCACGTGTGGGGTTCTCAGGACTGGAGGTTTTGTGTGAGTACGTGCCTCTTTTCCTGGATATAATTTAATTTAGGAACTGGGTACCCAAGGTTGGGTAAAAGGAAAATATATATATATATCTGCTCTACTAGGTTGATACCTGCACACATAGTATATGAGAGACATATACTAACCAGTATTACAACTAGAACTAATCTGACCAGATGTTTGAGTAATTGGCAATAGATTTTACAACCTATACACATGCCTGGTTGGGTCTGAACTGTTTTTATGTGTATTTATTTATTTCTGTAAATGTGTGCAGGCTAACATGGGTTTTAATTAACCACTGATGAAGGCCCAATAGGCCGAAACGCGTTTGGTTGTGGTTACAGATGTCAACCTTAGGAAATGCCATTGTGCTATTTTAATGTTTTAAAAATATTTTTAACCTTTACATAGCTTCTGTTTTTAGGTTGGGTCTTATTCCCCTCTTTTTTCTTCCGCTATAATTTAATTTATCCTTGTATAACTTAGCTGCTGCCTCCCTGAATCTCTTGTGTTTTAAGTGAGACAGTAGCTTAGTAGTTTTTTATTTTTAATGTTTAGTAATGGGTCTGATGATCTTGACAGTTCTTTTTTTCTCTGTAATGGCATAGGTTTTTCTCCCCCCTCGTTTTTACAAAAAAAACCCCAAAAAACAAACAAACCAATGAATCATAGTTGGTATGAAATATTGCCAAAAATAACGTGTCAGCACACAATCTCTCTGGTATGTGGGGAGCACGCTTAGGCATGATTCCAGCACTGAGGCTTCTCTTTTCCATTCCATTTGCAATGCTTTGAAATAGTACCGAGAAAATCTCCCCCCCCCCCCCCGTGGGGAGGGTCTGTGGCATGTAGTGGCAATCCAGCCTCCTCAAACAATCAAGAAAAGTGTGATGTGGTGAGGGGCTCTTGGAAGGAGAAGATCTGAAAGCTGTCATAGCATAATAGCCGCTTAAACTGCCTGCTATGAGATGGGGAAATACCCAGTTGAGACCTCATTGCGTTTGACATAAGAAAGCACTGCTGAGTTGGATCAAAATTCCAGTCTAGTCTAATGTCCTGTTGCCAGCCAGATGCTTCCAGGAAGTCCTCCGGCAGGGTGTGAAGTCAATAGCTCCTTCCCCATGTGTGTCTCCTAAGCATCTGGTATCCCAAGGTAGGTAGAGGGGATAGGATAACCATCTTCAAGTACTTGACAGGGCTGTCATATAGAGGATGGTTCCAAGTTGATTTCTGTTGCCCCAGAAGGTTGGACCAGAACCAGCGGGTTGAAATTAAATCAAAAGAGTTTCCGTCTAGACATTAGGAAGAATTTCCTAACCGAGCGGTTCCTCAGTGGAACAGGCTTCCTCGGGAGGTGGCGAGCTCTCCTTTCCTGGAGGTTTTTAAGCAGAGGCTAGATGGCCATCTGTCAGCAATGCTGATTCTGTTACCTTAGGCAGATGATGAGAGGGAGGGCATCTTGGCCTGGAGTAGGGGTCACTGGGGGTGTGTGGGGGAGGTAGTTGTGAAATTCCTGCATTGTGCAGTGGGTTGGACTAGATGACCCTGGTGGTCCCTTCCAACTCTATGATTCTAAGGAAGTCCCCTGTGCAAGTACCATGTCGTTACTGACCCATGGGGTGACGTCACATCACAACATTTACTAGGCAGACTATGTTTATGGGGTGGTTTGCCATTGCCTTCCCCAGCCATCTACACTTTACCCCCAACTTTGTCGGCAAGCTGTGCTTCTGCGTGCTCTTTTTTTCTGTGCTTCTCATCTGCAACCTAAAGACAGCAGTGCTGGCTTACCTCACAAAGCGGTCATAGGGGCTGTTGAAAAAACTTCTAAAACTGTGTGAGAAAGCTCAAAACGTACCCATGCATGGGTAGGCACATTTTGATTAATCTTTAGTTTGTTCCAAGCGCATTAACAGCTCTGAGCGGTAGCTGTGTTGTTTTGAGAGTACAAGGGATGTACTGTTGAGGAGAGCTCAGCCTCCCCCCTCCCAAACTCTTCACAGAGGGAGGAGAAGTATATGAAGGTAAACTCCAGAAAGGGAAGGTTCTGCTCCACTACACATTTGTTTAGAAGGACACATCCTCGTGCTAAATAATCATACCAACACGCTGCAATTTTGGTAGCATTTCGGAATGTTCAAAATGCTTTTTGTGCGTTATCTTTCTGTAATCCTTATAAACAGCCCTGTAAGGCAGGCCAGTATTATCCCGTATTGCAGATTGCGGAAAAGGAGTTTGAGAGAGAGACTTGAAGGAGAAGAGTTGGTTTTTATATCCCGATTTTCTCTACCTTTTTAAAGGCAAATCAAACCGGCTTACAATCTCCTTCCCTTCCTCTCCCCGCAACATACCCCTTGTGAGGTAGGTGAGGCTGAAATAGCTCTAAGAGAACTGTGACTAGCCCGAGGTCACCCAGCTGGCTTCATGTTTAAGGGTGGGGAAACCAACCTAGTTCACCAGATTAGAATCCACCTCCCTTAACCGCTACGCCCCATTGGCCCCAATGTGTTTGTGGGACAGGAAGGATTTGGAACAGGGACTCTGAGATTGACAACTTGGTGTTCATTGTAGTATTCTGTCCTTACAACAGCCCTGTGAAGCTGTCCTTTTACAGATGGAGAACTGAACCTGGGGTGTGTGTGACCTGTTCAAGGCTGTACACTGAGCCCATAGATGAAAAGACAGGAATATTTTCTAAGGGTGAAAATAAAATGGAGTTTGGCTGATATTTTTAGACCACTAGCCTGTCTGTGTGACCTCAAGAGTCTTTGTGTGGGTTTTTTAAATAAAAAGCTGAAAATTAATTACATTTCCCACTTATACTTTACCTATGGCTAAAAGGCAGCAGAGCATTAAAAGCAAAGATTTCTCCCTCCCCACCCAGTAAAGCATTTGCTTCTGCCCACGTTGACGATAAAGTAAATGACTCATTTTCGCTCAAGGATCTGACGTCGAGCACCTCCTCCTAGGATGTTTTCCAGCAGGTGGTAAAGGGAGAATTCATTATAGAACACTTGCCACAAAGTACTGGAGATTATAAAGGATATTTTAGAGTGATTTTTTTTAATTCACTTGGGTTAATGTTGCTCTCCATCCTTTTGAAATGCTCTTGAAGCAGCGTGAGATCGCGAGCTTTTGAGCACGAGAGTCCCACGCGATTATGCCCATTTGGTGAGATCTTCATTAGAGGCTTTTCGCTGGTTCCCACTGCCTCTGGGAGTGAGGTAGGCACCTCTCAGATAGAAGGCCTTATGGGTGGGCAGTGTCTAAAATATCTAATAAAAAAATAAGTGAATGAATTAATAGATGGGGTACAGTATTTAGGGGGAGGATCTGTGCTGTTTATGGTCACCTGTCTCTCATTCATGCGCTGATTTCCTCATCCGTACATCCATTTTGCAGGGGGGGGGCATTATCCTTATGTCTTTTCCTTTCTTCTTGCGTATTCTTTGGAGAAACTAAAAGGAAACCGGTCAGGGTCAGCCCACAAAGTTGACTGGTAGTCTATTCAGGACAAAAGTACTGATTTGCACAGGCAAAATTAACTTGTGGAATTCTCTGCCCCTGGTTGCCATGGTGGCTGCTGGCTTGGATAGCTTTAAAAAATATTAAATTCATGCTATGATAGATCTATCAGTGGTGGTTGGATGCCAAATGGAGCATCTATGTTCAGAGGCAGCATACCTCGGAGTACTAGATGCTGAGGATGAAGAACGGGACAGGCTGTTGCATTTGTGCCCTGGTTGTGGCTTCCTGGAAACATCTGGCTGGCCACTGTTGGCAACGGGGGAAGTGGTACCGGACTAGGCGGACTTTGCTTGGATCCAGCAGTCCTTACGTTTCTAAAAAATGCTTTGCCATAAAGCTTTAAACCAGCATTTATTTTCTAGACCGCCGAGTATACAATGTAATATCCCTGGCATAGAATTTGTAATTGGGGGAGGAAGGGTGGACAGCAGGAAATTGGAACAAATCGGTTTGGAAAATCCAGGATCCTCACATTGCGTCCTGCTGACAGATTTAAGGCCCATTTGCGCCAATTCGGAGCCTGTCTGGCTTTGTTAGGGCCATGGCTTCCCAGGTCTGTGTTACCTTTCTTATCTCCACTGCCACAGGTTGCAAGGGATAATGAGGACTCCCCCTTTGGAGCAAAATGGATGAATTGCTCACTGGGGCGTAGCAAACCTGTCTCTCAACAGCCGACTCTCTTAGCTGAAATGCACAGGGCAGTCAGGGAGGACTTGTAAGGTTGAGTAATTTCCCTAACACGTTTGAATTATATTTGCCATTTGATGCGTAGAGAGCCGAGGCTTTTAAAGAGATACGAGCTTGACATGAATCCCTACCCGGCGCGTTTTTGCAGCATCTGTCAAGCGTAGCCTGAGGGGGGAAGTGTATTTGCTCAGTTGCAAGGTCATCGGTGGGTTGTAATTTTGATGTAGCGTTAAGGCCCCCGTTGCTAAGAGATCTCCTGGTACGGCTCTTTTTCCCGATTTATCACTTTTGGTACCCTTTCTGTGAAAAGTTCAGGCCAGCAAATTGTAGGGTTATCCCAATTTATCCTTGTGAGGCTGGGGGACTGGGAAACCTTCAATGACCTTCATGGCCAAGCAGCAGCTTGGGCCCAGATTATGATCGAGGTACGGTAGGCTAAGGGGCTGGATGTTCAGTGACCTTCACAACAAACAGATTGAACCTGTGTTGCTAGCATTCACAGTAGCCTGTGAGGTAGAGTAGGCCAAGATGTGGCCAAGCAGCAACTTAGGGCTTGTTGTGTAGAGAGAGGGCTTGTGGGGCCGGAGATCTTCTGGAATTACAGCTGATCTCCAGACGACAGAGATCAGTCCCCTTGGAGAAAATGGGCTGCCTTGGAGGGTGGACTTCATGGCATTATACCCTGCTGAGATCCCTCCCCTCTCCAAACCCCATCCTTCCCAGGATCCACGCCTCCCCCCCCCCCCAAAGAACAGGCAGTGCTTAGCTAGCTGAACCAATGGTCTTGATTTGGGATAAGGCTTTATATGTTTATATTCTCCTGCCAAAAAAACAAATCAGTGGGTTATAGATCAAATCAAGACTGAACTGACCCTAGAAGCTAAAATGACTAAACTGAGGCTGTCGTATTTTGGTCACGTCATGAGACGACAAGAGTCACTGGAAAAGACAGTCATGCTAGGAAAAGTTGAGGGCAGCAGGAAAAGAGGAAGACCCAACAAGAGGTGGATTGACTCAATAAAGGAAGCCACAGCCTTCAGTTTGCAAGATCTGAGCAAGGCTGTCAAAGATAGGGCATTTTGGAGGACGTTCATTTATAGGGTCGCCATGAGTCGGAAGCGACTTGACGGCACTTAACACACACACATTCTCCTTTTATATGTGTGAGTGAAACCTTAGAGGCTCCGAATGGATGGGAGACTTAGAATCAGCAAACACGCAAAGCTATCTTTAGCAACAGGGGGCTATATCCCCAGTGACAAAATGTTTGCTTTGCAGGGGGGAAAAATCTCAGGTTCAGTCCACTGCATTCCTTGGATTGGGTGTGTGTGTGTATGGCTCTTTGGTAGAAGGTCCCAGGTCCAATCCTTGGCATCCCTGTTTAGAGGATCTCCGGTAGCAGATAGTGTGTGTGTGTGGGTTCCTTTCACTGACCCTGGAGAGCCTCTGCCATGGTAGACAGTTGAGCTAGAAGGGTCAATGGTCTGAGTTGATATAAAACAGGTTCCGTGTTTTCTTTTTGGGATGGGGGTCTGTGACTCAGTGGTATATCTCCTGCTTGGAACGGAGAAGGCCACGGCTTCTGTCTCTGCAAACTCCAGTTAAAGAATCTCAGGTAGCTTGTATTGGGGAAGATGCTTTTCCACTTGAGATATTGGACCACCCCAGACAGCGGTAACAGTACGGAGCAAGACAGTTTAACTCAGTAATAGATCGCTCCTATGTGTCTCCTAAGCCCCGTGAAGCCTTGCTAGAAAAAAAGAAATGTTTTGAGGAAGAAGTAGAGAGGGGTTGTTTTTTTTAACGGAAGGTTTGTGCTTTAAACGGCCAGCCCTCAAAATGCCTCCATAGGAAACCTCCTCGTGTTGAAGAAGAAGAGTTGGTTTTTATATGCCGACTTTCTCCACCACTTAAGGAAGAATCAAACCGGCTTACAACCCCCTTCCCCTCCCCACAACAAACACCCTGTGAGATAGGTGGGGCTGAGAGAGTGTGACTAGCCCAAGATTACCCAGCTGACTTCATGTGTAGGAGTGGGGAAACACACCTAGTTCACCAGATCAGCCTCCGCTGCTCATGTGGAGGAGTGGGGAATCAAATCCGGTTCCCCAGATCGGAGTCCTTCGCTCCAAACCACCGCTCTTAACCACTGCACCACGCTGGCTTTTTTAAGGGGTTGGGCATTGACACCTTTCCCCATAATGGTGTAAGCTCAGCGAGCCAAGTATGCGACGGGATTATTACTACAGAGCTAATAAGCCGGCTGCTGTAAGTTAGCGGAAAGGTCTTTAGGATGGGAAGCGGGCCCTCGCTTCTGCCAGCCTCTCCATTATTTTTATCGAGGCGCTGCGACGACGGCTGTCATCGCCTGCTGATTTAAGGGTTGCTCCGAAGGAGTGTGAGCTGCTCGCTCGGAAGCGTTGGTGGTGTCTGAGAGCGGGCGGGATTGTAGATCGGAGGCGTGTGTGTGTGTTGTGCAAGAGTGTATAACACAGTGTTTCTCGCTTGTCAAAGGAGTGATAAAATGTGAAGCTTTAAGTGGCTCTTAAGAATGCCTGGTGTAGTGATTTAGCCTGCCGTGTACAATCCCAACCCCTCCGCCTTCTGGAGTCTCGTTAACACGTGCCGAAAGAAGGGAACGTGGTGACGGTTTTCACTTAAAAATGATTGAGAAGGAAGAGAAACACGCTGGCACCGAGTGACCCTTTTTATCGCCCATTAGCGGTGTTTTGCTGCTGCTATTAATCTACTGTCCAATTGTAATTAATAATAATACTTAGCACTTATTTTAGTTCTTTCAGATGGTCAAAGCACGCCATGCACTTCTCGACAATCCTTACAACACCCCTGTAAGATAGGTCAGTGTTTTTGTAATCCCCCCCCCATGTTGGGAAGGAGTGGTTTGAGATTCAGAAAGAAGAAGAGTTGGTTTTTATATGCCGACTTGCTCTACCATTTAAGGGAGACTCAAACCGGTTTACAATCACCTTCCCTTCCCCGCCCCACAACAGACACCCTGTGAGGTAGGTGGGGCTGAGAGAGTGTGACTAGCCCAAGGTCACCCAGCTGGCTTCGTGTGTAGGAGTGGGGAAACAAATCCAGTTCACCAGAGAGAGGTTTGGCTGAGGCTGTTTTAAGGACACTTTCCTGGGAGTGAGCCCCATCGAATAACATGGGACGTACATTAGGACCGCTCATTTAATGAGTTTGGGGCGCAGGCGAGATTCGAACAGGGGTCTTCTTGAGTCATATCTCCTCCTGTTATACAATAGCAGTGGCATATACGTCCCCCTCTGCGAACTGGACTACAGGCCCCGTCACTGCTAGCAGTTGTCCCTGTACAAAGCGGTATACGGGAAACTGTTGAGGGCAAAGTTTGGCTAATTTATCTTCATATTGGGTATTTTTGCCTGTTTCCAGCCATCTGGGAGCTCCCCTGCATGTCAGTCCTTTGCACATTCTCTTAATTGGCTTCTGTGTTGGCCCTCTGTATAAAACGACATGCTTCTCTCTGCCCAGAAGGAAGACGGATTAATTGTCTGGTTTCTTGGTGTCAGGCTCTATAAACCACAAGGTAATGAGGCTCGCTTCTTGCTGCTGAAATAGATTTCCAGTGCAGCTCAAAACATCTTTTTGCTGGACTTCAGCCCACCCCCCTTCTGTAACATAAAAGAAATGAAGATTGTAGGTTTGTGTGCATTGACTGCATTTGTTTCCATTGTGTATGCGCCGTGCTTACGGATGTCTTGAAAGTTTGCTTCTTGGATGGGGAAGGACTGTTTAAATCAGGAATGCAGCGTGGAGAGGAAGAGGTTAAGACATAAGCACCTTTCCCCAGGGCCGTTGACAACTTAGAGGGAGATCTGATCACAGATCAGGAAGGGGCTGTGGCTCAGTGGCAGAGTATCTGCTTAGCATGCAAAAGGTCCCAGGTTCAATCCCCAGCATCTCCAGGTAAAGGATCAGCTTGCAGATGATGTAAAAGACATCTAATTTAAAATCCTGGAGAGTCGCTGCCTGCCTTTAACAAGGGACTAGAGTTCTACTGATTATAAGACTATCGATGGCTGCCAACTGCGATAGGAATGGAACTTCCATGTTTGAGTGCAGTGTGCTCTTGAATACCAGTTGCTGGGGAGAAATGACTGAAGGAAGACTGCTGACTGTATATCGTGCTTGTGCCCATCGTAGAATCATTTGGTTGGCCACTGTGGGGAACCCTTGGTCTGAGCTAGATGGGTGGTTGTTACCTTTTTATATTAGTGTGTAAATAGAGTTTGATACAGGTGGACATAAAACTGAATTTTGAGCTGCTTTTTACCAAGTTTGATAATCTAGTTTGCAAAATATATAACCAAGCTTCACACCCACCCCTATTCTGGAGGAACATGGGCAATCATTAAGTATTTTATAGGGAGAAAGTCTTGGTAAATGAAATTTAGGATATGGTATTATGGTGAAATGTGGGTAAGGCTGGCGGTATTCTGTACTTGGAAGCAAAAAACATCTCCGACTGAAATATGTGCCAGGTAAATGTTACATTCCACATCCAGGTTAAGTGGATCCGCACATGTTTGTCTAGCTTTTGTGATTCTCTCGGGCTACCCTAACTCCCTGCTTGTTTAAGAAGAATAAAAAGAAGAGCTGGTTTTTATATGCCGACTTTCTCTACTACTTAAGGGGAAATCAAACCGGCTTACAATCACCTTCCCTTCCCCACAACAGACACCCTGTGAGGTAGGTAAGGCTGAGAGGCTGTGACTAGCCCAAGGTCACCCAACTGGCTTTGTGTGTAGGAGTGGGGAAACAAATCCAGTTCACCAGATTAGCCTCCACCGCTCATGTGGTGTAGGGAATCAAACCCGGTTCTCCAGATCAGACTCCACTGCTCCAAACCACTGCTCTTAACCACTACACCACACTGTCTCTCTAACCAGCTAGCAGGAAACGAGGCACCACTCTTCCTAGAGGCTAGCGGGGATGTGTTTACTCTGAGGGAAACCCAACCTTCCCTTTGGGGATCCTTCACTGCCCCTCTCAACCTCAGCTTTGTCGGGCCTTGCAGTAACCACCACCACCTCCTGAGACATGCCCCTCTCACTGGTTTGATGCCCCGAGGACAATCCTAATCCTACCCCATTGCTTATTGGATGCCCCATCCTGTTGATCGTATTGACTTACACTCTGTGATCTTCCTTAAGTCTCAATGAGAAAGGCAGACTATAAATAATGTAAATAAATGTTTGTTCATTTGGCATAAGGTTTGCTTTGATGGTCAGCAAGGCACAGTGGTTAGAATGGTGGACTAGGATCTGAGAAGCCCGTGTTTGAATTCTGACTATGCCACGGAAACTCACAGGGTAGCCTTGTGCCAGTTACTCTCTTTCAGGATCACCAACCTCATAGAGTGGGTTGTGGGGATAAAAACAGGATGGGAGAACTGTGTTGTAAGTTGCTTTGGGTTTCCATTGGGGAGAAGTGGGTTATAAATAACTAAATATAAATATATAGACAAATTCACGGAGGAGAAATGTATCAATAGTTATGAATGGTTCCTCCATATTCAGAGGCAGCGTATCTCTAAATGCCCGTTGCTAAGGGCTTGGCCGTTCTGGCAGCATCATGTTGGCTAACGTGGGAAACAGGAGGTTGGCCAAGATTTAACCCCTGATTCGATCCACCAGAGCTGCTGTTCTGTTTGTGAAGGATGTAGTCTAGCCTTCCAGTGGGCATGCCAGTTGTTCTTGCAGTCAAATGATTCCCTTCATACAGAAAACAACAAATGCATCAGGGAAAAGGCCAAGCGAGAAGACTTGCTTGAGAGATGCTGAGTCAGTAAGAGTCGATTGTTCCTTTGTTATTTCCCAAAGTAATTGACTCTTAAGGAGAAAACCGTCCTAAGCAACTTTGCGGAGAGAGAATAGTGTCTGTTGAGGGAGGGAGATCTATACCATCGTTTTTCGCTCAGGTGTTCAATGATTCGGGCTCCTGCGGCCTGTCTATGGCTTTCATCTCCCCCAGCGACTGCGTGTTTTCCCTTCCCCAGCTGCTTTCACATAGTCTATTAATCCAGCATGTGAAGATAACGTGGTTAGGTTCTGGGGGAAGTACAGTAGGGTTTCCCCATGCCAGTGGCGGTTGGCATTCTTAATGCTCAAGTTTAATATTGGGACTTCCAAGGCAGGTCTGTGCACACACAACAGACAAGAGGTTGCTAGACAGAGGTTGCAATGGTGCTTAAGACTGTGGGTGTAGGGCAGTGGTTCCCAACGTGGGGCACATGCCCCACAGGGGGGCAGTTTGATTTTTAAGGGGGGCAATTCGAGAATGAGTTATTAACAGTGAACTTTTTGCATTTCTTATGGTTCTAGGGGCCTCATATACAGTATATAAATATATATTGTGACTTACAAATTTTTAAAATTAAAATGTACACGGCGGTCAGCTGGTGACAATGGAGAGGGGGAAAGCCCGCTAAGAATTATATGTCACGGGGGGGGGGGGCAATCAGGATTTTAGAGATGCTTAGGTGAGGCATGGCCCAAAAAAAAAGGTTAGGAACCACTGGTGTAGGGTAACTGGTTGTACACAGAAAAACTTTGGCTGCATTGTGGTTCGAGGGGGGGGCAGTAGAGTTCTCTAGGAGAGGAGAGGCTTGTGTCTATATCCATTGACTTGGCAGTCAATATGAGAGAAGGCTTGAGGTTCAGGGTGGGATGCAGATCATAGAGATATAATTCCTGGAGTAACACCTGCCCTTTGGCTTCCTCTTTGATAGGAGATCCATTAATCTCTTCCTGATATGTCTGTGTAATGAGACAGGGTCTCCTTGGTAGCGTCACCACCCTCTAGTGACCTGCTCCCTCAAAGGGGGATCAGATGCTCTGTTTGTGCCCAGAGTTCCCCCTTTATTTTGCCCTTGACTGGTAACTCTTAGCTTTCGTAGGCTGCCCAGCCACCGCCCTCCTCCTTGGCTGTCTAATAGGGTTTCCAACCTCCAGGTATTTAGCACGGGAAAGTGGTACACAAATGCACATAAACAGGTTGCAAAAAACACGTCTATAATGAGTAATGAAGATGGAAAGAACAAAACAAGTGTACAACATGAAAGCTTATCAACTAAGTGATTGGTTCTATACAAATGTACAAGTAAGCATGAAACAGTACTAGTATCCCATTGGGAATCTGTTGACAGTGCTGCTGCAGAATGTTGAATTGAAATGGACTTGTATATGTAATTGACTTACTACAAAATGTATGATGCAATGTGGGGCTGAAGAAACGAATGTGAAACAGCCGTCCCCTAGCTTTTGGATTTATACCTACTATTGGATATCCTGCTGAACTGATTAATTTTGAAACTCAGAAGAGGACTTTTTGCCTCCAGATACACACCAATAGACTGTTTCATGCTTACTTGTACATTTGTATATAACCAATCACTTAGTTGCTAAGCTTTCATGTTGTACACTTGTTTTGTTCTTTCCATCTTCATTACTCATTATAGACATGTTTTTTGCAACCTGTTTATGTGCATTTGTGTACCACTTTCCCGTGCTAATTTCCAAACCTATTTGGTATAGGCACGGAGGTGCCTTTGTTTTTGTTTTGCTCAACCTCCAGGTATTAGCTGGAGATCATCTGCTATTACTATTGATCTCCAGCAAATAGAGATCAGTTCACCTGGAGAAAATGGCCGCTTTGGCAATTGGATTCTGTGACATTGAAGTCCCTCCCCTTCCCAAACCCCGCCCTCCTTAGGCTCCACCCCAAAAACCTACCAGTGGCAAAGAGAGACCTGGCAACCCTACTGTCAGAGCCCTGGTCCCAGAATCAAATACAGGTTGAGTATCCCTTATCTTATAGGAAAAGTGGAGGGCAGCAGGAAAAGAGGAAGACCCAACAAGAGATGGATTGACTCAATAAAGGAAGCCACAACCTTCAATTTGCAAGATCTGAGCAAGGCTGTCAAAGATAGGACATTTTGGAGGACTTTCATTCATAGGGTCGCCATGAGTCGGAAGTGACTTGATGGCACTTAACACACACACACACATCCCTTATCTGGAAATCCGATATCTGAAATCTTCCAAAACTTTTTGAGCACCCTCAAAGTGTAATAAAATGGCAAGTGCGCAGGCTGTTCGCACCAACGGCAGGCTCCCTACAATGCCCCGCATGCAAAAAAATATTTAAAATATTGTATAAAAATTACCTTCAGGCTATGTGTATAAGGTGTACATAAAACAAATGAATTTCGCGTTTAGACTTGGGTCACACCCCCAAGATACCTCATTATGTACACGGAAATATTCCAAAATCCGAAACACTTCTGGTCTCAATTATTTTGGATAAGGGATACTCAACCTGTAAACAAAAATGGCACGATTTAGTGGACGTGGCAAGTGGTGATTGATGGTGCCTACTAAATTTGATAATGCACGGGTGCTGCTGAGCGCTGCAGATGTTGTGCCTCTGCCCAGGACTGCATTTTGGTGAAGAGATGGTGGAAACAGGCTGGCCTACCGATTGGGGAGTCAGTGATGTGTATTACACCTGTGCTTAGAACTTCCAGAAGAACTATAGTAGGGGGATAACTAAGATTAAAAGTATCAGATGGAGTTTGTAATGTTAGAGTTTAGAGCTTTGTCTAAAGAACAGAGTGGAAGATGAAAAGGCTCATATGAGTTACATGCAATGTAGAACAGTTTATTACTAAGTAGAATTGATAGTATGAAACAATATTCTTGATTATTTATTGGCTTATTCACAATTGTTTGCTGATTTCCTTGGAAGAAGGTATAATGTGTATGTGTGTGCAATATTTAAGTGCATGTAATGTTTAAATAGTTAATAAATTTTTTTTTAAGAATTACACCTGTGCTTACAACTTGCTTAGTTGCCTCATGCAAGCCGTCGCAAGCCTCCCTGTTTACAATGTGGGAATAATCAACTTGAGGGTTGATTTCAGGATTACAAGCAAACGTGTCTTCAGTTGGACACCCAGAGAGTTACATGGCAGATCAGGGATTTGAACTCAGGTCATCCTAGTCTGACCCTCTAACCTCTATACCCCAATTTCTCTTTCTTCCCAAGAGCACAAGGCAGGATAGAAGGTGCTCTTATTTCCCCCCGTCACTTCTCCCCCTCCCCACAGTTCATCCTTTCGAAATATTCAGTTAATGTATTAACTTCCTGACTGTTTTTTAATATGATCCCTGCAGTATTTCAATGGTCTTTTTCCTTTGTCTGTTCCAGGCTCAGGCCTGTATGCTTCTCCAGAAAGCCCTGCAGACGCGGCAGTTCCGACTTTCAATTACAGATGAGGAATGGGAGGAGTTAATTAGAGAGAGCACCAATCAAGTCACAGAGGTGAGATCTTCTTGGTTCAATTAAAGCAGATTTTTCAGTCCAGGCACCTTTCCCCACTAAAGCCTGCCTGTGTTCGAGCTTCATGGAAACATAAGAAGAGCCCCGCTGGACCAGTCCAAAATTCCATCTAGTTTAGCATCCTGTTTCTCACAGTGGCCAATCAGACCCCCCTCCCCAAAGGCATAGAATCAGGGTACGGCAGCCAAAAACTCCCTAACCGGTGTTTGAATTACAGTGGGGCCGGAGGGTCTCTTTCCCCTTATCTCTTGTGATGGGCCCCCTTGTGACTTGTCTTAGAATGCGCTGCTGTGGTGGTGAAACTCCCCCTCCTCTATTCAAGGGCACACCGTGCCCCCCCTTCCTGCATTTCTCCATGGAGGGTCTTCTCTCATTGCTTTGATTTCTCTCCCTGGACCCCCCTGTGTTACAATCCCAGTCCGGATCTCTCTTCAGCCAGATTGCCGCATGCTTACCCCTTCTTTGTTGGGTCAGATGCTGCCTCATGCCAGTCTGAGACTCTTGAAAAATGCCAAGAGGCTCGGTTGCATTGGAGTCCACTTCTCACACTGGCTGAATGAAACTCCCTAACTGCTTTAAAGCTTCCCTTTAAATATCAGGATCCAAAAGAATCATGACCAGGCCCAAGGGGGGTACTATATAGTCTTGAATTCCAGCAGGGATATGAACAAGAAGAGAGGCTTGGGGCGGGGAGGGGGGAGAGTCCAACTCAGAAGTGGCCATCCAGAGCTATATAGAAGAGGATAGAACCTGGTCTATTTGGGCTGGCTGGCAGGCAACCCTGGTATTAAGAGGATGACAGCCCAGAACAAGATGAGGCGGTGGGAAAGGGTTATGGCTCAGCGGGAGAGCATCTGCTTTGTATGCAGAAGGTCCCAGGTTCAATCCCTGTCATCTCCAGTGGAAAGGACCAGGTACAAGGTGATGTGACCCTGTAGAGCTGCTTCCAGTCTGAGTAGACAACAGTGATCTTGATAGACCGATTGATTCAGTATAAGGCTGCTTCATGTGTATGTGAAGCCCCCATGAATGTTATGTTGTCACAGTGTGGAGAGAATCCGGGCGGTGGAAAGTGCTGTCAAGTCGCAGCTTCTCCCCCCCCCCCCCGTATTTTGGACATTTTGCATATACATTATGCAAAAATCTTGGGGATGGGGCCCAAGTCTAAACACGAAATTTATTTGTTTTATATATGCTTTATACACATAGTCTGAATGTAATTTTAAACAATATTTTTAAATACTTTTGTGTACATTGAACCATCAGTGGCACTGCTGAGGGCCTGTGAGTAATGCCAGCACGCCGGCTCAAAAGGTCCAGTTTTCGGATCAGTCCAGATATCAGATGTCCGGAAAAGGGATACTCAACCAGTACCATCTATTCTAAGTTGCAGTCCTTATCTTTCCAAAGCCCCCTCTGCAAATAACCAGCTGCGTGGCTGTGGGAGGACTTATTAAAAGAGGATCTCTCCAACAGTTGGAATCCTTACTCTTCCCCAGCATTATTTCCTGCCAGGGCTGAAGGGAATTGTAATTTTCTTGGCTTCCCAATAATCCGTTGCCAGTTACTCCCCCTTTACCTGGTAAGAGTTTTGGCTTTGAAGGTGGGGGGGGACTGGCAAGGAGGGCTGCTTATTGGTAGTTGGCAAATGAGAGTCCCCTTTAATGTTGGGCCGGGTTTAAAGAGTCTGCACTAAAAAATGAGGTGAGGTCTTGTGTTGTCATCCCCCCAGCTCAGAATTCATCAGCATCACTAGATTTCCGGGAGGCCGCTCTTGGTTTATAACTAATTGTGACAAAGTGATACGCTTCCTCGTGAGCATACAAGTGGCCCTGGGCGCATGGGTGCAGGAGTAGATGCATTGTGTCAGTCTGGCAACCTGTTTTAAGTATTACATGTGCCTCTTGTGCCGTGAGACGTCAACGGACTGGGAGAAATCTGTCGAGAGACTCTGGCAGTCCCCTGAAATAGCATCTCCAGCTAGCTGTAGGGCTCTGTGCGCTTACGTAAGGGCGCCTGACCTTGTTTGTGTCCGAGTTTATTAAAATGTGCAGAGATGCCACCGAAAGGGGTCGGATGTCTTACAAGCCCTCAGCCCTGCTCAGAATAGCAGACAACCTGAGTGGGATCTGGGGCAGCTCATCTGTCTTTGCACACAGCTTGGAAAACAGTTACAGAAATAGGACATTATTCCGCTCCTGAGAAGTTCAGCTTAAACCAAAAAAAAGCTAGGTGCCCCCTTTCCCAATCAGGAATGGTTTGAAGAGATGCCAAGAGTGGGTAACGTTCCAGGAACACACAAACTGCTTTTCCTACCACTGCATCACCTAGGTGCAGGAAGGGATGTTGGTGGGGGCTGTGGCTCAGAGGTAGAGCATCTGCTTTGCGTGCAGAAGATCCCAGGTTCAATCCCCGGCATATCCACTTAGTAGGTAGTAGGTGATGTGAAAGAATTCTGCCTGTGACCTGGAGAGCCACTGCCAGTCAGAGTAGACAATACAGATCTTCATAGACCAATGGCCTGACTCAGTATAAGGCAGCTTCGTGAACAACTGGGGAAGCTGCAATGGGGAGGGCTATGCTGCAGTCAAGCAAAGAGGTGGCTTCAGATGCTACCACGGGGACTATCCGAGGTGAAGGCAGGAAGCAGCCAGGCATTCCTCCATCATTCCTGGGTGCTGCTTCAGCTCAAGAAATTTCCTTGCCACTTGAAATTTTGATTCCTGTGAGTCTGCAGAAGAAGAGTTGGTTTTATACCCCCCCCTTTTCCCTACCTTTAAGGAGTCTCAAACTGGCTTACAAACACTGCCCTTTCCCCTCCCCACAACCAACACCTTGTGAGGTAGGTGGGGCTGAGAGTTTGGAAAGAACTGTGACTAGCCCAAGGTCACTTAACAGGCTTCATGTGTAGGAGTTGGAAAACCAACCCGGTTCACCAGATTAGAGTCCATCTCTCTTAACCACTACTCCACACTGGCTGAAAAGCAGAATAAATCTATAACACATAACTGTTGTCAAACTGTCCAGAAATCCATTAGTGCAGTATCTTCCCACCCACTCCTGCACTAGCAGCTGTTTAGCTAAACATTGTGTCCCTTTACAGACAAAATCCAACTCTTCTCAAACTTGTTGTCATCTTCTCTTTCCTTATATAGAATCATAGAGTTGGAAGCGACCACCAGGGTCATCTAGTCCAACCCCCTGCACAATGCAGGAATTTCACAACTACCTCCCCCACACACCACCAGTGACCCCTACTCCATGCCCAGAAGATGGCCAAGATGCCCTACCTCTCATGAACTGCCTAAGTTCATAGAATCAGCATTGTTGGGTGTGTGTTTGTTTTTTTGGCAGAACTTGTATTGTTTTGCTCTTACTAAACCAAAGTGCTTGAGGGCATGTCCCGTTTCAATCCGTCCTGTGTTTTATTTTAAACAAACCAGATCACCAGTGGCATAAATCTGGTGGCTTGGAAAAGTAAGTGAGCGGCAAGACCAGGGGAAAAATATTTACTGCATTATTATCCCACTTTTCAACCAAAAAGAGCCCCTCCTTTTAAAGGTCTCCTGCAAATGCCGGTTGAAATGTAATAGAAAAGGCTGCTTGGGAGCCTCAGCAAGGCCAGCATCCAGGCACGGTGAAGGAGTGCCTGGCTAACGTCACTTCTCCCCCTGGCTTAAGAACATAAGAAAGGCCATGCTGGATTAGACCAAGGTCCATCAAGTCCAGCAGTCTGTTCACACAGTGGCCGACCAGGTGCCTCTAGGAAGGCCACAAACAAGACAGCTGCAGCAGCACCATCCTGCCTGTGTTCCACAGCACTTAATAGAATAAGCTTGCTCCTCTGATCCTGGAGAGAATAGGTCAGCTGGGAAGAGGGAGATTCTCTGCTGGAGGTGAGTCCAGGCATGAAGAAGGCCTGGCTGCTTCCTGCCCTCCCACTGATGCCAGTTGGAAGCTGGCAGGGGAGAGCTCAAAGCTGGGTCTGGCTGCAGCCATAGTGGAGAGGTACCTGGCTGCTCCCTGCCAACCATAGCGTAATACTTTATGGCTCTAGGTGTGGCGTACTAGCAGGGTGTGAGACAGTAATCCAATTGGCCTGATTTGTAGCATGGTGTGGTGGTTAAGAATGGTTGGTTTGGAGTGGTGCACTCTAATCCGGGTTTGATTCCCCACTCCTCCACATGAGTGGCGGACGCTAATCTGGTGAACCAGTTTGGTTTCCCCACTCCTGCACAGGAAATCAGCTGGGTGACCTTGGGCTAGTGACACTCTGTCAGCCTCACCTACCTCACAGGGTGTCTGTTGTGGGGAAGGGAAGGTGATTGTAAGCCAGTTTGATTTTTCCTTAAGTAGTAGAGAAAGTCGGCATATAAAAACCAACTCTTCTTCTTCCTCCTCTTCCTCCTCCTGCTGCCATTAGCGTAACCAAGGTGCTCTGTGCTTAGAACTTAATGGCTCCTTCCCTCTCCCCATCATTTTCCCCCCACTCCTCCACATGAAAACTGTGGGTGACCTTGGTCCAGTCACAGTTCTATCAGAACTCTCTCATCCCCACCTACCTCTCAAGGTGCCTGTTGTGGGGAGGGGAAGGGAAAGTGATTGTAAGCCGCTTTGAGACTCCTTAAGGTAGAGAAAAGCGGGGTATAAAAACAACCTCTTCTTATTCCAGCTGTGAGTTTGCAACGGCGTCCCTGCTTGTGGACCAAGTGTAGTCACAAATACAGAAATATTGCAGTTAATTTTTGAATGAAGGGTTTTCCCTACACTATTACAACTCTCTGTGTTTTTTCTAGCTGGGATCCAGTTTTAAGTCTTAGGAAGATTTAAAAAAAATATTTTTAAATGTTTGTAAACTCAGATGTAAGCTGGCACAGAAGTGAAAGTATGTTTGCATGCATCTGTGTGCATGGATGTGTGTGTATTGTATCTTAGGATTGCCAAACCCAGGATTTACCGGGAATTCTGATAGATAAAAGCGTACATGTTTTATTAGATCTGATAAGCAGTCCTATAAATAACAGCGTTTGTCAAAGAACAAGCCCAGACTCATGGATTAACTGTGGCATTCCAGGAAGACGTACCAATCCAGTAATGGGGATGGTACTGGGTACCACGCATTGCTTGGCAAAGGTGTTTCCGTGGCAACACTAAGGCGCACCTGGAGGCACTAGGCAGTACAAGGAGGCTGGATGGCTGAGCCAGTTGCTGACATCTGGCAGGGGATTCCCTCATGAATTTGCGGGGTTGTTCTTTTGGCATTTGGGGGGAGGCACACAGAAGGAATTCAGCTTGGCTGGGCAGTCACATGGGAGACAGGCTGATCTTTACTTAAATATATATGGGGTTGGGCCTTTAGGAGAAGAGGGCCTCCTGTTCTAAATAATGCAAGGAAGATGGACAAAGAATGTCAAGTTTATTAGTAGTGCTAGGAATTTAGGTTTTACCATTTTGGGAGGGGGGCCAGTGCTGCCCCAAATTACGTAGCTGTAGATTCTAGTCAGACATCATATAATAATAAGCATATGGAATTTGCTGATGGCCCCTGGTTTACATGTCTTTGAAACAGACACATCCATAAAATAGGTTAGGTCTATCAACAACCCTTATCCACAATTCCTAGTGGGGAACCTCCATGTTCAACTGGTAGTGTATCAAAGGTGGATAAGGTAAGGGGTATTCATTTGTATCCTGCTTATGGGCTTTCTGAAAGCCTCAACTTTTTAGGCTGTGTGAAACAGAATTCAAGCCTAGATGGACCTTTGGTCTGATTCTTCTTAGCCATTACTGTTAGGAATAGAACCTCCATGTACAGTGACAGTATACCTCTGTGTACAAGGTTTTGGGATGAGTGACCGGGGAGAGCTGTTTGGAAGCTTCCCAGAAGCCTCTGGTTGGTGGCACCTGTGAGAGACAGGATGTTGGGGGGGTGTCTTTATTTCAGCCTGTTTAATTGTTTTAATGCAACCGATTCCACAATAATTGTATAGAATGTCTGAAATAGGCTTTCTGGTGGTGATAAGACACCTTGCAGTGGGGGTACATTAAAGGGAGGGTGGTCTGCAGTCTCACTGACTTTGTGTGTGTATGAATGCAGTCATACTGGCGGAGAGAGTGGGTGTGTGATGCATCACTCTCTCCTCCCCCTCCCCAATTATTTTAACTCCATAATGGTCATTAGTCATTATTCAGATTCCAAGTGGGGATAGAAAGCAGGTTTCCCCCCAAACCAGCTTGAGGTTATGGTGTGTTGTTCACTGTCCCCCTCCTCCCCCTTAATTAAAACTAAACCATCTCAATGCAAAGACGCAGGAGCGTGGGCACATTTGCCCTTCAGATTACTCTCCCCAAAGGCAGAGCTGGGTAAATTATGTTCTTGCAAATGCTTTAATCCTTCAAGCCCTGTGAAACGGGAGGTGGGATCACAGTACAGTAATTTCTGGAATGTGTCCTGATAATTGCAGATTTGTCATGGACAAGGGTAGGATCATTTTGACCATTTGCAGGAGAACCAGGAAGCAGGGCACCCCAGTCTTCAGCAGGGAGTTGATTTCCCCAGAGAACAATCCTGCTATTTAAAAGCAGCCAAGACCCAGCTGGAGATGGTACCATTGGATCCTTGGCTGAGAAGAAATCAGACTTGCAATGCCCTAGCTGTCTTTTCCCTTCCCCCCTCATGCTTCATTTCCTCCCCCCTTCTTTGTTCTGGAAAATAACCAGTCCCAGATCTCTCTGCCAGAAGAGAGTTCCAAGAATGGTTCTGATCAGGAGGAAGGATCCTCTTGAAGCAGCTGTGATAGGCGCTGAACCTGTTGATAAATGCAACATCTCTGCATTGGGAAGTATCCCCTGGTCTGGCAGAAGGCAATTAACTAGCAGGAAAGAGGCAATAGTGACAGCTGCAAACACTAGCAGAGCAGATTTGGAGTAAGTGCTGAGAGATTGAATCCTTCTGCAGTGGAGTAGCTCAAACCTTTCCAGCATTTTCCTCATCCCCCACTAAGGCTGCAGGAGCTTTGCTGGATCAGACCAAAGATCTGCAGAGCGACCTGTTTCACTCAGCAGGCAACTGAATGCTCCAGACAAGATACGAAGCCAATAGACAACTCTTGCTGTTGACGCCATCCCCTCCAGCAGTTAGCATTCAGAGGTACACTGCCTCTATACATGGAGGTTCCATACCTAGTAGCAAGGGCAAAGGAGAACCCTGCTTTTTGTGGGGGGGACCTCTGGCAATCCAATAATTTAAAAGAGTAAAGAATGACAGAATAAAACGTCGCAGCAAAATGAAACAAAGCAACAAGGAAATCTTTTATATGAAAATAGGGAGTTAGACTTACCTGCAGCCACCTAGAGGAGAATGCAATGGAGGACCTGCCACCAACTTTTTTTTCTTCTTGAAATCCTCCTTCCGTGGTTGAATGGAGCTTTTCTGAACATGGAGCTTGACTTTGTGAGCAGGGGTTATCCAAACTTGGGAGGCTCGCTATGATAATACCTGGGACCCTTCCAAGAGAGGAGGGGATCTTCTCTGACTTGACATTTGCTTTTCTTCTGCAGACTTTGAAGATGGTGAGCGAGTTCAAAGTCAAAGTCGACCAGGAGAAGGTCCTAAAATGTCTGGATCTCCTGAACTTTCTCCTGAGAACTGTGACTCAGCAGGTACGCATATCATTCTTCCTCCCTGGCTCTTTGCTGTTTATCTTTGCCCTTTATCCAGATCACACACATTTCTTGTGGAGGTGCTTTTAAAAATCATTTAAGGCAATTCCAGATGATTTGGGTGGTTCCGGAGTCTCTCTCGATAAGGGTGCCTGCATGGGACACTTTAGGCAGGTTACTTTGGAAAATACCATATTACCTGAAAGAAAGACAAACCTAAATGTGAGAAAACCCTTTTAAAAAGTTATACACAAAACAATGTAATACTCTAAGCAAATTTGAAACAGACCCCTCTTTTTTTCTTGATGACACATTTAAGGGGGGGAAACTGAGTCTTCATTTCACATACATAGGGTAACTCTTTTCATACGGGAACCCCTTGCAGATAATCCTAGGCTGACTGTGCATAGAA
Source organism: Euleptes europaea (assembly GCF_029931775.1). NCBI lineage: Eukaryota > Metazoa > Chordata > Lepidosauria > Squamata > Sphaerodactylidae > Euleptes > Euleptes europaea. Next base: position 21,706,210 of record NC_079330.1, on the reverse strand, counting down.
GTGACTGGGATCATGCCTGCAAGCCCTTCCTGGTGTTTGCTCATTTAGGAAAATATCAGACCCTTGTAAACATCTGCCTTAGTCTCTCCATTTTTATCCTGCCCTTCTTAGAATCATAGATTTGGAAGAGACCACCATGGTCATCTAGTCCAACCCCCTGCACAATGCAAAATTCACAACTACCACCCCCAGTGACCCCTACTCTATGTTCAGAAGATGGCAAAACAACCCTCCAGGATCCCTGGCCAATCTGGCCTGAAGGAAAATTGCTTCCTGACCCCAAAGTGGCGATTGAACGGCATTACCCTGGGCATGTAAGAAGGGGCCACAAGAGCCAAGCACTGATGCAACCCTTCCTGCCCTCCCTCTCATGACCTGCCTAAGTTCGCAGAAGCAGCATTGCTGTCAGATGGCCATCTAGCCTCTGCTTAAAAACCTCCAAAGAAGGAGTTCTTCTAAGGAGCTCAGGGCAGCACACAAAGTTTCCCCCTGTTGTAGGTCAGCACTCTAGCCACCACACGGTACCCTCTGTCGTTTTGTATATGATCTGGAATGCTGTGAAAAATGGGGTCCCAATCCTAGGTATATATACATTTGTGTGTGCACAGAGCTCTCTGCAGGTGTTCTGTGGAATGCAGGCATTTGGAGGTGAGGAGTTATACCTGCAGGCAAAGTCCCTTTCCCCTCTACCTACCTAGGAACATTTCACCAGGCCAGGGGTAGCAGTGAGAGAGAGAATATGAATGAATCTTTTTATTAAAATTGATTCAATCACTGAATCAGTCATTCATGTTCTCTTTCTGAATGAATCTGATCAGGACCACAGAAATAACATGAAGGAGAACAACAGTGTACAGTATCCCAAAATCTGACTGTGCCTAACAATTACAGTATTCCATGTTCGCTTTTGGGAGGGGGGAGTCCTTGGTGTCAGTTCCAGTTGCACTTAAAAAAAAGGAGTAATATCACCTCAAGGTGATTCTTCCCTTCTGTTTTTGGAAGTAGTGAATCTTTCTTTTTGAGTGAACTCTCCTGCAGCTAGTCAGCCCAGGAGGGAAGGCCCATTGAAAAGAGAGTTTTATCTCATCAAAATGAAGGAGGGGAGAAACCCGGAACATTGACTTCACCAAACTGAAATAGTATACAGAATTGGGTCACCGGAGACAGATCTGCGTGTTTCTTTCTTCACATGATTAATATGTATTTCAGAATTTGGTTTTCCTCGGGTTACCGAATAACATTTGCTGTGGTTTTATGGCCTTTTTCTAGAAGCTGAATGTGGATCTAACAGACTTGCGGGTTGTGCTGCAAGCACTGAGTCAGCACGAAGGATTTGGGAAGTCCACACGACTCGGGAATATCTACTGGAATGTCATGACGCTCCTGGGCTTCACGTGAGTGCTTTCGATCTGCCACTTGAGACTTGAACCCAGATCTCTCCAAGTCCCGAATTGTGTCTGCTGTGATCTCACCTGCGCTTTGCACTTTCCTTTTCCTTCTTTGCTCCCATGACCCATAGGTCCTGAGCAGTTATTTCTTAGAGGAGATTATGATCGAGAGATACTTGGCCACAGCCAATGTTATACTTGGATCTCTATCTACCAGCAAAAAGGGGACTATTTTATCTCTTGTTATGGTGGCAGGGATTCTTGCCAATATGTGGGTAATCCATTTATCTCGGTGGTGTTTAAAGAGGGGGCATTCCATCATCTTATGAGATAATGTGTCAATTTTCTTTGTATTACATGGACATCTGCACTTCGTAAAAGGGCTTGAGGGGAGAGAATGAGCACCAGGATCTTGTGCAGGCTGTTCCATTCTGGAGTGCATTTGGCAATATTTTACTCCTTGGCATTATTTTAATCTGCAGCTAATAGCTATTGATGGGCCTCTCCTCCTCCTCCATGAATGTGTGTGATTCCCCTTTCAAAAGCCATCTAAGCCACTGGCCACCACCTCAGCTTATGCAGTTAGTTCTGCATGTTTATTTAGCAGTGGGTATAAAAGTAACAGCCGTGACCTGAATGGCCCAGGCTAGCCTGATCTCGTCAGATCTCAGAAGCTAAGCAGGGTTAGCCCTGGTTAGTATTTGGATGGGAGACCACCAAGGAAGTCCAGGGTTGCTGTGCAGAGGAAGGCACTGGCAAACCACCTCTGTTAGTCTCTTGCCATGAAAACCCCAAAAGGGGTCGCCATAAGTCGGCTGTGACTTGACGGCACTTTACACACACACACACACACACAAAAAGTAACAAGAGGAGGGCTTGCAGGGGAGGGAAAACCCATCACCTGCTGGACCCCTACTTCTGCTCCATTTGCTCTGCTTAACTGCTTGGTTCCCCCCACCTTCCCAACCCACGCAGTCAGATGTTTTCCTTCTGCCTCACCTTCCCGACCTAACTGCCTGGTTTCCTCCAGGCAGCGTGGTGTAGTGGTTAAGAGTGGTGGACTCCAATCTGGAGAACTGGGTTCAATTCCCTGCTCCTCCACATGCAGCCTGCTGGATGACTTTGGGCTAGTCACAGTTTTCTCAGAACTCTCAGCCCCACCTACATCACAAAGTGTCTGTTGGATGGGGTGATTGTAAGCCATTTGGAGACTCTTTATGGTAAAGAAAAGCAGGGTATAAAAACCAACCTTCTTCCTTCCTCCCAACTGCTGCAAAACACCCAGTTCACTCCCCACTTCTCAATCTGCCCAATTGGCCAGTTCAGTCTCCCTTACCAAGGCACATTATTTTCTTCCTGCTTTCATGTGTTCCTTTAATGTGATGTCTGCACAGGCATCATTGGGTACTTTTGGGAAGGTTTTAGCCCACACACACAGAATTTTGGGGACAATTTTATGTATTTCCCCCCTGAAAACCTAGGATTACTCCAAGTTCACAGAAATATGAACTCTATCCTTGGGTGCCCACTCCCCCTTGTGAATCACAGAAGGGCCCCCTCTTGCTATTGTTTCTTGTGTCTGTCCTGAATCTACTACCCAGTGAGTAATGCCCTCCAACAACTCTTTTCTGCCATAGCGGGGAGTTTAGCTAAAGGAGGAGAGGGGAACACAGAACAATTTGTACTCCTTGTTTGCTTCAGAACATCTAGTACTTGTCTCAATATGAGAACCAGCCTCATAAAGCAGACACTTTGGTCTGTCCATGAATGTTTGATTTGCTTTAACATCCTTTACTAGCTCAAAGTCTTATCAAGCAAAGCCCTTTTGCTTAGTTCATCTCTTTGTTGGCACAGACCGTATGTACATTTCCTCTCTTGACTTACAGCCGGCCGGCGAAGGAGAAGGTGCCAGCCCAGCCAAAGAACCCAACTGAAGCAGAACCTGTGAAGCGGAAGAAAAAAGGTTTCCTGCCAGCTACTAAAAAACGCAGCAATCGCAAAAAGGTTCCTGAGCAGCCCCGGGAGAACGGTGCTGAAAGTGGCGGCAAACAGACCGTTGTGGATGGCGCAGAGGCTATTCCTTCCAGGAAGAGGAAGAAGAGAAAGAACAAGAAAAAGAGAGGGGCAGGAGGGAGCCAGGACCAAGTCCCCAATCAGCAGGGTCCTCCGGCCAAAAAGCCAAAGTTACCACCAGGCAGTGCCAAAGACACTGACTCAAAACTTGGCAATTTGAAGAAGAAAAAGAAGAAAGAAAAAAAAGGCAAGAAGCCAGTTCATGTAGATGGGAACTGATTTCACAGCTGTGGGGTGGGAGTGGCTTTTATAAATGTATAGAGAGTTGCATTTTGCACCATTGTATTATTTTAATAAACTATCTGCGTTGCTAATAACGCACACCCAGGTTGTCTGAGTCTTGGTTCAACACCCGACTCTCCAATTATAACTGGAATGCCATATTGAGTCAGCCAGTTACCACCGATAATTAAAAAGTGTTTTAATCACCTATGATGGGATCCTCCAATTGATCAGGAAGCAGGCTTCTCAAACTAGGTGGTTGTTTTGCATATGTTACTCAGAAGCAATGCCGACAGCGGGCGCCATCTTAGAAAAGGCACTCTGCCTTTCTCCTTCACCACAGGCGGGAGCAGGTTTCTCAAACTAGGTGGTGGTTTTCCATACGTTACTTAGAAACACTGCGAATAGTGGGCGCCATCTTAGAAGAGGCATCCCACCTTTCTCCTTCACCACAGGTAGGAGCAGTTTTCTCAAACTAGGTGGTTGTTTTCCATACGTTACTTAGAAACATGGCTGACAGCGGGTGCCATCGTAGAAGAGGCATTCCACCTTTCTCTTTCACCACAGGCAGGAGCAGGTTTCTCAAACTAGGTGGTTGTTTTCTATACGTTACTTAGAAGCACTGCTGACAGTGGGCACCATCATAGAAGAGGCACTCCGCCTTTCTCCTTCACCACAGGCAGGAGCAGGTTTCTCAGACTGGGTGGTGGTTTTCCATATGTCATCTTAGAAAAGGCATTCCGCCTTTTTCCTTTATCATAGGTGGGAGCACATCTTCTAAGATGGTGCCTAACACATAAAAAAATTCTTTTTCTTTTATGCATGTTTGAATCAACTGACCCTCACATGAAGAATCACATGAAGAATGGGGAAGGGGCCGTGGCTCAGTGGTAGAGCATCTCCTTGGCATTCAGAAGGTCCCAGGTTCAATCCCCTGCATCTCCAGTTAAAGGGACCAGGCAAGTAGGTGATGTGAAAGACCTCTGCCTGAGTCCCTGGAGAGCTGCTGCCGGTCTGAGTAGACAGTACTGGCTTTGATGGACCAAGGGTCTGATTCAGTATAAGGCAGCTTCATGTGTGTTCATGTGTTCAAGAATAGGTTAAAATTTCCTTTAATGGCGTGGCAACTCTAATTAGAGCATTCCCCCCCACCCCGAACCGTAGTAACCTTCAACCTACAAATGGTCAGGCCTGTGTGTTTTTTAAAAGTGGGTTACCCTATATCCCTCCGTAGGAAAAAAAATGGATGTGTTCCATTTACAGTCAATAGCCGATCAATTCTCATACTGACCTAAAATGGTTTGTATGCTATGCAAAAGCTGCCCATAAATCAAATACGAAGAGCGTGCAGATATTTTAAAAAACATTTGCCCTTTTAATGCCACTGTATATTAAGCTTAGGGCAACAGGAAAAGAGGAAGACCCAACAAGAGATGGCTTGACTCCATAAAGGAAGCCCTGGCCCTCAATTTGCAAGATCTGAGCAAGGCTGTCAAAGATAGGACATTTTGGAGGACGTTGAGTCATAGGGTCGCCATGAATCGGAAGCGACTTGACGGCACTTAACACATATTAAGCTTGCTCACATAACTATATCAGGCTGATGGTGAGCTCAGCTCCGGATCTGCTAATTAATTGCATGTTTTTTTGTGGTTTTAAATTCTTCCAGGACTGGGGAGATCTATGCTTCAAATTTTCTCCCAGCCACAAAGCTCCCTGGGAGACGGGGTATTGTTTCATTCATTTAAAACATTTGATCCCGCCTGACCCCCTCAGACTCAAGGCAGCTGACAATATAACCACCAGATTGCGAGGACACAAAATATACTTGTCGGATCAGGAAGATGAAAACAGATTAAAATGCACAAATTACACATTAAGAGGCATTCAAATAATTAAAAAAAACCTTCCAGAACTAAAAAAATCATGTAGAATTAAAATGAACACAGCTAAATTTGGTGAAAGCATTTGCCTTCAGGCTTTCTTTGATACCTCACAAAGTGGTTGTGAGGAGAAAAGCTATATTGCCATTCTGGACTCTGTAAAGGTAACGTCTAGGTGAAAATGTAATAGATTTTTTAAAATCTATTTTTAAACCTGACTTATAAGGATTGGAAAACATTAATACAAAGGAGACACCAGATATTTGTAGGGAGGGAGGAAGTCGGTGAGGAAGTCAATTATTATTCAGTATATTTAATACTGAAGACATGCACCTAATAATTTTTAATGTTTTATCGAGTCAAAGATTGGTATATAGGATGTATTGTCAAGTGAGATGTATAGTAATTATTGAAAAATTAATATATATATATATAAAACTAGATTTAAAAAATGAATGTTTTTCCACAGGTCATGTGTTTTAGTTTCTGTGAGGAACATATTTACCTCAGCACGAAAGGCAGTGTAGTTAGAAAAAAAGGTTTCTTCTCTAAATAATAGCTAAATAATAAGGGTGCTGAATTGCTCTCAAGATTTTTTTTCCACCTTCAGGAACTTGGATATTGGAAGAACCAAGCAATGTCAGGCTTGGTTCTTCCAATATCCAAAAAGACTTCCAAAAAGTCCTGCAGTTTATCAAAAGGGGGGGTTCTCAGTTCTTGGCTGCCAAACTTGTCTGGAAGACAGTGAAATGTACAGATGGAGAAACTTCCAAATGGTAAGAGGGCTGTGAAGAAATGTTTCCAAACCCCTACCCAGCCATAGGAATCCATCGGGTGGCCTTGGGTTAGTCGCACTCAGCTTAACCTATTTGCAAGGTTGTCGTTGTGAGGATAAAATAAGAGGCATGCATGCAGCACCACGGGTTGGGAAATACCTGGAGATTTTTGGGGCGGAGCCTAGGGTTGCCAGTCCCCTCTTTGCAACCAGCGGGAGGTTTTTGGGGCGGAGCCTGAGGAGGGTGGGGTTGGGGGAGGGGAGGGACTTCAATACCATAGAGTCCAATTGCCAAAGCGGCCTTTTTTCCTCCAGGTGAACTGATGGAGATCAGTTTTAATAGCAGGAGATCACCGAGCACCATGAGGTTGGCAACCCTAGTGGAGCCTGAGGAGGAGGGGGTTTGGTGAGGGGAGGGGCTTCAATGCCATAGAGTCCAATGGGTAAAGTGGCCATTTTCTCCAGGTGAACTGTCCTTTATCAGCTGGAGATCGATTGCAATAGCAGGAGATCTGCAGCCACCACCTGGAGGTTCTGCCACGGAGTCTCCAATACAAAAGTAGCAAAAAATTCTTATTGGTGCTTACACATGTAACATCAACAATACAAGAGTGAAAGATACATATAAGAACAATCAGAGTTATATACAGTATGTACAATCTAAGTAAGGTGCAATCTCAGTGCACCCATTGCCATGTTATTTCAAGTAAATGTATTTTCTTCAAAAAGTCCAATAGTAGGTACTATCCCAAAAGCACACTTTTTGGGAAAAGGTGGGAAAAAGTGTGCTTTTGGGATAGTACCTACTATTGGACTTTTTGAAGAAAATACAACATTTACTTGAAAGAACATGGCAATGGGTGCACTGAGACTGCACCTTACTTAGATTGTACATACTGTATATGACTCTGATTGTTCTTATATGTATCTTTCACTCTTGTATTGTTGATGTCATATGTGTAAGCCCCAATAAGAATTTTTTGCTACTTTTGTATTGGAGACTCCGTGGCAGATTTTCTAACCATTGGTATTGGCAAGGAGGTGCGGATTTTGTATTGTACCACCTGGAGGTTGGCAACCCTAGTGGGATACAAACATGCTTGGGCTTGAAGCCACGCCCCACCTTCCACATAGCCAGGAGGACACACCTTCCCTGACTGGTTGCTCAATTAGCCTGCTTGGTTGCCTAGATTACTGACCGCTCATTCCCTGCTGGCTCCTTCTGCACATGGCAGTTTGTGCCATCTTTCCCACCGCCACCGAGTTTGTCCTGCAAATAGTGGATGGGGTTATGGGGTGAGCCGGTAGTAGTCTCCTAGACTGCATTACTTTTTACTGTAGAGAACACATCAGCCATTGAACCTGTTCGCGTTGCACAGGATTGCGGGAAACGATCTAGAGAATGATCACCGTTTCATGGAGTGAGGGCGATGTCCAACAGGTCTAGCTGTGCTTGAACATGAGCTGAGCCACGTAGGGGCTGTGTTTCCTGCCTCCCTCCCCTGGCATTGCATAATGCAATGGCAGTATAGTTGGCTTTAAAAAAAAAATCTCCCCCTCCTCTTTCTACTTCAGCCTTTCTTGTCCTGTTCCAGTGTGCGTGGGGGAAAAGATTGGATGTTGATGGCAGCGTAGGAGGTAAAGAGTGCAGCAAGACCATTAGCTCTTCGCTGGCTTCCCCCATCTTCCCCCTCTTTTCAAATTTGCGGTTTTAATTATTCTTTAATGATACCGTCAGAGAGCTCCCCCCTGCGAATGTGCCTTTGAGGAAACAGCTGTTCCATCTATTGTGTGTGTGCGTGCGGAGAAAACTCCTGTTGGAGAACATTCACAATAGCTGTGAAGTTTTTAGTTAAGGGAAACCAATCTTGGCTTTGGCACCAAAGGGCTGCCGAAGCACACACCAGGCAGCTCAAGCTGTCGGCCCCCTCGAGGCACACTGCTATGTTGATGCTGTCTTCATCACCCTTGGTCCAGAGGCCTTTTGACGTGTCTCATATGGGTCTCCCCCGGCGTGGTGTAGTGGTTTAAGAGCGGCATATAAACTGGAGAACGGGGTTCGATTCCCCACTCCTCCACATGAAGCCTGCTGTGACCTTGGGCCAGTCACAGTTCTCTCAGAACTCTCTCAGTCTCACCTGTCTCACAAGGTGTCTGTCGTGGGGAGGGGAAGGGATTGTGATTGCAGTTTTGAGACTCCTTTCGGGGTATAAATACCAGCTCTTCTTCTTCTTGCATCTCTATCAGGAATGTACGATGAGGATTAAGTATTTGAGCGAAAGCATGATCTAAGATGGTTAACACCGACAACTCCATTCTCAGTTGCCCAGGGGTTTCATCCTAGGGAATTCTTGGTATTTGGTGCCAGACTCAACCATCTGGCTAGTTCAGTTTGGAGGACTAGGCTAACCACCAGGTGTAGTATTTCTTGATGTGATGCTTAGCTCCCTGAGTAGTTATGAGTACACAAGGCTGCTTTATACCGAGTCAGACTGTCGGACCATCAAGCTCTCTGTTTTCTTCTCTGTGGGTCAGTGGCTCTCTGGGGTCTCAGGTAGAGAAAGATCCTTTCCTCTGGTATATAATTTCTAAACACTCCCGCTTGTCAAAACAGTATTCCCAACTGATCCATAGAGAGACAGTGTATAGTGTAATTGAGAGATGTGAGGGCCAGCCCTGTATTTATCAGTGCCACCGTGATATCTTTGTAGAAGTGGTTAAGATACAATGGATGGTGGCTGAAACAAAGCATGTGAGTATGCTTAATGCTGGACCTCGGGAGGTGATGAGCTTTCCTTCCCTGGAAGTTTTTAAGAAGAGGCTAGATGGCCATCTGTCAGCAATGTTGATTCTATGACCGTAGGCAGATCATGAGAGGGAGGGCATCTTGGGCATCTTCTGGACATGGAGTAGGAGCTGCTGGGGGTGTAGGTACTTGTGAATTTCCTGCATTGTGCAGTGGGTTGGACTAGATGACCCTGGTGGTACCTTCCAACTCTTATGATTCTATGATCTCTGGAAAGGGTTCAGATGTGTGCATGGGTGTAAGTGTGAGAGAACCTCTCCCACATTGAGTGGTATTCACACAATAAAAATTCTCAGTAGGATGTGAACATGAGCAGTGAACATACCCAGGTCTAAGCAAGCCTGCCACTGGTGATCACAGAGGGGAGGGAGTTCTTCAGGATCCTCTCAATTCAGTCTCAGTCACTTGATTTTGCTGAATATGTAATTAGGCTCCACAACTATGTAGATTGGCATTTATTCTCTGGAGGAATAAGCCCCCTCCATCACACACCCAAGCGTACCAATATCACATTTTGCATACAAGCTGCTGTTGCATGCCGAATCAGTAGTCTGTATCAGGGCTTGCTGGGCTGTGGAATCTTGTCTAGACTGGCATAAAACTGTCTATCCATGTGCCTTTGCAAGGATGTATTACAATTCTGCACATTTCAGCACTGGGGGAAATGAGATGCATAACCATTTCACAGTCCTTTTCTCCTGCGTTGTATTGATTTATTCAGCAGTATCCTGGTCAGGGCTGATTTAAAAGCTGATGTTCCTTTGATTTAAAGGTTCTCCAGAAAAGCATCGTCCTATTCCTCAATAGTTCAAACTGAGCTCACTAGGTATCAGGTAGCACTGCATTGTGCCACAGTATTCCTGCGTGTTTACATACTTGTATAGTACCATCAGGATGCATTAATTCACTTAGGAAGAGGGCCTTCTAGGGTTGCTAACTCAGGGTTTAGGGAATTCTTGGCGATTTGGAGGTGGAACCTGGGGGAGAGACCTCAGCAGGGCCTAATGCCATAGACTCCCCTCCCCCTCCAAAGGAGCCATTTTTTTCAGGCAACTGATCTCTGTTGTCTAGAGATCGGTTATAATTCCTGGAGACCTCCAGGCCCTATCTGGAGGTTGGCAATCCTAGGGCCTTCCACTATGACGAATGGCAGCTAATGGCTTTAACCTTAGGAAATCCTAAACTGTTTGGGACTATGATAGTTAAAAGCCTCCCCCTCTTCCCAGCTTGAGTCTAACCAGACCTTCAAGATCATGCCTGAGAGCCAGTACGAGGCCCTGATTCATATGCCACTATCATCCAAGTGTTAAACAGATGACTAGGTACAACAGGGCCTTTTTGGTGATGGTGCCAAGACTCCAGACTTACCCCGAAAAGCACTTTCGGCCCTTTTCACATCCAGGAAGGCAGTAAGCACATTTCTTTTTCAGTAGAACTCTGTCCTATTCATCAGTGAGGATCCTATAAAAAGTTGAATATAACTCTTTTAACAGAGTGCCAGGCTCAGGGCGTTTAACAACACATCAATACAATAAATATTACAAAATACAATAAAACCCAACAGATAAAAACAATTTAGCTATCCCCATAAAATGAGGGATACATCACATCTCGTGAGTCGTTTGGTTGAGGTGGTGAAAAATTTACCTTCCCATTTTGTACAATTTATTTGCATTTCCATTACAGGCAAATTGGGTGGGTGGGCGGGCAGGCAGGGGGACTATGGCTGCATCTCTGCTCAGAAAGGCATCCTACCGTAATGGAAAACCTTCGATCTTTGTAACTTGCCAGCATCTGGCATGTTCTCTTGTCTTTCTAATGCGAAACTTGCATGACTCTGTCCACTGCAGGCTGGCAAACGTCTTTCTGCCTTCTCCAGAGAGGCAACAGATGGGACTGCGTTGTGGACAAAAACAAAGCAACCCAGGGGAGTCTGATTGTTCAAAGAGGAGTTGTCAGGGCACCGGGTGCACGCTACCAGGAACAGCGCAACAGCTGGGATGCTCCGAAAAGCTAATCTCTCAAGAGGGATTTAGAGATCCTATTTTCACACTTAGAAAATAAGATAAACTGGATTGCTTCAAATCTGCCAAGAGCCTAGCTTGGAGGAGTATTGATTTGCAACAGGTAGGGGTTGCTGTGCTTTGGGAATAAGAACAGGAAAAGAAACCTGGACAGCTGTTAGCGTCAACGCTATGGCCTGGCGAGACAGGAGCCTGTGCTTTGCATTTTGATTAAGGCAGTTCAGGGCTGCCATTTCCGATGGTTGAGAGAGCTTGGCTAACGCACACGAGCTCCAAGCTGAACAGGCAAACAGGGTGGGCACACCATATTATGGAACACAGCAGCCACTATTCAAATAATGTTAAACAATGCAGAACAAACAGTCACACTCCCAAAGTGCAGGTGAAAATGCCTGCTCAGAGGCTTACTTAGGGCAGCAGGCCCAGCAGCGTGGTATAGGAGGAGCTTCTTGCCGGTGGTGTCTGCAGGCCAACACAGCAAAACATGTTTGGGGGAAGAAGAGGAGTTGGTTTTTATATATGCCAACTTTCTCTACCACTTAAGGGAGACTCAAACCGGCTTACAGTCACCTTCCCTTCCGCTCCCCACAACAGACACTTTCTGTGAGGTAGGTGGGGCTAAGAGAGCTCTAACAGAGCTGTAACTTGCCCAAGGTCACCCAGCTGGCTTCGTGTGTAGGAGTGGGGAAACAAATCCAGTTCACCAGATTAGCCTCCGCCGCTCATGTGGGGAATCAAAGCTAGTTCTCCAGATCAGAGTCTGCCACTCCAAACCACCAATCTTAACCACTACACCACGCTGGTGTAGCAAGCAGGCGCCAGCAGTATTTGTGCAGCTGAGCTTCTAAGCAAGCATGGGCTTAGCAACAGTTAACTTTTGTTGGTTCAATTTTAAATAATTCCGCATCTTCCACACCAGACCCTTAAAAAATGCCCCCCCATCACCCCAAGCCTCCTCCCTTTCAGGCATGTGGCTCTAATATACTACCCTTTTATATGCAAACATAACAGGAGAAGGAAACAAAACTTTCATCTTGGATTTAGCGACCAAAGAACAAAAATGTACGGAGGGGCCCTTCCCTGTTTGCTGCTGCTTTCGTCAGGTCTCTTGTAGGACCTGCAGTAAACCCATGTGGAAAAGAAGTACCAAAGCTTGATTTCCATGCAAGCATCTCTTCTCAAACAGTTCCCCCTCCTCCGCATTCCTCAGTGTCGACCAGACATCTTTAAGTGGCGGCAAGAGCCGTGCAGCCAATGGAAAAATAACGGCAAGGTGAATGTTGTGTTTAAATACTTTTTATTTCTTAATTTACATAAACATATCTATGTTTTTAATATATATATATGTATATATATTGGACTATTTTTTTCCTTATACTCTGAAATTCGCCATCCGTTTCGTTGCTCTTAAAAAATAAAATAGCCATTTGAATATATATATATCTTCTTCTGAAAGAAATCAGAAAACAATTGAGTCCTGCCTTGTATAACAAGAAAACATCCATTAATGCTCCCCATTCCTTCATGTTGTCAAAGTGATTGAAGTCTCGCTTCGTGGAAACTGCAGAGCAAGTGACAAATCCGGTAAATATGGGTCGGGAAAAGATGGGAAAGGAGGAAAACATCTTCCCAGGTTGCAGGGATACCCTTTGATATGTATGTTTATACTATAATCATTCACTCTTCTGATGTTCCTTTGTGGATGAGGTTCAGATATGAACAACCATGTTTTCCAGCTCCTCGCTGCATTTCTGCCCAGTTTTAAAAGTCTGCACATCTGATTTCTCCCCGTATTTGTCTGATGAAGCATTCATTGTAACTCAGAGGTTTGCTAGCATGTTCCCACTACCCCAACACCAGGACGGTTGAATAGCGATATTACTTCAGGTCAAGTTTTGTATTTCATAGTGCTTTTCTGGATGGCAGTTTCCCTTGCGACGGTAGCACCAATGAAAATGGAACAGGAAGGACCTCCGAAAGGTGCTTCAGTTACTTAGAGGGCTTTGGCACTGATCTCTATCTTCATTAGCCACACGGGTCCAACTAGTGTGTTTGGATTAGCAAGTGATCTGGCACAAGACTTGGCCCTGTGCAGCTTGAGGAGAATGGCTGTGCAATTCAGCCCTGTCGCTTGAGATTATCAGGAACAACTGACCAAAGTGAATTAGTTGAACATACAATGATGTATTTTGCACAAAGCCAGGCCATCGGTCTGTCTAATTCAGCACTGCCTACTCTGTCTGGCAGCAGCTCTCCTGGATCTCAGTCAGGGAAAGATTTTTCTCAGTACCTGCTGCGTGATATTTTCTAACTGGAGACTGAATCCAGGACCTTCTGCATGCAACCCAAGACTCTAGGCCTGCTATCCGGAGCCCCTCACCCAGACAAGGGCAAAGGCAAGGGCCTGAAACCTGAATATGAGAGAGAGCAGGAACTCTGTAAGCACCTGTCCCCGGAGGCGGTTGAAACAAAATCCACCCGAACTCCCGCGTAGAATTTGGTACTGTTTACCTCGTAATCCTCACCACTTAGCTGGATGAATTGACAGAGGTGAAGGACTGCCTGCTGAGATCTTCCTTAAGGTGGGAGTTTGTTGCTTGTGGTCTTCCTCTCTAATTAAAGCCTCCATGGAACAGGGACTGTAGCATGGAACCGAAAGATGAAAACTGAAGGACATGGGTATCAGTGGGATTTCTAGTGGGTCTCAGACCAGCTGGCCTTCACCAAAATTTGAGTGCAAGGCTGTCTCCAAACAGCAGCCAGCTATTTTACTCCTGTAGTGTAAACTTCAGCAGCATATTTCAAATGAAAATACAAAAAGTTAAGGCCCCCGTTCCTCTCTGCTTAGCCCCCGCCCCAGGCTGGCCTAACTGTAGCAGCTTTTTCATAATCCTTTGCACTGAGTAGAAGAATATGGAGGATGCTGCCTTTCAGAAATGGCCCCTCTATCCAACTCTTTCTGCCACGGGGGACCAGTAGTACTTAGCGTGGAGAATACATGAACACATGAAGCTGCCTTATACTGAATCAGGCCCTTGGTCCACCGAAGTCAGCATTGTCTACTCAGACTGGCAGTGGCTCTCCAAGGGTCTCAGGTAGAGGTCTTTCACATCACCTACTTGCCTAGTCCCTTTAACTGGAGATGCCGGGGATTGAACCTGGGACCTTCTGCATGCCAAGCAGATGCTCTGTCACTGAGCCACAGCCCCTCCCATGCTATCTGATTTATTATCATCTTCCCTCAAGCCTCCCCCCACCAATATATTTGAATTTACTCCATGATTTCCTATTGGAAATTTTACATAAAATTGCTGCTGGTCCGAGGTAGCTCCAGCAGTTAACTCTGAATGCAAATAAACCCTTGATTAAAAAGAAAAAGTCCATCTGGTCCCCTCTCTTTAGCCTTCTGCAAAGAGAGAGATAGAGTCTCCTATGAGATGACTGAATAATAAACGTGTATTGGGGCTTGATTCTTAGGCAAGACTTGCTTCTCCCACTGGGATAACATCTCTGGCTGGAAACGGGGTTGCTGGCAAAGGCATCCGGGTTTTAAATCGGATGGAGGTTTGCCCCAATGAACGAGGCAAGGATCGCCACCGGCTGAAAGGCCAGCTGTACCACAATCTTCAAGGTGACTCCTATTGGGGGGAAGGGACAATTCCGGCCAGAAGGGTACCGCTGGGCAGCGGCGAGGACAGTCCTTGCTGATGTAGCTTTAAGCATATCCACATGCGCCACTGACGTCGCCACAGCCGACATGTTCCGCATCTGAATTTTCCTTTGGCTCCAACCGCAGAGAGGCTGGAGAGGGGGGGAGGGCCCCACCATGCAGGTGGTCGTTTTCGACGCCTTGCGGCAGCAGGAGATCACAAAAGGTCTCCTTCATCGTCTGAGATGGCAGCTGCAAGTAAGCAAACAAAGGAGATGGTCAGCGTGGCACAAGAGAGAGATAAAACTACACACAGAGAGACGCTGGACGCTGTATGCAGGCTTTTGTACTGGGACATGGACCATTAAGTGGAAGTGGCCAGGATCCAGTGGACTAGGAAACAGATTCTGTTTTCCAAGAAAAGGGTCACTTGGGTCTTTGTGACTGACTGAATTGTGCCTTTAAGGTACGGGCTCGGTGATATATTTAGATTTTGCGATCTGAAAAGCCAAATTGCTTGTTGTTTGTTGTTAGGGCTGGCTGCTCCTGCAGAAAGCATTTCTGGCGGATTCTTTGTCTCTGTTCTGATGAATCGGTTGATTAAAGCAATGAAGTTTAAATAAAATATTCATAGTGGCAAGAATACAGTATTGCCCTCTTTTCAGACTCGAAGAAAAGTGTTAAGGACGCTTCCAACTTAACAAGAAAACACTGTAATAGTTGCACTTAGCTGAAATTGTTGGGAAAATTCAATCAAGAGAGGCCAGTATGAATTACAGCCCATTGTAATCAATGGGGCTAACAGCACGATGATATTGTTGGGAAAATATCATTACAAAGCCATTAATAGCTCACTGAAAGCAGAATAAATGCTCTGAGCCTCATTGATCACAATGTGCCTTAATTGATTAATCAGCTCAACTTTTGGTGATTTGGTCTAAACTTTGCACCATCTATGGATTTAGCCATTACAAAGTGCATGCTAAAAAACACAGAATGACATTTCTGTAAGCCTGATTCCTCTGTGATCCTCTACCATCCCTCTCTAATGGAAAAATATGATACGGGTGGGGGGAGAGGGATTCGAGGATGTACATGTTGACAACAAAAACGGGAGTTCATTCTTTTGATTTGGCTCCAATTTAAAGGTGGAAATCAGCTGTCGATTCTATTACAAGGTGGGTTTCTCCAATCCATTGTGGTCGGTTTGCTGGAATCGTGCTCCAGTTCTAACAACACACTTGAAACTGCTGGTGATAAAAGTTTTAACCATGGCACATGCATGCTTGTAACAGTGGCTTTTAACCCTCCTGATGAAATGTGCCACAGTCCCTGAATTTGGACCGCAAATATTTGCAGGGGAAATTAAAACACATACACAAAACGGTTAGCTTTCTAAACGGAGACCTTTCTGCACTACAAACAGTAGAGAATTGCTTGGTTAGTTTATCCACTGCAAACATAACCAACAGGGCAGGTTTTCTTTATCTGGCCCCTCCTGTTCCAAGATGCACTGCTGTTAGCTGGATATTGCTCACGCATGGCATGGCGCCGAGGCCTCTTTGTGTAATCATCCAGTGCCACATCAGCTCAAATGCCACATTTTCCAGTGGAATATACATAGGATGTGGCTTTATACACAGCCAGACCTTTGTCCCATCTCTAATGTGACTAGCAGCAGCTTTCCAGTCTCAAGCAGGAACAAAAAAGATCAACACCTGAGACCTCTTTCGCTGGGGATGCCAGAGATTTCTAAGATATTTTTCACCTCTCTACTATGCAGGGCAGTTCCCTCCACTCCCCACAAACACCCACAAGATTTTTTTCCAACTGGACTGAAGATGACCAGTAAGGAGAAGAAAAAGAGTTTGTTTTTATACCCTGATTTTCTCTACCTTTAAGGAGTCTCAAACCGGCTTACAATCGCCTTCCTTTCCTCTCTCCATCACAGACACCTTGTGAGGTAGGTGGGGCTGAGAGAGTTTGGAGAGAACTGTGAGTAGCCCAAGGTCAGCCAGCAGGCTTCATGTGTAGGAGTGGGGAAAGCAACCCGGTTCTCCAGATTAGAGTCCACCGCTCTTAACCACTACACCACGCTGGTTCTCCAAGAAGGAAGAGAAAGTGGCAGAATAGAAAAGATTAAAAATTCAGAGGAAATCAGGAAGAGGAAATGACCATATTCATGTTCTATTTCCTTTCCAAATCTCTTTATTCTGAAGGAGCAGCCTCCTTCAGTGATGTGATATACATGCCTAGGCAACCACTTTCCCTAAAAGAAAAGCAAACAAATGCTTATGCACACAAGGATGCAAACATATGGGTTTACTCCAGCGGCATTTCTCAAATGCAGGTCACTCACCGCCTTAAACTTTCACGGAAGCTGGAGGCATCATGAGTTGATTTACCCTAGAAAGGAAGCAAAAAAACGGAAACGTCAGTTGTAGAAATACTTCTCCTCCCCCCGGCTACCGAGAGTAGGTGTCTGCCTCGCCACCCGGCTGCACTGAGGCCCATTGTTGGCATGCCTCTTGGTTTGTTTTTGATAAGCAATCAGTTTTGAGATAGGAAAAAATAAAGCAAACGAGTAAGCAAAATTCATTGCCCAGCTGTGTTGTAAAGGAGGTGTTCCGCAAAGAGGTCATTTTGTTAGCACTTCACTGTTGAGTACTGGCAAGGGCCCAACCAGCCAACTCCGCAGAGCTTGCCCAGAGCAGAGCAAGGTCGCCTTTGGTTGCCAAAGCTTTGGCAGAGAACATGTTGATGGATGGTTCCTCTGACCGACACTTTGCAGTTCAATGGGTTTGCTACTCTCTCATCAGAACATAAGGCCATGCTGGATCAGATCCAGGCCCATCAAGTCCAGCAGTCTGTTCACACAGCGGCCAACCAGGTGCCTCTAGGAAGCCCACAAACAAGGCGACTGCAGCAGCACCATCCTGCCTGTGTTTCACAGAATCTAATATAATAAGCATGCTCCTCTGATCCTGGAGAGAACAGGTATGCATCATGACTAGTATCCATTTTTACATGAACAGCCCTCTCCTCCATGAACATGGCCACTCCCCTCTTAAAGCCTTCCAAGTTGGCAGCCATCACCACATCCTGGGGCAGGGAGTTCCACAATTTAACTACGCGTTGTGTGAAGAAATACTTCCTGTTATCTGTTCTGAATCTCTCACCCTCCAGCTTCAACAGATGACCCTGCGTTATGGTATTATGAGAGAGGGAGAAAAGTTCTCCCGACAATATTCTCTTTTATAACCGCAACAAGAAAATTTTAAGGCATTCCAAGCTCTTCTGTTCTTCAGCTCATACTGCTTTTCTGCTAAGAAGGTTGAGTTTCTCTCAAGCAAAGGTTCTCTTGTGTGCTCTGTGCTACAGCCATTAAAATTCTGCCCCAAGGAAAACTGGATCCCGTGACCTATCGAAACTGCACAGTGAGCACACATTTGCATTTCTCTTATTTTGCACAATTCATTCACGATTTTAGAAGTCACAGGGAGCCTCGTTCGCAACTAGTGAAAGTCTCACTTTCAAACATATCATCCCAGGTCCAAGGGCTAGAAGCTTGGGTTCTGGAATTGATTTTTTTTTTTTTTAATGGATTGGATCACAGTCCAAAAACATGGCAAAGGTCCCAGGGTTAAGATCCCTGAAATCTCCCCCAAACACCACGCCCCCCAATCCACATCGCTCCCCTAATCCCCCCTGGCTGCTTTTTAACGTTCTCATACAGGCTGTGAGACTCAACCCATGGACTCACAACTTGTGGAATTTGGCTCTCAAGCTGAACAAGGCAAGAGCATCACTGTGCTTCATGGGGGACAGCCTGTCACTTACTTGGGAAGAAATAGCTGCTTTATGAGAAGACCCTCCTAAGCATTTCTAATTTTTTTTCTTTGCCATTGCAAATATTTTTGTTTGTTAATAGGAATTGGAGGAGGAGGCAATCTTTCTGCAACTTCCTGGCAGAGGAAGAAATAGCTCTGATACTGTGTGTGTGTATAAAGTGCCGTCAAGTCGAAACTGCCTTATGGCGACCCCTTTTGGGGTTTTCATGGCAAGAGACTAACAGAGGTGGTTTGCCAGTGCTTTCTTTTGCACAGCAACCCTGGTATTCCTTGGTGGTCTCCCATCCAAATACTAACCAGGGCTGACCCTGCTTAGCTTCAGGCTAAGCAGATGAGGCTAGCCTGGGCCACCCAGGTCAGGGCAGCTCTAATATCACCCCCTTCTTTTTTTTAACAAGGAGGAAAACAAAATAAAAATTCTAGCTGCAGTCGCTTAAAATACATCCAATCCTTTCTGTTTGTCCCACATACAGTTTGCTGCTTGCAAAGATTCTCAGTCTTTCTCCCCAACTGGATGAGCTGCAACTCATTCCACAAATCCATGGGAACTGCTATAATTAAGGGCAGTGTGTAGCAGCAGTTATTTTATCCTGGACTGCATGCTTCAAAATGAGTCAAGAAGTTTTTTATATGCATGTGAAAGATCTAAACTGCTGCCATGCCAGGTTTACTGGAGAACGCAAAGGGTGTGTGTGCCCATAACCCTTCCACCCCCGGCTTCTCTTCCTCTGGTAAACCATTGGTTTCATCTGCACGCTGCAATTTTGCCCGGTGTTATTAAATGCTCCACTTGAAACGAACATTGCCTGAAAACCACCGCCCCTGAGCACCATCACTGCAAAGGTGTGGTTGTTCAAACAAGATGGCCGACCGATAACCTCACTGCGTAGCAGCTGCATCCCTGTGAAAAGGTGGACGTTTGTGGTACGGGGCAGTTGATCCCGCCCCATCTTTGCCAGCGTGGTGTAGAGGTTAAGAGTGGTGGTTTGGAGCGGTGGAATTCTGATCTGGAGAACCGGGTTCGATTCCCCACTCCTCCACATGAGCGGCGGACGCTAATCTTGGGAACCGGGTTAGTTTTCCCACTCCTACACATGAAGCCAGCTGGGTGACCTTGGGCTAGTCACAGTTCTCTCCAAACTCTCTCAGCCCCACCTACCTCATAGGGTGTCTGTTGTGGGGAGGGAAAGGGAAGGTGATTGTAAGCCGGTTTGATTCTGCCTTAAGTAGTAGAGAAAGTCGACATATAAAAACCAACGATATAGGTCTATATGCTTGTGGTAGAAAAGGGTCTGCACCATCCTTTGGAATTAGTGTGATGTGGGCATCTCTCCAATTAAATTGGATGTGTATAGATAGTCAACCGAAACATTTTCAATCAGTCGATACCAAAATTAACCAGCTAAAAACTGCAGGTGGACATGAAGGGATTTGGAAGAAGGGGAAGAGGAGGCAAAGGTTGACCACAGCTGAGCTAAAAATATTCCATCCAGTAACAAATCGCTTGATACGGCAGGACAGCAACTCCTGGCCTTCGAAGGAGCCGGGCCTGGTTCACGAACCAGAGGCCAGTTTGCCCAAAGGAAAATCCACTACCGATTAGACTGCTTAAAAATGCTGGCGTCAGAGGCAGTAGCAGAAGATACAGCTTCCGACAGCCTCAGATCCATGCCTGGGCATATAACGTGGCAGAGGGAGGCTTATTTTAGCAAAGCCCGGAAGGATGAAGGGAAAATGGGAAGAATAGGACATTAAAAGGAACAGTCCCCTGCCCTTTCGCCTGAGAATAAGCCCCGCTGAACTCAGTGGACTTCCCAAAATCCTCATGATGGAAATGTAAGAGAATAACAAATAAATTGAATGTTAAACCCCTGGCCAGTTTTATCACATTCTCCTTTGGCTAACAGAGTGGGTTTGTTTCCCCACTCCTCCACATGAGCGGTAGACTCTAATCTGGTGAACTGGATTTGTTTCCCCACTCATACACATGAAGCCAGCTGGGTGACCTAGTGCTAGTCACACTCTGTCATCCCCACCTACCTCACAGGGTGTCTGCTGTGGGGAGAGGAAGGGAAGGAGATTGTAAGCTGGTTTGATCCTCCTTAAAAGGTACAGAAAGTCGTCATATAAAAACCAGCTCTTCTAAATAAATAAAGCCTGTGCTGCTTGCAAGCCGTTGCTTCACCAACAGCACCACCCCACCGCAGACAGCCTGAGCCTTATCATTTGTGTCTATGACTGCATCTTCCCTTGGCACTTCCACACATGCCAAATAATGCACTTTCAATCCACTTTGTCACTTTACCGATCGTTTGCAAGTGGATTTTGCCAGTTCACACAGTAAAATCCAGCTTCACAGTGCATTGAAAGTGGATTGAAAATGCATTATTCGGCATGTGTGAAAGTGCCCTTTAAAGTGTGATCTGTATGAATTCCAAGATTCTAATCCTCACTTCTAAAACCTCCTCTCGTGCTCTCGACTTCCTTTCCCCGTGGTCTCCCCTTTACGCCTTAATTGTCCGCACAAGCTCAATTCCCTCTCCTCAAACTCCTTTTGATTCTCCTCCTTACTTGTCTCCAAAAAACGGCGGTTGAGAAATTACCTTTTGCTAACTTTAATTCAGGTGCTAAACCTGTTTTGCTTCAATAGCTGGGGAGAAACGCAGGTCTCTTCTCCCCGCCCCCCCAAGACATCAAGAGGATAACCGCAAGAAAAAAAGAAAACAAAATCAATAGTATTCTGTTCTGTCCTCCACAGGCAGTGAGGTTTTGAGGACGAGCCTTGTTAAGCACTGAGGACTTGGAATGAACTAAACCTCAAAAAGAACAAGGGACTGAAACCCCGCTAGCAAATTTGCCCAAGACCCCATCCCCTTATGCCATGTACATATATATTCACAGTCTGAAGCACAGCCCTTTGGCCACAGTGCTTCTCAAAAGCGGTCCACAACAACAATTAAAATATCCAATAAAACCACTGGTTTAAGACAACAAATCGACAGTTGCACGACTGAATCAACAGCCCAGCATCAAGGCTTTGAGGCCGTCCGGTAAGATCAAGCAGAAAAGGAACAACGCCATAGGCAAAAAGAAAGGGTGGGAGGGTATCAAGTGGACCTTAAGTAGGGAGGAAATCTGGCAGTTCAGAGGGACACCAGCTTTAAGGCCCCGGCTGTAGGTGATTCGAAGCCTGAAGTGCAAAGGAGTCATGTTTCCATAGCAGAACACCTGCATGGTATGTAAAATGTTTGTTTGGCGATTTCTAGCCTGCCCTCCCCGGCCGAAGCCAGGCTCAGGGTGGGTAGCATCATTTAATAGAGGATCTATTTGGCCAACATGGTCCTTGATGAACCTCTCTTCTATCCCAAGCTCCACGGCACACTCCCGCTGTTTAAGAGAAGTAATTGCACTGCGGGGTGTTAGATGCTTTACTGCCCCCCCACCCCGCAAAACAAGTGCAGAATTAGAACCAGTGTTTGCATATCTAAAGTAAAGGTAAAGCATTGCAACTGACTCGTGGTGACCCCATGAAGTTTCACGTCATTGGGTTTTCAAGACAAGAGATGAGCAGAGGTGGGTTTGCCATTGCCTTCCTCTGCATAGCATCCCCCATCTTCCTTGGTGGTCTTCCATCCAAGTACCCGCCCTGCTGAGCTTCCAAGCTCTGATGAGATCAGGCTAGCCTGGGCTATTAGGGCTGCTCCAGTTCACATATCTAAAAGCGCTAAAATTTGGATTCTGAACATGGGCACCAAGTATCATTCCAATATTTTCAGCGTGCGACAAGAGAGATCATGCGAAAGCACACACAGAATGCCAAGAGGTACGTTGAACCCAGGGTCTCGTTTTGGTTGGTTAAACCTAAAGCTCTTTTTCTGACAAAAAGGAGCTACCTTGTATAGAAAATCTGTCCTGTTTAAAAAAAGATATTTGACAGCTGTGCTCGCTGCAGCACATTTTCAAGATCTGCTTCTGGGTGTCTCCCGCTAAACCCACAAGCCCATATTGAAAGGATGAGGGTGGGAGGAAATTTACCCTTTTTCCATTCATTAATTATGCTAATCATGAGTATGGTATATGGCAGGGATATTAATGGTTGCTCTGATTCTTTTCTCTCTTTTTTTTACCGTTAAGTCACAGCTGACTTAGGGCAATCCCGTAGGGTTTTCAAGGCAAAAGACGTTCAGAGGTGGTTTTCCATTGCCTGCCTCTGCTTCAAGACCCTGGTATTCCTTGGAGGTTTCCCTTCCAAATACTTGCCAGGGTCGAGGCTGAGTGTGTGTAACTGGCCCAAGGTCACCCAGCAAGTTTCCACGGCAGAGCGAGGATTTGAACCTGGGTTTCCCAGATCTTAGTCCGACACCTGAACCACTACACCACACTGGCTCTCTGCTCTGATTCTACATAAACTCAAAATGTACACACAGGTATTATTCTCATTCTGTCTGTATAAGATGCCATACATTAGGCAACACCTGGATTAATTCATTAGTGAAGCCTGCAACCCCTGACCCCTAGCGAACCAGCCTTGCTTCTGATTAATGGGTTTAATCTTAAGTGTATGTGCCAGAACGTATTACAAACCAGTGTGCCCAAGGGCCCCATGCATATGCAGCCTTTCCGGTCGATCCGTCGGCTGCCTTCGGTGTGATAAACTGGGACCTGCTCTGCTTTAAATGGGGGAATAGAATTATCGACGAAAGGCACTGAATTCTGATTAGACTTTTGTACCCAGCAGCTGATATTAGAGTTTTTTTTAAAAAAGGCCTGTGGAAGAGAGTGATCATAATTTGCTGCATAGCTCTTAGTATTCGCCTCACAGGAGACAATTGTTATCAGAGGGTACAGAATGGCCTGGAAAGAGAAACTATTCATTGCACAAAGGTAGCCAATGCCTTATCTATAGAAGAGCTCGATTTGCTACAGCGGCACTGAAGTCAGAAAGGGTCCTTTATCACGGAAAATGGGGAGAGCGCAGGCATGAGGACATATGGCCAACAACCATGGCATTTACTCATGGATATACAACACTTTAGGTGCAAATAATTCCTTTGGGTGGGAGATTGGTAGGAGGGTAGCCTTACAGTCAATTTTTTTTTCTATCTCCTCTCTGAAGTCCTCCCTCTTTCTGCCATTTCAATTAGATGCTGGATGAGTTTCCAGGGCTTTTTCCTTTCTCAGTTGGAAAAGAGCAAGTTACCAGCCCTCTTGAGGGTCCTCTTCCATTTATATTTATCCTAAGCCATTGACAGACTGGTGGAAGAAAAACCCTAGCTTCGATTTGCATTAAAACCTGTCTCAAGTCGAATTAGGGCGTTGTTTACTCAGCGTGTTTTCACCTTGATTCCCTTTATCGAGTTTACTTTACCGGTCTTTTCATAAGAAGCAAGTTATTGGCGCGAGTGAATGGAAAACAAAGAAAGATCTCGAAGGCAAGGCTCAATCCCTGGTATTCACAGTTAACAGACCTCAGATAGCACGTATCCGGAAAATATTTCTCTACTTGACACTTTGGAGAGATGCTGCTCACCAGAGAAGAAAATACTGAGCTACCAAGAGTCTGACTATGTCTAAGGCAGGGGATTGAAGGGTTGTCATATAGAGCAGGGCTTCTTAAACTTTTCCCCCTCGTGACCCCTTTTCGCTCAAGAAAGTTTTACGCAACCCCGGGTATACAGGTATATAAAATAGGTATACAAATCAAACATTTACTAATACATCAAATTTTTCACGACTCCCAAATTCAGTTATGTGACCCCATATGGGGTCGCGACCCACAGTTTGAGAAGCTTTGATATAGAGGATGGTGCCAAGTTGTTTTCTGTTGCCTCAGAAGGTTGGACCAGAACCAATGGGTTGAAATTAAATCGAAAGAGTTTCCGTCTAGACATTAGGAAGAATTTTCTAACAGAGCGGTTCCTCAGTGGAACAGGCTTCCTTGGGAGGTGGTGGGCTCTCCTTCCCTGGAGGTTTTTAAGCAGAGGCTAGATGGCCATCTGTCAGCAATGCTGATTCTATGACCTTAGGCAGATCATGAGAGGGAGGGCACCTTGGCCATCTTCTGGGCATGGAGTAGGGGTCACTGGGGGTCCAGTAACACTTTAAAGACAAACAAAATTTCTGGTAGGATTTGAGCTTTCTTGAGTCACAGCTCACTTCAGATATGGCTAGAATGTGAGTCCATCTATCCTATCTGAATTCACTCTGAATTCACTCTTCTCTATTTAAGGATAGATAGCTTATACCCTGCCAGAAATTTTGTTACTTTACAGTGCTACTGGACTCTTGCTCGTTTCTACTGCTACAGACAGACAAACACGGCTACCCATCGTGATCTATCTGTATAAGGCAGTTTCCTAGATTTTTGGGTGCAGATAAAGGCCGTTCCTGATCCTTTTGCCACTCTTCTGCTTGCCTCTGCGGAAGTGCTCTTAGAACAAGCCCTGCTGCACCAAAACAGGTGGGAAGTGAATGCATTAGCCATGTGATAGAGAAACCAGCTTGGGGGGGGGGTTGTTGTTCCCAGGGAAAGACTTCGCACAGGGGTGATTGAGGGCTGAATAATATTCCTAGACAAGTCAGACAGTGCGAGTGGAAAGAGGAAGGATGTCAGAGGGGAGACAGAAATAAAAATAGACAGGTCTGTGCTCAGGAGTCTTTCACCGCCACCCCTTCTCTCCCCCCCCCCCGCCTCCATTTTGCATCTACAAGAAGGAAGTGAACCAGGAGGTTTTTTTGCTAGAAGGAGATGGCTCAGCCAGTGACCTTTGCTCAAAGACATTTGTCCCTAATGCCAGCCTTAAAGGGGATGGCACAGCTGCTGCCTCCCCGATGGGGGGTAATGAAGATGCTGCAAGCAAAGTTAGTTTCTCAAGCTTTCTACCAGTTTCTCTTGCCCATATTTTCTTCCCTCTAGTTACCCTCCTACAGTGGTCAAGAATCCATACTGAAAAACTAACACATTCAAGAAAAACACTTAAAACCACATGTAACAGGCTCAGACTCAACGATGCAGCTGCAGCAGGTTTATAAAGAAAGAAACTCTGGCTATTTAATCTGCTTGCATGATTTAATTTGATGTTGGGTCTCTTTCAGGGCAGAGTAATAAATGCCACCCTCCACACACTCACACACTGTATACACGTCACTTCTCTTCCTCGAAAATTGTTCTGCCAGGAACTCTGTTAAGAAATCCTCCAAGCGGTGCAATTCCTGAATGCAGATGCACGCAAGACAAAACCCAGGAACCACATCCATTTGTAGCACCGACTGGGGTTTGGATTTGAAAACTTAGGTGTCTGCAGAAATAGCACATCAAGAAATCCATGCATGACTTGGAGGGACAAGCCCACAAAGGCAAGCCTGAACGCCTTCCAAGGCACCAAACTCTCTGTCTTCTGCTTCTAGCAGAACCGTTTCCTCCCTACCTTCAGACCAGAGTCCAGAGTGTGTTCTTCTGTGTTAATGACAGTTATGTGGGCGCGGGGGGTTGATATGAATCGTGCTTGCAATGCTGGACATGGTTTGCTGGCGGTGGGGTCATGCCACCTCTAGAGCACTTTCAGCCCCCCGCGCTCAGGAACTGGCTGAATGTCTCTCATTCATGCAACACAACTGTGAGCCCTGTGTAAGCCTGTTGGTCTACAGAAGGAACAGGTGCTTGCAGAAGAGTATTTCAACCTCGTCCTCCATCTGCACGGAAGCTGTATTGCTTCCTCCCCCAGCAGTATTGCATCCTCCCACTCCTGAACAAGTATTTCTTTAACCCCACTCCTGATTTAGAAGCCAATCTTGTATGAGCTTGATTTGTGGCGTTGCTTTTTAAATCAATGGAGGCCAACAATGCCAATCCTCCTGAGCGAGTGGCTGTCAAGGAAAAAAACCGCGGTCATCTGCTAGCAGAGATGATCCCCCAAACCCCACCGTACACATAAATATTTTAAAGATTCTGGTTCTGCCTATTTTAACCTGTTACTATACTGTTTTAGATTGTAATGGCCTATGGCCTTATACAATAAACTTGACTTGACATAAATATTTGATGAAGTCCCACTCCTCCTTCCTAAAAACAACCCTGAAGAACCACCCTCTTTCGTAAGAAAAAAAGCGACAAGCATCTATCAGAGATGCTATAAAGCACGGACACCACCGGGGAAGGTAAGAGATTAAGGGGGTTACCGCACTTTGTATTCCCAGCGATGTATTAAGAGTTTGAAAATGTTATAAAAAACATCGCTTTAAAAGGGTTTTTGGATACCACAGCTTATAAATGGTTGGAAGACGTCTTGACAGCTAAAGGGGCTAAACAAAGTGCGAACAGTATTTTTTATAACGTTTTCGAACTCTTAATACATCGGTGGGAAAACACAGAAAGCGCGAACAGTATTTTTTACAACATTTTCAAACTGTTAATACATCGCTGGGAATACAAGTGCGGTAACCCTCATAAAATGTGGTTGGGAGCCACTCCTGTGGCTAGCAAAGCCAGAATAAATTAGGCAGATTTGCTTCATGTTCCGTGATTTAAGCAGATAACAGAAGCCAGCTTTTACTGGCACAGGATTAATCTCTTTAAACAAGGAGTATATTCTCCTGCGTAAAGGAAGAGGCCTGGAAATTGCCTTCCTGAGCAATGACAGGAATGCAAGGGTTAGAACCCTAAATTCATAATCCATTAAAAATAAAATTGTAGAGTACTGAAAAACATATTGCATAATGTAAAGGACACTCCCACAAAAGAGCACACGAGACCACGGGTTTTGGAACATTTGTCCATAAAAATCTGCCAGCTTCAAACTTTTTCTGTTCTTTTTTTTTAAAATGGAAAGTCAGATTTCCTCTTGGCATTGAAAATATTTACATATATGGTAGACTCCTTCCCCACTCCCACCTCTTGGCCAGTGAGTAGAAAAGAAAAGAAAAAACCACAACTAACCCCTAAAAAGCTCTTGTGGCTATCATGTGGTAGAACCTTCTGAGTTACTGGAGTTGCCAACAGGGAGGTGATCCAAATCAGTTTCTGTACTGAAAAACACATAGCCCAACATTTAATTTTTGTTTTGTTTTGACAAGGCTCAGAAATAATTTTCTTTTATGGCATGATTGTGCACCCTTGTGCGTATACAGACATAGAAGAAGAGTTGGTTTTTATATGCCAACTTTCTCTACCACTTAAGGGAGAATCAAACTGGCTATCACCTTCCCTCCCCCACCCCACAACAGACACCCTGTGAGGTCGGTGGGGCTGAGAGAGTCGGGAGAGAACTGTGACTAGCCCAAGGTCACCCAGCTGGCTTCATGTGGAGGAGTGGGGAAACAAATCCAGTTCACCAGATTAGCCTCCACTGCTCATGTGGAGGAGTGGGGAATTAAACCCGGTTCTCCAGATCAGAGTCCACTACTCCAAACCACCGCTCTTAACCACCACACCACCAGAGAACAAAATCTGGCACAGTGACAAAATACCCAAGTCAAAGCACTGGAATCTGCCATGTACCACTGGAATTTGTTTATATTCCTCTTTAACCAGACTTGAGCCATGAGTGCGCTGCAATTTAAATCGGTTTAAAAAAATGGTTTGGCTGCCACAGCTTGTTCATAAGTCCAAACTGTTCCAAACCCAGGGAAAGCGAATTTTATGAGGATGCGAATGTTTCTTGGTTAGGGATCACAGGCCCTTCCTGCAGAAAGATAAACCCTCAGCTCCTTTGTTCAGGAATCACAACAGGCTTGGAACAGGTTAAAATTGGCTCTTTGTCTTCAGAAATTCAGCTTAAATTGTGCATGAACCTAGCACGTGTACATGCACTGCTGTTCCCCCCACCTTTGCCCCCATCCTGCGTGGTGTAGAATGAAGGAATGGCAGCTTAAATCTAGCTCTAGTTATCCATGATGTACAAATGCAGAGACATGTGGCTTAACCAAAGTTAGATTTCCTTCCGCTAGTTCCAAACCAGGATTGGTTTAAACCAGTGGTTCCCAAAGTGGGCAGTACCACCCCCTGGGGGGGGGGGTTGGGATTACCTAGGGGGTCAAAAGAGGTAAGGGGGCAGCAGGGGCCCGCGAGAGGTGGGCCCCTTCAACTGTGTTGTTGGATAGGGTAGGGGCGTTGGGGTTGAGTTTGTGGAACCAAGGGGGCGATGGTCCGAAAAGTTTGGGAGCCACTGGTTTAAACTCTAATAATTCCAGTTTTTGTGTGGGGGAATGGACTAACTGTGGTTCAGCGGCGCACCCGCATCCATACTTCATGGATTACTGGAGTTGATCTTAAACTACCATTCTTTGTGTGGAAAGGACAGGAGAGGCAATGAAGGGACTAGTCACACACAAGCCAGGGTTGTACATTCTTTTTTGTAACCATGGTTAAAGTGAACATGTGAATGCAGCCTTAGGCTCAGTCCAGACAAAATGCAAGTTTGTAGTTAATTACATTAATTTGTGAAACCAGGGTGCAGCTCACAGATGATCATTCACACCCTGGTTTGCCTTGACAGATCCTAGTTTCATTAGATTTTCTCTGTAGCCTGGGAAGGCGCTGCCAGGATTAATAGGGTTGCCAACCTCCAGGTACTGGCGGCACGAGGGCTCAAATACAAAACCACACTGGGAATTGAACAAAGATCATATATTATGCTGAACTGCATTCACTCATGCATGGATTCCAGATCAGAACCATCTCCTCCCACCCATTTCCTTATGAGTTTGCTTGACATCCTCTTTGAGAACAATTTTTTTTGTTACCAAGATACATTTTTTCTTCAAATCAGTGGCGTTTCCATGGGGCAACTTGCGCCCCCTCCATTGCCAATATTTTCATGGCTCATTTTGAAAAGACTCATCTTTTTTCATCTTTCATTTTCTCCAATCAAGTACTCTGGTACAAACGGTACATTGATGACATCTGTGCTATACTGTCTGGCGTGGAATCCTACCAAGAGTTCTCCTTATGGCCTAATTCCCTACATGAATCTTTAACCTTTTCAGGCAACATCAATACTCAAGAGATCGCCTTTTTGGATGTCACTATTTTTAGACTTCATAACAACACTTTAGCCGTTAAACCCTATACCAAACCCACTGATTCTGGTTCCAATCTTCACTTTTCTTCATTTCACCCCTTACATCTGCGCTCCAATTTACCCTTCAGTCAGTTCCTGCGCATTAAAAGGAACTCCTCTAGAGAACAGGATTTCATTGCGGCTGCAGAGTCACTAAAATCTAGGTTCCTAAGAAGAGGTTACCCCCCTACAGTTGTTCAACAGTCCCTTGACAAGACCTTCTTAAAATCTCGAAGACAACTTCTTGAAAAAGATCCTTCCATCCCTTCTACCCGATCTCATCATTCTAGAGTGGTAGCCTCTTTCCAATTTTCACATCTAACATATGACATTAAAAAGATCTTGTCGCGCCATTGGCACTTACTTCAGCACATCCCTGATTGCAATTTGCCGCCACTACTGGGCATGAGGAAGACTGCCTCAATACGGGACATGCTTATAAAAACTGACGTGCTTCGAACCAAGGAAACACCTTTTACTACAGGTCATCATAAATGTGGGCATTGCTCCATGTGTCCCTTCAGTCTACCCATTAAAGAAGTGCATTCCACTTCTTCTAAATTTTCTTACACCTTACGGCAGTTTAGTAATTGTGGCACGCCCATGTCTGTATACGCGGTCCTCTGCCCGTGCCGTTTGATGTACGTTGGCTGCTCCTCTCGCCCCATCAGACTTAGGATCGGTGAGCATAGGGCACGGATCAGGGCACGGAATCTTGAGGCTCCGCTCGTCCAACATTATGTTCAAGCACATCATTCTGACACAGATTTATTATTTTTTGTTCTTTGGCAGTTTAAACCCAAACCTTATTGTACACAGGACGCCAAGAAAATATTACTCCAACAGGAATCCCGCCTAATTTACGCTTTCCAAACCCTTATCCCTAAGGGTTTGAACAATGAGTTTGATCTGTCATGCTTCATTTGAAATAATCCGCCCGTCAGGATGGCACTCTTTCATTTATCTATTTCCTTCTAGGTATGTCCCTTTAAAAGTCTCTGCATGTTAAGTGCATTCCAGATATAAACCCCTCCCTACACTCACCCTTACCGCAGATTCTAAGACAATGTGATACTATATGATGATTTTTGGGTAAGCTCTATCTGTATATGATGTTTATGGTTGCACTTATATGTCATTGGCATTGCATTCATTGTATTATTATTATTTTCTAATTATTTACTTCACAGCTGACGGTCTTCGAGACAACTTGCTTATCACCAAATTTGGATTAAAAGCTTTAGTTGCCTTATAATTTGGAGCTGAAGAAAGCCTTTGAAACGTGCACCAACGACTAGCCACACGTTCTCCCTTGTTTCCGTTTGTTGGACTTTAGTTTGTCACTACGGACCTTTTGAACTAGTGACTTGGACTTAGATGACGGGAATTTCCCGTTTGTACTTGATTGTTATTGGCTACATTGGGAGCTTTCTCCCTTATTTTCGTTGTGGTTTCTTTTTTGTGCTGAGCATGTTTATATTTATTTCTGTTTTGTACTGTATGCATGAGTGAATGCAGTTCAGCATAATATATGATCTTTGTTCAATTCCCAGTGTGGTTTTGTATTTGAGCCCTCGTGCCGCCATTTTCTTTAACGCAGTTAAATACGGCACAGGTGTGTTTGTTATTGTAACCTCCAGGTACTACCTGGAGATCTCCTGCTGTTACAACTGATCTCCAGCCGATAGAGATCAGTTCACCTGGAGAAAATGGCCGCTTTGGCAATTGGACTCTATGGCATTGAAGTTCTTCCCCTCTCCAAACCCCACCCTCCTCAGGCTCCGCCCCAAAAACCTCCCATCGGTGGCAAAGAGGGACCTGGATATCTGGATTCAAACCACAGTGTGAGACTAACGGTGGTTAATAAACAATCTTGAGATCCTGGGTTTTTGGACCTCACCAAACCATAGTTAGCGGAGCAGGGCTGGGCTTTCACCATTAATGAAATCATGGGTTTGCGTGATGTTTAAACCCGATCTTAGAGTGCTAACATAAAGCTGATTTTATCACGCACGATTTAAATTGTTAGCAGCCTTGGTGGCCTTTGTAAGGGTAGAAAGGAAGGATACAAATTCTGTAAATACATAAATAAAACTGGACAGGCGTTTTCTTGTATATAGAGAGACTGGGATTTCGTTGAACGGGATGCAGCTAGAGAACAGCCACCCCCACCCCGCTCCCTTCCTTTCCCTGGTTTTGAATACTTACTGTTGTTCAGCTTTGGCTCGATCGCTTAGGAAGAAGAGGGCCGTAGCGAGGAAAAACATTCCCCCCAGGACGACGACAAAAGGGCACAGCATGAGAGCGTAGCCTAAGCTGAGGAATTCCCAGAGCGGGGACTCTTTTGTGCTCTGGCGTATCAGGTCGGAGATCTGGAGAGGAAGCAGAGGAAGGTGGGGGGAGAGGTTAGCTTATTTCCAGGGGCTCCGATTGTCACAGGAGTGCAGTTTATTTAATATGACAAGGCAAAAGTGATTACTTCCTTACAGAGATGCGTGGGGAACTCTGCAGCAGAAAAATAACCCTTGTGACGAAAGGAGATCCTCCAGATAAACTAGCTCCCTCACTTTCAACTTGCAAGATGTATAGAAAGGTCCCCCCCAAGTTGGGTTGCCAACCTCCAGGTACTAGCTGGAGATCTCCTGCTATTACAACTGATCTCCAGCCAATAGAGATCAGTTCACCTGGAGAAAATGGCCACTTGGGCAATGGGACTCTATGGCGTTGAAGTCTCACCCCTCCCCAAACCCTGCCTTCCTCAAGCTCCGTCCAAAAAACCTCCCGCCGGTGGCAAAGAGAGACCTGGCAACTTTACCCCAAGCCTGGAGGGCTTTCATTGTCACTCTCACCAATGGAGGCCATTACACACCGCCCTGGTTCACACATGCATGCTCAGTGGCTCTATGCGCAATGCACTAAATGTGCAATTGAGTTGAAAGGTGTCAAGTGTGAGCATTTCTTTATGCCAGCCCTGGCCTTTGGTTGACGTTTATTCTTCTTCTTCTTATTTTTAATTATAAGGCTTTTCTGATTTTAAAGATTTAAAAAATTGTTTAGTTGCAGCTGTGTTGAATAGCTGGTTTATTCTGATTCCAGCTTGGGAAAATGTCATTGAGAGGAGGCTTAACTCCCCCCTCCCACCAATACTGTAATGCTGACCTGAATCAGGCCTCCATGCACTTGATAACTATGTGTTTAAAAAACAAATGCACACAGTCCTTAGTGGAGACTGAGGAGGCGAGTGTGAAGCTGGCAATAAGTGCTGGACGAGATCAGAGCCAGGGTTTGATGGGCCACTTGCTGGAGGCAACTCACACCGGAGTCAGGGTTGTTAATTTGCAAATAAATAAGCAAAAGCTTGTGTCTTTGTCCGATTGCTTCTTTTTAAAAAAAGGCTTAAAATAAAGCGAATTTTTGAAAAAACGAGATGGGCAGGAAATCTTGCACTGCATCCCGAGACATAAAACACACAAAGCTGCCTTATACTGAATCAGACCATCAGTCCATCAAAGTCAGTATTGTCTACTCAGACTGGCAGTGGCTCTCCAGGGTCTCGGGCAGAGGTCTTTCACATCACTTACTGTCTGATCCCTTAACTGGAGATGCTGGGGATTGAATCTGGGACCTTCTGCATGCAAAGCAGATGCTCTGCCACTTAGCCACGGCCCCTCCACATCTACAGTTCACCTAAACCTATCAGTGGTTTGGCTGGGGTGGTGGTGCATGGGGAGGGTGCTCCCTTGGTGCCGGGCAGAAGTCGACTGAACCCTAGCTGCAGTACATCGGGGGTGTTTGGTGAGACGCAGCACAATTTTGTGCAGAAAATATATATGATTCCCCCTGCCCCCCAAACAAACAAAAACCCAACAACAACCATACAGGGAGCTGTGGGAAATGGGGCCCTTCGAGGGGGTAGTCGTATTTTGAGCGAACTGTAATTGCTGCTGACACGTGCATGTCGGATTTAGATTGGAAGAGCAAATTAGCACACTAGACTCTTTAGGACCAAAGTTGCAAGGCAGATGTGTGAAGAGAGTAAACACTCAGAGGACTGCAAGGTCAATCAACAGGAATGTTAGTTAGCACTCCTTTATCCCCTTGCCTGATGGCTCCTAATTGTTAAACCTAATTACTCTTCTTGCACCTCTGCAGCTTGACACTGGAGCGGTCCCTCGGCATCTGCAACAGTCAGTGCTCCGCACAGCACAATGCTCATCTTGTCGGCAGAAGAGATGTGCCACAATCCTCTGTTTTTCATAGAATCATAGAGTTGGAAGGGACCACCAGGGTCATCTAGTCCAACCCCCTGCACAATACAGGAAATTCACAACTACCTCCTCCCCAAACCCCCAATGACCCCCCCCCTACTCCATGCCCAGAAGATGGCCAAGGTGCCCTCCCTCTCATGATCTCCCTAAGGTCATAGAATCAAGTTTTTGTTTTGTTTTTTGCCAATTTGGTCTCCGGAGTCCCCTCAGATTCACACATGAGAAAGCCCTCATGTTTTCTGGTGGGCAACCCAAGGACTTTGCATTCGTCTGTTTATAGTTCGCCTTTCTCACTGAGGCTCAAGGTAGACTGCATGAATGAATAATGCGTGGTGGAGTGGGAACTGAAGCAGAAGAGTTGGTTTTTATACCCTGCTTTTCTCTACCTTTAAGGAGTCTCAAAGCGGCTTACAATCACCTTCCCCTCCCCACAACAGACACCCTGTGAGGTAGGTGGGGCTGAGAGAGTTCTGAGAGAACTATGACTGGCCCTAGGTTACCTGGCAAGCTATGTGGAGGAGTGGGGAATCTAAGCGAGTTCTCCAGAGTCCACCGCTTATGTGGAGGAGCGGGGAATCAAAGCCAGTTCTCCATATTAGAGTCTGCGCTCTTAACCACTACACCACACTGGTTCTCTGATGGCGACCGCACCCATGGGATATTCCAGGCAAGAGATGAGGTGGTTTTGCCATTGCCTTCCTCTGTGTAGCAACCTCAGTCTTCCCTGGTGGTGTGCCATCCAATAGTAACCGAGGCCGACTCTGCTTAGCTCCCAAGCTCTGGGCTAACACGGGTGAACTACACAGTTAATAAGCAATTTAAAAGGAACGATACCGAACAATGCAATAAAAACATAAATACAAACAATGCAATAAAGCAAACAAACAGTGCACTAAATAAAAAAGCGAGCCCTTACAAATCCAATCAGGTAGGGACTCCCGGCGTCTCCCAGAAGGTGTGATGTGAAGCTCTGCAAAGCCACAGCTGTAGCCCGGCGTGTCGGGATGACCACATACTAAGAAGAAGAAAAAAGATACATCAAGAGATAAAGCTTGTGTGTGTGTGTTAAGTGCCGTTAGGTCGCTTCCGACTCATGGCGACCCTATGAATGAAAGTCCTCCAAAATGTCCTATCTTTGACAGCCTTGCTCAGATCCTGCAAATTGAAGGCTCTGGCTTCCTTTATTGAGTCAATCCATCTCTTGTTGGGTCTTCCTCTTTTCCTACTGCTCTCAACTTTTCCTAGCATGACTGTCTTTTCCAGTGACTCTTGTCATCTCATGACGTGACCAAAATACGATAGCCTCAGTTTAGTCATTTTAGCTTCTAGGGTCAGTTCAGGCTTGATTTGATCTATAACCCACTGATTTGTTTTTTTGGCAGTCCACAGTATCCGTAACACTCTCCTCCAACACCACATTTCAAAGGAATCTATTTTCTTTCTATCAGCTTTCTTCACTGTCCAGCTTTCACACCCATACACAGTAATAGGGAATACGATGGCATGAATTAATCTAGCCTTGGTGGAAAGTGACACATCCCTACACTTCAAAATATTTTCTAGCTCCTTCATGGCTGCCCTTCCCAGCCTCAATCTCCTTCTGATTTCTTGGCTGCAGTCTCCCTTTTGGTAGATGGTGGAGCTAAGGAATAGAAAGTCTTGAACAATTTCAATTTCCTCATTGTCAACCTTAAAGTTGTGTAATTCTCCTGTAGATAAAGCTTTGCTGTACTCTAAGCTCTCATAACAAGTGACAAGAGGGGAGGGATTTTTTTCCAGATGGTTGGCCCTAACCTAGATGGTCCAGCTAACCTGATCTCGTCAGATCTCAGAAGCTAAGGAGGGTTGGTCCTGGTTAGTACTTGGATGGGAGACCTCCAAGGAATACCAGTGTCGCTATGCAGAGGAGGAGGAGGAGGAAGAAGAAGGTGAGTGGGGCTTCTTTGTGAAGGGTGGGACAGAGAGAGCTCTAAGAGAACTGTGACTAGCCCAAAGTTACTCAGCTGGTTTCATGTATAGGAGTGCGGAAACCAACCCAGTTCACTAGATTAGAGTCCGCCGCTCATGTGGAGGAGTGGGGAATCAAACCCAGCTCTCTAGATGAGTCCCCCGCTCTTAACTACTACACCATGCTGGCTCCCTAGAGACTGGTCATAGCACTGGGTCAGGAGTAGCTGGAGCTCCTCACCCAATTCTGTGCCCAGAGAAGCAGCCCCACCCGTGTGATGCCACTGGGGGCTTCAGCAGTGGGGTCGCTGAGTAGACAAATCATCATGGGAAAGGTTTCCTGAAAGCAAATCATTGAACAGCAGTGTGGAAAATTCCAATTAACCAACAGCTTTGCTTTTGTGGGACTCGATTGATCAGAAAGGTTTGCATTCTGGGTTTTGTGTGTGTGTGTGTGCGCGCGCCATGAAGTCGCAGCCAGCTTGTGGCGACCCGTAGGGTTTTCAAGGCAAGAGACGTTTGGAGGAGGTTTGCCATTGCCTGCCTCCCCGAGGGTTGAGAGAACTGTGACTAGCCCAAAGTCACCCAGCAGGCTTCATGTGGAGAAGTGGGGAGTCGAACCTGGTTCTTCCGATTAGAGTCTGCCATTCTTAACCACCACACCGCACTGGCTCTTTTCATTCTGGGTTACCCTGCACTATTTATGCCGTTGCTAGGAAGATGTCGGTGGAGAAATTAATCACCCTGGATGCAAAAGGATGATGATGTATCTAAAATAATCTATCTTTTGTCTGAACGGGAAAAGCATGTAATCTACAGAATAGCAAGGTTTGGGGCAGCCATACAAAACCTTAGAAGTGAGTTTCTTAAAGCAACCATAATAAAAATGTAAAGGCAGCCCAAAGAGATTTAAAATGCTTGCTCCTTTTTCCTCATTCCAACACTATATTATGAAAGGGGCATAATTACATGCCCTTGCTGTTTCAAATGCTTCTTTGTTCATTACCCAAAAGTTGCTAATTGAAAGCAAATATAATTAAACAGAATGGTGCTCCTCTTTGCATCCCATTCTTTTATGAGTATTTTGATGACCCTTTTGGTTGATAATGAAAGTTGAAAACCACTGCCCTAGGGAAAAATAGTTAAAGGAAAGGGCCGCACAGGCTGCAGAAGCTGACAATTCCCTGACCGTTCAAATCCGTGGCCTTATCTCACTGGGCTTGGGGCCCTCAATATTCACAATACCATATACTGTATATGTTTTGGGCACAACATGAGCATTCATTTTTTTTAAATGGGGAAAACACTGAAATTCCCAGAAAAATTGGCCCACAATGTGCAAAATGTGGGGTTGGGCTGTGGCTCAAGAGCATCTGCTTGGCATGCAGAAGGTCCCTAGTTCAATCCCTGGCATCCCCAGTTAAAAGGACTAGGCAAGTAGGTGATGTGAAAGATCCCTGTCTGAGACCCTGTGCAAGACCCCTGTCTGAGACCCTGGAGAGCCACTGCCGGTCTGAGTAGACCATACTGACTTTGATGGACCCAAGGGTCTGATTCAGTATAAGGCAGCTTCATGTGTTCGTCATGGGTACACACAGAATCCAGAATTTAAAATAATTTATTCATACTGTAGAGACAGGAAACTTCTCTTCTCTCTCTCTCATAACAAGAAAATCCAGGGAGCACACACTAAAAATGACTGGCGATAGATTCAAGGCAAGCAAAAGAAAGGATTTCTTCATACAACATATAACTGACTTATGAAACTTGCTGCCACATTTAGGTAGATAGCTTTAAAGGAAAATGGACAAACTAATGGAGAATTAGGTGTTCTCTTCAATGGCTATAAGTCCTTGTCAGTTCAATACTAGTTGCTAGTTCAATACTAGTCAGTTGAATACTAGTTGCTAGGACAGCTTTGGTTCCTGCGTTCCCCGTGTAGAGGCCTTCTGGGGCATCTGACTGGCCACTAAGAACCAGGATGTACAACTAGCGGTTTGGTCCATTAGTTTGATCCAGCGGAGTTCTTCGGCATGTTCTTATTCTCTTAAGAAAACAGTAGCCAAGATGACAGAGGGAAATGGTAGTAAACAGAGGAGGCCGCGTTTTGTGCACCAGAGACTGAATTCCATACATATGTGGCAAGCCCCCAGCTGTTTTTATGTAACTCCATTAAAATAATACAAGAACGAGGGATGGGAGACTCCCTTCCCTTAAAAAAACCCCAGGGAAATAGAAAGAGCGCTTAGTAAAAACATCAGCTACTGCACGAGTTTGGAGACAATTACAGAGCCACACTGGCATTTCTAGTACGAAAATAGAGCCCAAACCAAAACCCCTGCCCACAGGGCTGGCTTTAAACGTCCCTGGCCAGGGATGAGAGTTGGTTGGTGAAGTCAGCCAGCTCTTGGAGAGGGAAGGGAGAGATTGCCTTGCTTCCTCTAAGTGGCACACACCACTCAGGAAGCCCCGAGAAAGACCGAGGGGGCGACTCTGGTAGGCCTCAACCAGAGCCTGAGGAAAGCTTTGGCCATGCCACCAATGTCCTCTCTTCCCACCACAAAAATCCGGCAGAGCTATTCGTAGCATCCCAGAGAACCAAAGTGGTGTTGGGGTTAGCGTGCTGGATTAGGGAGAGCCATGACCAAACTGCCTCTCTGCCATGCAGCTGACTGGGCAAACCGGGAGCAGTCGCCAGCTCTGAGGTCTACCTACCTCACAGGGGGGTGATGAGGATAAAACGCGAGAGGAACTATCCATGTACGCTGAACCACCCTGAACATCTTTGGAAGGAGGGTGAGATTAAAAATGTACATAAAGATAGAAGGAACACCGCTAAACCAACATTACGCATACTCGGCAGTGGCTGAAATCAACATGGAACACCTCCACTGGCAAAAAAAACCACATTGGTTTTCCACCTACAAGCAATGCAGTGTTACACTGACTCCTTCTAACATCCACGGTTTGTTTGCTTCTTTAGATATTTCACCTCACTTTTCTCCCCTCCCCCGTTTTATCCTCATAACAGCAACCCTGTGAGGAAGGTTGGGCTGAGAGAGAGTCTCTGGCCCAAGGTCACTAAATGAGCTTTTGTGGTAGAATGGGGTACTCGAACCCTCTCAGATCCTTGTCCAACCCAGGATCAGCTAACCACCACAACACACTGGCTCTCTTGCTTACAGTTAGGAGATTGAGAGCCGGCCACCGGACTGCAGATTCCTCCTTCCTTCCACCCTTCACCGCCCTGGATCCTGTTAGAATTAACCAGGGTTGCCTTTGATCCACAGTCAGCACTGTGAGCATGGAATGCACATGGCCCTGAGCTCGAGAGCACCCTGCTCCCACTCACCATCAGTATGTCGGCTGTAATGGCCCAGTTGGAGAAGAGGAGAGTTTCGCCGATGAAAATGCAGACCTGTTGGGGATGCACACAAAAAGTCCTTATTAGCTGTCCAAACTTAATATCGATGTTAAAGCCAAACTATACACAACACTGGAGTTCAGGGACTGGAACTCCAGATCTGTGCAGATGTGTTACTGACAAAGGGAAGAAGCTGGACAGGGCTGCAGAACTCAGGAAGGGGTTTTATTTATTTAAAACATCTGTATGCTCCCTTTTCAGCCCACTCAGGGTCTCTAAGGTGGCAAACAAACATTAAAACAGTGTTTAAAATACAGACAGACAAGACAGATAGATTTTTAAAAATTAAATAAAACACATAAACACATAGGCCTTTTCCGCATTCTCTTTTTCCTCCTCTCTAAGTTCCTGATTCTTCGGGGGGTTTTAAAGTTCCACACGTGTTTTACTCTCTCTAGTGGTCCATTCGATACAGCAGAAGATTAAATCTAGTTTATTTCCCCTGCTGACTTAAACAGCAGCTTTTTACTCTCGATAAAATCAGGTGTGATATTGAATCAACCACTAGGGGGAAGAAACCACGTGCAAAACTTAATAAAAAAAAACCCCACACACAAAACAGGAACTTTGAGACAAGGAAAAGGAGAATGTGGAAAAGCCCATAAACAGACACACAAACAGGGAAGAGGGCCAATGAGTTAGGGAATGCCTAAGCAAAACAAAAAAGTCTTCACCCTTTGGCAGAAGACAATGATAGAGGGAGACAAACGAATCTCCCCAGGGAGAGAGATCCAAAGTTTTGGAGCACAGCCAAGAAGGCCCTTTCTCAGGTTGCGACATGCCTAGCTTCAGACGGTAGGGGCACCCAAAGCAGGACCTCTGAAGATGACCAGAGCGGTCAGGTAGGCTCATATGGGAGTAGACAGCCATTCAGGTCCTCTTAACCATGTAAAGGTCCTTTTAACCATTTCTATGATCCAAAAATGTCCTCCCAGCTGCATTATCCCCTGGTAGAAGGCTAGGAGCCAAAGCTATGGGCGGGGGGAGGGTATTTTTGATCAGGGTAATGGTCTAGGGGAGGAGCCCCGTGGCACAGAGTGTTAAGCTGCAGTACTGCAGTCAAAAGCTCTGCTCATGACCTGAGTTCGATCCTGACGGAAGTCGGTTTCAGGTAGCCGGCTCAAGGTTGACTCAGCCTTCCATCCTTCCAAGGTCGGTGAAATGAGTACCCAGCTTGCTGGGGGTAAAGGGAAGATGACTGGGGAAGGCACTGGCAAACCACCCCGCAAACAAAGTCTGCCTTGGAAATGTCAGGATGTGACGTCACCCCATGGGTCAGGAATGACCCGGTGCTTGCACAGGGGACCTTTACCTAATGGTCTGGGGAGCGAAGAGTTAAAAAATTGATCCTTTATGTTACTGGGAAAACTCCCAGTGGGCTCCTGTTGCGAAGGGGTTGCTAGTAGTAAGGAGCGAGCTGACTGGCTCAGATTGCTTCAGGCCTGTTTTAACATCCCAATCCGCCCTGATCCCTTCTCCAGTGAGGCAGCCCTGATCATTCTCTCCCCCAGGGCTATGTTTAAGAAGCAAACATGATTTTCAATAGTAATAAATAATAATAACTCGCATTATTTATCCTGCTTCCAAATTATCCCTTAACAGTTCTCTACCTGCTAGGTCAAAACC
Organism: Euleptes europaea; assembly: GCF_029931775.1. Lineage (NCBI taxonomy): Eukaryota > Metazoa > Chordata > Lepidosauria > Squamata > Sphaerodactylidae > Euleptes > Euleptes europaea. The sequence continues at coordinate 21,665,217 of NC_079330.1, read as the reverse complement.
ATCCGTCAAATCAACTACAGTAATATATGAGTTCTTTGTGAAACTTGCTGCATATTTAGCTACTACATGGGCTGGAACGAAACAATGATCTATCACACGGCTCCCCTCCCTATAACCATCCTGTTCTTATGAATAAATCTGATGGTCATCACCTCAGGCTTATTTAACAAATTACACCTCTAGAGATTAGGTATGTCTGACAGATGAATGGGCATACTGGGATCATATTTCCACTTCATTTCTTATGTATTCCTCCAGAACACCACCCATTCCATAGCGAGCCTGACACATTTTAATATAAGTAAATAAATTCAGCCAACGTTGAGATTAAATTGCCCAGGGAGGAAGTATCCCATATAGACCAGCCTGGATGCCGAGGTGATCTTTGGAGGTTCTTAGGACCACAATCCAAAGAATGATGGGTGGCCGTGAAAGACAGAACGTTCTTGGGGGCAGTCCCATGACGCTGAAGCGCCAACAGAGATTCGCTTTGCTGGCGGCTCTTCAACGCTTGTAAACGCTTGTAGATTTTGTCCGGTTGCCAAATCGTGAATTGCTTTCTCAGAAGCGGCTTTTAATGATGGGAAACATTTTAGAAGTGACACCAGGTTGCAAATTGTGATGTGTTGGTTGTATTTTGCTTTTATATCATTTTGAGTATGTTGTTACTTGCCATAGGTGTCTGTGAGGATCAGAAGGGGGGACAGGTTTGTAAATCTTGTTAACAAACCAACAAATAATTAAGCCCGCCCTTGGCTACATAACCCTGTTCTAAGAGTCCAGCTATTCATTCCACTACAGCATGAGAATCCTGGATACAGGCATTTTTGAGCAAGTCTATCGGCACAATATTTCCAAACAGAATGTGCTCACTTTGTGTTCCTGTGCCATATTTTGGTAATTCTCGCAGTATTTCAAACGTTTTCATTATTATTACAGTACTTTTTAAAAAGATAATGCTATTGCATGCTTAATAGACCACAGTTTAGTGTAAGCAACTGTTATCTGTGCTGTGAAACCACAAAATTCGTGTGGCTCGCTTTATTGCGGTGGTCTGGAACCAAACCTGCAATATCTCCGAGGTATGCTTGTACTAAGAATCCTGAAACTGGAGGAAATTGGAGGAGATTAAAAATCACATACACAGGGAAGCAGGAGCAACCAACGGGTTTTCTCCATTCCTTGTTTATGCCCCGCCTTTTGAGAGGCTGATCTCCCCTGCACTTCTTTGTGCTACTCCCAATCTTCTAACAAACGCTGCTTGAAAGAGGTAAGTTGTGAACAGTCTCCTAGGGCTAACATAACACATAGCTCGGTTTTGAGTTCCTTCTCCGGGTAGTGCTAGGAGTCTGGACAAAATGTTTGGAACTTGGAAAGCTAAGTAAGTTAGAGAAGCTCGAGTCATATAGCAACAATGCACTTCAGTCTTTCCCATCTATACGTACATAGGCTCCCACGATGCTGCTCTTGGCTGCGACGAAGATTAGACAGGTGAAGATGGCTGACCCCAGCATCCCCACGGCGCACACAAGAGGGTCCGCTCGCTGAGTTTTCAACCGACACCACTTGGTAGCCCCGGCTCCGGTGATCACACCCAGGAAACCGGTGAAGCAGGTGATGGCTCCAAAAATCAAACTAAGGACATAAAATGTTCCAAAGAAAAATCTATGAGCATAATTTTTATATACGAACAGTAAGGTGAAAGACAGGTGGTTGCTTTTTAAAGAGGAATTAAAAGGATGACTGAAGGGTTTAAAAGTTGATTGACAAAATCCTGAAAATGTAATTGACAAGTATTATTAACTTGTTAATTAAATGTATTAACTTCAAGGTCAATCGAAGGACCGTCTCTGCACTTTGCTTGGAAATTCTACCATCTTTCAAAATTAAGATAAATCATCACGCGCCTCAAGTTGAAAAATAACCCACTGCAGGGCTACTACAATATGCAAATACATTTAAATTTAATCAGCCAAAAACACTATATTGCATTTCAGTCAAGGTCCCTCCTCTACCATTTACTTATTATCGGTTCTTGGTAAAGTCATATTGCTCAAGCCTCAGTTCCACCACCTGTTAAAAAAGTGGGGTTCCTACCATACAGGGCTGTTGTGAGAATTAACTAAGAGTTAAGGACTAAAGCACATTAAAAACTGAGGAAAAAAGGAAAAGTGGGAAGCAAACTGTTGAAGTAAATAATGCGTAACACACTGTATAAAATGAGTAGTTGGGAGGAAATACAGGTTGCTTTACACATGGATATACAGGGACTGACTGATTAAAAAGTTTTATATGCCGCTTTTACTACCACTTAGTACTTTAAGGGGGCTTACAAACGCGTTTGAATAAAATCCCTTTCAATCTCACATGGGATCGGTCCGCCATATGCTAGAATGAGGGAAAGGACTCATTTGCCCTACATAATCTCTTCTCCAAAGAATGATCTCTGGACCTTTGGTGACCCCCCCCAATGGGCACGATGCCAACATAGTTCTGGTGATGAGGCAAAGACCAAGCCCTCCCGCAATGCCCCTGCCCTCCCTCCCCCAACAAATCTGAAAGCAGACCAGATCATAGAATCATAGCGGTGGAAGGGACCTCAAGGGTCATCCAGTCCAACCCCCTGCACAATGCAGGAAATTCGCAAATGCCTCCTCCCCACACTCCCAGTGACCCCTGCTCCATGTCCAGAAGATGGGGGGGGGGGAACCCTCCAGGATCCCTGGCCAATCTGGCCTGAAGGAAAATTGCTTCCTGACCCCAAAGTGGCGATCGGCATTTCCCTGGGCATGTAAGACAGGGCCACGAGAGCCAAGCACTGATGCAACCCTCCCTGCCCTCCCTCTCATGATCTGCTTAAGTTCACAATAAGGGAGGTCAGAGTAGCTCTTCATCCAGACAGTTGATTTGATGACATATTAATAACCCCTTTATGTCTTGCAGCTGAACATGTAAACTGACCCCACTAAAAAGCATTACTTTGTTTGAAGCGACATGAAGGTTCCAGTTCTGGCATTACCTCCACAAAGATTTATCCGTGCCAGAAGCCACCCATGGTGACCAAGTGGTGGATCAGAGTCCATACAACCAGCAAGCCTCACCTGTCCTTGGTCCCACAGGGCTGCGACGTGCAGGTCTCTGCTGTTTTCTGGACCACCTGTGCTCTGTGGAGGTAGAGGGGGATCCACATCCCCAGAGCCCCCGTGGCGAAGGAGACGGCCGAGGTAGCCAGGGAGGAGAACACGTAGCTGCGACTGTGGGGACAAAAGGGTTTGCGTGTGTGAGGAAAGATTGTAGGTCATTTTGAATGCAGTTTCACCATCACGATTTCCTCCAAAGAATCCTGAGATCTGTAAGGGTGCTCTGAATTCTCTGTAGGATGTCCCTCACATTTCTCAGGATTTCCTAGGAAGAAAGAGAGGCTATTAAGACAGTTTAAGTCTGTGGGTGCAGACGATCCCAAAGTCCCCCAGGTTAGGACTGCCTCACTGCAGTGGCATGTACAGCACCTAGCACACTGCTAGTGTTGAATGGCAACATTCATAATTGCCACCATGGGAGACATATGGGCAGTCTAATGCAATACTCAAGGCTCATGCATTTGGGGGAGGGCACAATTTTGCCCTTTGCTTGAATTTGCACAACAGGAAAGTCCAAAGTTTCTAACGAAGGAAACTTACCGACTTCAAAAAATTAGCAGCAACAGTACCTGAGGTCTCATGTCTAAAATGCATTCCCTGCTACTAGCCGGCTCTATCATCTGAATCTCCCAACCCAATTCCTGGGTCTACTAGAAAAATTCTACTGGAAGTACATAACAAAATGTTGAGGTGTTATGAGCATATGTGGCATAGAACTGTAGCTTATGAACTAGATGCCCAAACAAGGAACATGAAGATCATTGTTCTATGGAATTATATATCCATGCAGGAAGATTTTTGCTCTCTGTCAGTTTGCAGATTAGATAAAATTGTTTTAAAATGGTACAGCAGTGACATACGATTCCATGGAGAATCTCTAAGATATACAGCATGATTGGAACAGTGCCAACCATTGCCTGCAAAGAAAACTGGCTACACTGAAAGGCTACAAGGAGGGAATACACTGGGAATCCCATTGGCTCCCAATGCTCTGTTATACTGTGAAGGAGATGTTTGGGTGAATTAGCTTATGAATACCTATGCTACATACATAACTGTATTTGAAGCATGTTGATTATCTTTAACTTTGTATTTTCCTTAAGCAACTATGGCAAAACTGGCATCTTTTATACATATACATAAAAGGACAATCTCAGAATTTCAAGAAAAATGCGATGTGCTTTTCAATTATATAGCTAGAAATTTGGAACATTATTGAATTAAATTGAGACAGAATGAGGAAGATTTAGGTAGTATATGTTTAATAAACAAGTAATCAATACATGACTAGATATGGAAAAATATGTGGAGAACAAAGAATACACATGAACACATGAAGCTGCCTTATACTGAACCAGACCCTTGGTCCATCAAAGTCAGTATTGTCTACTCAAGACTGGCAGCAGCTCTCCAGGGTCTCAGGCAGAGAGGTCTTTCACATCACCTACTTGCCTAGTCCCTTTAACTGGAGATGCCGGAGATTGAACCTGGGACCTTCTGCATGCCAAGCAGATGCTCTACAAACTGAGCCACAGCCCCTCACCCCAAATGTAATGTAATGCAATGCAAAGAGTGATATAATTCAAAGAAGTTGCTAATTGAATTGTAACTTTGAGTGGTAAGCTTCACGCTGATAATTACATAGTGCTTAAGCTTTAAAGCTTTAATGTTTGTTTGTTGGTGCTTGTTAAAAATAAAATTTTATACCAACCCCCCTCCGCCTTTGTATTTTTCTAAAGTAAAAAAGATTTGTCAGCTATGCAATAAGGATACAATTAAAAGAAAAAAAAGAATGGGCCCTGCTTGGGCACAGCCTGCTTACTTTCTTATTAGGGCCTTCATGTCTCTCAGCCAGGAGGTCCGAGCCTTCAACTGCGCCCCCAGCTGTTCAGCATTGCCTCTCTTAGCAGCAGGAACAAATATCAAGATGAGAGTCCCCGTGATCATTCCTAAAAGTGGAGACACCTGAAAAAGAGAGAGGGAAGAAGGAAGGGCCAGTGGTGAGTACTGTCTGGCTATGCCTTTTTTTAAAACACAGGTAATAGTGTGACCGTGACCTCCTGAGCCAATCTAACAGCCCCCTCAACATAGAATCATAGAGTTGGAAGGGACCACCAAGGTCATCTAGTCCAACATGAAAAATAAGAAGAGCTGGTTTTTATATGCTGACTTTCTCTACCACTCTAGGAAGAATCAAACCAGCTTACCATCACCTTCCCTTCCCCTCCCCACAACAGACACCCTGTGAGGTAGGTGGGGCTGAGAGAGCTGTGACTAGCCCAAGGTGCATGGGTTGAACTCAATGGTTGAGCGATTTTAGACTTATATTTATGTTGATTCCAATTATGTATTATATTTTAAAATCATGCTCTCAGAGGCTTTTTATGAGTGAGTGATTACTCATGACAAGTATTTATTGGGGTATATACTTGCTATCCTTTTTATGTATATATATGTATATTTATGTATATCTTTTATTTGCAGGTCTTGGACCGTATTAAACTTATTGAATTGACTAGCCCAAGGTCCCCCAGCTGGCTTCATGTGCAGGAGCGGGGAAACAAATCCAGTTCACCAGATTAGCCTCCGCTGCTCATGTGGAGGAGTGGGGAATCAAACCCGGTTCTCCAGATCAGAGTCCACTGCTCCAAACCACTGCTCTTAACCACCACACCACCAGAGAAGAAAATCTGGCACAGTGACAAAATACCCAAGTCAAAGCACTGGAATCTGCTATATACCACTGGAATTTGTTTATATGCCTCTTTAACCAGACTTGAGCCATGAGTGCGCTGCCATTGAAATCGGTTTGAAAAAATGGTTTGACTGCCACAGCTTGTTTATAAGTCCAAACTGTTCCAAATCCAGGGAAAGCTAATTTTGTGAGGATGCAAATGTTTCTTGGTTAGGGATCACAGGCCCTTCCTGCAGAACGATAAACCCTCAGCTCCTTTGTTCAGGAATCACAACAGGCTTGAAACTGGTTAAAATTGGCTCTTTGTCTTCAGAAATTCAGCTTAAATTGTGCATGAAGTGGGGAATCAAACCCGGTTCTCCAGATCAGAGTCCACTGCTCCATACCACCACTCTTAACCACTACACCACACTGGTTTTTACCCCCCAGAACAACATATAGACAAAACTTCCTCTGGAAGCGTCCAAGCAAAGGCTGGACAGTCATCTGGACAGTCATCATGCTCTAGCTTCTTTGGATTTCCTGTGTCTGCGCAAGCGGCTGGGCTAGATGGTCTATAAGGGCCCCTTCCAACTCTATGACCTTTCAGGAAACATTGCAGGCCCCCTTGTCTCATGGAAAACGTTGTCCAAAAAAATTCAGCCCAGCTGAGCTTCATGGAGAGTTGGCCAGAATGCGGCCTAGCCCATCTCATGACCGCAGAGAGGGTATGCACGTGGGTCTACGAAAGGAGGCATTAGCATGGCTTCACTAGAAGGACTCTCCCACAGAGTAATATTTTATTTATCTCCATTCGATCAAACATGCATTGAATGCTTATAGCAAAATGCTTGCTCTTTGCGGTTCCTTTGGTCTCCCAAACTTAATTTTCAGTCATCCCATTTTGGAGCTAGAAGAGCTACATGCTTCCTGGAAAAGTATGTTTTTTGGGGAACTCTGTGCCATTTATTCAAGTCCAGGCTTGCACACCAGAATCCCATACATGCCTGTTTCCTGTGGCCTGGCTTATGACTGCAGTTCCCTACAACAAATTGCATTTTTGCCTTGTTGATGAGGTTTTAAAGAGAACTGTCAACTGCGTGAAGAATTCAAGTTGATCAATCAGTTAGCAGGCAGATGGTTCACAGGCAAATTAATTCGTTACATTTAATTAATTCACATATTATAAATTTGCATATTACACATTTGCTAATGATGTACTTAAACACATTTTGCAATATGCAGATTAAATATATTTTCATGTTGCTAATTGGCTAGTATGGAATACTTTTCTGAGATGCTGAAAGAAGGGTAAGTTAATTTAACAGACTATCACTCATTGTTAGGAGGAAAGGCATTCTCTTTTCCATTCCATATAACAGTTAATAGTCCAGAATGGAAACACACACACCCCCAACACACTAACAAGTCCTTTACATTGACAGCCAATGTAGCGTAGTGGTTAGAGTGCTCGATTAGGATCTGGGAGACACACGTTCAAGACCCCACTCAGCAATGGAAGGTTGGCTAGATGACCATGGGCCAGTCACACACTCTTAGCCTAACCTACCTCACAGGGTTGTTGTGAGAGAAAAAAATAGATGAGATATCAATATAATTCCCCCATGGGATTCATTAGGATCTGAATATACAGAAATATCATGGCCTGAATTTCTCATTTGCAGATGGAGGTGGGAGAAAGCCAAGATATGACAGATAGAGATGTCTATTTAGCGTTAAAAGTATGACCCTTTCAACAGCCACAAATGATCCCGCCACGAGATTCCACTCCCTGAAACGGCATTAACGAGAAAAGGACGGAGCATCACTTTGTGCTGGCAAAACTCCAGTTGGGGGTCGAAGGTCAGGAAACAGTACTGCTGGCCCGTTTCCTGTGGGCTATTTTGGCCAAGACATCTTTTTTATCCATGCATTGTGCACTATTCTTCTCCGCGCATTCTTTCACAACCCCCGAGGAAATAAAATAGAAGGAAACAGAATGTCTGGATGCAGGAAAATAAGTGCGAAGTGAGGCGAAGCGTCGTTCCACCCAACCCCGCCGCCAAACCTCCCGAAAACAGGAAAGCATCCTTGGCTCTGTTTATTGACAGCCAATGAAACTAAGAGACAGCAGAGTTAATGTCTGGCTGCAATCTTTGCTTTCCTGCCCTGACAATAATCTACTAAGAACTGGTAATATCCTGAACACTCACAGATCATACGGTTCAGCAAGGCTACACCATGTGCTGTTTAGCCTAGATTCAGTTTTCCTGACAAGCAGCTTATTATCATAATGTATATAAACTGGGATGGAGCTAGAAAAGATTCTGAAGTGTAAGGATGTGTCACTGGCAACCAAGATCAAGTTAATTCATGCCATCGTATTCCCTATTACTACATATGGGTGTGAAAGCTGGACGTTGAAGAAAGCTGATAGGAAGAAAGTAAATTCCTTTGAAATGTGGTGTTGGAAGAGAGTGTTACGGATACCATAAAAAAAAGTAAAAGGTAAAGGTCCCCTGTGCAAGCACCGGGTCATTCCTGACCCATGGGGTGACGTCACATCCCGACGTTTACTAGGCAGACTTGGTTTACGGGGTGGTTTGCCAGTGCCTTCCCCAGTCATCTTCCCTTGACCCCCAGCAAGCTGGGTACTCATTTTACCGACCTCAGAAAGATGGAAGGTGGAGTCAACCTTGAGCTGGCCACCTGAAACTGACTTCCGTTGGGATCGAACTTAGTTCGTGAGCAGAGCTTGGACTGCAGTACTGCAGCTTACCACTCTGCGCCATGGGGCTCTTTACGGATACCATGGACCACCAAAAAAACAAAAACAAATCAGTGGGTTCTAGATCTGAACTGACCCTAGAAGTTAAAATGACCAAACTGAGGCTATTGTACTATTGTCACATTATGAGAAGACAAGAGTCACTAGAAATGACAATCAGGCTAGGAAAAGTGGAAGGCAGCAGGGAAAGAGGAAGATCCAACTGGAGATGGATTGACTCTATAAAGGAAGCCACAGACCTGAATTTGCAAGACGTTTTGGAGGGCATTGATTCGTAGGGTCGCCATGAGTCAGAAGCGACTTGACAGCACACACACATATAGCACCATATACACACATGGCAGCGATAATAGCCCAGACTAGCCTGAGCTTGCTCAGAATTTATGCAGGGTTTGTACTCGGATGGGATACCACCAAGGAAGACTGGGGATTCTATGCAGAGAGAGGCAATGGCAAACCCACCTCTGCTCATCTCGTGCCTTGAAAACCCCACGAGGTGGAACTCCATGGGGTTGCCATGAGCCGGTTGCGACTTGATGGCACACTTTACTTTTATATAGCACCGTTTACACACACACACGGCACCTTGCTAAAGCACAGGGTCCCTGACCCCAAGAAGCTTACAATTAAAATATGGCATAGGGGAGAAAACAAACTTAGGCCAGGGTGGTGGGGATATGCGCGGGGAAGCAGCAGGTGTGAGGGACTAAAAACCATTGTCGTTATCATTGCGATGTTCAAACCCCCTCCACACCTACAGTCCGAAGTGGTACAGCCCAGCAGCGGATTCATGGTGTGGGGTTCCCGCTTGCCCTTTCCGGCTCTCACGCCCATTCCTCTGAATCAAGCTGTTTCTGGACTGTACCACTTCAGGCTATTGGCAGGAGACAGAAGGGTCAGGTCTGAAGACTCACCATAAACGGAAAAAAAACATTTCCAGAGGTAGAAAAACTATCATGACAAGGAGAAGGCTAGGTGGAAATATGTCATTGGCAAGGCACAAGTGCTTACCCATGGGACTTGCACACAGTCTCACTTAGTGATATCACCCACATAAAGCAATGGCGCGTGCTCAGCACCAGCACCCTAGAGATTGGTACCCCACACCAGAGTTGAGCTGAAGTGCTAATTCAGCATGCACAGCTACTTCGCATGAGTTCAAACAAGACCCTGTGCGAACCCCACATATAGGTTTGTTCTCCTCGTTCTTGTCACATTTAAAATCGAACCTCAGTCCTCTTTCCTGGCATGTTAGCTTTCTACATGCAAGGTGATGCCTGGGCATTTTAGCTGTTTGAAAGGAGGCATTAAAACGCGTGACTTTCTTCTCCTCCCCACTGCGCGTCGGGAAGTGGTACAGCCTGGGAAAGCATTCTCACTTACTAAATACAGAAACCAGGCCTCGGTCAGCAATAAAGGATCTTTAATACAGATGTTTAAACAAAACATTTTAAAATTGGCTGCTACTCACCCGCAGGGCCCAGTGCCAGTCACCGGCTACTTGCTTGACGCTTGATCCAGTGATATACCCTAAACCGCTGAAGAGACAAAACAAAACCAAATCCAAGCTTGTTAGGGGAAGATAAAGCACTATTCCTTTCACTTGTTCACGCTTCCTAGCGTGCCCAGTCCCCCAGTGCATCTAGAAAAGGAAGCAGTACAATCTAACATGTATAAAACAGAAACAGATTAAAACACTGGGGGTTTAACACTCCAGAGATGTAAAAAAACATCCACCCAGCAGCTTAAATGGCAATATTAAAAGCCTGTTCAAGCGCCTCTGGAGAAGTTCCACTTTTCTGATCTTCATGAGGCAGGGAATTCCACAGCTGCGAACTCCCAGAACAGTGCGACTGTTGTGAGCCCATCAACAACTGCAAAAACCATAGGAGCACGGTGATCAATGTCAGATGAAGAAGAAATCTCCTAGAAATCTGTGTTTTTAAAAAAATTAAAACCCAACATTTTTCTAGCTCCCAAGAGGAAGATGACAAGACGGCAAATGTTCAATCAGGATTATAGATGTTCTACCTGTTGTAATGGTTATTCTTTCTCTCCATAGAAATACTAGGGGAGGGGCTGTGGCTCAGTGGTAGAGCCTCTGCTTGGCATGCAGAAGGTCCCAGGTTCAATCCCTGGCATCTACAGTTAAAGGGACCAGGCAAGGAGGTGATGTGAAAAACCTCTCTGCCTGAGACCCAGGAGAGCTGCTGCTGGTCTGAGTAGACAATGCTGACTTTGATGGACTAAGGGTCTGATTCAATATAAGGCAGCTTCATGTGTTCATGTGTAGGAGCCACAGTTCTGTAAGGGGAGGTCTCAGAACCTGCATTTTCCAGGATTCTTTGGGAGAAGGCAGGACGGTTAACCAGGCCTACAACCGACAGCAATTTGTAATGCAGATATGCCCTGATTGGAGGCAGCTCTCCATGCAAAGGCCTTTCTCATCCATATAAGCCTTTAATCAGAGAGACCTGGCACCCTGTGATTTCTTAATGCTAGTACCTTTCAGCTATTCTTAAACGAATACATAAGCTTAGGGGAGACTCATTTGGGAGGCTTATGCTTGTACATTACATGAATAAGCAAAGATTTGCGTAAATTTGCTATCACATGACAGGGATAAATTGTGCATCGAGGCATTGGAATGAGCTACAAATGCAGTTATTTGAATACTTTGTATTGCAACTGTAATGCAAGTATTTCTTTAACAGCTGAGTGTTCAAATGAAGGGAGGGTGTTGAAGATGTATCTCACCTGGAGTGATGTTGGGTCAAGGGCCAATCTTGCAAAACAGGGTATTCTAACATTAAACACCATCTCGCCCAAAAATCCTGGGAGCCAGCGTGGTATAGCGGTTAAGAGTGGTGGACTCTAATCTGGAGAACCGGGTTCGATTCCCCACTCCTCTGCATGAAGCCCGCTGAGTGACCTAGGGCCGGTCGCTCTTCTTTCAGAACTCTGTCAGCCCACATGGAGGCAGGCAATGGCAAACCACCCCTGAATGTCTCTTGCCTTGAAAATCCAACAGGGCTGCCATAAGCCAGCTGTGACTTGATGGCACATGCACACACCCAAAGTATGAAGGAATAGAGTTCAACAACAGATACACCTCATATCACTTTTAGGTCTATCTAAGGATAATTTATTAAGCATGGGGAAAAGGAAATCTATATCAGTTATTAAGAGCTATACAAAAAAGTGGATTATTCCAGCTCCACAATGCGTGCTCGAAGAGTACGCTCTACTCAGTTCTTAGGTATCCTTCCTCCTCTGCGAACTCCACCATATTTCAGTAACTTAACAGTCCCGGGTTTCCGAAGAGCCTATATGCTTGCTCGTTTGAACGCCGCGCCTTCAGCAATGCTAAATGGAAGATTTGGAAATTTACCCTACCCTGAAAGACTTTGCTCATGTAATGATGAAGACAATTGATACACTTTCTCACATGATGCTGGAGTGTCCCCACTTTGAACTCCAATGTGATCAATGGATCACTCCTATTTTAATGAAATTATCTACCACCACAACAGATGATAAAATAGTCCCCTTTTTGCTGGTGGATAGAGATCCAAGTATCCACCATATTTCCCTTAAATATAATTTTTTTTTAAAAAAACTCCCCATTAACTGCTCAAGACCCGTAGGTCATGGGAGCTTGAAAGGAAAAAGTAAAGGTACACCTCATAAAGCTACCAAGAGTGAACTATGGAGCGTACAGCAGAGGTATGTAAGGTGTAAGCCAGGCAGACTTCAGCCAAAATCTCCACTCCTTCATGAAACTCACCAGGTGATCTAAAGCCAGTCACTCAGCCTCATCCTAACCTAACAGGGCTGTTGTGACAATCAAATGCAGAGGCAAGGGAACCACATACCCAGGAAGGGAGAGATAAATAATGTGATATATGGGAAGAAGGTCTGAAGGCCCAGGGCCTCTGATTCAGGGAACTCTGCTCCTGTTTTTAAAACACACAGGAAAGGCACAAATTCCCTGTTCAGTTTCCTGGAGTTCTCCGCAGGAAAAAGCTGCCTTTATCAATATTACAAGCCCTGGGATGCATTTTTTCCCCTGAAGAGCAAAAGGAATGCTTTCAACTCTTTGTTTCAAGGCTGCACATGACAAGTCTGGGATAGTGTGTTCAACTATCCCGTCACACAGATGTTTTGTCACCCGGCCGATTACTGGAAAGATTTCCCTTGGTGGAAACCGAGACTCACAACACCGACTGGCTCTGCAGGAAACAGCCCTGCCAGCTGGAATTTGGAGCCGAGCCTTGCATGCCCACCCTGTCTGCAACTTTACCCTGCTGGGGTCAGGCATTGTGAAGGCAGCAAATTCCTTCTGGCTACAGAATCAGATACGGCATCAAGCTGATAAAGGAAACTTGTCAAGCGGAAAGAAAACAGCAGTCCCAAAGTTTTGGCGGAACACCTGCTTTCTTGTGGAAGGCTCCAGGTTCAACTCTTGACATCTCCAACTAAAGCACTTCTTAGCTCCAGGTGTTGGGAAGAAGAAGAAGAGTTGTTTTTTACATGCTGACTTTCTCTACCACTTAAGGAAGAATCAAACCAGCTTACAATCCCCTTCCCTTCCCCTCCCCACAACAGACACCCTGTGAGGTAGGTGAGGCTGAGAGAGGGTGACTAGCCCAAGGTCACCCAGCTGGCTTCATGTGGAGGAGTGGGAAAACAAATCCAGTTCACCAGATTAGCCTCCACTGCTCATATGGAGGAGTGGGGAATCAAACCCGGTTCTCCAGGCTTTGCGTGCAACATGGGGAATCTGCATGACCAAGGATTCAATCCCTGGCCCTTCCCATTCAAAGGATCACCAGAGTAGCACAGATCAGGAAAGACCTCTGCCTAAGACCCTGGAGAACCACTGCCAGCCAGCTGTGGTCCGTTGGAAAAGCATCTGTTTTGCATGCAGAAGGTCTCCATTTCAGTCCCTGGCACCTCCAAATAAAGGTTCTCAACAGCTGAGAAAGACCTTGGAGAATGACTAGTGCCCCTCCTTCCAGTCACAGTAGACTCTGCAGAGATAGATGGACCAATGGCCTGACTCAGTATAAGAAAGCTTCCTATGTTCATATAAATGCATTCCGAGGAGCAACCTATGTGCTGATAGGTTAAGGGGGGAGCACCTGCTTTGCATGCAGAAGATCCAAGGTTCAGTTTCTTTACTTAAAATGATCTCAGGCAACAGGTACTGGGAATTGCCTTTCTTTTCCTGAAACCCTAGAGAGCTGCTGTCAGTCAGCATGGACAGTACTGAATTAAGTGGTCTGACTTGGTATAAGGCAGTTTAAATGCTCAGTCGATCTGCACCAACAAAGTGACATTTGACAGGCTAGCAAAAAGTCACTCACTGACCTTAGAATACTAAAGCCTATAATTCTCCAGTTCTCTCCAGTTCTCTCCCAGTCTACTGTGGAGAGCCAGCTTGGTGTAGTGGTTAGAGCGGTGGTTTGGAGCAATCAATTGAGGTGGGGTCATAATACTTAAGAGACTGAAATATGTTATCGGGAGGTCCCGGGTTTGAGTCTCACCTGTGCCACAAACTCACTTAATGAATTTAGGTATGCCACTGTCCTCGACTGAGGAGTCCCGTGGTGCAGAGTGGTAAGCTGCAGTATGGCAGTCCAAGCTCTGCTCATGACCTGAATTCGATCCCAACGGAAGTCAGTTTCAGGTTATGGACTCAAGGTTGACTCAGCCTTCCATCCTTCCGAAACAGGAATCAATAGTCCAGACACATTGTTCAATTCAGGCCACTCCCCTGTAGTCAGTTACTTCAGGGTGTAGAAGCACAGAGACATAACGCAGACCATACCTGCCCAGGGGGATTGCAAAATAGAAGACGGAGAGCATCAGCGTCCGGGTGTTTTTGGTGAAGAGATCTCCAATGATGGTGGGGGCGATGGTCGAGTAGCTGGCTTCGCCAATTCCAACCAAGCCTCGTGAGAGGACGAAGAGCCAGAAATACTAAGGGAAGACAGAGAAAAGGTAAATACTCACGCCAGTAAATTGGCATTATCATCACCATAGACAGTTTAAAGCATTTTGACAGCATATCTTGGTCAATTTCCCTTGGAGCAAGCAATTGAGGTGGGATCGTAGTACTTAAGAGACAAGTGTGTGTGTGCGTGCGCGTGCGCAAAGTGCTGTGAAGTCCCAGCCAATTTATGGCGACCCCATAGGGTTTTCAAGGCAAGAGACATTTGGATGGTGGTTTGCCATTGCCTGCCTCTGCCTGGACTGAGAGAGTTCTGAGAGAACGACGGCTGGCCAAAGGTTTCCCAGCAGGCTTCCTGTGGAGGACTGGGGAATCGAACCTGGTTCTCCAGATTAGAGTCCACCGCACTTAACCACTACACCATGCTGGCTCTCACCACCATTATTAAGGCTTTATATTTCTGCATAGCTCAGGCTGTACGCTTGCTGAAAGCTCCAGGATCCCACCCAGCCCCCTTTGGGGAGGGGCCATGGCTCAGTGATAGAGCATCTGCTTGGCATGCAGAAAGTCCCAGGTTCAATCCCCAGCATCTCCAGTTAAAGGGATCAGGCAAGTAGGTGATGTGAAAGACCTCTGCCTGAGACCCTGAAGAGCCGCTGCTGGTCTTAGACAACACTGACTTTGATGGACCAAGGGTCTGATTCAGTAGAAGGCAGCTTCATGTGTTCATGTGTTCAAAAGCAAGCCACCAACTCGTCACTTCTGTAAGGTAAGCTCAAAGTACATCGAATGTGCTATCCCAGCACCTCTTCCAAACACACGCTTCAAATCCACCGTCACCTCTCCTCCTTTTGGTGCTAGAAACTCCACCTTGATATCCATTTTGAGAACTGTAACGTGCCCTATAATTACAGGTATAATTACCATCTTCCGCAGCCCTTGTCATATTGAAGCCAGATGTGTGTGGGTCGAGCCCTAAAGGGCAAACTCATGACTCAAGGCCATTTAATTAGTGTCCGTTGCCCAATGCTAAACCACGCTGGGAATACTGCAGAGATCAGCTGATGCCCAGGAAAGCCGCATTTTAGAGGGGCGGTAATTTTCACAAAAGGGCACGCATGCTGAATGAATTAGCTGGGCAGAAGAAATTAGCAATGGGAATAAACGGGGAGAGGCAAGTTTTTTTAATTTTCTGCAACACAGCAATATACGCGCACAAGGGAAAAAAACACAATCCAACACAGGATTGGCCCCCACAGCAAATTTTAAACGGCTACATTTTCCTCTAAAATGGCGTCAGCAGCCACAGGTTAGATGCGTGGCCGCCATAACATGTAGTTTGATTCTAAGAGAATGAGCTGTGATCCAGGTGGTCACCGGTTCACATCTCATCTCTGCTACAAACTCTAGTTAGCCAAGTCATTCCTCCTTCACCCCACACCCTCGTCCGCAAAATGGGGAGAATACTGATTCACTATTGCAAGGGAAAAGTCTAATTTAGAACATTTACATGCTGCCTCTTCGGAGACAGACCTGCTTGATGTGGTTCACAAGTAAAAACAGTACAATAAAGTACTAAACAATAGCATTAAAACAAGCCATAAAGGTATATGAAGTACTTTCAACACAGCACTATAAAAATCCTTCGTAGCAGTATCAAAAGGAGTCGGTTGCATTCAAGAGCGTTGGACCCCTAACTCAACAGAGGAGTATTCCCTTTCAGTGCAGAAGGTCCCAGTTAAAGGATCTGAGTCTTGGAATGCCCCCTCTGCCTAAAACCTTGGTGGCCCAGAGCAGACTCTACTGGTAAAGAAGGATAAGTGGTTTACCTCCATACAAAGGATGTTAATACAGCCATACAGTGCTTTTTGTTGGCAAACGGCTTGTCTTTCTCGAATAACAATCCTGAGGGTAGTGAGGAGGAGAAGAAGGGACTTAACTGAATGCTCCCCTTCTGCCTTGTAAGCAGTTGTTGACAATTGGGAAGCAAGTTCTTGAGAGGGGGGGGGGTCTAATTTTGGCAGGATTCCAATTGAACAGCAGAAAGAATGGCTACGGAGACCACCTACTGGCAAGTACTTATGTCATCGTCGGTAAATCTCCTTCACCCCAGAACAGATTGTTTTCAAACTTTAAAAAAAAAATGTTTGTGATCATTCTTTTTTAAAGATCAATGTATATATGAATAAGTATATGAGTTGCATTAAACAGTGGATAGCTTAGCTGGGGGAGGGAAGGCAGCATGGTATAGCCTGATCTTGTCAGATCTTGGAAGCTAAACAGGGTCAACCTTGGTGAGTATTTGGAAGGGAGACCACCAAGGACACACATGAACACATGGAGCTGCCTTATACTGAATCAGACCCTTGGTCCATCAAAGTCAGTATTGTCTACTCAGACCGGCAGCGGCCCTCCAGGGTCTCAGATAGAGGCCTTTCTCATCACCTACTTTCCTAGTCCCTTTAACTGGAATACCAGGAATACCAGGGTTGCTGTGCCGAGGAAGGCAATGCTAGTCTCTTGCCTTGAAAACCCCATAAGGGGTTGTCATGAGTCACCTGCGACTTGACAGCACTTTAAACACACAGCTTAGCTGGTATATCAGGGAGCCAAGTCTAATGTGGTGTTTTACGTGCTGGTATGGATATCTGGGCCCAGGCTCGCCCAATCTTGTCAGATCTTGGAAGCTAAGCAGGGTCGGCCCCGGTTAGTATTTGGATGGGAGTCCACCAAGGAAGTCCAGGGCTGCTACGCCGAGGCAGGCAATAGCAAACCACCTCTGAACGTCTCTTGCCTTGAAAACCCCTGTGAAAGCTCCCATAAGTCAGCTGCGACTTTGACAGCACTTTCCACCACCATGGATATCTGCAGTGCAAAGCCCCGCACGCGCCAATCTGCTGCGTCTGCTTCTATAATAAAATGCCTGTCCTCCGCTGAAAGGGGAAAAGCTTGGCTGGTGTGTCTAGAAAAAAAAAATCTGAAGAGTGACAAGAGCAGAAATGCCACCCTCTTCCCCTCAAGCATTCCCTTCCCCAAGTTTAATTTTACATGAAAATAAGACCTGTCAACGTACTGAAAGGTGAGCTGAGTTTTTATAGCCCCTCTGCAGAGTGAAGTATTTTGTACAAAGAAGGTACAGCTTACAGGAATGCTCCAAGGGTAATGTTTATGGGAAGAAGCTTCCTAATGCGTAGAAATCCCGCTCAGGGGATAATTCAACTGAAATCCCTCCCCCTTTTTTTTTAAGTTTTTGAAACTGAAATGCATAGAAGGAGCTGGTTGATAGAAGGAGTGTAGTTGCTAGGAGTGTAGTTGCTAGAGCACTGGAATTGGAACAAAAGGATCTGGGTTCAAATCCAGAAAGCTCTCCTGTGTACCTAACTTTATAGTTAAGCAAGGACTAATGACTGTGGTTCTCAGTTTTTCCTCCATCAGTTGAGAGATATTGGGACTCCTTATATCTTGACATGTCCATGAAAGATGTGGAAGGTTCTGGGTTCAAATCCAGAAAGCTCTCCTGTGTATCCAACTTTATAGTTAATCACATACTAATGACTGTGGTTTTCAGTTTTTCCTTCCTTAGTCAAGAGAGATATTGGGATTCCTGATATTTTGACATGTCCACAAAAGATGTACCGTGCCAATCAGAAAATGAGTGGTCCAACGGGTGGTATCCAAAGTGGTGCACCAACTGGTCCACGGGTCTTTCAAATTCACACTTGTAAACCTCACCAGCCACTGGTGACATCTCTTGAGGTTTCTCTCTCTCTGTACCTTCAGAGTTGCAGCGAACAGCCACAAGAGAGTGACTTTATAGAGGCATTCAGCCAAAGGACGTCCAGCTGGCTTCCCTCCTTTGAACTGCTGATAAAGCCACACACACTGAAAAGGCTCTTGGAGTCTAAACTGAGGACTGAATCTCAGCGTCTAGCTATTGACTATTATTGTATTTGACTGATGGCTAGGGTTGCCAGGTCCCTCTTTGCCACCGGTGGGAGGTTTTTGGGGTGGAGCATGAGGAGGGTGGGGTTTGGGGAGGGGAAGGACTTCAATGCCATAGAGTCCAATTGCCAAAGTGGCCATTTTCTCCAGGTGAACTGATCTCTATCAGCTGGAGATTAGTTGTAACAGCGGGAGATCTCCAGCTAGTACCTGGAGGTTGGTAACCCTACTGATGGCTGATTTCTTATCCAAGTAGTTCTAGCTTTGTGGGGCTCACCATTTTTAGAGTTAGAGCTGTGTCGGATTAGGATCAGGGAGACCTGGAATCCAATCTTCACTGAAGCTGCTTGGGAAATCTTGGGCCAGACTCCCTCTCTCTCATCCTAAACTACCTCACAAGGTTGTTGCAAAGATGGAATAGATCAGGGGAAATCCATGTGTGCTGTCCTCGGAGGAAAAACGTAACAGGTCTTCCTGTAATTTTGGCAATCAGGCGCCCTGAGATACTGAATGGTATGGAACAGTGGCACGGAAATGTTATAATCACCAAGGCCACAGCCAGGAGTGTTGGAGAGCCGGGGCCAGAGGGGAAAGGGATCGATCCAAAACTGGCAGAACTCAATTGCCATGCTGACAATAGTCATGATAAGAAGTCTGACACTAATTTCGTATTTCTTTTTGAGAAGCAACAAGATGTATATCTGAAAGATCAGCTTTTTTTAAAAAAAGTGTGCAATACTCTTTGCAGACTTACTTTGCCCCACAACCCTTACGCAGCAATATTATATGGAACAACCCCCCCATGTTTTAAAAAAAGCTTGAGAAGGGCACCTCGCACCTTCAATGCCCCCCTCTCCCATTCATCCTCCAACTGTGAGTATCTGAGCAAGTATAATCCACGCTGTAATAAGCCTTAAGCACGTTCTTGTGCTCTCCTTCTAAATTACTTCACAAAAAGAGAATTACGCTACTGTTCCTTCGCGGCCACCGATAAAAACTAATCTGCTCAAGTATGTCTAAAGCCTAGAGGCAGCAGCCTTGCCATCGCAAAAGACACATGATCCTTAAATCCCGGGTCACGAAGCATTCAAAAGTGCATGTGACACGACAGAGGCTACAAAGCGCGCTGGCAATTCTAGGCAAGGCTTTTTACACATCCAGATGCCAAAAACGACAATGGAACACTTCTGGTGGTCACGTACAGCTCACAACTCAAGCCAGTCCAACGTATTATTAACAGTCTACAATCATTGCTGGATTGTGACACTTCCCTCGATAAGGCACTGGGGGGGGGGGCAACCCTTTCTTGCTTACAGACAGCCTGCTAACCTAAAACAACTTCTCATCTCATTGTCTGTTACTTTGGAGAGCCAGCGTGGTGTAGTGGTTAAAAGCAGTGGTTTGGACTGTGATCTGGACAACCGGGTTTGATTCCCCGCTCCTCCACATGAGGGGCAGAGGCTAATCTGGTGAACCGGGTTGGTTTCCCCACTCCTACACACGAAGCTAGTCACAGTTCTTGGGCTAGTCACAGTTCTCTTCGAGCTCTCTCAGCCCCACCCACCTCACAGGGTGTCTGTTGTGGGGAGGAGAAGGAAA
The DNA here is from genome assembly GCF_029931775.1 of Euleptes europaea. Classification (NCBI taxonomy): domain Eukaryota; kingdom Metazoa; phylum Chordata; class Lepidosauria; order Squamata; family Sphaerodactylidae; genus Euleptes; species Euleptes europaea. The sequence goes on along the minus strand of NC_079330.1, from coordinate 21,645,118 downwards.
GGGAATTGTAAGCTTGTTTGATTCTTCTCGGGAGGTGGTGCTCCTTCCCTGGAGGTTTTTAAGAAGAGGCTAGATGGCCATCTGTCAGCAATGCTGATTCTATGAACTTAGGCAGTTTATGAGAGGGAGGGCACCTTGGCCATCTTCTGGGCATGGAGTAGGTGTCACTGGGTGTGTGTGGGGGAGGCAGTTGTGAAAATCCTGCATTGTGAAGGAGGTTGGACTAGATGACCATGGTGGTCCCTTCCAACTCTATGATTCCTTAAGTGGTAGAAAAAGTTGACATATAAAAACCAACTCTTCTTCTTCATCATCCACAATGATAAACTATTTAACAGTAGCACTGACTCCAGTACCAAGGCCTGCAACAAACCAAGGAGCCAACTTTGCTCTCATATAGATCCTAGCAACACCATCACTGGGCCCAGCAACGTCAGCCATACTATCTCAGGTTCATAATCCTGTTTATTTTCTAACGTGATTTATTTCATCACATGCCAGTAATGCCCTTCCACCCTCTACATTGGACAAACAGGCCAGTTCCTGCAACAAAGATTAAATGGACATAAGTCTGACATCAGAAACCACAACATTCAAAAACCAGTGGGGGAACATTTTAAACTTCCAGGGCATTCAGTGGCTAATTTAAGAGTAGCGGTTCTCTTACAAAGGGATTTCAAAGGGAGATTAGAAAGCGAGCCTGTTGAATTACAACTAATAATGAAGCTCAAGACAATGCATTCTCCTGGACTGAACTGAGATCTGGGATTCCTGTCTCATTACCAATGCTAATTTCTTCACGCCTACTACCCCACTGCATATCACACCTAATCCAATCACAGCCTGCTAATGTCCTTTACTTGCTTTTGACATTTACATTGCCATTGGGTGTCTAATTAACTCTTCTCTAATTAAGGATGTATGGACTCACTTTCTAGCTGTATCTGAAGAAGTGAGCTGTGGCTTACGAAAGCTCATACCTTGCCAGAAATTTTGTTAGTCCTTAAGATGCTACTGGGCTCTTGCTCTTTTCTTCAGATACCAGAACTGTTCACTTGGAAATGTACCACTGCTTCCTTGGCGGCTGATTGCCAACTTTGAAATCATCAAGGGTCTCCAAATGGGAAACAGACACATCTGACCTGTTGGGATTCATCTGTCAGAGTGTCCTCCTGTACAAGCACTGCGAAAATGAACAGGAGCTGCATGGTTACACACAAAACAACCTGAGCTCAGGATGTCAGACTCCCCGTCCACACGCACTCAGCACTTAGTCAACGCATTGGATGGCCTCCTTATAGGTCCCACCCAACTCCACCTCCAGAAGTGGAGTGGATGGCGACTAGAGAAAGCGTCTCACTTGTCACGGTGTCTTGTCTTTGAAACACCTGAAAAGCCCACCTGGCATTTAGACACTAGACAAAGATCTTTCCTATTTTCTTTGGCCTAGAGCAGATTTCTGCTTTTGTGTTGTTGTTTCACTGTCGAGTCACAGCTGGCCTATGGCAACTGCTGGTGAGCTTTGTCAAAGCAAGAGGTGGTTTGCTTTTGCCTGCCCTGGTATTCCTTGGAGATCTCCCATCCAAATAGAGTCAGAGCTGAGACCCAGCTTCGAATCCTCACTCCATCATGAAAGCTTGCCGGGTGACCTTGGGCCAGTCACACACCCTCAGCCTAGCCTACCTCACAAGGTTGGTGTGAGGATAAAATGGAGAAGAGAACAATGTAAACTGCTGTGGGATGCCACTGGCGGGAAAGGTAGGCATAATTGACGTAAATCATTTTTAAAAAAAAATAACAACTGCATAAGATCTGCTGAGTTTGTTCACCTCTGCACACTGGGACCTATTTATTTATTTAGGATCTTTCTTTGCCACATCTTCAGAGTCTTGCTCTAGGCGGTCTACAATTAAAATTACCACAACATTAAAAACAAGCCATTAAAAACAAATGAAGCTTGGCTTCAGATCAGGGCGTGCCCAGAACTGCAAGCGCAAGGGAAGGAGCCAAAGGGTTCTTGTCCTTTGACTCTAAGGCTGAGAGCTGGGCAGCATATCATGTCCCGCAGAGAAGGAAGACCTGCTTTGGACAAAGAAGCTTTAGAAGCCTGCTTATCTCAGAGGTTGTGCAGGACTGGTGAATCACCCCAGCACTAGTTAAAATCTTGGAGGTAAAGCTCAGCTCACAGAATGCCATGCTTTGGCAGGGCAGCGCGCTGTCCGCTGTGCTCCCATTGTTGCACTGAGAAAGAAGAATTAAATTCTGGGAAAGGGCTCCCCCCCTTTTAACCTTCTGAAAGTCAAGTAGAGCCCAGGTTTTTGGCAAGCGCTTTGGAGCTGGCACGGGCCAATAATGGGTTTCCTTTCTGGGCCGCCGATGGTCCTGCTGTATAATTAGCTTTGTTTTTAATTGCTGTTTTTGTGCAATAGACAGTCCCTTTCATCAATGATTCCACTGTGGCTGTTTTTAATAGATTTTCAGGTTGCCTCGAAAAATAGGAGAGGTAGGCTAAAAATAGCAAAAAAAAAAATTCAAAATCAAACCAGATGCAAGAGCATGAGTTGTGGGTTAGGTCCAGTTTCTAGGGTTAGATATGGTGTAAATCCTAATAAGTACTGTTTGTTTTAATTTGGCACAGAAGCTTAAAAAAATACACAAGTCCACTTAAAGTGGAATAACCTCTCACAGGTAGGGATCCCACCTCCAGGTTGGGTTTGAGATTTAGAGGTGGAACCTGAGAAGGGCAGGGTTTGAGTTTGATATTTAGTTTGAGTTTGGTTGAGTATGAGATTTAGAGGTGGAACCTGAGAAGGGCAGGGTTTGGGGAGGGGAGGGACCTCAACGGGGTATAATGCTATACAACCCACCCTCCAAATAAGCCATTTTGTCCAGGGGAACTGTTCTCTGTAGTCTGGAGATCAGTTGTAATTCCTGGAGATATCCCTACATTAACTACTCCCCTAGGGTTTGGGGGGCTCCAGTTCTGTACAGGTGTATGGAATTAGCGTGGATAACCAGATTCTCCCTTTGAGCACCTGCTCTTTTACCGGGTCACCTTCCATGCTCCCATTGTGCACACCCAGATGGAGTTCTGGCAGGAGTTGGAAAGCACAAGAAACTCTGAATGCTTACTTACAACTGAAATTTAGAGATGGGAAGCTCAATCCTAACGGGGGTGGTGGTTAAGGAGTACCCGGGGTCAGTGCAGGAAAGTTCAGGAAAGTTTAGGAGAAAAAGAAAAGTCCTCCTAGAACTATGCCCTCAACATTAATGAGTTTTAAACTGGGCAGGCATCTGAAGCCAGCACAATATGGGGCCCCTGGCGAGGGTCAACCCCAATGTAGACACTGGGTTGCTATCTCCCTCCAGAGACCCCTTCAGACTGACCCAGAGACACCTGTAACATTACAAAGGATTTGGGGGCAATCTCCCTCTAACAGAAGAGGAAGAAGAGGAGGAAGAAGGAGAAGGAAGAAGAGGAAGAGTTGGTTTTTATATGCCGACTTTCTCTACCACTTAAGGGAGAATCAAACCAGCTTACAATCACCTTCCCTTCCCCTCCCCACAACAGACACCCTGTGAGGTAGGTGGGGGCTGAGAGAGTGTGACTAGCCCAAAGTCACCCAGCTGGATTCATGTGTAGGAGTGGGGAAACAAACCCAGTTCACCAAGTTAGCCTCCGCCACTCATGTGGAGGAGTGGGGAATCAAACCCAGTTCTCCAGATCAGAGTCCACCGCTGCAAACCACTGCTCTTAACCACTACACCACACTGGGTCTCCTTTCGCCAGAAAATGGGAGCAGATGGCTTCTAAGTTTTACCTCCTTAGATAACCTCCAAGTTTTACATTAAATTACTGAAGTGCTTAAAAGAATCCCTGCTTTACCCTGAAACACGTTTACTGGAAGGTTGATGGAAATCTATTTTTACACCGTCTCAATTGAGTGCACGAGGATAAAGATACGGAGTTATTTTGGGGATCCCCAAGCAATTCTGTGTCTGCACAATTCCGTATCTCCACAATACGGGGAAACCTTTGCTAGCTGCTAAAAAAATTCCCCGGCCAAGGATGACAGAAAGGAGAAAAGGAACAAAAGTTATAATTTAATGTGCCAACATGGGAGCGTGATGAAGCACACTGACTCCGCCAGATTTCCTGTTAATTGCCTGCGTGTCGAGTCCTCCCGGGAAGACACATCAGCTGGTTTGGCAGTAGAGAAGGGGCAGAGAAGCACTAAATAAAATTCAACATTAAAAAAAAATCCGGTCACGTTAGATAAAATGTGAAGTGCTATTCAGGGGCAGTGAGACAGGGGAGATTTGTTGGAAACAATGAACACATGAAAGGAGCTGCTAATTTTAGGAACATGCTACTATTTTTATAGCATGTTGGAAAGGAAAACCGCTCCTTTTGAGATGTGCGGTCTCAAGACACTGAAGGTGATGGGTTTGTATTGTCTATTCTGACTAGTAGCGGCTCCCCACGGTCTTTCCCGACAATGCTAAATGGGGGCCAAGCTAGGCCAGACACCTTCCTCGTGGCCACCACGAGGACACTGCTGCCATTTTAAAGTCAGAAGAAGCAGAAGAAAAAGCAGAAGCAGAATTGTTTTTTATACGCTGACTTCCTCTACCTTTTAGGGAGAATCAAACCGGCTTCCAATCTCCTTCCCTTCCCCTCCCTACAACAGACACCCTGTGAGGTAGGTGGGACCGAGAGAGTTCAGAGAGAACTGTGACTAGCCCACGGTCACCCAGCAGGCTTCATGTGGAGGAGTGGGGAATCAAACCCGGTTCTACAGATTAGAGTCCACCGCTCTTAACCACTACACTACGCTGGCTCTCATGCCACGAAGCACGGCACTTCCGTTACCCCTCTGGCTGCACCTTATTGAATACTGAAATGGCTACACCCCTTTCCACACAAACCTGTTTTGGCACTTGAAAAAGTGTGTGGAGAGGGACAAATTTAGTTTGTTTAACACGTCTAATTTGGCCCTGAGATCCAGAAGCTGAAGATGCCAGAGGCTGAAATGAGAACCTTCTGCATGCAAAGCAGGGGATCTGCCGCTGAGCCTCTACCTCCATGTAGGTGGGCAGTACTTTTAATTTGATCAAAATTATGGACGTGAAATTCTCTATCTTCCTTTGAAGAGTCCATTCTGCCCAGAGGAAGCGCTCTCCCAACAAAGCCCTTGTTCAAATTTCCACTCCAAGCCAAAGCTGGCTGAAGTAAGGTGGTATGGGTGGGTCACATTTTTAAAGCCCATGTATTAAACGTTCCCTGCAAACAATTGATTAGCACACCAGGGAGGAAAGTTTTGGCTCAGTTCTGTGCTAGTTTTCCTCTTGCAAGTGATTGTTAATACAGGGGGATTTTGAGCCATGTGATTCCTGCAGTCTCCAGTGGTACAGCCCATTCTACCACGTCAGTCCTCTGCCACTTCACTGTGTTGCACGTGGAGACCAGAGCTTAGTGCTGAATGGGAAGTCAAAATAGCTCCAGGGCATCCAAAATAAGATTCAGCAGAAATCACAGCCCGGGGTGAGTGAGTGTCCCGGATCAAAGCGTTTCATCTGCTTAGTTAAAAGATGTATAACCTGCCTTTCTACTGGAAGAGGACCCAAAGCAGTCCAAGCTGAAGTCAGAAATTGGTATCTTTGAATGCACATCTAAAGGATCCCCTCCTCCCACATATTCACATAAACCAGCCACCGACTTCAGGTTGAGCGACAGTTACTAGCCCAAGGTTACCCAGTAGGGTTGCTAACCTCCAGGTAGTGGCAGTAGATCTCCTGCTATTACAACTCATCTCCAGCCAACAGAGATCAGTTCACCTGGAGAAAATGGCTGCTTTGGCAATTGGACTCTATGGCATTGAAGTCCTTTCCTGCCCCAAACCCCGCCCTCCTCAGGCTCTGCCCTAAAAACCTCCCACCGGTGGCAAAGAGGGACCTGGCAACCCTATTACCCAGTGAGCTTCATGGCTGAGTATGGATTTGAACCAAGGGCTCTTCAGCCTTCGTCAGACACTAACCACTGTACCCCACTCTCTCAGCATAACCTACCCTTGAGGGTGACTGTGAGAATAAAATGGGGGAAAGGGAGAACCATATATGCAATCCTAAACTCCCTGGAAGAAGTGCAGGATAAAAATGGATGTAGAGAAATGCTATACATGAAGAAAATTAGTATGTCAAAATGGGCTCCAGAGAGATTTCTTCTTGACATAGCAACTTTTTGCAAGCAGGGAGGGTCTTATTTTCCCCAAGGACAAGAGTGCTGGAGTTCTGAAGCACTTTACCAGCTGACTTTGCTATATGCGTAAAGTGGCCCTCAACTTAGGAGGGCCAGCCCCCAAAATGAAAGTTTTCTTCACAGGAATCTTCACAGCTAAATAATGTCTTTTCTGAGGGTTTGGATTTTAATGAGCAGCCACAGAGGACCCCACAGATAAGCGTTTTGTTTCTGTCAGCATCCTTGATCAGAACTGCTTGCCGTCAGCAAGAGTTTAGATGATTAGATTATAATTATGTCTCCGTGCAACGGGCAGACACACTTGCTGAAGGAACAGGAAAGCATACTTCTGGTAGAAGAAGAAGAGGAGTTGGATTTAATATGCCGACTTTCTCTACCACTTAAGGAAGGATCAAACTAGCTTACAATCACCTTCCGTTCCTCTCCGCACAACAGGCACCCTGTGAGGTAGGTGGGGCTGCGAGAGCTCTAAGAGAGCTGTGACTAGCCCAAGGTCACCCAGCTGGCTTCGTGTGGAGGAGCAGGGAAGCAAACCCAGTTCACCAGATTAGCCTCCGCCGCTCCTAACCACCGCTCTTAACCATTACACCATGCTGGCTACAGAGACGGAAAAGAAGCCCACATGCCATTCATGGGTCGTTTCAAGCCATTCTCACAACACCAGTAAATGCAGATTAGCAGAAGAAACTGAAAGGGGGGGGGGACGGGACAGAAGCATTCAGAAAATAAATCTTTTGCTCATGTGTTTCCCACCCCCACTGTCTTTTGGAAAAAGAAAAAAAAACCCAAACACACAAAAAAAGGGGGGAACCTTCTTTTAGAATGAGTGAAATCTAGTTCAAGACATGGTTTCACTCACTCACTCTAAACAAACTTTTCTATAAAAAAAAACTTCATACTATCTCCAGCATTAAGGAATAATTCTTGTAGGCTGGGATTGCTTGAGTCCCTAAAAGCATACAGGATCCTGTTTTTAGGGATGTGTGAGTGTGCATGGGGGAGAAAATAACCAATTTTTATCCACACACTCACCCCCGCCTCGATTCCTTGTGGGCTCTCACTCTATTTTTTTCCCCGATCAGGTAGTTCAGTGTTTTCCAAACTGAAGAGGCAGCGCTCTTTCAGCAGCAGATATTCAACTCCCCACTGGCATGGTAGATAGTATCAACAGGCACTTCCGGAAAAACTAAGGAAAATGGTCCTCTGTTCCGACATCACAGACAGCCATGAAGGAGGCTTGCATCCTTGTCTAAACAGTTGCTTTTCTTTTTTTTCCCTCCCTGCAACAGCCGCTGCACGAACAGCGTTCTCTCTACAACTTCCAAACACGCTGCTATTAAAGTCCTGCATCTTCTACTCTTCAAGACATTGCAACTTGTCTGCTTATTAGAGAATTCCATAGATGGGGTGACGTCACATCCTAACATTTTCTAGGGAGATTATGTTTATGGGGTGGTTTGCCATTGCCTTCCCCAGTCATCTACACTTTACCCCCAGCAAGCTGGGTACTCGTTTTACCGACCTCGCAAGGATGGAAGGCTGAGTCAACCTGGAGCCCATTACCTGAAACTGACTTCCATGGGGATCGACCTCAGGTCGTGAGCAGAGCTTTTGACTGCAGTACTGCAGCTTACCATTCTGCGCCATGGGGCTCCTGACATGCCCTAAAGCAGGGATGTCAAGCATAAGGCCTGAGGATCCAGCCCCTTGACAGCTCTTACCTGGCCCACAAGCTAGCTGAGGCCGCCACCCCCCTCCCATTCTCGATCTGGGCTGGCGAGGCATGGCCTGGCCCAACCAGGTGACATTTATGTCATATCCGGCCCTCGTAACAATTAAGTCTGACACCCCTGCCTGGCAGGATGGTAGTATAGAGATAACAGAACATGTGATATTTGATTGCAGGATTTACAATCAAATTTGGCAAGAATTGATACTACTCATTTTGGCTGGCCTTCCAACTAGTCAAAGATCCACCCAACTAATGAAAATGCTTTCAGATAGGAACAATGAGATAACCCATAAAGTTCCCAAATACGCGAGGTTAGGTATTAAGCATAGAAGCACTTGGTCTAACTATAATAAGGGAAGTGGAACATATCACTGAACGGGTAATATTAAGTAAATATTTGATTCTGTTGTAAATATTTTATTCTAATTGGTGTTTTTACAAACTAATATATTGTTATATTTTACCTTTTTAAGCAACGTTAATCCTTTTGAATATTTGCTTGCTGGTCAGTGACTGTAATAAATTGAATTGAATCGACACCCCCTGCCCTAAAGGTTTTATATCACGGATGCCGCCTGCAGATGGTTGGAATTACTCAGTTTCAGCCGCACAACCAATAACAAAGGGACCCCAGCATGTACCCATTAAGATAATTAAACACGTATTTTTATCCTCAAGGTACCTAAACTCGATTTAAAAAAAAAAAAAATGTTTCGACAGGCACAAACAAGCTTCACCTCAAGATAGTAAACTCTAGTAAGCCACAGCGTTTGGAACAACTCCCTGTTTCCTACCCTTAGGTTTAAAAAAAGAAAGACGTGAACTCATGGCAAAAGGTGGGGTCCCTTTTCCTTCCAAGGAACCTCCTGTGAAGTGACCGCAGGAAACTGGTTGTGTGGGCCAGACAGCCCCGTGGCGAGGTGTGGCAGGGGCCTTAACATACTGCTGGAAACAGAAAGAGCCAACAGCCCCTGTGCCATCTCTTTCTACATTCATCTTTTATTTTTTCGACCAAGCCTTTAGCTGTTGGCCAAGGTGATTCATTTGCCTTTAGTGCGCGTAGATCTTTTTATAGGCAATTTAGATGCACACTACTGATTTTACTGATGTGTGGAATTTTAACAAAATGAGTATATTTTATAGGAAGTTTGGTGTGGAGAGAATAGAAAACAGGTAGAATTTAAAAAAAAGCACAAGTGAAAAGCACAATTGAAATGGGGATTTATTTTTTATTTGGGTTTTTTTTGAAGGATGAAACATCCAAGATGAGAAATTTGAAATCGTCCCCACTGAAAATGCCTTGGCTGGGTTTCTTTGTTTTGCCATCAAGTCACAAATGATTTATGGTGACCACTCCGGTGGGGTTTTCAAGGTAAGAGACATTCAGAAGTGGTTTGCCATTGTCTGCCTCCAGGGTCACAACCATGGTATTCCTTGGAGGTCTCCCATCCAAATACTAGGCAGGGCCGATCCTGCTTAGAGATAAGGCTATCCTGGGGCTATCCAGGGCAGGGGCTTGGCTAGTTAAGGATTGCATAAACTCAGTCTACCTGATCTACAACAGAGGACGCATGAACACATGAAGCTGCCTTATACTGAATTAGGCCTTGGTCCATCAAAGCAAATATTGTCTATTCAGACTGGCAGCAGCTCTCCAGGTTCTCAAATGGAGGTCTTTCACATCACCTACTACCTGAACCCTTCAACTGGAGATGCCAAGGATTGAAACTGGGACCTTCTGCATGCCAAGCAGATGCTCTACCAGGGAGCCACAGCTGCTCCCTCAAGACTGCCTTTTCTCCATCCATAACCTTTGCCCAAGAAAGTTGCATTCAGTTTTAACAGGTGTGTAATAGGCAGAGCCCCGTGGCCAGAGTGTTAAGCTGCAGTACTGCAGTCAAAAGCTCTATTCACGACCTGAGTTCGATCCCAACGGAAGTCGGTTTCAGGTAGCCGGCTCAAGGTTGACTCAGCCTTCCATCCTTCCGAGGTCGGTGAAATGAGTACCCAGCTTGCTGGGGGGTCAAGGGAAGATGACTGGGGAAGGCACTGGCAAACCACCCTGCAAACAAAGTCTGCCTTGGAAATGTCAGGATGTGACATCTCCCCATGGGTCAGGAATGACCCGGTGCTTGCACAGGGGACCTTTACCTTTATCTTAATAGGCAGGAATCCAACTGATGAGGTTTCCCCAGTCACTGCCTCCCTGTGCAAGGAGAGATCTAGTTCCCCCTCCACCTGCTGTGTAGCTGGCAAACTACCTGAGAGGTGACTAGTCCAAAAGCCTCCATTTCCGTTTCAGCATTTAGAGTATGGCTGAGGACCCAAAGATGCAGCTTCCTCCTTCAGAACTGAGACGATGGGCAAAATGACACCTCCTTAATTCTATCTCTTTTGGACTAGTAGCACCCTCCTTCGCTCTAATAGCGGTCATGAATATTCAAACAGCACTTTCTGGGCTCAACACTGTTAACGCCACCCGCAGGTCACGCTAAGGATTCGGCTCTTGGTGCTTTGTCCAAGTATGAAATAACCACAGGCAAAAATAAAGTAAAAATCTTTGGTTTGTTGTGCACAATAAAGGCCACTGCTAGCAAGCAAAGGTTGCTGAATGCAGAGAGCATCTGACACAAGCATAATGTCACCTTATATACCTTTTTGCTGGTGTGTAGTAATACAACATTATGACTTGCACGTGACATATAGCAGTACATGACAAAAACGTACTAATGACACCTGAGTTCGTATAATCAATATTGGAATGTGGACTGGTGATACATTGGTTGTTGGGGTCTTCTTTGAAATACGTAGACAACCTTGAGAATGTGTGTTCTACTGATATGCATAGAAGTCAGATTGGCATCATTGCTTTAAGACATACATTCTTCTAGCATAGCGTCTGGATACTCACTGTCCTTGTAAGGTTCCATAAACAATATGCCTTAGATCTCTGTTGGCGCTTCAGGCCTTCTATCTATGCATATCGCTCATGTTATTTACAACAGCTCCCTGTGGCATTTTTTCAAGGAATCTTTCCTTTCACCATTCTTTCCCATAACATTCCCGCTCAGTAGGGGAGAGTGTAATCAAAGCATGGATTAATACAAAATCTAATAAAGGATTGATTCAAGATCTAATATGGCATGTCCCCTATCAACACAACCCATGATGTAGTAGTTTGAGCATCAGGCCATGAGGAAATCTGGCTTCAAAAGCCCCACTCAGCAATGCAAGCTCACCGGGTAACCTTGTGCCCCTCACTCTCCCTCAGTCTAACCTACCACACAGGGTTGTTGTGAAGATAGAGGGGCATGTTCCTCAGTTTCCCTTTAGAAGAAAAAAATATATCAATCTGTCTCCTAGTAGTCCTGCAGGCAGGTGATACAGTTATCTCCATATAAATTTTTTAAAGGAAGGCTGAGGCAGAGATATTGTGGTCCATCCAATGAACCCAAACGCACTTGTGCTTCTGATATGATAGCACTGAATCTTATTGTTGGGTTTCCTAATCAGGGTACTACTGGTGCTCAAGCTAGCACATAATATTATTACATCTATGAGTAAAGGTGACATGCCAATCAGGAAACATGAAAAACCAGGCCGCCCACATATTAGACAGGGGTTTCCATAATCTTGGGATTTACTTTGGTTTGTAAATTAGCCCAAGGGACAGGGGAAATAGCCCGAGGAGGACTGTGTTCTAAGAGGTATGGAATATTGATGGGAGTTGAGTGTCATGAAAGAAGGAGGGGGGAAAATCAGAGGGAGATGAGAAACCCCTGAGAAATTATAGAATCCTAAAGGGAAAAGAAAGGTGTGGGGGGATTTCCAAAGTATTTATCTCCCTCATTTCATGGGCCCCCAGGCGTGTTATCTATTCCTGGTTGAATATCAATAAGGCGGCAAATCAGGGATATCCCTGACCGCTTTTGCAATAGTTTCTGCAAACACAGTTGCCTTTCCAGGAATGCAGAGAAATACTAGTTTCTGGATTTAAAAAGAAGAGGACTGAGCGTGCCCATTGTCCACTAGGTGCCATTTTATAGGTGGGGCTTATTTACAGGGCACCTTTTTTTTTGCAACTATGAATGACACAACCAAGATAGGTGCTGTCTGGGAAATACACCTGTAGGACTGGTCGACTTACTATTCCCGCTCTCACTCTGAGCCAGCAGCCGTGATTTAACAGAAACTCCCGCCTGTGGGACAGGGCGGGTGACCAGCTAGGTGTGACGGGACCCGGGCGAGAGGTGGAATGTTTCCGGGCTGAGAGAATGAGCAAAGCCCCGCTGTTTGCCTGGAGCGAAAAATCGCTCAGTGGAGCCAGAGCTGCCTACAGTCGCTTTGATCTCTCTCCCCAGGAATGCATCAATTAGCCCTCCTCCGTGGCAGGTTTCAAAAGAGCAGCACCTCTGTTCTCAGGAGTCCCTGCTTGTCACATCACACAGCACCAGCAACAACAGAGACCCACGTTGACACAAACGGCCTCCTCCACTTGTGGTGCGGAAGAGGGCATATTGAGCAACTCGCTGGGCGCCGTCCAAGGCTGCTAAATTTAGCCTTACAAAATTAGGTGCGAACAGCATCTTTAGCCTACGTACAAACTAAATTAACATCTCACAGGCTTGTAGCTAGAAGAGAGATGTAAAGGCCTAGAAAAGAGACTGAGGACTCCCCCCCCCCCGCCCCCAAATATTTCAAATGGGAAATTGGGTTTTTTTCTCTTCGAATGAATGAAATGTTTCTTAAAATATCACCAACTTGTAATGTGTAGCATGAGGACAAGCCAGATAAGGATCGTTCCTGTGTGTACAGTATATATACTTTCAATGGGATAAACAATGTGCACTCATTCTGTGCACAATTAGTATGCTATAATGTGTATGATAATACACTATTGAAAAGTTCAATTTGTTCAATGTTACAAAGTTTGACATCCAAATCTGCTACTGGTCCTATTAAGACTATATGGAACTGTTTATGTCCAAATAGGGCACACTCTTTTTGTGTTTTCTATTTCTAACTTTAATTCCCACACACACACACCCCTCTCAGACAACAGAAATTAAGATACATGCACTAAGGAAGCCCAGTGTTTAGCATCTTACTCTCTCTGGCTGCAATCCTAACCACACTTACTAGGGAGTGACAGTGCAATCCTAAGGAGAGTTACTCCAGTCTAAGCCCATTCATTTCAATGGGCTTAGACTGAACTCAGCAGAGATTACTCTCTCAAATACTGGGCATATTCCTAATTTTCCTTGTAGAAAACAAAGGCATTTATACTTCAATTTAAATCTGTCAAATAGTAGGGCGCAAAAGATGCATTTTATGCCGTTAAAACACTAAAACGAGTTTAAGTTCTATGAACTTATTGTACATATTTCATTCATCTCTAAGTGAGAGCAATTAAATGAAGGGAGGACATAGAAGTCCTCTTGACAAACAGCAGCAACTGACTGATTTTATGCTTCTCTTTGGCTGAGGAATGCTTTGTCTAGGGCAGCTAATGACGATAGCAAAATATTATTATATTAATAACAAGAAGAATGCATTTAAACAATGTTGAAAGAGCTTCACATATATTACCTTGTTGCTGTCTTGACAACAACTCTGTAGAGTATGCCAGTATTATTACCCCCATAAAAGACCTTCAGGCCAGCAGTCTATCTAGTCCAGTACCCTGTTTCATACAATGGCCAACCAGGTACCCCGGAAGGACCAACCAACAGGGCATAGTGCTAGGTTTCCACCTAGTGCTCAGAGGTTTAGTGTCTTTTAGAAAGAGAAAGGATTATCCCCCCCCCCAAAAAAAACCACCTACATGCAAACGTGTGTTCTTTACACTAGATATAGGATTAGGCATTGTAAAGACAAGGCAGGATTTTATTCAGTTTCTCCTCTGCTGCCCCCCTCCAAACCAGAGACTTCTTTTTATTTATTTGTTAAAAAATCTAACACCTTTATCCTAAGAGGTGACTATAGTTATTCTGGCGGAAAAAATTTGTTTTTTAACCCCCCTCCCTTTCACAAGTATTGAGTAGCTCCCCCAAGCAGGACTTAGTGCATTTCCCATTTTAGACACCAAGCAACATTTGGACCCTCCTTTGCCAGATGTTCTCTCTCTTTTCAGAACTAGCTTCCCCTTTCTCCTGACCAAACTGAGAAAGCTACTGAAGCAGCCCTGTTCCAGCTGCAGAGCTACATTCCCCCTCCAAATGTCTTACCTGCTCTGTGATGAAGGAGCTGGAAAAAGTGATCGCTGACCAGAAAAAGATGCCACAGCTCAGAATAATCTTTCGGTTGAAACGGTCGCCAAGGTAACCGAATATCGGCGCTGCCACCATGAAGCTACAGATGAAAACTGCAGGACAACGACAGAGAGAGAAAGAAGAGATGGGTTAAGCCAGAATGTCTCACATTTTTGCAATTGGGGACGGGGTCCTCCTCTTAACTTTGGCTCCTTCCAAATGCAGCATCAACCATCTAGGGACAGAATCTGCTCTTCTGTGTGGGGTGTGTACAGACTGGGGTAGTAATGCTACAACAGAGAGGAACACAGAAAGATCTCACTGACCACCCCCTCCTAAAGCCAAGCAAAAAGGAAACATGAGAACAAACGAGTAGCTCCCTTCTCCCTATGCATTGAGAAGATGCGACCTGTCAGCAGCCATCGCGGATATTAGAGAAGCCATCTTGGATGTGAAACCTGCATAAAGTGATTGCACTGTTCAGATAAGACCATTCAAATATGGTGTGTGCGTCACATGAGTATGTGATACAGTCCTCTCCTGTGGGCTGCTCTTGAATTTTCCCTCCCTATCTATATGCTTTCCAGGCTCAGGGAGCTTTGGACATGGGGCGTTTTCCCAACAAGCAATCCACCCTGCCTATAGTGTGCGTTTGAGCAGACTGAAGGCAAAGACCAGTGGAACAAATGGAGTAAAAGAGACGAACCTATACAAACAATGCGGCCAAAGAAGCCTGCCACAGCAGTGTATTTTAAGATCTCTCCAATTCTGTGTGACGCTGATTGACTTATGAACAAATTCAGAAAATGACTGCTAAGTCTGTCAGACAGATTGCAAGCCAGCTTGTCTTGTTAGCTACCAATCAATTCCCCGGGCCTGTGGTCATGCATGATGGATGAGGCCCAGCAGCTGCAACAGGGACTGGTGGGTGGCTGGTTTATCTTCAGGTGTAACTGAAGCTGTCTATATACACACTCAACAGACAGCCACTGGACCAAATTTGGCTCTGTTGAGGAAAGCGGCTTTGGACTCTCATCAGTTGCCACCCCACAACCCCACAGATGTGTGAAAAGTATTGTGTTGCAAGTAGGGTTGCCAGCTCTGGGTTGGGAAATACCTGGAAATTTTTGAGGTGGAGCCTGAGGGGGCAAGATATGGGGAGAGGAGGGACTCCAATTGCCAAAGCGGCCGTTTTCTCCAGGGGAACTGATCTCTATTGGCTGGAGATCAGTTGTCATAGAGGGAGATCTCCAGCTAGTACCTGGAGGTTGGCAACCCTGGTTGCAAGACCAGCACTCTGACACACATTGTTGTGCTTAGCTAGGAAATGTCTGCGAAAATACCACTTGGAAATCCAAGTCAGATTTGTTAAAAGAAACAACAAATACTACAGCCCGATGGAGTTCCTGCAGTCTAAATCCACTGAAACCATCGGGCGTAGAACGAAGTAACTCTGCATAGGACTAAGCTGAAAAACACTTATTTCCAGCTCTGACTTTGGCTCTAGCTCATACTGAAGTCCCGGAACTAAAACAGCAGCTGTCTCCTAACACAAAAGCAGCATCCCTCTTGCTGAACTGCAATGCTGCAAAACTGCTAACAATTTATTTATTTATATGTACTCAGCTTTTCTTCCTAATGGAGACCCCAAAGCATCTTACAACACGGTCTTTCCCTCCTCCACGTTATCTTGACAACAACTCTGTGAGGTGGGTTAAGTCAAGGGAGAGTGACTTAGCCCAGGTCACCCAGTGAGCTTCCATGGCAGAATGGGAATTCGAACCCAGGTCTCCCAGATCCTAGTCTCCCAGTCTGAAACTCTAACCACTATACCACTCTAACCACTATGAAGGAGGATCTGCTATCCCTATACCATGCCAAATTTTATAAATCACAATCCTAGCCCCATTTAATCTTTTTTTCTAAACCAAGAAAAAGGCACAAGCTCTTCTGACCTTCTTCATAAGGATGGTGATGAAAGAAGCTGTTAATTATAACCCCCTTTTTGAAACAACACGCCAGTTGGGTAACCCAAAATTCAGTTTTGAGGTGGGATGGAGAATAGGGTCACACAACTCAGTAGAAGAACACATGCTTTGAATTACAAAAGTCCCAGGTCTAATTCCTAATACCGCCAATGTTGGGAAAGACATTTTTATGCCAGAGAGTTGCTACCAGTCATAGTAGACAATTGGGTCTAGATCAGTGGTTCCCAAACCTTTTGGGCCACCACCCCCTTGGTTCCACAAACTCAACCCCAGCGCCCCAACCCTATCCTATTCAAAGCATTATTCAAAATAGGGATTTGCAAGGCTCACTAAATATAAGAATAAAATTCCAAAACTAACAATTGCACATATATTGAAAATAAATTTAAAACTTTTTAGTTGAAATTAATTCAACGAAACTGATGAACTTGATTCAGTGGTACCAGCTCTTCAATGTCCGGAAAAAAATTCTTATAGTTCCCACCAAATTTGCCAGCATGGTGCCATAGCTTGATCTATTGTATATTAGTGAACAACACAATTGAAGGGTCCCACCTCTAGCGCCCCCCCCTGCTGCCCCATTGCTTCTTAGTGCCCCCCAGGTAATCCCACCGCCCCCTAGGGGGTGGTAATGCCCACTTTGGGAACCACTGGTCTAGATGAACAAATGGTCTGATTCAGCGTAATGCAGCTTCTTATGTTACTGGGGAGGGGATAGAGCAGGACGGAAGAGCACCTACTTTGCATGAAGTCAGTCCCAGGTTCAGTTCCTCACATTTCCAGTTGAAAGGATCCTGGCTATCATGGCTGGATAAGATCCCTTCCTAGGGCACCTGTTACATCCTGCATGCACCCGCACTCTCATATCTTTCCATAACAGTGCTAAAATCGGTGCTTCAAGTGGCCACTTCATCATGCCTTTGAATTATGTAGGTCAAAACTGCCACCATTTGAAAACCAAAACTCCACAAAACCCATGTTTAATATCCCCCCCAAAAAAACACCTATAAAACTATCATATCTTGTTTCTAAAAACAGCCTTTAACAATTAAAACAGCATCTAGAGAACAGAATGTACAACAGGTGAGCAGCTATTTTGTAGGCCAAGAGGACCATCACTTTAGGAGACAGGCCATACAGAAGAAATTACAAAGTGGCACCTAGAAAGACGCCACCCTATTTCTAGCACAGAACAGTGCTTTGGTGGAGCCAAAATACCAACCGGAGGCCAGGTGAATAAAAATAAACAAAAGCAGCTGGGGGGAAAAAAAAACCACCCTTCCAGTTTATGGTTCCTCCACCCAAAAAACCAAAGGGGTTTGGGTTGATATTTCGGAACAAGAATGAAAAAACCCATTTGTTTCTCAGTGTCACCACAGTTACAGAGAAAACACAGGAAAGGTTTAATTATCCTGACGGGATGGATGGCTCCGGTATCTATTTCTGCCTTCAGCTGCCTGACCCACCCTGATACAGGTGGGCCGGAAACTGTATTTTTGCTCTCTTGGTTTTTTGTGCGTGCGCGCGGCTGGGTTTTTCCTCTCTCTGTTTAATTATGTGAAGGGAGAAACACAGTCCATCTTCTCCAAGCTCCACTGCATCCTTCATGCGCCACCGCCCACCAGGGCCTGCGCAGATATTCCACCCGGGGCTGCCTTTCAACTGGACACCTTTTCTCCCTTGGGAAATTTAAAGGTGCTACCGATTCACTTGAATGAAAAAGACAGCACAGTGCCTTGAAACAAAGGTCGGGCTGGGGAGGGAAGGGAGGGAGATTAGTAGCTCTTAATATTTTGGCAACCCCATACAAACCAAGTGTGCCTCTTCAACAAGTGGGGCAGGGTAGGGGTGAACAACTGGGATCCTACATGCCAAATCTGAGCCTACAAGTAAATACCATCTGGAACTATGGCTGTCAGCCCCAGAGGCAAGAGAAGGACAAAAGGAAGCCTGTCAAAATGTAATTTGGAAAGATGAAGACGACGACGAAGAAGACGACGGAGAAGGTTTTTATATGCCCACTTTCTCTACCACTTAAGGAAGAATCAAACTGGCTTACAATCACCTGCCCTTCCCCTCCCCACAACAGACACCCTGTGAGGCAGGTGGGGCTGAGAGAGCTGTGACTAGCCCACGGTCACCCAGCTGGCTTCATGCGTAGGAGTGGGGAAACCAACCCTGTTCACCAGATTAGCCTCCGCCGCTCATGTGGAGGAGCGGGGAATCAAACCCGGTTCTCCAGATTAAGAGTCCAACGCTCCAAGCCACCACTCTTAACCACTACACCATGCTGGGAAGGGCAGGATGGGGACCTCACCTCCCTGCCTCCCCATCTTGTCAACGTATAACTCTTTGGCAAGCCAGCTGACGAAGGTCACTGGGGTTCCTCAAAATTATCAACGTGGCAAGGGCCCTCTGAAGACGGGAATTTTGAAAAACTGCTGGTTTAGCAGGCGACGCGGCATCTGTACACAGACTAAGAGTACTGCTGAGACCATCCTGCTCCTACTTCTTCACAGAGATGACTGGCCGCCTTGGAAAGTGAGGCGGGGGGGGGGGGGGAATAACAGATTACAAGCTTTCAGGGCTCAAAGCCACAAACCTGCTTGCACAGAAGGACAGGCAACCGTGTGCACCCAACTCAAGAAACCGCCTGTGTGAGAATTTCCAGCACGGCTGGCCTTCGCCCACGGCCTTTTCCTTACTACGTTATTCCTGCAATTTCAGCACAGAAGAAAGAGGCTGACACTTGCTGGCCTACATCTACCCTGAGGATTTGTAACGGAGCCAGAACTTGAACCCAGGCCACGCAGACACGGGTTTGGGCATCTTACCTCATTTTTTTTTGTGCTGCAACAAAGGGAGGGGAAAAACCACCACCACCCCATCATTTCGTGCCTCTCACCTTGTTAAGAGCGTTCAGGGGGAAGGGTCATTCCTATCAGAGTGCTCATAACTGAATGGTAGATCGCATGCCTGGTATGTGGAACGTCCAAGGTTCAATTCTGAGCATTGCCAGTAAACGGAACTTGGATTTTAATAAAACAAAACAAAACCTCTGCCCTCCTGCAAGAATAACCTCTGCCAGCCAAGAGAGGCAGCAAGTAATGGACAGAGGTGCAGTACACTGGGAAAGGACCATGCTCCATGGTAGAGCACGCACTTTGCATGCAAAAGGTCCCAGTCCCAATTCACAGAACTAACAATTAAGACCTTGTATGCACCTCTCTCTCTCTCTCTCTCTCTCACACACACACACACACACACACACAAACACAAACACACGGTACTTAGTTTTCATTACGCACATTTTCTCCAACCTTTAGAAGTCACTGTGGCTCAGTGGTAGCATCTGCTTGGCATGCAGAAGGTCCCAGGTCCAATCCCCGGCATCTCCAAAGGGACTAGGCAGGTAGGTGACGTGAAAGAACCCTGCCTGAGACCCTGGAGAGCTGCTGCCGGTCTGAGTAGACAATACTGACTTTGATGGACTAAGGATCTGATTCCGTAGAAGGCAGCTTCATGTGTTCATGTGTTTCCCTCATGTTTTCACTGGCACATGCAGAAATTTACTCTGAGTAATCCCAAGTACTCCGAGAATTTATTCGGGGGTGGGGGGGAGGTCTCTGTGCAGAATGTGTTGAGAATTCGACTGCAAAACACTGTGCATCGAAAGAGCAGCATATCCAACTGAAACAACACGTACATAAAAGGCCTAAGAAAGTTTCAGGCAGCCAGCCATGTTCATCTGCAGTAGGGTTGCCAACCTCCAGGTACTACCTGGGGATCGCCCGCTATTACAACTTATCTCCAGATGACAGATATCAGTTCAGTTGGAGAAAGTGGCCGCTTTGGCAATTGGACTCTATGGCACTGAAGTCCCTCCCCTCCCCAAACCCCACCCTCCTCAGGCTCTGCCCCAAAAACCTCCCGCCAGTGGCAAAGAGGGACCTGGCAACGCTAGTCTGCAGTAGAAAAGCAAGATTTGAGCCCAGTACCACCTTAAAGACCAACAAGATTTCCAGTGTTTAAGCTTGCTCAATTCAGAAGGGTGGCAGGTAGCAGGACTTGGGGGGGGGGGGGAGAACCAGATATTTTTTAGCAATGCTGCCAATCTAAATAGATAATACTGGACTAGATACCTGGAAATCCTGCTACAAGCAGCTTTACATGACATCCCCTTGTATCTTAGCAAAGGATATCCTCTGGTGCTGTGTTCCTCTTTAGCTAGTGCGAGTAACTGTATCAAAGGGAACTGCTGGGAAATCCACTCCTTTAAGGGGGCAGGAAAAAACCCCCAAAGTAGATAACAATAGAAAGTGAATCGCCCAAACAACATATTTTACCCCAAAATGTTTACAACTGCTTCTAAATCTAAGAATGTGCCAGATAAAACCAAGAAAAATCTATTTGGTCAAGCTTTCCATTTTTACATTCTAAAAAGGAGAATATGGTTGCTTAGCGAACCTGTGGCTTGCCCTAAGCATCTGGCAGTCACAAAAGTAGGCCCTCTTTAAACATAAAGGTAAAGGCAGTCCTCTGTGCAAGCACCAGATCATAACTGACCCTGGGGTGACGTCACATCCCGACATTTACTGAGCAGACTATGTTTACGGAGTGGTTTGCCATTGCCTTCCCCAGTCGTATACACTTTACCCCCGGCAAGCTGAGTACTCATTTCACCGACCTTGGAAGGATGGGCGGCTGAGTCAACCCTCTAAACATGGGGCTTGTAAACAGCCTTGTTATAGTTAGTAGTGAATCTAATTCTGCAGCCCTCCTCCTATGACTAACTCTTCTTAGATAGCCAGTGTGGTGTTGTGGTTAAGGTGTCGGATTAGGATCTGCAGTGTGGATAGCAATCACCCCTGCCTCGCGTAGGCCATGAATGCAAAAAGCGACTTCACTACTGCCAGCTCCAGGCTGGGAAATACCTGGAGATTTTGGGGGTGGAGCCTGAGGAGGGCAGGGTTTGGAGAGGGGAGGGACTTCAATGGGGTATGATGACATAGATACCAACTTCCAAAGCGGCTTTTTTTTTCCATTGGCAGTAGCTCTCCAGAGTCTTGAGCAGAGAGAGGTCTCTCTTAACATCAGCTATCCAAAACCCTTAAGCCAGAGCTGTCCGGAACTGATCTCTGTCGCTTGGAGATCTGTTGTAATCCCAGGAGATCGCCAGGCACTACCTGGAGATTCGCAACTCTGTTTATTACTGATGGACACAAACATTGTTCTCTTGATGTGCTAGGGATGCCAGCCTCCAGTTGGGGCCTGGGGATCCCCTGGGATTACAGCTCATCTCCAGATTACAGAGATTGGTTCCCCTGGAGAAAATAGATGCTTGGGAGGATGAACTCTATGGCATTGTACCCCACTGAGGTCCCTGTCCTCCCCAGGCTCCATCCCCAACCTCTCCAAGAGTTTCCCAATCTGGATCTTGTAATCCTATCCATCCCCCACTGGTGGCCAGGGTGTACCTGGCCCCCCTATTGATAGGGGACATGCCATATTAGATCCTGAATCAATCCTTTTCTGTATTAGATTTTGTATTAATCCATGCTTTGATTACACTCTGCCCTACTGAGCGGGAATGTTATGGGAAAGAATGGTGAAAGGAAAGATTCCTTGAGAACATGCCATAGGGAGCTGTTGTAAATAACAAGCCTATAGAGCCAACAGAGATCTAAGGCATATTGTTTATGGAACCTCACAAGGACAGTGAGCATCCAGAGGCTATGCTAGAAAAATGTATGTCTTAAAGCAATGATGCCAATCTGACTTCTATGCATATCAGTAGAACACACATTCTCAAGGTTGTCCACGTATTTCAAAGAAAACCCCAACAACCAATGTATCGCCAGTCCACATTCCAATATTGATTATACTAGCTCAGGTGTCACTAGTACGTTTTTGTCACGTACTGCTATATGTCACGTGCAAGTCATAATGTTGTATTACTACAAATCAGCGAAAAGGTATATAAGGTGACATTATGCTCGTGTCAAACGCGCACTGTCTTAGCAACCCATTGAGTTGCTGGCAGTGGCCTATTATGCATAATAAATCTTTTTTTTTTTCTTAACTGGTTTGTGTGTCTGGCTATTTGACTTGGGACAAAAGCACCAAGGCCCGAACCTTAGCGTAACCTATGGGTGGCGCTAACAGTTTTGGCGAGCCAGCGGGATTTTTGGGGTCCTTGGTCCGGGCAATCTTGGCTCCCTCAAGGGTACACTTGCGCGCACCCGTTTTTCTTTCGGGGATGGTGTCACCATTGCTGGGTTCTGTAGACTGCACGGTCTAATAGTATGACGTGTACTTTTGCATATGTTCAGTAACATCATTCTCCAGCTAGCCCATGAGGAAAGAGATATAACAGACCAGTGAACGTGCAGAGAAAGAGTGAGTGTTGTTTCAGGAACAGGGTGCAGGATCTAGCTTGAAAGACCCCCTTCCCAGCTCTAATAATAATTATTATTATTTAAGAGCCCTGTCTTAGACTCATGGGTCTTCCATTTTCATTCAGCCTCAGTAGCTCCGATAGTTTGCAAACAGAAAAGGAACAAACTCTCTTTTCAAAGCTAACTGTGGAACACTTGGAATAAATGCCAAATGTCTGTGTGCCTCATAACAATTTGGCTACAGATTCCCCTTGATACCCAAGCTGGCTGGAATAGGTCTGCGCGCGAATCAAAAGGTCATGTGAAGGAAAGGGCAGCTACTGAGATCGAGCCATAATTTTCAGAGCATTAGGTATTCTCGGGCATTTCCCATTGGGTTGGTTTTGCATTCTGCAGTCCCATCCTTGCAGAGCAGGTCCACAAGATGGTCAACGTTCAGGGTAGGATCTGAACTATGATGAAGGAGATGATGAAGGAGAAGGAGACGGAGGTGAAGATGATGGTGGAAACAGAGGTGAAGGAGGTGGTGAAGAAGGTGAAAATGGAGATGAAGACGGAGACAGAGATGAAGAGAACAGTGAAGAGGAAGGAGATGATGGTGGAGATGATGGTGGGAATGATGAAGAAGAGGAAAAAGATGAAGATGGAGAAGGAGATGGGGTGAAGGTGATGGAGGTGAGGAGAAATGAAGAGAACAGTGAAGAGGAAGGAGATGATGATGGAGATGATGAAGAGGAAAAAGATGGAGAAGGAGATGGGGGTGAAGGTGATGGAGGAGATGGGGGTGAAGGTGATGGAGGTGAGGGAGGAGATGGAGGTGAAGGTGAGGGAGGAGAGGGAGGTGAAGGTGAGGGAGGTGAAGAAGGTGAAAATGGAGATGGAGACGGAGATTAAGAGAACGGTGACGAGAAAGATGATGATGGAGATGATATAGAGATGATGAAGAAGAGGAAGGAGATGATGAAGATGAAGAGGATGAAGATGAAGGTGAAGATGCAGGTGAAGAAGAAGAGTTAGTTTTTATATGCCGACTTTCTCTACCACTTAAAGAAGACTCAAACTGCCTTACAATCACCTTCCCTTCTCCACAACAGACACTCTGTGAGAACTATGACTAGCCCAACATCACCCAGCTGGCTTCATGTGTAGGAGTAGGGAAACAAATCCAGTTCACCAGATTAGCCTCCGTCGCTCATGTGGAGGAGTGGGAAATCAAACCCAGTTCTCCATATCAGAGTCCACCGCTCCAAATCACTGCTCTTAACCACTACACCACGCTAGCTTTCAAGAGCAAGAGTCCAGCAAGAAGATAAAATGGGGACTGTTATTTTTTTTAAGGTCAACTTGCTTGGGCTCTTACTTACAAACAGATGTACACATGCAGGATATGCACACACTCGCTGTAACTCATCTATAGGGCTACTGTCTACACTCATTGGCAGTGGCTCTCTAGGGTCTTGAGCAGAGAGTGGTCTCTCCTAACACTAGCTATCCAAAACCCTTTAGCCAGAGATGCCCAGAACTGAGCCTGTCAAGTTCCACATGTTAAGCATGTGTTCCACCTTTGGATCTGAAAGAACCACAGTTGACCATTCAAGCCACAGCCAGCCACCACCACCAACAGAAAGAAGACATCAGAGGACACCCTACCAAAGGTACCAGCAGAACCTATCGCTCAACCAAGGAAGGGAAGCCACAAAATACAACAACAAAAGAGACTAAGAAACCTAAAACAGAACAATATCGCGCATCAGGATCACCAACATATCTAATAACAGCTCCAGAATGGTAGCCATATTAGTCTTTGGCAGCAAAATTGAACACAACTATTCTTTTTCATTTAAAAAAACCTGGCCTTGGCTTTTGAAAGTTTATTTTACTTTATTCCGTGTTTAATTTTTAAGTATTTTGGAACTGTAGGCCAACACCCACCCAATCCCTGTGAGATGTTCCATGATAAGAGTTAAAGAGAACTATTCATGTATAGAAAAGCCTGCCCAACTGTGAGGTTGTAACAACTCATTACAATATTTTAAAAGTTAATTTCACTGTTGCACCACAATAGAGAATTGCATTCCTTTTTGTAATTAGCATAATTATCAAACCTGATGATGATCAAAATATTTTTTCCTGTAGTGCTATCAGAACGAAAGCTTTACATATATTAGCTCAGTATGTGATTAAACTACATTTGACCAATTTTACATTTCTCCAGCTTTACAGTTCTCCTCCCCAGGGAGATCAGTCTGCCTCCCTCTATCATTGCCTTCTGCCAGCAGGTGAACACTTTTTTTTGTCTCTGCTGAAGACCCCCCAATAACTGTTATTGGCCCTCCTCCCTGGTTTTGGTGTCATGTGTGTTTTAATGTTTTATTGAATTATTTTATATAAAAATTATTTATATATACTTTACTTAAATGCTGCTTTAGTGGTGAAACATTTAAATGTTTTGATGTTTGCAGCTTTGGGGACCCTATTTGGACATTCAGTAATACTCTGCCTCTGAACATGGAGGTTCCATGTAGTCGTCACGGCTAATAGGTCTAATCCTTTTTAAAACCGCTGTTACTCTATCCTAGAGATGCCAGCCTCCAGGTGGGACCTGGGGATCCCCCAGAATTAAAGCTCATCTCCAGACTACAAAGATCACTTCCCCTGGAGAAAATTGATGCTTTGGAGGGTGGATTCTATGGTACTGTACCCCACTGAGGTCCCTGTCTTCCCCAGGCTCCACCCCAAAATCTCCAGGAGTTTTCCAACCTGGATCTGGAAATCCTACCCCCACGCCCCCGCCAGTGGCCAGGGAGGACTTGCCAACCCTACCCTGAATTGTGTTAAGAAGTGCTTACTTTCAACCCTGTTTGGTCCCAGTGTGTAAATCAGAGATCCAGGTCAGTGATTTCTATGTACTCAACCCTATGGCTTATTTACTGAGGGAATTATCACAGCCATCCTTCCACTCTATTCACCAAATCGATATCTGTGTCAACTGGAGGTTTTCTGTCACAAAAGCATCTCTGACCATCTACGCAGAGCAAATTTCACTTCTCACTACTGAATAACCAGAGCTGTGCTTAGAGGATAAAATCAACCAACCCCCAAGAACGCGGCCAAGAAATTTTCGGAGTTAGTATGTAAGACCAAAATTAACCCAAGAAGGGTTTCAACATGGTTGTTGAATAAAGAAATTTGTTTTCTACTGTCCATCTCTGTTTGATCACTGATTCAGAACTGCGTGTTTGGTGCAGAAATGCATGTTAAGAAATTCCTTGTTGGGCTGTAGAGAAAGATACCTGGTGGAAAGCACTCCCCCCACCCCAGTACTTTCTTGGCAGTCCTGAGATATGTAACTGCTGCTCCCGAAGGAAGGAAAAACTGTTTCACATAACCCACTTTCTAAATCCAGATCAAGGTCCCTCTAAAGGAGGGGTGTCAAATTCACTTGTTACGAGGGCCGGATATGACATAAACGTCGCTTGGTCGGGCTCGCCAGCCCAGATCGAGAGTGGGGTGGTGGTGGGTACTTTGGGGGCTGGATAACAGTTCTCAAGGGGCCAAATTCGGCCCACAGGCCATATGTTTGACACCCCTGCTCTAAAGAGAGAGGAGCTCCGAAAACATATTGCCTTGACTTTGCTTCCAGATACGTTTCTGACCTTTTCTATCAAATAACAATCCCATACGTGCACAGTAGAAAAATTCATTAACAGCCACGGGGATAAGACTCATTTCCCCCTCTCTGTCTGAGGAATCTATGAATATTGTTAAAATGCAGATACGTTGCTTTAAACTGTGCCAGCCGATTGTCACCGAGGTTAACTCAAATCCTCCCAAAATGTCTAAACGTGTTCGGCAAAAGCCAGCCTCCTCTGATTCTCATTCTTCAAGAGTGGGCGAGCCATTTGTCAGATGAAATTGGAGGAATGCAAGGGAAGGGGGGGCGAAATGTGCTATCATGCATCTTGTAAGGAGAAGCTGCACACGGATTGTGAAAATAGCCTGTCTTGGCTCACCAGCCCAGTCGGGCCTTGTGGGACAGCATCCAGTCCCATCTGCTCTTTGAGGCTTCATTTCCCTCTCTAGGGACACACACACACACACAAACGCACACTGTGGACAGGGAAAAGTTGAAGGAGCTGGGTATGTTTAGCCTGAAGAGGAGAAGACTGAGAGGGGATATGAGAACCATCTTCAAGTATCTGAAGGGCTGTCATATGGAGGAGGGTGCCGAGTTGTTTTCTGTTGCCCCAGAAAGTCGGACCAGAACCAGCGGGTTGAAATTAAATCAAAAGAGTTTCCGTCTTGACATTAGGAAGAATTTTCTAACAGAGTGGTTCCTCAGTGGAACAGACTTCCTTGAGAGGTGGTAAGTGCTCCTTCCCTGGAGGTTTTTAAGCAGAGGCTAGATGGCCATCTGTCAGCAATGCTGATTCTATGTCCTTGGGCAGTTCATGGGAGAGAGGGCATCTTGGCCATCTTCTAGGCCTGAAGTAGGGGTCACTGGGTGTGTGTGGAGGAGGTAGTTGTGAGTTTCCTGCATTGTGCAGGGGGTTTGACTAGATGACCCTGGTGGTACCTTCCGACTATGATTCTATGAACATAAATCAATGCCAGTGCAAAACTAATTGTCCATAAATAGTCCCAGGGTACGATCTGCAGGCATGCAATACAATTGCTGTCCAGAATGGAACTTCCACCTTCAGAGGGAGTATACCTCTAAGGTTGGAGCAGGAACAAAAAATGGAAGAGGGCCTTTGTGCCCAGCTTATGGCTTTTCAGAAACATCCAGTTTCCCACTGTGAGAAGCCAAAAGATTTACCTTTGATCCAGCTGGGTTCATTTTATGCTAAGGTTCTTTTATTCCAGCAAATGAGACCGCTGGCTGTTTAAATTTGTTCTGATGTTCACCTGTGTTTAATGGCAAATACTGCATTTTTATTGAGGCTGTATTGGATTTTTAAGTGCTAGGAACTCTGCACAAGTAGTTCTATACTTTTTTTTTTTTAATGTATGAGTTCGATGTGCTGTGACTGCACAAATCCCACATCTTTGCAAGGCCACATTTTGGGCAAGTAACCTCTCATCTCTCTCCCACACTGGTCCCAGGATCAGGCAAGCCATCCAACAGCATAAGCCATTAACAACCGAAAGAGAGAGAAAGAGAGGACCTTCTCAGCACATCCTGTGCTGAAAAAAAGAGATTTTAAAAAAATAATTAAGTTATTTGGCATTCAGGGCGACACAGTGGGGATGTTTCGGCGCCGAGCTGCTCCTTCTCTGACGCCAAACTTTAATCTAGACATCATTTTGAATGCAGAGACCTGCCCAAAATCATTATGCTTTATAAATTGGAATTGCTCTGTTCTCATCTCTCTGAACGCTGTCATAGGTAATGAGATATACATTGAAGAGATGAGAAGGGGGGCGGGGCACGAGAGGAGTGAAAAACAGAAAGAGGAAGGACAAGGCAAGGAGAGATGCTATTTGCAGAGTTCCTCCTTCTGCGCCGTAAAGGTTTATGCAACAGCTATTAAGGGGACCCCTAGCCCTATCCGTCCCGAAGCAATTTACAGCTCTGTTTGCAACTTCCTTTGAAAAGCACTGAAAGCCACGGAGCAGTGCATGCAAGGAAGAGCACAACAGTGCACCCTGCAGCCTACTCTTACGGTCATGCTGATGTAAACATGGCTTCAGCTAAGGATAGCTAGGATCCGTTTAACTGTTACTTGGCATCCCCGTGACTGCCACTGAAAACCCTTTCCCTGTGCGAACGATGGGAATGTACAATGGTTCCAGCCATTTTGACTGGAAGACAATCCGCATTACTATTCAGCGTGTGGGAGAGAGAGAACATCTTTTGCATGCAGCATCCCAGGTTCAATCTCTCCAGTTAACGGGTTTTAGGAAGCAGGTGTTGGGGAAGACCTTGAAACCCTGGAGAGCCGCTGCAAGCCAGAGGAAACGTGACTGAGCTACATGGATCAGTGGTCTGCCAGAATTCTGGCAGCTTCGTGCGTCTACATTTGGATCTGTATCAGTGGTAAAGCTCATACTCTGCATATAAAACTTCCTCAACATCTGCAGTTAACCCTCAGCAACTCCAGGTAAAGGATCTCAAGTAATGGGAAAGACTTGTCTCTGCCTGAGTCCCTGGAGAACAGATGCCAGTCAGATTGGATAGTATTGAATAGAAGGGCGAAAGGCCTGTCTGGGTAGGAAGGAGCTTTTTATGTTCCACTTGTCCTTTTTAATCAGGAATAGTCCCCAGGGAATTCACTGACCCTATCGTGAGTATAGGGGGGAGAGTTTAGGGTTGCCTTTTCAAACTTTTGTTCACTTGGGTGCTAGAGCGGCTATTCTTGAGGTTCCAGTCACTTTCTCATTTGACATTCCCAAGTTAAATATCAGTGAAATCCTAAGTAAAGTTATACCCTTCTAAATCCATTAAGTCCACGGGCTTAGAAGTGTGTAACTTTGCACAGGATGTCACTGTAGGTGGGGAAGGAGATGAATCACATCTCCAGCTGACATAAGAATAGCTCATCTAGTCCAACATGCTGAGTCCCATAGTGCCCCCCCACACAGGCGTACAAGTAGCACAAAAAGACGAACACACACACACCATGCCGATTGCCCTTCCAGCAGTGATTATTTACTGGAATAGCATCTCTGGACAAAGAGGTCCCCTTTTCATCCACATGTCAAAGAGGATACAGAAACATAAACACTAAGGCACTGTGTCATGCACAACCTTTCTATGTACATGCTGCAATTTGGACAGTTTATCTCTGGCAAGTTTTATGGGGCAAATTGGTTCCCCCTCCCCTCAGTTTAGATTTAACGGTAATGAACAGCATAAAGCAAGTGAAGAAGAATCTTTAGCAAGCTTTAATAATGATGCAGGACTGAGACTGGGGAGGGGGCGATAATAAGTTGTTACAAGCACACCCGGTCCACAAAATGTTAGATGGTCCTGAACCAGCAGGAAACAGAATGAGATCTTTAGTGCGCATGCGTGCTTACACTGCCTGGGATGCAGGTGACAGATGCTACTTCTCCCTAGCAACACGTTGGCAAAGTTGTCCTTCTGCCTTCCACACACATATTGGCTTAGCCAAATGTGGCTTTTTTAAAAAAAGAACACCATCTGGCCACATGTTCACACTCAGACTGCCCAGAATTCTTTAATCTGCAAATTGGGACTGAAAAGAACCCACAGGCCCCGAGAGAAAGAGACTGGGCCAAAGTCACCAACAGGAAGCTTCACTTTAGAGTGGGGGTTTGAACCTGGGTCTCCCAGATCCTAGTCTGACACTCTAACCACTACACCATACTGGACACATGAACACAGGAAGCTGCCTTATACTGAATCAGACCCTTGGTCCATCAAAGTCAGTACTGTCTACTCAGACCACCAGCGGCTCTCCAGGGTCTCAGGCAGACAAAGGTCTTTCACATCACCTCCTTCCTTAGTCCCTTTAACTGGTGATGCCGGGGATTGAACCTGGGACCTTCTGCATGCCAAGCAGATGCTCTACCACTGAGCCACAGCCCCTCCCTACAGGCTCTTCCCCTTGAAACCAGTGGAAATGGATTTAACGACTAATACATTTAATCGTGCTTACAAAAAATCCAAATGTTTCCAAATTCAGAGAAATCCCCCAGCTCCAAGTCTCTGCACATCCATCAGCTACTCTACGCTGCTAGAACCTCATTTCACTCCCGAAAGCTGCACAGACTCACCAACCGGCCTGCTTTCTTGTATTGCAGAGAGATGCTGGCCCTGAGGCAAATGATGCAATGGACACGGGTGGCATTCTGCTCCATTCTGTGGGTCGCTCAAACTCAAAAGACCAAAAAGCTGCAACTAAGCTACAGCCAAACAGAGGCAGAAAACACATTTTCGAATAACAAGCCAGATTTGCCAGCTAATTAACATTTAAAACAAAGCCAGCACAGCCTCCCAAGGGCGCTGCAACCTTGGCTCATGCAAGCATGCCGATCGAGCTCGAGTCAGCCTCTTACCTGTTTGCAACAAGCCGGCTCCGCTGTCTTTGACTCCAAAGTGCTGCTGGATGTCCAACAAGACCCCTGGAGGAGAGAAAGGAAAACCTGGGTTTATATATACAGATATATACACACACACGCGTGCCTATATCAGAAATCATTGCAAAAGCTTGTTAAAGCAGATGTTTCTAAACCGGATGCCAAGGAACCTTGCAGACTCCAAGAGGCTTATGAGGATTTGCTCCATATGAAGATCCACATGAAGGGGCTGTGGCTCAGCGGCAGAGCATCTGTTTGGCATGCAGAAGGTCCCAGGTTCAATCTCCGGCATCTCCAGTTAAAGGGACTAGGCAAGTAGGTGATGTGAAAGACCCCTGCCTGAGACCCTGGAGAGCCGCTGGTGGTCTGAGTAGACAATACTGACTTTGATGGACCAAGGGTCTGATTCAGTATAAGGCAGCTTCATATGTTCAAATATCTTCTTAGGGGAGGGGCTGTGGATCACTGGTACAGCCTCTGCTTTGCATGCAGAAGGTCCCAGGTTCAATCGCCAGCATCTCCAGTTAAAGGGACTAAGCAAGTAGGTGATGTGAAACACCTCTACCTGAGACCCTGAAGAGCCGCTGCCAGTCTGAGTAGACCACACTGAGTTTGATGGACCAAGGGTCTGATTCAGTTTCAGGCAGCTTCATGTGTTCAGAGGTCACTGCTTCTACCTGCTAGCCACCATGGATGGTAGACTGGAGGGACTGCCGCTAAGAAGAGTGAGATGCCAGCCTAGGCAAGGGGCAATGTCTGGGCTCATACCTGCCTACTCTCTCCTCTCCCCACTAGTGGTGACCAGGGAAGGGGGTGATGAATCCCACCTCCAAATGGAGGCCCGAATCCAAGGTCAGCCAGTGGTTGTTCCCAGGACACAACAATTGGCAATGCCAGAAACTTCTAGGAGCGGTGGACCCTCAGCAGTTTTCAACGGCACTGACCACGAGAGACAGTTGTACCAGTATCCTCTGGAAAGCATGAGAATTCTGTGGCGGACATGCAGGGTTTCCTCAAAATGCTAGTTGCTGCGAAAAGCTTTATGCCCCAAATTGGAAAAACCACAGAGTTGCAGAGTCAATATACCAGCATGGTGTAGGGGTTAGGAGCAGTGGAGTCTAATCTGGAGAACTCGGTTTGATTCCCCACTCCTTGGAATGAGCGGCAGACTCTAAGCTGGAGAACCTGGGTTTGATTCCCCACTCCTCTACATGAGCTGTGGACTCTAATATGGAGAGCTGGGTTCCCCCACACACACTCCTACATATGAAGCCTGATGGGTGACTTTGGGCCAGTCACAGTTCTCTGAATTCTCAGCCCCACCTACCTCACAAGCAGGGTTGCCAACCTCCAGGTACTAGCTGGAGATCTCCTGCTATTACAACTGATCTCCAGCCGATAGAGATCAGTTCACCTGGAGCAAATGGCCACTTTGGCAATTGGACTCTATGGCACTGAAGTCCCTCCCCTCCCCAAACACCACCCTCCTCAGGCTCCACCCCAAAAACCTCCCGCCACTGGTGAAAAGGGACCTGGCAACCCTACTCACAAGGTATCTGTTGTGGGGAGAGGAAGGGAAGGAGATTGTAAGCCAGTTTGATTCTCCTTAAAAGGTAGAGAAAATCAGCATTAAAAAAACCAACTCTTCTTCTTCCTCTAATTAGGCCTCTTCAGAGTTTTGAGTTCTTTTCGACTCCAGCTCAGCTCCAGAAGGGTAACTGGACTGGTCTGCCACAGCTGAAATGCCACAGTGCCCCACGGCACTCCAAAGACTACAGTCCTCTTTTTTTTTGGCCAGAGCCCCCTTGGTCAGATGCATGAAGTGCTACTTCCCATTAGCAGATACAAATATATAGCTAAGTACGACACTCCTGGCAGGCAGCCGGGAGAGATGTTATTACAAAAGAATCTGGAAGATGCAGTCATCTGACAGATCATGGATGTTATGGCTTAAAAAGCCCGTCGGAAACCAGTGAGGCAAGCTTAAAAACTAAGCCGGGTGGCTGAATTTTAAAGGCAACAAAGAGTCAACTCCCTGGAGTCTTGCTTTTTCTAAAACCCCTTAATCTAACTAGTAGTCCCTATCGAGGGCATTGGGTGGGAGGAAAAAGAAACCCCAAACAAATTGCAGTTGCTATAAATGAATGCAAATTAGAAGCATTTCGCCTGAGAGTTTCTCTCTGGGCAAATTTATTTCTGCTCTAACACTCTGCATCTGTAATCACTTGCTCTTGGGGCCACGCCCCACACCCCCCATGCCACCATAGCTTCCTTCTCCAAGCTAATTTATTCTTAGAGACCTATAAACTGCATTTTGAAAGCTTTCTAAAGAGGCGGCAGGCAAGCCAACCCACAGACGATACCGAAGAATGCAAGGATTTTCCATGGAGCATCCAAAACAATTCCGGGAAAGCAATCATGTTTTTTAAAAGATTAAAAAATAAAATAAAGCACATTTTAAAAAAGCAGGAAAAGGAGAAAATAGACAAGGGTGCTCAATTTTCCAGATCTGGGTCAACTAATTATGCTCTGAATCCAGAGGGACAACCGGGTCAGTCTGTTCCTGCCAAGTTATGCAGAAGTTCAGCGGCACCTTAAAGACGAACAAAATTTATTCCGGCGTAAGCTCTTGTGAATCAGAACTAACTTCATCGGATGCATGGAAAGAACATCCACCCCTGTATTTATTTATGCAATTTAGAAAATATGTACTCCAACGCATCTGATGAAGTGAGCTCTTGCGTCACAACAGCTTTGCTGGAATAAATTTTGTTAGTCTTTAAGCTGCCGCTGGACTTCTGCTTAATTATGCTATAATAATTAAGATGCACAAATTTCTAGACGCTGGCAGTATTCTTCTCTCCCACCCAATGTCCCTGCCATCCATTCAATGAGCTATTTTCACAGCCCCTTTCAGTTGAACCACCAGATCAATTAATACACGAAGGACTAATAAAAGCTCACCGACTCATTTCGAGGAGAGAAAAACGATCCACGGCTCCAACACCGTGGATTCATTATCACAAGATGAGAAGACGGTCACAAGTCTGAGCTGTCTTTATTTAAATAAAAGAATTAGACATATTTGGAGGCGGGACAGATCTTACGGACAGCTATTTGCCTTGAGAGCTAAATGGAACCCCCATGTTCCGAAGCAGTGTACTTCAAAGCATAATACTGCTGGAGGACAAATAATAGCCATTATATCAAGCTTCCTGGAGACAAAAAAAAATATCTGGAAACAAAAATGCAGCACTCAGTGAATCTTTGGTTTCATTAGCTGTGCCGTGTTTAAAATAAAAGCCCTTTTTAAAAACTAGGTCTTCATGCACTGGGCAATGGACCATTCAAATACAAAATTAAAAAAAAACATAAGAGTGCTGTAACATTAAAATGTAGTTAAGTAATTAGTAACAGAATGTTTCCTTCCAGCTTCAATTTATATGTGCAGTAGCCACTCCTAGCAGGCACACACAGCCAGAGAGATAGCATGGTGTAGTGGTTTGCATGTTGGACCAGGACCCGGAAGGCCAATGTCCATATGCCCACTCTGCCACAGAAGCTCACTGGGCAAAGGGCCAGTCACACTCTCAGCTCAAACTACCTCGCAGGGTTGTAGAGCAAGGATAAAATTAGAAGAGGGGTTGTAAATTGCTCTGAGTCCCCACTGGGGAGAAAAACAGAATACCAACATCTTCATCAAAATCAATCAAATGTCTTAGAAGAAGCCATCAAATATGTCGACTTTGTGCCGGCACCGAAACGTCAACCTGCTGGCCTGAGAATAAGCCCCCCAAACCTGATTCTCTGGGGCAAAACCTGGCAGCCCTATTATGTTGCATTGCACAGAATATAGGCAGGTAATAAACATCCGACAGCCAGCACGGTATACTGGTTAAGAACAGCAGTCTCTAATCTGCAGAAGTGGGTTCAATTCCCCACTCCTCCACATGAAGCCTGCTGGGTGACCTTGGGCCGGTCACAGTTCTCTCGGAACTCTCTCAGCCCACGCTGAGGCAAGCAACGGCAAAGCACCTCCAAACGTCTCTTGCCTTGAAAACCCTACAGGGTCGTCATTAGTCAGCTGTCACTTGACAGCACTGTTCACCACTGTAAACATCCAACAAACAGTCTCAACCGTCCTCTCGTATCTCGGCTTGTTTCATAGGCCTCCGCGCCACATTTAAAATCACTGGGGATGGAACTCCGGCGTGCTGCCCCAATTCCTGCGCGAACACTTCGGAAAGAAATCTCCAGGGCTTTCATGGAGATCCACCTTACTAATTGGAACCAATTTCCTCTTTCACACATGAGCCCGCTTGCAATACCCTCTGGGCCTTCTGGATGTTTTTGCTACAGTTTCTGAAGGACTGCACCCAAGATACAGCAGGGAGACCAAATGCACACATAACACACTGATGCAACACGCAACCAGGGGAAGGAAGAGAGAGTCTCCCGGTGTATGGGTGACTTTTTGCCCTCAAACGTTCGCTGGGGAGTTGCTGTTTTTACTACCTTTCCTCAATTACGTTTGCTGCTCTCGTGAGCATCCGCAAATTACCCAGAGGCATTTCTCACAGGCTTTTATAGACATGGCTCTCCAAGTTCAAGGGGAGCTCCCTCAGCAAGATACAGGCCGTTGCTGGCAAGACCAAAAGCGCCTTCCTGTCTCAATCCCCTTATGCGCCCACAGTGTAGGCATTACTGCGCAGTTGTCCAGACCCCACAGTCTTGGGAGAAGAAGGAGTTGGTTTTTATATGCCGACTTCCTCTACCACTTAAGGAAGAATCAAAGCGGCTTACAATCGCCTTCCCTTCCCCTCCCAACAACAGACACCCTGTGAGGTAGGTGGGGCTGAGAGAGCTCTAAGAGAGCTGTGGCTAGCCCAAAGTCGCCCAGTTGTCTTCCTGTGTAGGAGTGGGGAAACCAACCCGGTTCACCAGATTAGCGTCCGCCACTCATGTGGAGGAGTGGGGAATCAAACCCGGTTCTCCAGATTAGAGTCCTCCGC
Organism: Euleptes europaea; assembly: GCF_029931775.1. NCBI lineage: Eukaryota > Metazoa > Chordata > Lepidosauria > Squamata > Sphaerodactylidae > Euleptes > Euleptes europaea. The sequence goes on along the minus strand of NC_079330.1, from coordinate 21,609,432 downwards.
TCCAAACCACCACTCTTAACCACCACACCATGCTGGCTCTCCTGTCATAGGGTTGCCAACCTCCAGGTGGCGGCTGGAGATCTCCCGCTATTACAACGGATCTCCAGGCGACAGAGATCAGTTCACCTGGAGAAAATGGCCACTTTGGAAGGTGGACTCTATGGCATTATACCCCCTTGAAGCCCCTCCCCAAACTCTGCCCTCCTCAGTCACCACTCCATAAACAAAACATAAAGGCAACCACCCTTTTCCTTCTTCACTAGAAACTGAGTGTACACTGCCTCTGAACATGGAGTCTCCGCTTAGCTATCATGACTGATAGTTGTCAACAGAACTATCCTCCTCTGTGAACTGTCTTGGCCTTTTATAAACCCCTCTAAAGCCAGGGCCTTCATCACTTCTTGTGGCAGATAATTCCACAACTTAATCATCTGTCCACTTAATATGCTTTATATCCCACTCTTCATCCAAGGAGCTCAACGTGGATTATGCGGCTCTTCTTTCTTCATTTTATGGTCATAAGTAACAACCCTATGAGAGAAAGTGTCCAGCCCAAGTTTCATGTTGGAAAGAAGAATAGGAAGAAGAGCTGGTTTTTATATGCCGAATTTCTCTACCACTTACGGGAGAATCAAACCGGCTTACAATCACCTTCCCTTCCCCTCCCCACAACAGACACCCTGTGAGGTAGGTGGGGTTGAGAGAATGTGACTAGCCCAAGGTCCCCCAGCTGGCTTCATGTGTAGGAGCGGGGAAACAAATCCAGTTCACCAGATTAGCCTCCGCTGCTCATGTGGAGGAGTGGGGAGTCAAATCCGGTTCTCCAGATCAGACTCCACCCCTCCAAACCACCGCTCTTAACCACTACACCACGCTAGCTGGAAAGAAGACTTGAACCCACATCTCTGTGCTCTTAGTCCTTTAACCATTAGATCCCACTGGATCGTGCCTTTTACTGATCACATTAAATCACATATCACACTGGAACCTTTGTTTCTTCCCAGGAGTTGAAGGTGGCATAGAAGAGGACTATACTCACAACTGGACCCTCACAACAACCCTACAAAGTAGGCTAAGCTGAAAGATGGTGTCTTACCACCCAGTGTGCTTGTCTGATGGGCTCTCTCATCTCTCTCCTGCCTCCATCGATCACTCTATTCCAGACTGATATTTCCAGTATTTGCCCAACAAGAACAAAATCCATGCAATACCTTTTATTGGACCAACCAAATTAACACAAAACATTGTGCAAGCTTTTGAACCCGCCGGGACTCTTAGGGCGCTTTCACACATGCCGAATAATACACTTTCAATCCACTTTGTAGCTGGATTTTACTGTGTGATACAACAAAATTCACTTGCAAACAATCTTTAAAGTGCATTGAAAGTGCATTATTTGGCATGTGTAAAAGAGCCCTGTATCAGGCCTGACATTACAAGATGTAAAAGGATAGAAGGGAGGAAAGCAGCTCTCTTTCTCTGGCTTTCTGGAACAACAGGAGCTGCGCATACACGTCCATGCAACATGTTCCAGTGCCCGGTTATGCAAGTGGGCAAGGAATCAGGGTGGGCCGGGGTCTTCCCCTGCGACGTTGTGAAGGGTAGGGGTGGGGAAGGCAGAAACAAATGACCGCACAGGGTACTGGCCCAGACAGCCGTTACAAACGCCTGAAAAACCATTTACCAGTTTTGAGCGATACACTCCACCCCTCCCCACGGCGCGCAGGCACCTGACGCAACTAGCAAAACAGCTGCCGGTGGCAGACGATGGTTGACCTAATCAGAACATTCAATCACCGTGTCTCAGGAGACGCTGTGGGGCGACACGCCAGCCGGCTGGCGACACCCTCACCTGAGAACCTCAGCCCGACGCTGACGAGATCTTTGTCATTTGATCCAACTGGATGCCGCTTACAACACCATTCAGCTATTGCCAATGTCAGGCAGGAATTCTGCATCTCATTATGCACATGGTACCTGCCGAGGACGCGCCCTAGATGTACGGCTCTGACTCTGAATTAGGTTAGCCACCCACCTCATGGAGCCATCGCCTCGCACCCCAGGATACTGAAAAGATGGCAACCTCAGCCGGTGTCGGATGAGACAGTGTGCCAAGAGTGCTGACAGCCAAATCAAAAGGAGATGCAGAGAACACAGAAAGGAAAGCCGCAAGATGAGGCATGATGAGGGGGCGTCTGCTTTGGGCATTGTTTGCTGATTTCCATTCATCAGGTTTTGTGTGTGTGTGTGTGGGCATATCGGTGTGCTACACCTTGTTTGGCGCTGTTGGATAAGGACCTCAAAGTCCTCAATGCTTTCTCTTTAGGAGTGAGAACGGGACCCAATTACCCGGCACACAAGTAGGCTTGCCAACATCCAGGTGGCAGCTGGAGATCTCTCGCTATTACAACTGAGCTCCAGGTGATAGAGATCAGTTCACCTGGAGAAAATGGCCGCTTTGGAAGGTGGACTCTACGGCATTATTTCCCATTGAAGCCCCTCCCCTCCCCCAAACCCCACCCTCCTCAGGCTCCACCCCCAAAATCCCCAGGTATTTCCTAACCCGGCGCTGGCAACCCTACACACAAGTGATCTGTGCAGCTTGGAGTTCTGATCAAGCAGAAGCCACAACGTGTACTAGAAAATGTCTCTGTTCTTAAAAAATAAAGAAATCGAATGCATAACCAGTGGTTTCTATCAATCCACAGAACGCAGAACAAATAACCAAAAGGGTAACACTATGATAACTAAAGGATTTGGGTTCCGAAGTTACTAGAAACCCAGCTCTAAATCCCTGTTCAGCCACAATAGATTGAGAAGGCGGGTGAGCTGCTTCATAGGATACTTCACAGGGTTACTGCCATCAGTCAATCAAAATTTTATTCTACCCACCCCTTCCAGAAACTCAGGGCAGCTTACATGGTTCTCAGTTCCTCCATGCTATCTGCACAACAACTGTGAGGCAAAGCCAGCATGGTGTAATGGTTAGGGTAGGATCTGGAAGACGCAGGTTCAAATCCCTACTCTGCCTTCGAAACTCAGTGGGTGGGTCATTCATCAAGCTTCCATGACTGGGTGGAGATTCGAGCCTGCATCTCCCAGATCTAGAGTTGACAACCTCCAGGAACTAGTTGGCGATCTCCCGCTATTACAGCTGATCTCCAGCCGATAGAGATCAGTTCACCTGGAGAAAAGGGCCACTTTGACAATTGGACTCTATGGCAATTGGACCCGCCCTGCCCAGGCTCCACCCAAAAGACCTCCCGCTGGTGGCAAAGATGGACTTGGCAACCCTACCCAGATCCCAGACTGATAATCTAACCATTATACCACAATGGCTCTAACCTACCTCATAGTGTTGTTGTTGCGAGGATAAAAATAGAGGGGAGAAGAACGAAGTTGAAAACTGATTTGGGTCCACAGTGGGGAGAAAAGCAAGGTGTAACTATCTAAATAAATAAAATAAAATATCTTTTAAGCCAAGAACGCAAAACTGGCCCAAGGTCACCCAACAGAACGTTGCGAACGAGTGGCGATTAGATCCTGGCTCTCCCCACTCTAACCGCTATACTATACTGCCTCTCACCATGCCACATACTCCCACTTGCTAATAAATACTGCGGTTGCTACGCATCCAGATCGGGTTGCTTAATACAGAAGACTTCCCCCCAAGGCATGCTGGCTTGCGCTTCTGGAAACCGTCCCACTCTCAGTAGGAGAGCAACAGTTTCGCCGAGCACTACACTGCCCGTCCCCACCCAAGAATATTCACGTTGCCCAATCCGATTCACCCTTTCTAGCTGTCATCCCTGTGGGAAGAGGACCGCTCTTCTGTTCCTTCCTCCCCCAAAGGATTCTGGCTCGGCTCCAGCGCATGCAACAGGTAATTACAGACATCAAGAGGGGAGGAAAATGAAATGCAATTAGCATGGAGAGAGAGAAAAAAACAGCTTTAAAAATAAAATGCCTTTCACTGGGGGGGGGGAGATTAGCAGAGATTTGTTAAAACCAATTATGTGCTGGCATGAACCATACAATTCTTATTTATTAATCTGGTTTTTTTTTTAATCCCACCCTTTCTTCCAAGAAGCTAAGAGCTATATACATCCCCCCTCCCTACCAGCTTATCCTCACCAAAATCCTGTGAGGAAGGCTGACTGACCCGTTGAGTGAGAATTTGAACTCAGGTCCGCTGGACTGAAGTGATATCACAGTAACAACCAGCGGCTCTACCAACTTTTGGATAGAACACAAGTCAACTTTTTGTATGCTGAATGTGCCGTTGGCACTTTCGGTGTGCACAATCCATCCATCTTCTCTCAAGGACACATTTCTCCTAGGAGGGAAGGAGTAGTCCTACACCTGGAAGTACAATATTCTTACTTATTTCCCTTTCAAGCTCCCATGACCCAAAAGAGCAGTAAATGGGGAGTCTTTATTTATTAAAGGAAAATATGGCGGAGAGATACTTGGCCACTGCCACTGTTATTTTTGGATCTCTACCCACCAGCAGAAAGGGGACTGCTTTGTCTTTTGGTACGGTGGCAGATAATTTAATTAGAATAGCAGTAATCCACTGATCGTGTCAAGTATTGTATAGGGGATATTACCACATCATGAGAGATATAGTGTGCCAACTCTCTTCAGGTCACATGGACAAAGTCTATCTGAATAAGGTAAGCTAGCGTATCTTCCTTCTAGCACTGCCAAAGGAGCTAGCACAGCTGGAAGTACAATATTCTATACCTGGGGAAATCTCTGTTAGCACAACTGTACAATGCAACTCATCAGGTGTCAAGCGTGAGCCCTTCCTGGAAATCAACATGTGTCACCCATAGAGGAACCCCCCTCGATCTCATCCTCATGCTCCCCCCTTTGTGAAGTTCCCCTTAGTAGAATTTTTGCTTCTTTTTTCATTTTGGGGAATGAATCTTAACCTTGTGCTCATTCACTGCAACCGCAGCTCTTGAGTACTATTCAAAAAAGCAGTGAGCACAGGGCTGCCAGGTCCCTCTTTGCCACCGGTGGGAGGTTGTGGGGGCGGAGCCTGAAGAGGGTGTGGTTTGGGGAGGGGAGGGACTTCAATGTCATAGAGTCCAATTGCCAAAGTGGCCATTTTCTTCAGCTGAACTGATCTCTATCTGCTGAAGATCAGTTGTAATAGTGGGAGATCTCCAGCTAGTACCTGGAGGTTGGCAACCTTAAGTGAGCAACAGATGTGTCTCTCACACACAAACACCCTTTTCAGCTTTTCTCAAGAGGGAGGGAGCTAATGAATGTACATGGGAAACCGGAGGACCATGGACTGAACTCCACATCCAATCCATGTAATTTATAGGACGTATGTAATGACTCCATGAACATACTGATGCATGCACATAGGCTTTCTCTTACGAGCACTTTTCAGCCATTACATTTTACCACACATGCTGGGCCTGCCTGTAAATTATCCAAAGTTATGGATGATTTTGCAATTACTGAAGAAATTGCACACGATACATTATTTGTATTCTAAAGTTTGTGTTCTACAAGCTGAAAATTTATGATATGAATGATATGAAACTCGTGACCTGTTGCAACTCTGACTCTGGCTATATTGTAACATCCTCTATTATGACTGAAGATCAAAATTATCTTTTGTCAACCAGCAGAGGAAAATTGTGGGAAATTTAAAATATAAAACCAGTGTAGTTGCAGTAGTTAAAGTGTCAGACCAGATCTGGGAATTCCAGGTTCAAAACCCAACTCTGCCATGGAAGCTTGCTGGGTGACCTTGGGCAGGTCACACGCTCTCATCTTGACCTACCTCAAAGAGTTGTTGTGAGGATAAAAAGAAGGAGAGGAGAACGATATAAGCCACTTCAGGTCCCCATTCGGGAGAAGGGCGGGATATAAGTAAATAAACAGAAGAAGAGTTGGTTTCTATATACCGATTTTCTCTACCTTTTAAGGAGAATCAAACCAGCTTACAATCTCTGTCCTTTCCTATCCCCACAACAGACACCCTGTGAGGTAGGTGGGGATGAGAGAGTTCGGAGAGAACTGTGACTAGCCCAAGGTCACCCAGCAGGCTTCATATGGAGAAGTGGGGAAACTAACCTGGTTCACCAGATTAGAGTCCACCGCTCATGTGGAGGAGTGGGGAATCAGACCAGGTTCTCCAGATTAGAGTTCACTGCTCCTAACCGCTACACCACGATGGCTCTCTAAATAAATAAATAAATAAGTATTGATTTGCATCATTTAGCTATTCCTTGCCAACACTGGGTTGGGTGGGATTTTTTGCACTATCTGGATTCTGTAAAAACTTGGGGATAAACAGCTATCAAGAGATCCTGGCCTGTATTCAGCCAGAACTGTTGCTTACTGTACTGACGCAGCACAAAGCACCAAGCAGATTCAAAGTCTGCTTTGCATTCTTCTTGGAGCATTTGCGGCTGTGGGGTTTGCATAGGTGCTCACTCCGCAAGAATCTTTGTGCATTTCTCCTGACACCAGGTGTTCTTGAGGGGCGGAGATAAGAAAGGTGCTGTCTGCCAGGTTGGGGAAGCCGACGCCCTTTTTTCAACTCTGAAAAATGTCCATAAAGTGGGGGGGGGAAGCAAATTCAGTTCAAATCAAAACTGGCCACAAAGAATCCTTATGCAATTTACTTTACATTAGTCTGCATTAATTATTCCTTACCCACAAGAAAGGTGTGGGGTCATCACGACCGCTTGCATGTGGAAGATTCGTATAACTACCTGGCAGTGAGGCTACACCCAAATCAAGACTTTGATCTCAGTCATTAAAAAAACCCCAACCAGAAGCAAAAATGCTGGCCTGCCGGTTCTCACGTTATGATGCCTGGGAAGCGGAGCTCTTTGCAGGTTGAGCAGAGGACAGAAATCTAAAGGGTATGGAACAAAAGGAAAAGAAACAAAAGGGGGAGAGAAATACCTCGCAGACCTTTCTGTCCCTTGGGTTCTCATTTTTATTTTTCTCTCACCCTTCCCCTACATTTCAGGGCCAGCAAGAACATTTGAGGCTCTTCACCTGCTCTTTTAGCAACTGGCCAAGGCCTGATACTGGGGGGCTCATTTGCTTTCCCTGATGCGCAAACACTCCTGCATTTGACCTGAAAATCCTCGCATTTTGGTAGGTGCCCCTGCTGAACCCTCACAATTGTTCAACAGGACACCTGTAAAATATGTGAGCATGCGCTTAACCTTCCACCTTAGGTTTGCCAATTTCCAGGTACTAGCTGTAATCTCCTGCTATTACAACTGATCTCCAGCCCATAGAGATCAGTTCGCCAGGAGAAAATGGCTGCTTTGGCAATTGGACTCTATGGCATTGAAGTCCCTCCCCACCCCAAACCCCTTAAGCACACATCATGTTGAATCCCCTCTCAAAAGAATTGCATGGGTTTTTTTGAGGGGGGGGAGAGCAACGTATGAAAACAACTGACAGTAACACCCAATAGGTTTATATTCCCTTCAGGATCACCGATACCGGGATGTTAGTATCATGCACATTAACTTAATTGGCTAGCAAGCAAAAAAAAAAAATCAACCAGTCAAGCTTTCATTAAAGAATGTAATTAAGAATTTAAAATAATGTAATGGGCTCATGAATTAACTGATCAACTGTCTTCTGCCTTGACTGATTTCCTTAAATTTGCACAAGCCTCAGAAGAGGTTGTAGGTTTGTTCGTTTTACAAGTTAGCAAAAAGCAGCTCAGAACAGCTTTATAAGCAAGTCAGACCATTGGCCCATGTAGCTGAGTATTGATTTCTCTGGCTGGCAGCCGCTCTCAAGGGTCTCAGGCCGAAAAAGCTCTTTTCAAACACCTGGGGCCCTTTAAATGGAGATGCTGGGGGTTCAGACTGAGAAACTTCTGCCAATGCGCAGGCATCAAATAGGGTTGCCAACCTCCAGGTACTAGCTGGAGATCTCCGGCTATTACAACTGATATCCAGCCAACAGAGATCAGTACAACAGGGGAAAATGGCAGCTTTGGCAATTGGACTCTATGGCATTGAAGACCCTTCCCTCCTCTCAGCCTCACCAGGCTCCACCCCAAAAATCTCCCACCAGTCAGTGGCAACCCTAGCATCAAACCACTGCCCCTCTCTTCTAACTGACTTTTAGAAGGAAAAGCCATATTTAATAGTTTCATTCTCACATTATGAGATGTTATTTGTAGACAAATCCAGAAGGAATCTTTATCAGTATTTCTTGACAAGCAGCCTTGTGTAGTGGTTAGAGTGTCGAACTAGGATGAAGAAGAAAAAGAGTTGGTTTTTATATGCTGACTTTCTCTACCTTTTAAGGCGAATCAAACCAGCTTACAATCGCCTTCCTTTCCTCTCCCCACAACAGACACCTTGTGAGGTTAGGTGCAGCTGAGAGAGTTTGGAGAGAACTGTGACTACCCCAAGGTCACCCAGCAAGCTTCATATGTATGAGTGGGGAAACCAATCTGGTACGCCAGATTAGAGTCCACTGCTCTCTACCTCTACACTATGCTGGCTCTGGGAGATGTAGGTTCAGATCCCCACTTTGCGATGAAAGCCTGCTGGGTAACCTTGGGCCAGTCACATACTGTTAGCCTAACCTACCTCACAGGGTTGTTGTGGGGATAAAACAGAAAAGGAGAAAGGTGTCAGCTTTGGGTAATCGCTAGGCAGAAACATGGGTTATAAACAAACCTTTTCACTATTCAGTGACTGCTTGAGTCTCTGTAAGAAAAGCTGACTAAGGTAAAAGTAAAGGTCCCCTGTGCAAGCTCCAGACTGTGCAAGCACCGGACTGCGCAAGCTGACTACAAACGAATAAATAAATTCCTGTTCTCCGCGGCTTTTAATAGCTGGACTGTGCTCTGTTTTGCCTGTTTTTAAATCCGATTCCCTGCTCCCATGTATTCTGACCAAAATGTACTATTTTAATTTCAGCTGTTTCTTTGAAAGGCACCGAAAAAATAACAACCATAACACCAAAAAAGCAAACAATTACAATACTGCAAACACACAAACTGAATCTGCTTCCAAAAGACTATCCATTAGAACTTCAGCCCAGAGCCTCCACAAAACCATGCATTTCTGAAACCTTCCAGGGTCAAATTAACCAGTTAATGCCAGGAGCTGAGTGAACACATGAACAGCGGAAGCTGCCTTATACTGAATCGGACCCTTGGTCCATCAAAGACAGTAGTGGTCTACTCAGACCGGCAGCGGCTCTCCAGGGTCTCCGCTGAGGCCTTCCACATCACCTACCTGACTAGTCTCTTTAACTGGAGATGCCCGGGATTGAACCTGGGGCCTTCTGCATGCCAAGCAGTTGCTCTACCACTGAGCCACAGCCCCTCCCCGGGCTTCTCCTGTAACCCCAGAGAAGGTCAAGGAATGCATTTCCTCCTTCCATGTATTTCCAAATGTCAGAGATGATATCAAGACGGCAAGTTTTCTGCCTCATCATTTCCAAGATACGGCCTCTCAGTCTAGACTGTGTGTATTATTGTTTTTTGTCTTTTGACCAAACCAAACAAAGCTCATAAATAATCCAGCAAGGAAAGCCGCGTGGAGATTGCAAGCGAAGGATGATTCACCCCCCTCCCATATTTTACTGGAAACATTAAGATGACCAAAGAGCTCCAAGGGATGGTGGGTCTGGGGAGAACTGACAACAGCCGGCAAATGTGAAGCCTTCAACAATGTCCTGTTACTATTTTGGGAGAATTTGTTTATTGGAGGCTACACAGCAGCAAAAGACTCTTCGATCAGCCACCCAAAAGATGCCAGCCTTCCAGGATTTAACAAGATGGTCTCTTGAGTGTTTCTATGTGTTTATATCACACAATTTAATTAAATTGTGGTATATATAATTTATTTCAAGTGTTTTTAATGCTAAACATGCTTTCATGTTTGGTGTTTGCCATCTTAGGGACACTGTTTAGGAAAGGCAGCACAGGCACAGAAGTGTTTAAAATAAATAAAATAAACGTTGGCACATTTTAATTTGGTTATTTTCATAAACCATCACTTACGAATGAGTGACAGGTTGATTATTGTTGTTGTAAAATGGAAGAACTCTCTCCCTTATCCCCCCTTGGTAGTTTGTTCTGTATATTCTTGACGTAGGGAGAGAAACTCACAACTGGTCCATTTTTCTAACAGCAAGGTTGCTTCCACATGGAGTGCCTGCCCTACACACCCCCTCCACAACAACTGCAACGGTTTTTATTTTGGCTTCCGCGCAGTGCCACAATGCTTTCAGCAAGCATCCAGCTTTTCCTCACTTCTATTGTGAGTGGGAAGATCATATCCAAAGTGGGTTTGGGGAAAGTGCCGACAGGAAGATTTCCATACCTTCCCACCCACATCAGATGATATACCCCCGACCCGATGACTTTTTGCCATTTCTTACCAGTGGTCTATATACGGTCCCCCATGCAGAGGCAAACCTAATTGAAGCCACATCCCTTAGCAACGAAATTGACTAGACCACATTACAGGTCAATTCTGGGCCAGACAAATCTCGTTTCTAAAGAGAAACGTCACTATCTGCCCCACATGAGCACATAAGAAAATCATGTGTATGCAGGCAATCAAATGAAAAAGACCGGTATGCCACTTGCTAAACTTCTCTAGTTTTCTACTTCCCAACATCACACACTTCCCCAGCTTCCCTACAACCTCAACAGAGAGATGAAATTGACGCTAATCTGGTGAACTGGATTTGTTTCCTCACCCCTACACATGAAGCCAGCTGCTAGTCACAGCTCTCTTAGAGCTCTCTCAGCCCCACCTACCTCACAGGGTGTCTGTTGTGGGGAGGGGAAGGTGATTGTAAGCCGGTTTGATTCCTCCTTAAGTGGTAGAGAAAGTCGGCATACAAATTCCAACTCTACCACGTTTGCAAGCAGATGACGGGCCAGTCAATTTCACCCTTAAGAAAAGAAGGGTGAAATTGACTGGACCGTCATCTGCTTGCAAACGTGGTCCAGTCAATTTCAGTACTTGGAGGAGAGCCTGGAGGAGGAAGTCCACATCTAGCAATGAGAACGATGGAGAAGACAGCACAGCTAAGCAAATAGTATGTCCTACATCTTTCTCTGAGCTGCCATTTGTCATCACTACCGCCAAGAGAGAGAACACTGCCAGAAACAGAGAGCAGGGCCAAGGACAGTTTCCTTTCGCTACCCCTGCTTCGAACACACAGCCTCGGCAACCGCCAGCAGGAGAGCAAGGTGCCAGCCCTCAGTTTTCCATTCGACACCAACGTTAGCAATTCCTTTGTGTTGTTCCGATTTCGCTAGCCCTCCGGATGAATATTAACAAAAGGGCTGGATACAAACTTAATCACTTGTCTTGTTTCCTGCCACCCCCAATGCACGCATATACAGTTGCTGCCACAATCCCCCACAAATGTTCTCACAGAACATGAAGGGGAAATGCTAATTAGCCACTGATTCTTATAGCAGATGACAGCTCGTTTGTCCAGTTACCAAGGGCTGCGTCAAACTTGTAACAAGGCGCATAAACAGCCAGATGTGTCTGCTCCAGGCTTGCCCTCATTATATTTGCCACATCTGGTTATACATTCCTCACTTCCCCAAGTGGTATGGAGTTCCAAGGGCAGTGCCGAAGGGTCTAGTTTCCCTTAGACTCAGTGTGATGTCGTTCCATGTGTTTACATCCTAGGGAAGGGCCTTGGCTCAATAGGAACAGCCTCCTTCCTTTGCACGTGGCAAAAGAAAACAGGAGTCCAGTGGCACTTTAAAAGACTACCAAACTTTATTTCAGCAGAGCCAGAGCTCACACGCCAGATATGAAACCACTAGAATGCATCTTGCTGTACAAATTGCAGGAGGAACGGTACTGGCTGGATATTAAGGGGGGGAATTTACAGTAAGGGTTGTTCGACAGTGGACTCAGCAACCTAGGGAGGTGGTGAGCTCCCCCTCACTGGCAGTCTTTAAGCAGAGGCTGGACAAGCACTTGTCAGGGATGCTCTAAGCTGATCCTGCCTTAAGCAGGGGGTTGGACTAGATGGCCTTTATGGACCCTCCCAACTCTATGATTCTATGAATACATTTGGTAGACTTTAAGGTACCACTGCCCTGACCTGGATGGATCAGGCAAACCCAGTCTTGTCAAATCTCGGAAGCTAAGCAGGATTGGTCCTGGGTAGTACATGGATGGGAGGCCACCAAGGAAGTCCAGGGTCGGACAGCAGAAGCAGGGAATGGCAAATCAACTCTGAACGTCTCTTGCCTTGCAAACCCTACAGAGACACCATCAGTCGGCTGCGACTCAATGGAACTTTCCACTACCACCAAAGTACCATTGGATTGCCTGTACTATTTGGCTGCTACGAACTAAACCATCTAGAATTTAAACCATCTAGACATTTTATCAAGCCTTGCCTGCAGAAAATCCTACATTCAAGCTTTTAGAATTGCTGCACAGAGGATTACAGATAGCAAGCCTTATGAGGGGTCTCTGGTCGAGCTGCAAAAAGAAGAGTTGGTTTTTATATGCCGACTTTCTCTATCTTTTAAGGAAAATCAAACCAGCTTACAATCGCCTTCCCTTCCTCTCCCCACAACAGACACCTTGTGAAGGTAGGTGTGGCTGAGAGAGTTCGGAGAGAGCTGTGACTTGCCCAATGTCATCCAGCTGGCTTTGTGTGTAGGAAGAAGAAGAGTTGGTTTTTATATGCCGACTTTCTCTACCACTTAAGGGAGACTCAAACCAGCTTACAATCGCCTTCCCTTCCCCTCCCCACAACAGACACCCTGTGAGGTGGGTGGGGCTGAGAGAGTGTGACTAGCCCAAGGTCACCCAGCTGGATTCGTGCGTAGGAGTGCGGAAACAAATCCAGTTCACCAGATTAGCCTCCGCCACTCATGTGGAGGAGTGGGGAATCAAACCCAGTTCTCCAGATCAGACTCCACCACTCCAAACCACTGCTCTTAACCACTACACCACACTGGCTCTCAGGAGTGGGGAAACCAACCCGGTTCACCAGATTAGAGTCCGCTGCTCTTAACCACTACGCCACACTGGCTCTCAAGAGCCACTGCCAGCAATAATGGGCAATTCGGGGCTAGACTGATGAAGGATCATGACTTGGTATACAACTCAACAGTTTCATGTGATCTTAAAAGATCATGCCTTTCCCAGACAGAATCGCAACAATCTTTTCCACACTGAGTTGAACTCAATGCTATGCATTCAGAAATAACATGCATGCCAACAGGAGAGATTGACTGGCAACCCAGAGCCTGGCACATGGATTACAGCAGAGAGTTTCTCAAGGATTTATAGATCAGTGGATAATTGCAGCATGCTGATTATAGCATGCCATCATTCCCAAGCTTACATCACAACAGCTCACCTTTTATGAAGTCATTTACTCATTAGTGCATAACAGAAGAAGAAGAGTTGGTTTTTATATGCCGACTTTCTCTACCATTTAAGGAAGAGTCAAACCGGCTTACAATCGCCTTCCCTTCCCCTCCCCACAACAGACACCCTGTGAGGTAGGTGGGGCTGAGAGAGTGTGACTAGCCCAAGGTCACCCAGCTGGCTTCGTGTGTAAGGGTGGGGAAACAAATCCACTTCACCAGATTAGCCTCTGCCACCCATGTGGAGGAGTAAGGAATCGAACCCGGTTCTCAAGATCAGAGTCTACCACTCCAAACCACCATTCTTACCCATTACACCACGCTGGCTCCCATATGAATCAATCCATGTGAATGGTGACCCTTCACTGCTTCTATAAGGCTTTTGGGGCATGATAAAGACTGACTTGACCCTTCATTTAAAAAAAAAAATCTACATTTTATCTTCCCTGGTCTCCCTTCTATAGAAGATTTAAAGAAATGCCACAGCAAAAACCAGCAAGCATTTTGGTCCAGTGCATTACTCTCCCAGTGACCAGACTATTTTACCTTGCTTTTCTGCTAAAAAGTACACAATGATGCTTGCAAATTAAAAAAAAAAAAAACCAAAAAGAAAGAGGGGGAGAAACAAATTAGCAGCAGGTAGAAACACAGCTGTCATAGAAACAGCAAAAATTAATAATAATTAAAAGATCAATGACAGCACGATCAGTAATATGCCAGGAGAATCAATTATCCATGCTTATCATCTAATATTCTCCAATATGGAAAAGGCTATCAGTGGGCTCTCCTGTTCCTCTTTTGCCCCTGCAGCGGTCACACACACACACACACACACATGCACACAAACACACAATGTCCTCAACAAGGTACAAAGCGCTTTCCTTTGTTTAAGCCACAGCCACTCTCCAAAATCCTGAGATCAGGAGAAAGGGGCTTCCAGGCCAAAGCCTCTTATTCATTTCATAGACAAATTTAATCAATAACAATACAATACAAAAACCTTTAATGGCATAGATACAATGGTTCGACAAATTTAATCAATGCCTGTGGATTGGACCAGAAGATTCCTAATGTTAGTGTGCATAAGAAAATACAGCGCAGGTGCGCAAACTACCAAGAGAGATGTCAGCAAGGATCAACAAGGATCCCTCAGTAGTTTCTGGGCCCAATAAATGCACAACCTTGATGGAAAGTCCAACCACTGCCAGTCCTGTTCCCCACATTTGCTTCCAACAGTGGCCAGGCCAGATACATCTGAGAAACTCCTACACAGGGCAGAAAGGCCCTGGAATTCAGAGGTATACTGCCTCTGAACATGAAGTTCCATTTAGCTATCATGGCCCACAGTCATTGGCATGATCCTTATCCTTTTTTAGGAAATATATGAAGAGGAGCATATTCATTCAGGGCATCATTATGGACGGAAGTAACAGGCCACAATAAAAATAATATTTAGGAAATGCACTCACCACCCCCACCCTGCCCAGGTATTGCCCTGAAGCTGAAATGGGAGATCCTGCGATGGAGAAAGATAATGAGGCAGGAAACATTATGATAAGGGATGACTTCAAATACTCTGAAGACACTGCGGGTTGTATGTTCCAAGATGGAGAACTGACTCCTGGAGATATTTAGATACTTATATCCTGCTTTTCTGCCCAATGAGGACCCAAAGCAGGTTACAACGTTGTTCTCTCCTCTTCCATTTTATCTTCCTTAAAATCAACTTTAAAAGGTCTCCGGCCCTATTGAACACATGAAGCTACCTTATACTGAATCAGATCCTTGGTCCATCAAAGTCTGTATTGTCTACTCAGACTGGCAGTGGCTCTCCAGGGTCTCTGGCAGAGGTCTTTCACATCACCTACTTGCCTAGTCCCTTTAACTGGAGATGCCAGGGATTGAACCTGGGACCTTCTGCATGCCAAGCAGATGCTCTACCACTGAGCCACGGCCCCTCCCCATGAGCTCTTACTCATTCATCAACTGCAAGCCACTGGGGGGGGGGGAACACCCTGAATTTCATTTCTGGGAGTCAACGCTATTATCCACCTTGGTTCTAAGCACAGCTGTACCCCTTTCCTCCCACATCCAAGTCCAGGTCCCTGCTTGAGAGAAAACATTCATGGCTCTGAAGAGAGGCGACAGGAAAAGATTCACACACACTCGCTCACTCTGGGGCCACGTGGAAGAGAGATGACTGTTAGAAACCACCTGTGTTCTCCTCTCAAGGCTCAGCATCCTTCAGAGGAGAAAGATGTTCATGGAATCTGTGCTCAAAGTGGCAAAGGGCAACCATAGTTAGTTATCCCAATTCAAACTTGTCCTCTCCAATGTTAAGATGCCAGTTTATGTTGGCACACTTAAATCTACTTCTAACAGCAATGATTAGAGACAGATACATCAAAATCCCTTACGAAGAGAGAATCGTTGTATGCACAAAGAGGCAACCCGAATCGGCAGCCCATGTCTTACTACACTGCGATCTTTATGTGCCCCCGTGGGAAAAATTCCTGCTACCACTATTTAAGGATAGTCTAGTCCAAACAGATGTGGGCCTAGTGCGCTACCTATTAGGAGACAGTAATGCGCATACAACATTGATGGTAGCAAGATTCTTGGAAACCTCTTTAGGAGCACTGTGCCAAGCTCCTCGACAGAGTTAGACTTTGTCAAACGGGTTACCTAGCACTTTTAAGATTTATAGATTTTAACTAGTTTATTGATATTTTATTGCTCAAAGATTTTATTTTAACCATTGATTACTGTATTTTAAAGATCTACGCCAATAAAGGTTTGAATTGAATAGCTATCCCAAAGTGGGATGTTTTACGACTAAGCCTGATGAGAAACACAACAGTTCATTAATACAACCAGAGACAATCCTACCAGAAAACAGCCGTCTAGTCTAGAGTGATGGATTTTGGGCACCTTGAAAACTTAAGACAACTGGGGTGCGATTTGTCTTAGGGGGTCCAATCCACCAGGAAAGCTCTCTTATGAAACAACAATACAAAACTCACAGTGCAGTAGGTGTAAGTAAGGATACCAACTTCAAGGTAGGGTCTGGGGTTGTCCCAGATGTACAGCTGATCTCCAGACTATAATGATCAGCTCCCCTAAATGAAGGGACAACTTTGAAGGGCGGATTCTATGGTATACCATAGACTGTAGGAGAACCTGAAGTCCTAGAATGATGTCACGTCCCTGATGAGCTCCCTCACCTCTCCAAACTCCACTCCCCCAAATCCCCAGGAATTCCCCCAGCTGCATTTGGCTGGTCCTCAACAATTATACCCTTCTAAACCCACTGAAATCAACGGGCTTAGATGGGCGTAACTTTACTGAGAATTGCGACGAAGACAGACCAACATTCTGACTAAGTCAGCTTTATAACAGAGCACAAACATTCTATGCAGAAAGTCCAAGGTTCAACCTCTGGCATTTCCGGTGAGTGAATCTTGGGTCACAAGTGTGAGTCAAGACTTTTCATTTACCATTTCCCGAAACCAATGGAAACCACTGCCAGCCAAAGGAGACAGCGGGTTGGATCCAACCCATTTCCCTGCTGCTGAAAAAAAGGTAGAGGGTGAAAAAGGCTATGCTGGAGATCATGAGACTTGCATGTACAAAAGCCATGTGGTTGGGGGCTGTAGAAAGCAGGGGATTGGGGCAAGATGAAGGGCCCTCAGATGGGCAGCAGTACCATACTGGGTCATGAGCTCCTACAGAAGAGGTGGTGGAAAGTGCCATCAAGTTGCAGCCAACCCATGGCGACCCTGCAGAGGACCGAAGTGGCTTGCCATTGCCTGCCCCTGCGTAACAACCCCCAACTTCATGGGTGGTGTCCCAACCAAATTCTAACCAGGGTCAACCCTGCTTAGCTTCCAAGATCAGGCTAGCCTGGGCCATCCAGGTCAGAATTACTGTGGTCGTTTATGCATGGGTACTTTCAACTCACGTTCGCACCTGGTCTGAATCGGTTGATCCTTGGAGTTACGCATGAGTTTTCCGTCCATTAGAGATGACCTCGCTGCTAGCCCTCACAATGTCCAGGTCTTCCCATTCCTCTGTTAACCCGCCTCTTCCATCTTCCCTGAGCAAAGCCCGGGTGAAATCCCCATGCATAAGGCAAAGTGTGGGGCACACAAGCCTGGTTTTGCTCACAGCCAATTACAAAGCAGCATGTCCAGAGGTGAGGACTGAAATACTTCCTGCTTCCTCGGAGCTTGTTCTGAGCAGAAGAAAATCTTTTTCAAACTGAAGCTTGGATTTCTCCTCCCCCCCCTTCCTTTCAGATTGCTCTGATTTTTGTTTGTTTGTTCTCAAAATGCTTTTTTATGTGGCAATTGGGTTTGGGGGGGGATATTTTCTCTCACATTAAGCACTACAAGTAAGCCGATTACAATGCAGCATTTAAAGGGGCGGGGACTTGATTTGAGCTTGGAGACTGCTGGTGCATAGATTCCCAACAGGAAAATGTGGGTCCAGTGAGCAACGAACCTCAGGTAAAACTCCCACGCATAAACAACCTCTGTTTGTGCTTTCTTTGGGAAGGACCTGATGCTGGAACACATGCCTAGACAGCAAGGACGCCACACCTCCCATCTCTGTTTGGACGCACACTAAGAAGCAGCAGAGTGGCAAGGTGTTGCCGCTCAGTGGTGGAGAGGATTCATTCATGCCTTCTTCCTTACTGCACCTCCTGGTTATCAGTTTGTCTTTCCCATCCCCATCTTTTTGAGCCTGCTGCCCCCAGTCCTTGTTTTGATACCACTGAGGTTGCAACTCTGGATCCTTCTCTTTCAGTCAACTGCTTGCACGACGTGCTCAGCCGGGTCTGGCAAGACAAAAGACAGCTGAGCTGGACAGACAGAGGTCTTTTATGCGTAGCTGTTCCACTCGCCGTCACCCCTCCGACGACTTCGGGTCTTTGATTGGGTGATGCATACTGTTTCCAACCGTAAGATCACCCCGCTCTTCCCCTACGTTCCCCCGCGTTTTCAGAGACCTGTTTTATCTCAAATTTGAAAACCTGGGCAAAACGCGGGGAAACGCAGGGGGAGAGCGAGGCGACCTCTGACTACTGGAAACGGTGTGCATAATCAACACCAAGACCCGAAGTCGTGGGAGGGGTGACGGCGAGTGAAACAGCCATGCATAAAAGACCTGACAGTCAGACTTGGGTGCTTCAGGCAACTTCTTTGGTAGGACTTCTTTAGGGGAGGGGCCGTGGCTCAGTGGTAGAGCATCTGCTTGGCATGCAGAAGGTCCCAGGTTCAATCCCCGGCAGCTCCTATTAAAGGGACCAGGCAAGTAGGTTATGTGAAAGACCTCTGCCTGAGACCCTGGAGAGCTGCTGCCGGTCTGAGTAGACAATACTGACTTTGATGGACCAAGGGTCTGATTCAGTATGCGGCAGCTTCATGTATTCATGTGTGATGCCAAGCTCCCTGACAGAGCACCTCCTTGCATGTGGAAGGCTGCAAATTCAATCCCTCCCGCTAAAAAAGGTAGCAGGCGCTGGGAGAGACATTCCCTGGCTTTGGCAGAAGCGTTACCAGCCTGAGCAGATCGCTCAGGGCTAGGTGACTCAGGAGAAGACAGCTGAATGCATTCCTATGAAGGCAGAACTCATCACCAGTTTCTGGCCTGCCTAGGTAAAATGCTGCAGGCATTGCTTACAGCGCGGCTTTGAACCCCCTGCTGGGAACAGAGTGTGCCGTACGTCTCCATTAGGAGGAACTGCACAGGAAGACGGATAGAAATGCACCAGTTCTGTCTCCCAGAGTGAGATATTTGCTCCCCCTGCCTTTTCAAAGCCCTTATCTCCTTTGCCTGTCAGTATTCTCTGCAAGGAAAAGGTAATTAAGGCCATCTCCGCACAAGCCAGCTCCTGCATAGGATCTCCCACAAGAGACTGATAGCGGCCACAGCCTGCAATTGTGAATCCCACACACACACACACACAAATACAGCAGCCACAGATCTTCCAGAGCTGCAAACAAGCCACAAGTCACCCAAACAGTAACAGCTACTTCTGCAGCAGGGTTACATTTTTTAAAAGAGAGAGAGAGAGTGAGTTCAGATCGCTAGAAGCCAGCGAGAGACGGTTGAGGAAGCAGGCCCTGCATCGTGTTGGAAAAAGTATTTTTATTTTCCTTTCACGTTCACAAACCAGGCTGAGTAGTACTTGGCTTAAAATAAACCCCAAACCTAAATTCTGTACCTTGCATTCATTATAAAGCAAGAGGCAAATCTTGCAAACTGACTCTATGCATGCTTATTGAGGTCTGAGAAAAGGCTACCCAGAGATTTAATATGCAGCTGCTGGAGGTGGGGGGGGGGGGGAAGAAGCAATGAATGCCTTGTGTGTGTGTGTGTGTGTGTGTGTGTAAAAGTGCCTTCAAGTCGCAGCCGACTTATGGCAACCCCTCATGGGGTTTTCAAGGCAAGAGACTAACAGAGGTGGTTTGCCAGTGCCTGCCTCTGCTTAGCGACCCTGGACTTCCTTGGTGGTCTTCCATCCAAATACTAACCAGGGCTGACCCTACTTAGCTTCTGAGATCTGATGAGATCTCTATGGGATTTCAACCAGCTATCCGGATGTCCACCCTGACCTGGATGGCCCAGGCTAGTCAGATCTCATCAGATCTCAGAAGCTAAGAAGGGTCGGCCCTGGTTAGTACTTGGATGGGAGACCACCAGGCAATACCAGGGTCGTCATGCAGAGGAAGCCTGTGGCAAATCACCTCTGTTAGTCTCTTGCTTTGAAAACCCTACGGGGTTTCCATAACTCCACAGCAACCTGATGGCACTTTACACACACACACACACACACACACACACACACACCTGGAAGTCCACTCTCAGGGCCAGGAAAGACCTCTGCAGAAGACCCCGGAAAGCCACCGCCAGTAAGCTATGGCCTATTGATGGAGCATCGGCTTTGCATGCAGCAGGTGCCATGTTTGACCCTCGGCACCTCCAGTTAAAGACCTCTCTGGCAGCAGATAGTGGGAAAGGCCCTTCTTGGCCCAGCATCCCGGAAGACCTTCTGCCTTGTCAGAGACACAGAGATAACCGGGCCAATGTTTTGCCACGGGGGGAAAGCAGCTTCATACTTTCCAAGTTGTGCTACTGCCGGTGTCAGTTCCCTCTCCCTACGACTCCCGCCCGCAACACGCATTTTCGATCCTCTATTTTGGGACGCATCAAAGCACGCGCTCCCAAGCCGGCTGAAAGCGAGCGAGGCGCCAGTGCGCAAGAAGGCAGTCGCCGGGTTGCGAGGAGGACAAAAATTACAACCTTGAGGGAACCACAGTCCCACAGACAAACCTGCAATCTGCAAAGAATGTGAACTACCGGGGAGAAAAACAAATTAAGACCACAGTGAAAGAAAACACAGACTTAAGCAGGCCTCTCATTTTTACTTTTTTTTTTTTTTAAAGCAGAGCACTCTCTAGTTTGTTTTTTTGAGGTCAGAGATGAAGGAGAAAGGAGAGGGTTTTGTTTGTTGGTGAGCTTTTCAAGTTCCCGTGAAATTGGGCGGACAGCAACCATCCTCCCCCCCCAATTAGCTCTCGCTTTCACAGGCAGCGCAATGAGTCCCGTGTGCTAGGAGGAGAGGTCTCTCTAGGTTTTTTCTCGAGTCTCGGGGGGGATGCATGTCTTCGAGAAGCAGATAATTTACTGCTCTGCAAAGCCGGGAGCTTCTGAGGAACCCGTCTGCTTATCTGCCGGCCTGCTGAGGAACCCATGTCTTTGCCACAGAAACCTGAACGTGGGAACAGTACCAGCCCCCCTGGAAGCTGGCCCTGGGTCTACTGCTCCAGGAAGGCCCATAGCCGGACACCCACCCATGACCAACCCCCAACACGCCACCAGTCCCAGGCCCACCTCCTGGCAGGGGTGCCAGCTCCGGGTTGGGAAATACCTGGAGATTTTGGGGGTGGAGTCCGAGAGTGGAGTTTGGGGAGGGAAGGGACTTCAATGGACCATACTGCCATAGAGTCCAACTTCCACAGTAGCCATTTTCTCCAGGTGAACTGGCGTGTCGCCTGGGGATCTCCAGCTACTACCTGGAGGCAGTGTGAATACAGCTAGCGTTGAGCCCCTGAGGAAGGCTGACATAAGCCGAAACAGAAAGTGAACCGGACTTCTGTAGCATTGGCTTATTACCTTACCTCTTGAAGAGAAAAGATGCTCTCAAGCCCAGGACTGTAAATATTCCCTGCGGTGGCTTCAATTGTATACAGAATTTACTTGGCTGGACATTGTCCATGTTGGTTGTACCATATGTATGGTGCATGACTATTTGTTGCTTAATACAAACTTGTATTGTTTTGCAGTTTGAAGCTGTTTGTTTGCTAACTACCTGGAGGTTGGCAACCCTAGGGTGTACACATGCAGCACGGGGGGGGGGGGGGGGCTAGTTAGTGGCACTGGGTCTTACCAGAGGTCAAATGGCCAAGCTCCTTGGACACCTGGAAATGGCCCTGCTGGGTAGTGTTCTGGGATGTTTGATTCTGACAAAGTGGTGACTACTTGCTCAGCCTCACCGCTGCTTGCCAGGTCTGCTTGCTAGGCCTCATTAAACATGCTTCATCAATGACACCAAGTACTTCTCTGTGGTTGCGGGCTTTGGGAGACTATCAATAATGGTGGGGAAGCTGTTATTTCATGGAACAGAATGCTGCCTTCTAATTGTGGAAGGCCCCAGAGGAACCAAAGTTTTAAAACCACCAGTCTGAAGTGCCTCTCTGAATATGCCATCTTTAAAAAGAAGAAGGAACTGTAGGTATGCTGAATGCTCCTTCCAAAGGTTCTTGCTGAACTGGGAATAGGCCAGGCACAAAGACGGCGGTGGTGCTAGACTGGTGAGGCTCATTATTGATAAAGGATAATGAGCCAAACGAGACAGAGCACTAAACGCAGAACTGTTGCAAAAAAAATGGCCCGCACGTCGTGTGGTCTCCTCTACCCCACATGACATCCTAATGACTCCGGTCTCCCTACCCCACCACCATCGGCGACTAGTGACATGTAGTCGGATGGGAGAAACACAGAACACTGCAATGCCTTCCGACAAGATCGCAAGCTCGGTCTACAACCAAGAGGGAAATCCAGCTGCAGTTTTCTGTTGTGAGCATGCAGCTGCTCCGTCCTGCATAAATTATGCAAAACTGAGCAAATGTTACATAAGGGGGGAAGGGAGAACCGCGTGAGCCATTCTGAGCTCCTTGGAGGAAGGGTGGGATAAAAGTGTGGTAACTTGCTAAATTACATAATATTATTTTTGCAAATTAGTTCGCATAATCCATTTTGCTTCAGGGAGCGCTGGAAAAGAGCAAACTAGTTTACACAGCAAAACCTGACCCACGGTCGTCAGGTTTCAGCCTCTATCCTCATCATTGTTCTAATCTAAGGCATCCCTGGGCTGCCTTCCTAAACCATAAAGACTAGAAACGTGTTTTGTTTTAAAAAAGAAAGCCAAGCATTTCATGGTGCTGAATTTTGCATCCAGTATCTAATCCCGCATTTTGGTGCTGCACTCACAGGATTTGTAGGAGATGCTGAGAGAAGCTAACCTCCCATTTGAGCAGAGGATTTCCTTCCACGGAGGAAATCCGTTTTTGCCATAAAGGCCCTCTTTTCCTCTGGGACAAAAATGTCACTTAAAGTAGGAGTTAGTGGGTATTGGCATTTCCCCATGTCCGTTTACATTACAGATGTGCACAAGCACATTGATTAAAACATCCATTTATGATTACATTAAGATTCTTTTTGTGCTGTGTTTTACTGATGTGCACGGTTGTGCTCTGGTAAAACACCACAGAAAAAGAAACTAGATACAAACCATGCGCACAAGGGGGAGAGACTAAGCCACTTTCCTTATTTCTATCAAAATTGCTTTTTTGCACTGTTTTATCAACATTTGCCAGTGATCTAGTAATGGAAAAATAAACAAATGAGCCGAACGAACCTGAAGAGTTCTATACAAAAGGTTTCTTTCTTTAAAAGCAGCAACAGAGGATCTTCTGATGCACCAGTTCCACTTTAGAAACAAGACCAAGTAATTCAAAAATTCCAAACTCTGGGAAGAAATCTAGACCATATAAATTTCAAAAGCATCCCCAAGTTAAACGCTGATGCCCTGATAGCTGCTCGCCTTACCAAAACACAAGACCAGCAAACTACAGCAACTATTCTGCCCCAGCAACTATTCTGTGGCAAGCCAATTTCCTTACTTGTCAACAGGCCAAAGTTTTGAGCAACAGGCTATAGCTCAGCGACAGGGAGTAATGCACAACGCCGCTGGAGCCTCAGTAATTTGCAGTTTTTAAAAAGTGCGACTTGTGCTCCCCAGAGCAAGTTACACATGTGGCCACTGGCTAAAAGAGTCCACCTTGCCTTTTCAAAGGGAACGTGTACAGACCGTTCGAGGTTCAAAACCGAACGTATGCATATTTATACCCCTGCTTTTCTCCCCAACGAGGATAGGGTTGCCAATGGGCCTGCAGAAAAATGTCCTCTCTTTTAAATAGAGGCTTAATATGTGGAAATGGGCAGCTGAAGTTTCTCATGGCATGGCTATAAATAACATCATCAAATTTTTAAAAAAACCCATTAAGCATCTATATGGGGCAGGCCATTTTCTCTCTCCAGGAAGTTGGCAAGGCTAAATAGGAGACTCAAAGTTACTTATAACATCATTCTCCTGTCCTACCTTTTATCCTCACAACTACCACCCTTAGGGTTGCCAATGGAGTTGGGAAATACCTGATTATTGGGGCAGAACCTGACGAGGGCAGGGTTTGGGGAGGGGAAGGACTTCAGTGCCATAAAGTCCAATTACCAAAATGGCCATTTTCTCCAGGGGAACTGATCTCTGTCAGCTGGAGATCAGTTGCAATAGCAGGAGATCGCCAGCTAGTACCTGGCAGTTGGCAATCCTAACAGCAGAGAATGGCCTCAGACCTGGGTCCTCCAGTCTGATACTAAGGTGCTATTCACACAGCCCAAATGCACTTTCAATCCACTTCCAATGCACTTTGAAGGTGGATTTTACCGTGGGAACTGGCAAAATCCACTTGCAAACGATCGTTGTGCAGTGAAGGTGGACTGAAAGTGCATTATTTGGGCTGTATAAATGGCACCTTAGTCTAACAATTATACTACACAGGTTCCCATGCATATGAAGTAGTGGGAAATGGCTCTGTAGGACCTGGATCACTCATCTTGATACCCAAGACTTCAGGGGACGCAAGCACACACCGGTTCCCCATTCCCACACTCCCCAGGATATCTCTTAAAAAAAAAAAAAGAATTATTTTGCTACTCACAGACCCCCAAAGTCCTCCTGTTAAAAACGGTGACAACACTACAGCAGAATCTAAATTATATATTCTAAATTATATACATTAATATGCTAAGGTTGTCATTGGAAAGGACGTGTGTAATTACAGCATACTCTTATAACCACAGTTCCTCACACAAAAGGCCATTTTGTTGCTCCCCCCCCCCCATTTTCAAAATTAGAAGCAACTTTGTGCCTCTCCCTTTCGGGCCCGCAGGAGCCGTGAACTACATGAATCTGGTTTCCAGGATTTCAACTGCATACGGTGTAATCTGCTCTTGCTATTCTGAAGGGCAATGCAGACTTCGTTCTTTTTCCACACATCCCCATGTGCTACCAAAGACGGAGGCAGAAAACGTTGCCTTAGAATGGGGACCTAAATTTAGGCACCTCTCTGTTCCTTCAAGTGAAACAGGGGTCTGCTGGTCACACACGCAAGGAAGTTGGAGGATAGTAGATGACTTAGGGGGGCACATTTAGAGATTTAGAGAGCAATCCTTAACATGTCGACTCAGAGTCCTACCTGGATCTATTCAGCGGGACTAACTCCCAGGAAAGTGTCTTTAAGATGCTGCCAAGTTCTGCGCTGTTGCTATTAAAATACGCAGTACTTTGTTGGAAAAGGATTGTTCATACACGTTATAATTTTAAGGTGATAATTTTAACCAGGGGTTGTTTTCATTGATCTTATACCTTTATTTATACAAGCAGTTTGTAACCCTACGGTACAAAACTATCAAGTCTAGATACTCTGATGTATTAACAAGTGACTGGTCAATGGACCGTATTAATAAAATTTGATTTGATTTGTGTTCTTAAGCTGGCACTATTATAAAAGTTATATGTGGTGCAGAGAAAGCAGAGGGCCCTGACCTGGATGGCCCAGGCAAGCCCGATCTTGGCAGATCTCAGAAGCTAAGCAGGGTCGGTCCTGGCAAGTACTTAGATGGGAGGCCACCAAGGAATACCAGGGTCGCTATGCAGAGGAAGGCAATGGCAAACCACCTCTCTCAGTCTCTTGCCTTGAAAACCCTACTGGGTTGCCATAAACCAGCTACAACTTGACAGCACTTTACACACAGAGAAAGTAGAGAGAACATGAGCTTATTTTCCCTTTCCCATAATACTAGAAGTTGGGCTCATCAAAAGCAGCTGATGGGCAGCAGACTTAAGACAGTCAAATGGAACGACTTATTTTCCCAGCGCAACATCTTGTGGCAGTGAATCCCACAGGAAAATTACACACTGTATGAAGAAGTGCTTTCTTTTCTCCATCCTGAATCTTCCGCCCATCACCTTACCTGGCTGGCCCTTGCTTTATACATGAAGAGGCCAGATTAAGGGCTAAAAGTGGCAGCCTCCATCGTGTTGACTATGACCCTGAATCTGTTCAAGTAGCTGGCCCTGGAGTTCTGATCTGGGTCACATCTAACACCATTCTCAATGAAGCAGGCCAAATTAGATTGGGAAAGGCAGAAAGTTCCTTCCATGAAACATCATTTGCAGAATATTGGGCACAGAATCCAGAACATTATGATCCTTCCATTTCTTTCTCTCTTTCCCCCACCCCCACAAAGTAACCCCACCATTTACCCATCTTATATAAGCACCCTTTAAAAAAAGAAGAAGCTCCCTTTACTTGCCTAATGCAAAATCAGCACTTCCCAGGTTTCAAAACTGCAGGCAAACCCGCTTGTTCAGCCTTTAGTAGAATATGGTTAACAATATAAACACTACATCTGCAGGAAACAAGCAGAACGGCAGATGCTTCAAAGAAAGATTACCCGGGAAAGTTAGTCAGCAGTTTGAACAGCTCAGGACGAATACAACTTATAAACCGCATTAAAATTCATGTTGCTGCAGCAGCATTCAGCCCCCTCCTTTTTATATTCCTCTCACCATCGGACTGTTAAAATGTTGGTATTTAAAGATTTCCTGGTTTAATCAGCTAAAACTTAAGCTTTACAAACACTTTTTTGGGGGGTATACTCAAAGAAAAAGATTCATGGTTAAGGGCTAGAGAAACTTCTGGGCACGCAGGGAGGGAATAAATCTTTTACTATTGAGTATCGAGTACAAAATTCTGCAGATTTAAACAAAAAAACTTCTAGTCTTAAGACTGTGGAGGAAGGCAACGATTAAGCAGGCAGCTATCAGTACGCTGAGCCAGAGGCCATTTATGCACGGGAGGGTTTGCCTTGGATTTGCCGCTCTCTAGGTGCACAGTCCAAATTCTCCAAACTCTGCCTGGGGGCTTATTGTTGAGTTTCGAGAATCTGGATGGGGAAAGTGTGCATCTAAAGAGTAGCAAATCAAAGGCAAAACCTCCCATGAATAAATGGCCAGAGAAAGACTGAAGGATCCCCGGTGGTCGGGACGTAGAGTCTCTGTGGCCTTTTACGCACAGGCTGTTTGCGCTGGATATACTGCTCTCTCGATGAACAGTATTTGGAGTCGCATTCTCAAATCGCTCTACACAGGGGCTCCCCCCCACAAGAATTAACTCCTGGATTTACTTGGGATTACTCGGAGTACATTTCTGCATGTGGCCAGAAAAAAACGTGCACCCGACAGATTCTCACTGCCACCAGCCAATGGGGACGACACGTTTCAGAGAATGCCTTTCTGGAAAGCACCCCAGTTTGCTTTACGTATGCACTTTTGAACAGATGCCACTCGAATGGAGAGCAGGCTGCACTACGTGCCTGGCTCAAAACAAAAAATCAGGCCCCTCCAGCTCCTGTGCAGGAGTGCCGCTGATTGGCCATTCATATGGCAAAGAAAGAAAAGGTAATTGAAAAGAAAAAGCACCTTGCTGAGAACCCAGCTGGCTTAGATGGACCTCTGGCCGGGCCCAGCAAGCCTTTTCTTCTGTTCTTATTAGCTGTAACGGTTAGGAATAGAGCCTCCACGAAAAAGCACTCTACCTCTGAGCACTGGGGTGGGCGGGACAGCAGGAATGCTGGTTGGCTTCCAAGGACAATATGGCTGGTCACAGCAGGAAACAGGAGGACGCCAGACTAGGTGGAACCTTTGGTCTGAAAAAGGTCCTTTTTAGCCAGGAATGGGACCTCCAGGTGGACAAAATGCCTCCAAATGTCAACTGTTGAAGGGGCAGCAAAAGAGAGCTGTTGCCTCCATGCCCTGCTCGTAGGCCTTCTGGATAGGGTTGCCATGACCCTCTTCACCACTGGCAGGAGGTTTTGGGTGTGGAGCCTGAGGAGTGCGGGTTTTGGCAAGGGGAGGGATTTCAATGCCATAGAGTCCAATGGCCAAAGCGGCCATTTTCTCCAGGTGAACTGATCTCTGTCGGCTGGAGATCAGTTGTAATAGTGGGAGATCTCCAGCTAGCACCTGGAGGTTGGCAACCCTACTTCTGGAGACAACTGGCTGGCCACTTTGGAAAGCAGGGCGTAGGTCTAAACGGAGCTTGGCCAACAGGAAATTGAAGAGCCGCTACACACACAATACCTTCCAGAGACGTACGGTGATTCACAAACTGTGTTCCTTTTGCCACTGAGCTGGCATAGATCAAACAGAGGTGTGTGCGGAAAAAGAGTAAATGCACAGGTCAAAAGCACCAACCCACATTTTGTTCACACTAGGAGAGTGACGTCTGCATTTCTCTCCTCTGGTTCTGACTGCCGGCTCCTCCTCACCCCAGACCCAAAACTCTGGCCCCTTGGGGCCCAATCCCTGCCAACCCAGCCTGATTATGCCATGCTGAGGCCCTAAACTTTGTCAAATTTAAGAGTCCAAGGGTTGTTCTCCTCCAGGTAGGACCTGAAGTTCTCCTGGAACTACAACTGATTGCCGGACAAGGGAGATCGGTTCCCCCAGAGAAAACGGCAGCTTCGGAGGGTGGACTCTATGGCATCACATCCTCGCTGAGCATTCTCCCCTCTCCAAAATCCACCTTCCCCAGGCTCTGCCCCCAAATCTCCAGGAATTTTCCCAATTCAGGCTTGGTAACCTGAAAGCGGCCCTATAGCATTCCAAAAAGAAGGTAACTTTTTTTTTTTTTTGGTGTTTAGGGGTCCTCATAATTTGAGACCCCTATCTAGCTCTGACTGACAGACCTTGACATAAGAACAGGCCTGCTGGACCAGCCCAAAGACCCGGCCTCCTGCTTCCTTCAATAGCCAAGAAGATGCCTCAGAAGACCTACAATCAGGGTGGAGAAGCCTCCTCCTGCTGTGCCCCATCCCAAGCAACTGGCATACTGCCTCTGAACATGCAGGCTCCATTTAGCCATCACGTTTAATAGCCTCCACAAATTTACCTCATCCCCATTTAAAACTACTTATGCTAATGGCTATCGCTAGATCTTGGGGCAGCCGGTTGCACAAACTGAATTATGCATTTGTGAGAACCGCATGTTAATTAGGCTCTCTTAATTAAAAAAAGGGGTTGATTTGAAATGGATCTTGATCAATTTGCCAACTCTTAAGTGGCCGCCTAGAGGCTCACGGGATGCCTCATTTGTGAGCATCTGCCCAGTATGTAAAGGAAGGAAATTCCACAACCTTCTGAGGAAGTCTCCTCGAATTGAGCCTTAACAGCTGTCCGCTGCTGCAAAACCAAATGCAGCAACCGTAAGGCAAATAAGTGGTTTAATTTTTACACTTGCCCATGCATTCCACAACAAAAGACCTAGGGACTCTTGACTCTGAAACTGGTTTCAGTTCACGGACATGCAAAAGGAGCCAGCGTGGTATAGCAGAGTGTCGGACTCAGATCTGGGTGACCCCGGTTCAAATCCCGCACTCTGCCATAGAAGCTTTCCGCACGATCTTGGGCCAGCCGCACACTCTCAGTCTAACCTTCCTCAAAGGATTTTTGCAAGAATAAGATGGCGGAATGAATAATGTAAGCTGCACTGGGTCCCCATTGGGGAGAAAGGTGGGGTATAAATATAGTTCTCTTTATGCATGGCGGTTTCACTCACCATCACCCCTCCAACCACTTCAGGTCTTTGTTTGGATTATGCGTGCCGTTTCCGACCGTCGCCTCGCTCTACCCCTGCGTTTTGAGGGACCGGTTTCATCTCAAATTTGAAAACACAGGCAAAACACCCGAAGTCGTCGGAGGGATGACGGCGAGTGAAACAGCTATGCATAAAAGACCATAGTTAATAAATAAGTACAGCTCTAATCTAAGACTGGGGAGAGACGCAGGATCAAATCCCTGCTCAGCAACAAAACACTGGGTGACTTTTGGCCTGTGCTTCTCTCTTAGCCTGGCCTACATCACAGGGGTCTCAGGATAAAGTCAAGGACGGGAGAACCACATGCATCGTTCTCAGCTCCTTGAAGGAACAGCAGGATAAAAATGTGATGGATAATTCTGGTTTTAGTCCCGCCATACCCTGTGTATTACGGGGTCTGTCTAAAATTACACATCGTGTAGAGAGAACATTTTCTTCCTCTCCCATAATACTTAGGGACATTCAATTAATTTGATGGGCAACAGACTGAGAGGAAACAAAAGATATTGTTCAATCTGATTAGACTGGGGGATGCATTGCCACAAGAAGCCGAGACAGGCACCAGTTCACATGAACACATGAAGCTGCCTTATACTGAATCAGACCCTTGGTCCATCAAAGTCAGTATTGGTCTACTCAGACTGGTAGCGGCTCTCCAGGGTCGCAGACAGAGGTCTTTCACATCACCTACTTGCCTAGCCCTTTAACTGGAGATGCCGGGGATTGAACCTGGGACCTTCTGCACGCCAAGCAGATGCTCTATCACTGAGCCACAGCCCCTCCCCAGTTGGCTTTAACAGGAGAACTGGGTTGGGGCACATTCAGGACAGATAAGTCCATCAGTAGTTCATCACCACAAAGGCAAAACAGAACCCCCATGTTCAGAGGCAGTGTATCTCTGAGTACTAGTCACTGGGGAGGGCAACAGCGGGGGAACCTGTCTGAGCTTTTCTGAGAGGCACCTGATTAGCCTCTCTGGGAAACGGCAAACTGGACTATACAGACTTTGGGTAGCAATCCAAAAAGGTCATTTTACATTCCTGCAATACTATGCCAGATTGAAAAGGGGGAGGAAGAGAATGTAGCCTGAACACAGTAATCACCTTACAAAGAGAGAATCTCTGCAAGTTCTGCCCTTACATGAAAAAAAAGTGTTTTAAAAACATAAGACAGCTCTGAGAGGCAGCATTGTTACTCTGGTTAGATTAGGATCTGGATTACATGAGTTCAAATGCCCACTCAGCCACGAAGTTCCGCAGGTGATCTCAGGTGAGCCCTACTCTCAGAAGCTAACCCGCCTCACAGGGTTGTTGGGAGGATTCACTGAGTAAGGCGGGACCGCGCACACGGCTCCGAGCCTCCCTAAAGGCGGGGCGGGGCAACATTGTACTAGACAGAGAGAGGTATTTGTGTACAAGGTTGACAACCAGGAAAAATGTAAGAGGAATCACAAAAAGAGATATGCAACGAATGAGTCAGTGGCAGCGTGCACCGCAAAACAACATTCCTTAGCCCTGAAAGCAACGTGACTTCCCCGGAAACGTCACCTGTGAGTATATATATTTTTAACACCCCGTGCCAAAGAGGCTTCTCTGGAATGCTGCTGCACAGTTCTCTCACCTGGACTTCTAATTGCCTCCGATGACAACCCGCTCGCTCATATCCTCACAATTTCCTTTCTTAGCGACACCACACACAGCTCAACAGGAAACAGCCAGGTGGTGGGCAGCTCCTTTTTGGCATGGGCTCAAGATATTACGGCCGGGATACCGTAGGCAAAGGTGCTTCCGCTCTTGGGGGGGGGGTTGGATTGCCAACTTTCTTTCCAAGCAGCTCCCTGCTCCGGAGTCTTTAACAGACGCGCGACCCGCAAAGACGAGAGGGCAACGGTGCTTATTTCTAAAGCCGTGAAAAATGTCACCCTCGGCAGATCTCGCGGGCACAAGAGCAGCTTCCGCTCTGGGAAGTTGGCAACCCAGATGGAGCGCCGCTCGGTTCGGAACTCTGTCATGATACAGCAAGAGGGCCAAGGCCAAAAGTGAGAGACGCTGTGGTGTAGCGGTTATAGCCGGTCTCTCTCCCTCTTCCGCCTCACAGGGTGGTGGTTGTGAGAATATGATAGAGATAGGGAGCATAATTTTGTAAGCCACTTCAGGTCCCCGCTGGGCAGAAAAAGCAGGGTATAACTAAATAACTAGCTATGGAAGGAAATATGGGTTGTTGGTCTTTCCCCTCAGCCCTAAATCCTTAAGGAATTTGAATTTTTCATATCTTCAGCCATCTCTACAAAAAAAAAAAAGCTGTTTCAGCTTTTCATTTTGGGTGCTTTCACACTTACTGAATAATGCACTTTCAATCACCTTTCAATGCACTTGAATGATCGTTTGCAAGTGGATTTTGCCATTTCACACAGTAAAATCCGGCTGCAGAGCACATCCTTGGTTTCCCAACCATTCTCCCAAGGAAGCTAAACTTCTGCACTGTGGACTTATTTGCTCACTGATTATTCAGGCTCTTCCCCCAACAGATAGTTTGCTTCTACCGTACAGGTGTTCTCCCCACCTTGTTAGGACGCTTAGCCTGCCTCCTGTGGCCAGTGGTCCAGCATTGCACAAACCAATGCACACACAGGATGGATTGCTGGGAGAGCATTCATATCTTCACCCACCTGAAGCATCCTCAGATTGG
Source organism: Euleptes europaea (assembly GCF_029931775.1). NCBI lineage: Eukaryota > Metazoa > Chordata > Lepidosauria > Squamata > Sphaerodactylidae > Euleptes > Euleptes europaea. The sequence continues at coordinate 21,577,005 of NC_079330.1, read as the reverse complement.
GACCTGTTAGGATTCACAGGGGCAGCCAGGAATGTCAAGCCAGTCAATAGCAGCCTTGGATTGGAACGAGAAGGTCTGCAATGGCAGCCAGGAACGTGAATCCTGTCGAGCGCCATCTCTGATCCGGCTAAGAAAAGGGTTTTTTGATGGCGGCCAGAAATGCAAATGAATGAATCTGGCAGTGGGCCATGCCAGAAGCCCTTCGACACTCTCTTGCAATCTCTGCAATGAAGGGGTAGGTGTGTTTGCAGTGGCAGCCAGCAATGTAGCCCTGCTTGAAAAACGTTAAGCTGTATTTACTCGCGGAGTTGTTGGTATTACTAAACTGTGTTTATCCTTGTCCACCAAATGCTTACTCAAATAATACCTTTAGCCAGACGCTTTTGAGACGTAAAATTTGGCCCTCCAGGGGATGGAAGTGCATAGCTGCAGAGCAGACACTCAAGATGTCAGGCTATATTCCTGGCCACCGCTTTGGGGGAAGCGGCCAAGGGTTGCCAGGCTCCAGCTGATGGCTGGGGATCTCCAGGAATTACAACTGGTCTCCAGGTTACAGAGATCAGTTCCCCTGGAGCAAATAGCTGCTTTGGAAGGTGGACTCCCTGGCATTATACCCCGCTGAGACCCCTCCCCAAACCTCGCCCTCCTCAGGTTCCACCCCCAAATCTCCAGGCATTTCCCAACCCGGAGCTGGCAACCCCAGGAAAGCCCTTTCAAGAATCCTGCCTGAGCACTGATTAAGATGTGTAGGGCCCATCAATGTGTCATCTGCACGAACTGCTAGGTATCAATCAAGATGATTTAACTGTCAGTTTTGCCCAAGGAACTGGAGAAGTTACTGTTCCGTTAGGGCAGCGGTTCCCAAACTGTGCTCCAGAGAGCACTTGGTGCTCTGCGAAACATCTCCCAGTGCTCCGTGAAGAGATTGGAAAGAAAAATACTACTGTCATTCGGTTTAGTATATAGGTGCTAGGTGGAAATTAGTGCTCTGTGAAAAACAGCTTTCCTGAAAAGTGCTCCATGACTCAAAAAGTTTGGAACCCGCTGCGTTAGGGTATTAGAAGTCTCTCTCTAGCTCCCTTCTCAGAACCAAGGTTTCCTGCAAAGCACTGGGCCTGCCCACCTCTTACCCACTCAGCATGCAACCCACCACCAAAAGATGGAAGCTGTGGCATCTCCTTTCCTCCCCCGCTAGACAGAGGGCAGAGAGCACAAGGCTGCGGCATTAATTGCCCAAGTGAGAAGTGATAGTAGGAGTAGCAAGAACTGCCAGTGGGGGGGGCTATCCTTGTGCCCCACACTGTATGGTTTTAAGGCCCCCATATTGTACGGTTTTATGCTGCCTAGGGATGCATTCACCCAACCTTTCACACACAAACACCTGAAGCTGCCTTATACTGAATCGGACCCTTGGTCCATCAAAGTCAGTATTGTCTACGCAGACCGGCAGCGGTTCTCCAGGGTCTCGGGCAGAGGTCTTTCACATCACCTACTTGCCTAGTCCTTTTAACTGGCGATGCCAGGGATTGAACCTGGGACCGTCTGCACGCCAAGCAGATGCTCTACAGCTGAGCCACGGCCCCTCACCTTCGACCTCTAGGGCAACAGCTTACTGCAGTGCTCCCCATGGGCGCCCCCCCCCCGTAAGACCCACCAATGTGTTTCCTGGTGCCTGCTTGCCACTTCCCTGAAACAGGGAGCCAATTATTGCTCTCCTGCACTTCAATGGAGTGGGAGGTGCTTTAGAAAAAGCCCAGAAGGCATCACCTTTGTGTCTGCAGGGAACACTCATTTGGAAACAGCTGTCTCCATCGTGGGAGGATGCTTGGCTTGCAACTTCCTAGCACTTTGAAGAGCCTCCCAATGTTTTATGAACTGGGTCCAACCTCCGTAACTGCATCTTGCAGTGCCCCCAACGACCTGTTCTCAACATTCCCGAAGTGCCCACATGGTCAACAACGTTCCAGCGTACTGTCTCAACTAGGAAGCCTGCCGGCTAGCAAATCAGCATTTATGGCTGCTGGAGTATATTCTCTAACACAACCACCCTGCGAGGCAGGCTGAGAGAGAGTATGGCAGGCCCAAGGTCACTTGGAGCGCTTCCAGGGCAAAGCGGGGGTTCGAACCAGGTCCCTTTGGTCCTCAACTGACATCCTGTCCCTTACAGCCCAAGGTCAACAGGTAAAAAACATGCGCTGCAAACCAGGAATCAGGAAACTGACGCACAAATACCTGGATTGCATCGCCGAGCCAACTTTAGCTGTGACTTATCTGCTAAAAACAAGGATGTGGCCAGGGCAGAAACCAGTCTCAGTTCTGACACATGCTGTATTTCTGGCCTCGCAGATGTCCCAACCTCTGATTCCATTTCCTCCTCTCCAATTGGGGCAGAGTCCACATGGCAAATCTCTGGAGTTATTAACGAGCGTAATGTGCTTTGAAGGTTTAAGAGCGCAGCGTATGCTAATTGCCACCTGCCCTGAGATACAAACCGGATTTTTCACCTGGTGACCTGATTCACACAACACACATGCACACGCCTGACACCTGTCTGGAGCTGAATGCCAGGTTAATCCAAAAAAACATGCTGAATCACCGATTCCAAATTAGAAACGGGGGGGGGGAATAGATTAAGAAAAATATTACAGGCTCGGGAGTTAACCTTAATTAATATTTTCATTGCCTCGGTGCTGCTGCATTTCCATTCATAAGGAAAAGCTCCCCAGGACTTGTACCCAAGTCACAATCCAATTATATTGGCCCATAGTGACAGCCCACATCAACTTCAAGGTTCTAATCCTCATTAAGGAAAGGGGGGGGGAAACTCCACCACGTACCTTCTCACCGTAATGATGGGCAGCAACACACACACAAAACGGCTACCGCACGGAGGTCACCTCAGATTCCTCCCCCATGGCAGCCATTACAATATGGTAAGCCACATAAGAGTGCAGGACTCGGGTCTGGGAGAGCCGTGTTCAAATCCCCACTCCACCACTCTAACCTTGAGGCAGTCAACTCTCTTCCTCGGTCTCATCTACCTCGCAGGGCTGTTACTGGGAGGATAAAAAGGAGAAGGGGATAATGTTGTTGTAAGGCCGCTTTAGGACCTTATTTGGGAGAAAAATGGGATTATAAAAACCCAAACAAATAATGCAGACACTTTGCCATGGCTGTCCTCAATACTATTTGCGTGTGCAGATTACAGAGTAGGATAACATATTGGCAATTAGTTGTTTCTTATTACCCTATCTTTTGGAGATATTGTAATTCTCCACCAGAACATATTACCATAAAGGCAGGATGGTGTAATTGTTTCAGCTCTGATTTTGGAAGTGGAAGGGTAACAACCCACAATCAAACCTTTCCTCTTCCATAAAACTGCGTGCATAGACAAGACAGTCTTAGCCAAGCCTACCTTAGAGGGTTGTTGTGAAGGTGAACAAAATCAGCAAGAAGCAATGCCAGTAAAAATCTTTGGTTAGAATAGATATCTCAACGAAGCATACTTGCTGTGATTTAAATGCTATAACAATTCAAAGGATGGTACCTAGGGATAGTCGCATAGAAAACAAGTTCATCTCTTTGAAAGTGACAGGTATCATATCCATACCTTAGTAACTGATGAAATGATACATTTTTGAAAATGGACATAAAAAACTGATTTAAATCTACCGTTGAGGAGAATTTTCTTGCCCTACGTTTCCAAGAAAGACAGGTATGCAAGATCAGAACCACGGGGCATCTACCCACATGAAGCTGCCTTATACTGAATCAGACCCTTGTCCATCACAATCAATATTGTCTACTCAGACTGGCAATCTTCAGGGTCTCCGGAGGACATCTTTCACATCACCTATGACCTGATCCTTAACTGGAGATGCCGGGGATTGAACCTGAGACCTTCTGCGTGCCAGGCAGATACTCTACCACTGAGCCACAGCCCATCCATCCAAAAGTAGAGTCCAACCATTATGTAACCAGATGGTAACCTAAGTCCTGACCAACAGCTATGCCCAGTGGGAACCCATTTCAGCTTTTAAGGACTCCAACACCAGAGGCCTAGCTTACAAAGGACAATATGAAACAAGATGCTATGATCCATTATGCCATTTATTCCATGGAGCAGCCCTGATACCCTCCCAGTAACTGTTTAGACAGACATTTCCTGGCCTTCCTGAAAAATGGCCACTCTGTACATTCTTTGCTATCAGAAGTCCCCTCAATACTCTCTATTTCCTGTAAGTCGTCAACTTCAGGTCTCATTTCTAATGGACATTAGGATCCAGGAAGAGAAAAAATAAGGATCCCTGGTCTTTGGAAATTCAAAGGAGGGCGTTTCTGCGTGTGAAGCAAAAATATCTAAAATTCCAATGATACAAAATGGGTCCCCTCCCCACCTGCCCAAAATTTCTTTGTGTTTTTTAGTTCTTTGTAAGAAAATGCAAAACCTTTTTAAAAAAATCATTTATTGGAAGGCTTCTGCCACATTCCTCAAAACACCCAACCGGTGCGTTCACACATTAGTCAATGACTTCATTCAGAAGCGACTTTTTAACAAGCTGTAAGACAGGATGTATACGAGCCACGGTGGCCAGCCAGATACCCTAGAAGGCCTGGATGGCAAAGGCCACGGCCTCACCCCTGCTGCTGCCCCCAGAAACTGGCATTCAGAGGTACACCACCTCTGAACATGCGAGCTAATTTAGCCATCATGGCTAATAACCATTAATGGGCTTATCCATCCAGGAATCCTCTTTTAAAGCAATCTAAGAAAGTGCTGCCCTGACCTGGATGGCCCAGGCGAGCCCGATCTTATCAGATCTCGAAAGCTAAGCAAGGTCAGCCAAGGTTAGTACTTGGATGGGAGACCACCAAGGAAGACCAGGGTTGCTACGCAGAGGCAGGCAATGGCAAACCACCTCTGAATGTCTCTTGCCTTGAAAACCCCAAAGGGCTGCCATAAGTCGGCTTTGACTTGATGGCACTTTCCACCATGAGAGCACTTTGCAATGCGATCCATGTGTTGCTACAGCGTATGGTGTGCTATTCCCACTCTACCTCTGAAAGCAGCAGCACACAGAGCAGGGTTTTTCTGAGTGATCTGTTTGGGGGAGGTTTTTATGAGCCGCCCTGCCTGGCAGGGTACAAATCTTATAAATATTAATAAAATTAAATATGTACATGACTAAATGCTTGTTGCAAGCAACCAGGGGCCCCCCTCCACTCTAGATGGTGGGAGCAGCCTTGCCTTTTACTGAGCAGCTGGACAAGAAATTGGCTCAGTTCCATTTGGCAACAACCTTATTTCACAAAACCTGGGGACGGGTGAATTTTATCAGCACTCCTGACAATTTAAGTTAGTCCAGCCCTGAGAACACTCAGTGATCTTAAATAAATGCTAAACGTTATAGAAGATGCTGTATAGTGCGGCTGTCTGGCACGGGGGAACCCCAGGAAGCCGATCTCTCTCTGCCTGAGCTACCTTGCAGGGTTGTTGGCAGGATTAAATGTTGCTCTGAGCTTCTTGGAAGCAAGTCAGAACACGCCATTAAGCACGGAATATGAATGCCTACAGCTACGGTCATGCACAGCCCAGCTAAGGGGGAAACACACACTTTTGTCTCATTCCACCATGCAACAGGCTTGCAAGGTATACATGGACACAAGAAGCAGTCTTATATCGAATCAGACCCTTGGTCCATCAAAGTCAGTATTGTCTACTCTGACTGGCAGCAACTCTCCAGGGTCTCAGGAAGAGGTCTTTCACATCACCTACTTGCCTAGTCCCTTTAACTGGAGATGCCAGGGATTGAACCTGGGACCTTCTGCATGCCAAGCAGATGCTCTACCACTGAGCCACAGCCCCTCCCCTTAATGTGTTTAAGCCATTAAGCACAGAATATGAATGCCTACAGCTACTGCCATGCACAGCCCAGCTAAGGGGAAAACGCACACTTATGTCTCCTTCCGCCATGCAACAGGCCTGCAAGGTAGGCCAAAGTCATTTTATCTGGCCACCGGGGACTGTGAGAAGCCCAAGCCCCCACCTAGTAAGCTGTCCACTAAACGCAGAAATGTTGAACCATAACACTGCAAAGTGGGATGCACAACTGTCTTGTGGAATTACACCATTTTGAAACATTTAGGTTGGGGGGGGGGAGGCAGACACACGTCTTTATTCTTGCTACTTTCTGGCATGTCCCCTTCTTTCTAGGTAAAAATCAGAACCCCAGCTAAAAAGGAGCTCTGCTTACAAGCTACCCGTAGATGCTCAAAAAAGCCTTCAAGAGACAGAAGCCACAGCCAACCGCAGTGCTGTTTGGGTTTCAGAAAACTGGCTGGGGAGGAGGGGGAGACAAGAAAGTGATCTGGCTACGTAGGTGACACAAACCATATTTCCCAGCAGACCCCGGGTGTTCAACGGGCCTCTTCTCTCACAAGCAGCTCCACCTGTCATCCTTGGACCATCCAGATAGCCGCCAGCAACTCCGACCCTCTCTTTTTCCCACTGCACCCCTCCCAAGAATCTGGGATTTGCAAACGCACCAGCACTTCTCAGCGTTCACGGCCAGAACTGCCGAAACCCCATTTGCTAAGCAATCCCCCCCAAGACTGATCGCTAAACTGAAGGAAAAGGCGTAGAGAGAAATGAGCACACTTTGCGCGGTGGCGTGGATAACAATGCCTTCCAAACCAGACCAATTATACACAACCATTTTTACCTAAAGCGCTGCAATTCAGCCATTGTGCGGGAGGGGGGCTCGTATGTGCAGAAAGAGTGGGTGCCTCCTAGGATCTTTTCAACCCGCGGGTGGTTTTTAAACGGAGAAGCAGAGAGAATATTTTGGCTCTGGAACCAACCTCTAGCCAACCTGCCCCAAATCAGAGACATTTCAAGATTAAACAAAGCCACCAGCAAAAAGCCCATCATAAGGGATTTTGTGTTTTTGAAGCATGCCCTCCCCCTGCAGAGACGGGGCCAATCTATCCCTGCCACCCTCTACTCTGGGCATCCCCTGAAGCACATCCTAAAATCCAGAAGGATGCCTGGTTTCCAGGCGCTGACGAGACCTCATTGGCTCTTTCCCCGGCCCGGCGGCTTTTGTATGCAAGTCTCTGTTCCAGCCAAGGGAGCTGCTTATTTCTAACAGCAGAGCAGCATGCGGCAGATCCCGAGCAGATGGAACCAGGCAGACTGATCGGCTGGGGAGAGATGGAGAGAAAAGGGGCGGAAGCACTGGGGGGAAAGACGGGGAAGGGAAGGGGAACCAACGGCTACAGAAATGGGGAGATAGTGTTGGGGGGGAAATGAACAAGAGGGGAAATAGGAGGGCAAGGGGAAACAGGAGGAATGGAGCGAAAGGGGGGAAATGGAATGGAGGAAGAGACATGAATGGGGGGACAGGCCTCAGGAAAAGGGAAGGAAGAGAGAAAGAAGGAAGAGAGAAAGAGAGGAATCGAATAGAGAGCAGGGGGTCAACAAGAGGGGAAATAGGAATGGAGCGAAAAGGGGGAAATGAATGGAGGAAGAGACATGAATGGGGGGACAGGCCTCATGAAAAGGGAAGGAAGAGAGGAATGGAATAGAGAGCAGGGGGTCAACAAGAGGGGAAATAGGAAGAATGGAGCGAAAGGGGGAAACGGAATGGAGGAAGAGCAATGAACGGGGGAACAGGCTTCATGAAAGGGGGGGAAAGGGAATGGAAGAGAGAGCAGGATATATGAAAAGGAGGGGGAAGAATAAAGGGGAAGTGGAAGGTGGAAAAGGAGGAAAAGAGGGGGAAAGAGAGGGGGAACGGAAGAGGGCGCAGGATAAGTGTAAAGGAGGGGGAAAGAATAAAGGGGAAGCATAAGGAGGAAAAGGAAGAGAGGAATGGACGAGAGGGCAGGATAAATGAAAAGGAGGGGGAAGAATAAAGGGGAAGTGTAAGGTGGAAAAGGAGGAAAAGAGGGGGAAATAGAGGGGGAACGGAAGAGAGCACAGGATAAATGTAAAGGAGGGGGAAAGAATAAAGGGGAGGCGTAAGGAGGAAAAGGAAGAGAGAGAGGAAGAGAGGAATGGAAGAGGGCAGAATAAATGAAAAGGAGGGGGAAAGAATAAAGGGGAAGTATAAGGTTGAAAAGGAGGAAAAGAGGGGGAAAGAGAGGGGGAACGGAAGAGAGCGCAGGATAAATGTAAAGGAGGGGGAAAGAATAAAGGGGAAGCGTAAGGAGGAAAAGGAAGAGAGGAATGGACGAGAGGGCAGGATAAATTAAAAGGAGGGGGGAAGAATAACGGGGAAGCGTAAGGTTGAAAAATTGGGAAGGAAGAGGGGAGATAAAGACACGCGAACAGCCACTCTCCCAATAATAATTCTCCCCCCATAATAATTCTGATCAAACTAATAACAGCGCTAATAATTAAAAAAAAAGAGAGAGAGAGAGATTGAAAGGAAGTCAGAAGACCACAACGGGGGGAAAAAAGGGGGGAAGCCGCCGAGGCTCCCGCTCACCTGCCACCGTGTACCTGTCCAGGTAGTTGAGGACGTTGCCCACGCTGAGGATGCCGGCGGCGGCCACGCGGGCTCTGCCCAGGCCGGGCGCCGCGGCCGCCTTGGAGCTCTTGGCCCCGCCGGGCGCGCGGGGGGCGGCGGCGGCGGCGGCGGCGAGGGTCTGCACCTCGCCGCCGCGCCCGCAGCAGCCCCGCTCCTCCTCCTCCTCCTCCTGCTCCTCCTCGCCGTCGGCCGAGGCGCGGAGGCGGCCGCCGCAGCCCGACGCCCCGCCGTCGCTCTCCAGGCACATCATGGGACGCGGCGGCGGCGGCGGCAACGCACCTGCTGCCCGGGCGGCGATCAGCGCCGCATCTCGGGCCGGCCGGCTGCGCGCGGGGAGCTGCTGCCGCTGCCGCTGCAGGGCCAGGCACCGCCGGCAGGGGGCGGGCCAGGCCCCGCCCCCCAGGCGCCGGGGCTCCGCGGGGAGGGGCCCGGCCCAGGGGCCCGAGAGCCAGAGCGCGCCGGCCCGGGAGTCGCGCGCAGGCAGCATCGCGGCGCTGCACCCCGCCGCACGCACGCACGCACGCCTGCCTGCTCGGGGGATCGAGCCCGCGGACTTCGGGCTGGGGGGGGGGCGGTTCAGTGCGCGCGCGCGCTTCCGTGGAGAGATCAGCCCCAGCGTTGGGCTGCGGGGCTGGCGGGCTTCCGTTTATGCGCGGGGCTGCAATCAATCCGAAGCTGCACTGCCTACCAGTAGCAAATTAGTCGGTTTGGCTGGGGCAGGCTTTAAAGCTGCAATGCCTACTAGTAGCAAAAAAGTCGGTTTGGGTGGGCCAGGCTTTAAAGTTGCAATGCCTATCAGTAGCAAATTAGTCGGTTTGGCTGGGCCAGGTTTTTAAGCTGCAATGCCTATTAGTAGTAAATAAGTCAGTTTGGCTGGGGCAGGCTTTAAAGCTGCAATGCCTACCAGTAGCAAATAAGTCGGTTTGGGTGGGCCAGGCTTTAAAGTTGCAATGCCTATCAGTAGCAAATTAGTCGGTTTGGCTGGGCCAGGTTTTCAAGCTGCAATGCCTATTAGTAGTAAATAAGTCGGTTTGTGTGGGCCAGGCTTTAAAGCTGCAATGCCTACTAGTAGCAAATAAGTCGGTTTGGGTGGGCCAGGCTTTAAAGTTGCAATGCCTATCAGTAGCAAATTAGTCGGTTTGGCTGGGCAAGGTTTTTAAGCTGCAATGCCTATTAGTAGTAAATAAGTCAGTTTGGCTGGGGCAGGCTTTAAAGCTGCAATGCCTACTAGTAGCAAATAAGTCGGTTTGGGTGGGCCAGGCTTTAAAGTTGCAATGCCTACCAGTAGCAAATAAGTCAGTTTGGCTGGGCCAGGCTTTAAAGCTGCAGTGCCTACCAGTAGCAAATAAGTCGGTTTGGGTGGGCCAGGTTTTAAAGCTGCAATGCCTACTAGTAGCAAATAAGTCGGTTTGGCTGGGCCAGGCTTTAAAGCTGCAATGCCTACCAGTAGCAAATAAGTCAGTTTGGCTGGGGTAGGCTTTAAAGCTGCAATGCCTACCAGTAGAAAATTAGTCGTTTTGGCTGGGCCAGGCTTTAAAGCTGCAGTGCCTACCAGTAGCAAGTTAGTCGGTTTGGCTGGGCCAGGCTTTAAAGCTGCAATGCCTACTAGTAGGTCGCACTGCTCTTGTGCTTACTTCTGAGTAAATTCACCTAGAATTGAACAGGTCTTTGGAAGACCCGGGCCATTTTTGCATGGTCAATTTTGATGCTCGCTCAAAGCTTTTTTTCAAAATGCGACCTTTAAAAATGCCTTTTCGTGGTCCCGATGCAAAAGGAGAAGTTCCACTCCCCCCCACTTGCCTGCTCCTTTGTTCTTGTTTGCGTAGCTATTAGAAAATGCATAGCTAATGCGCCTCTGTTGTTTTGCAATGTTCCTTGACGGGGATTCTTCACAGCAAACACCAAAGGTCGCTTTAAATGGCCGCTTTAGTAATGTGAAGCAGGTAAGCCCTGGCTTCGCAGTCACTTCCGGGATGACTGTTCAGCGTGCAAATTTAAAAAGAAAATATGCCGGGCAATTCAGCCTGGAACGCGCTGCTAATTACCATGCAAAAATGGCCCCAGTTATTTCAACGTAGGCCATTTATGTATGGGAGGTTTTGCCTTGGATTTGCTGCTCTCGAGATGCACATTTCCCCCCATCTAAATTCTCAGAACTCAACAATAAGCCCCTACGCAGAGTTCTGAGAGTTCGGGTGGGGAAAATGTGCATCTACAGAGCAGCAAATCCAAGGCAAAACCTCCCATGCATAAATGGCCTTACTGATGAGAAAACAGAGGATTGGGCTGTAGAAACAATTTGGCTTGTGCGTTTACTCCGTAAGGGCTCTTAAGTGTTCCCTCAAAGAGCTGTATTTCTGAGTAAATACGTAAATGATCTGTTCGCATACGGCCCTCCAATGCGTAGTTACTGAAGGGGTAAATCCCATTGTGCTGATTGGGATTTGCTTCTTAGCACCGAGTTGCAGGTTGTGATGGGTCTTAGAGGTGCCGGTCCTTTCACCTCGGGGAGGCGGACTGATAACCCTAACTAGGTACTCAGCACAGAGATATCAGTACAAATATCCGATGCAGTCTTTATGCAAAAAGGTTTTCTTGCGTGATGGTAATTGTAGGAGAATTCTTAAAACAGTCCATAAGGTACTTCAATAAATATCTTCATAGGGAAACAGTAGATGGGGGACGGCCGTTTCAAGAAAATTTCTTCGGCCCCAATTAAATTCAATCTTACAAAGTATATCACATATCTTACACTCAGTTAGCTGGTTGCCGTAGGGTACTCCCGAGTGCAGTAGCTAAGCTTAGCAACCTTTTTGCATAAAGACTGCATCAGAAAAAGAATTGTATATCTGTATATAGTTGTATATGTTTCTTGTATGTATCACTGCACTTAGGTTTCAATATATGTTTAAACCAGTGGTTCCCAACCTTTTTTTGACCAGGGACCCCTAGGACTTTTTTGTTCGGTGCAGGGACCCCAAGGTTCAAAATAAAAATTCCGAGAATTTGAAAATAAACTTTAATCATAACTGTTAGTTAAACATTAAACTTAGAATAATATTTGAATATATATTTTTATAATAAAGAACTTTTAATTGAAAATATTTATTATGGGTTTATAACTTTGTTTCGCGGACCTTAATTTAGTTCTCGCGGACCCCTGGGGGTCCACGGACCCCTGGTTGGGAACCAGTGGTTTAAACACTACTACACTGTGTCCACTTTGTACTGATATCTCTGTGCTGATTTCCTAACCATATGGTACTAGCACAGGTGTGCTTTATTTCTGTGGTTTGCTAACCTGCAGGTACTAGCTGGAGATCTCCTGCTATTACGACCGCACCCCAGGCGACAGAGATCAGTTCACCTGGAGAAAATGGCCGCTTTGGCCATTGGACTCTACGGCATTGAAGTCCCTCCCCAAAGCCCACCCTCCTCCAACTCCGCCCCAAAAACCTGGTGGCAAAGAGGGACCTGGCAACCCGACTGACCGATCCCAGCCTGGGTTCTGGTTTTGCCATTAGCTACCCAAGCAGCGAAGAGCTCCCTGGCCGTTGCACGGGTGCCTGACAGGCAGAAATTAAACTGGGATAGCCCAGTCCTCTATGAAGGCGGTGAAAACGGAGCGTTACTCTCGGAAAGCAGTGTGTGGTTATAGGGTTAGACCGGCACAGGGGTCCCCGCCGTTGGAATGATGAGGATGCCGCCACAAAATGGCTGCCTCAGGGCCCAAGGCCTGTCACAAAATGGCGGCCGTGAGGTACCCAGGCCAAGCGCAAAACGTTTGGAAGTTGAAAGCCGAGTGTCGTTCTATGGCGGAGCCAGGTGTCCCTAAATGGGGTGAGGCCTTCTGGGTTCCTCTGAAGTACCCTCTCCTGCCCCAGTGACGGCTAAGGAAAAAAAGGTACTTATATAATGTAGCCGATTTTTACCAGCTCCCCACTCCTGCACATCCCCACTAGCATGTTCCTGAGGTAGGGTTGCCAACCTCCAGGTACCTATAAACGTACAATGTACAAATACAAGTAACCACACTATAACCAACACACAGTATGTACAAAATATGCAATAAAGGAGCAAAAAACCTTTCAGAGGTCTCAGCAGAGTACCAAGTATGTATAAGTTCAAGTTCAATTTTCAGATGAATAAGAAGCCACAATCTTCAGATTGTATAAGTTCAAGTTCAATTTTCAGATGAATAAGAAGCCACAATCTTCAGATTGTGGCTTCTTATTCATCTGAAAATTGAACTTGAACTTATCCATACTTGGGACTCTGCTGAGACCTTTGAAAGATTTTTTTGCTCCTTTATTGTATATTTTGTACATACTATGTGTTGGTTATAGTGTGGTTACTTGTATTTGCACATTGTATGTTTATAGGAAGCTCAGTAGCTTATATAAAAATTGCACCTTGTTTGTAAATGTTTTTCGCTCCTATACTGTTTTCCTAACCTTTGGTATTGGTATAGAGGTGCCTGTTTCTCCCCCAACCTCCAGGTACCAGCTGGAGATCCCCTGCTATTACTACTGATCTCCAGCCAATAGAGATCAGTTCCCCTGGAGAAAATGGCCGCTTGGGCAATTGGACTCTATGGCGTTGAAGTCCCTCCCCAAACCCCGCCCTCCTCAGGCTTCGCCCCAAAAACCTATCTGGCTGAGGGGGGCAAGCCAACACACCAAGGTCAAATCTTGGGAGAACCACATAAAAAAAGGGCAAGAGTCCAGTAGCACCTTAAAGACTAACAAAAATATTTTTGGTAGGGTATGAGCTTTTGTGAGCCACAGCTCACTTCTTCAGGTAGTCTTTTGTTAGTCTTTAAGGTGCTACTGGACTCTTGCCCTTTTCTACTACTGCAGACAGACTAGCACGGCTACCCACTGTGAATTATCCACATAAAAAAGGTACTGGTAGTCAATACCAAGAAATCAGAAGGAGATTGAGACTGGGAAGGGCAGCCATGAAGGAGCTAGAAAAGATTCTGAAGTTTAAGGATGTGTCACTGGCCACCAAGATTAAGCAAATTCATGCCATCGTATTCCCTATTACTATGTATGGGTGTGAAAGCTGGACAGTGAAGAAAGCGGATAGGAAGAAAGTAGATTCCTTTGAAACGTGGTGTTGGAGGAGAGTGTTACGGATACCGTGGACTGCCAAAAAAACAAATCAGTGGGTTCTAGATCAAATCAAGCCTGAACTGACCCTAGAAGCTAAAATGACTAAACTGAGGCTATCATACTTTGGTCACATTATGAGAAGGCAAGAGTCACTGGAAAAGACAGTCATGCTAGGAAAAGTGGAGGGCAGCAGGAAAAGAGGAAGACCCAACAAGAGATGGATTGACTCAATAAAGGAACCCACGGCCCTCAATTTGCAAGGCCTGAGCAAGGCTGTTAAAGATAGGACATTTTGGAGGACATAGATTCATAGGGTCGCCATGAGTCGGAAGCGACTTGACGGCACTTAACACACAGTCTATACCACTGCGTGTTGTCACAAAAAAAGCCCTGTGGGTAAGAAAGCCAGAACTGGCTCTTTTCTTTCGGGAAGGAGTGTATGGGTGGCGGGGAATTCCTCGGCAGGTGCCATGGTACCCATAAGTGCCACCCTGAGGATCACTTGACTAAGGCCTGGGAAGTCTCTCTCCAGCACGTTCGGCAGTCATGCATCCGATGCGGTGTAAACAGGAGGATACTGGACTGACCAGCGTGATGCTCGCTAGGTGACCTTGGGCCAGTCATATTCCCTCTGCCTAACTTGCCATACAGGATTGTTGTGAGGATGAAATGGAGAAGGGAAGAACCATCTGTTCTAGCCCGAGTTCCTTGAAGGGTAGGATAAAACTGCTATAAGAAACAAATATATCCTCTCCCTCGAAAGGTTGCGAGAAAACCGTGTTGACTGCTTCAAAAAAGAAGAGCAAGATAAAAATAGAGAATGGTTATTGTATTTCTATAGAACAGAGTTATATGACACTGATTTTTATCCTACCTAATATATATTTAAACCCAGCCTTCCCCCCCCCCTCGTAGGTTTTGGTAATACATTATTTTGAAGTAAAGTTGAGTCATGGTTGTTCCGATGGCAAGAACAATGCAAAAGCTGTAATAAGGCAAAACTGAAAATAGAAACAGATAAAAATCTCAGAGCATCACCGCAACTGTGACAGTACATTGGTTATCCAGTTTGCAATTCCACAGGGGTAGCTGGGCTTGTCTGTTGGTTTAACAGCCAACAGGAGTCTCGTAAAACATCAGAAGTGGATGAGTTTGTTATGGAATAAATTTTGCCTGGTCCAGCATCTCTTGCTCAGATGTGCAAATGGTCACCTGGGTGAGGAGGTATGTGTTCGCACGTCCCTAAAGGAATAAAAATCAGCATAGAGCACCAGCGTGGTGTGGTGGTTAGAATGCTGGGCTAGGATCTGGAAGGCCTGGGTTCAAATCCCCACTCTGCCATAGAAACTCACTGGGTGACCTTGAGCCTGTTATTCTCTCTCAGCCGAGCCTACCTCACAGGATTGTTGCGAGGATAAAACAGGAGGAGAGAATGGTGCACGCAGCCCCTGAGATTCTTGGAGGAAGAGATAAAAATGTTCTAAAATAAATAAGCATAAGAGGGCATAATATGACAGTCAAATGCTGCATTAACAGTCTAAATTAAAAACCATAAAAGTAAATGGAGACAACAGATCTAAAAATTATGAACAGTTGTTAGGGATAGAAGGCTACTCCCCTCACTACACCACGTAGCCAGCATGGTGTAGTGGTTAAGAACGGTGGTTTGGAGCGGTGGACTCTGATCTGGAGAACTGGATTTGTTTCCCCACTCCTACACATAAGGCCAGCTGAGTGACCTTGGGCTAGTCACAGCTCTCTCAGGCCCACCTACCTCACAGGGTGTCTGTTGTGAGGAGGGGAAGGGAAGGCGATTGTAAGCCTGCTTGATTCTTCCTTAAGTGGCAGAGAAAGTTGGCATATAAAAAACAACTCTTCTTCACCCCAATGCGTACACACGCACACACACACAAAACCAATTAATTTGCAAATGCTTGGGCAATCAGAAAAAGCTTTAGCCTGGCGGCCCAAAGTTAGCAAATTATGTGTATTCTCAGTGCAGAGAAAAGAAAAAATACCCTTTTTCTTTTTGCACAGCAAGGCCAGAAGGTCATGCTGTGGAAGAGATAACCGGAGGTGTGTTACATTCCGCTGCGGAACACAAACCATGACAGAATCCCACCAAATGAATAGGGTCCAATTAGTGTGGGTGCGGCCCTTTCCTGTACAAGGATGATGAACAGCTTTGGCAAGATCAATCGAGTACACAAAACCTCCAAAAGACGATTACTTTGAGAAATTCCCAGGAACAAGGAAGCCTGCATTTGCTAATGAATGAATTCTGTTGCGGCAGCTTCCCCTGGGAATCCGTCGTGGAAGGTTGATTTTGTTGCTTTTGTTTTTTAAAGCCTAGATTACAATGGTTTTAAGATCTATAGAATATCTTTGGAGACTGAACTATATCCACACTGGTTTTAGTGTTTAATTTTGCGCATTGTCCTGCATGCAGGCTGGCTTATTTGTCCGGTGTAAACTGGAAAAGAGCCGCCGTTTCGTAATGGTGGTCTTTGTTGATATCCAGAAATTCAGGACGAACAATCGCCCCCGCACATCACAGCAATGGGAAAATACAGTATCTTAAGTTATTGCCTGTAACAGAAGCTGCACAAAAGCCCTACCTATAAAGCAGGGGGTTAACCAACTTAATTTTTCTCCATCTGTACTGGTCTCTTCCCACAGCCTTCTCTCTGGTATTCCTTTAGGAAGACCCTAATCCTGCTTTTCCCATGGTCTAGCTAAGTGAGCTCAGCCCCCCCCCCCATGTTGCCTCAGCCCATTCCCTTATTCTGCAATATGGGTGACCCAAAGTGGTAACATTGTTTCCTTCTCCATTTTATCCAAACAACAACCCAGAGAGGTAGGTTAGGTTGAGAGTATATGACTGGTCCAAGGTCACTTAGCAAGCTTCCATGGCAGACGGGGTTCGAACCTGGGCCTCCCAGATCCTAGTCCGACACTCTAACCAGTACACCATGCAGGCTTTCCTAAATAAAGTTATAATGCACGTGGTAAAAAGTAAAGGTAGTCTCCTGTGCAAGCGGTGGCTCGTTACTGACCCATGGGGTGACATCACATCACAACGTTTACTAGGTAGATTATGTTTACGGGGTTGTTTGCCATCCCCTTCCCCAGTCCTCTACACTTTACCCCCAGCAAACTGGGTACTCATTTTACCAACCTCCGAAGGATGGAAGGCTGAATCAGCCTTGAGCTGGCTACCTGAAACCGACTTCTGTCAGGATTGAACTCAGCATGGTGTAGTGGTTAAGAGCGGTGGTTTGGAGTGGTGGAGTCTAATCTGGAGACTGGGTTCAATTCCCCACTCCTCCACATGAGCGGTGGAGGCTAATCTGTTGAACTGGATTGGTTTCCCCACTCGTACACACGACCGTGGGCAAGTCACAGCTCTGTTAGAGCTCTCTCAGCCCCGCCTACCTCGCAGGGTGTCTGTTGTGGGGAGTGGGAGGGAAGGTGATTGTAAGCCGGTTTGAGTCTCTCTTAAGTGGTAGAGAAAATCGGCATATAAAAACCAACTCTTCTTCAGGTCGTGAGCAGAGCTTTGACTGCAGTACTGCAGCAACTCAGGCTAAGAGGTTACCATTCCCCCGGCATCCTAAATTTCCGTCAAAGATTACTGATGACTTTTTGCATAAAGTTGCCATCCCATAGCAAGGAACTGACTCTTGCAGCAAGGAACAACATGCTGAATCTAGCAATCTATCCTAGAAGCACCGTTTCTCCACCCCACCCCGGTCTATTTGCAATGTTCTCAGTGGGATATCAATGTTCCAAGTAAAATTGCTTTTGTGGTCTCATTGCAGATCTCAGCAGAGACGACAATCTCCTGCGGACCACATCCTTGGCGCGTGTGCAGACACACAGCCTGCCTCCACTTGGGGAAAAGAAGGAGAGGGCAGCTGACTTCAAGCTGTGGATTTGCTTTAACTCCTTAACAGCGGT
Source organism: Euleptes europaea (assembly GCF_029931775.1). Lineage (NCBI taxonomy): Eukaryota > Metazoa > Chordata > Lepidosauria > Squamata > Sphaerodactylidae > Euleptes > Euleptes europaea. The sequence goes on along the minus strand of NC_079330.1, from coordinate 21,559,391 downwards.
AGGGCGTGCATTTTAACTATAACCCAAAGCATTCCATCTCTTAAAAGCTGCCAAATTCTTGGACGTATAATTAACTACTGTTCAGGAATCTCATGCAGAGCGGAGAGTTACGTAGGAATGATTCGACATCACCCTATCAATGAAGGCACGCCAGCTCGGCATGGGAACCAAGCAAACGCATAATATTTCGTAACTAACAATGGCCAGGAGACGTGAGAAGCAACTTACAATAATGTCTATGGATGGGCTGTGGCTTGGTGGTAGAGCCGGTGCTTTGCATGCCAAAGTTCCCAGGTTCACGTCTTGGCGTCTCCAGTTAAAATTTCAGATAGCAGCTGTTGGGAAGACCTTTCTGTGTCTGGGATCTTGAAGAGCTGGTGCCGGCCCACTTGGGATAGATTTACCAAGGGTCTGAGCAACTCATGGGCTGATTGGCTCTTGAGTTTACAGGGAAATTTCCCAGTAAACATGCTCTGGACAGTTATGGATGGCTCAGACTGATGTTATGGATGGCTCAGCAGAAAACATGGTATGTTGTCATTGTGACTGGTTAGATCTGAACCAAGTGGTTCCTAGACTGCTTTAATGGCCCAGCCCTCTTAGCTGTTTCTTAGTAGAAGAGCATGCAAAAGGCCCTGGGTTCAAATTCTAGCACTTATAGTAATAAAAGAAGAAGCAGGGGTTGGGAAATATCTGTCTTTGTTGGGGATCCTCTGCTAGTTAGATGGCGTAGCTAGATGGAGTGAGTCAGTGCAAGGTGACTCCAGTTCTGTCTCTGGATCTCACAGGATCTGATGTCCTAACTGTGGCAACTAAGTTGGTATGCTGGAAGGTAACCCCTTCGACACATCCGCCATTGAAAACTAACTTGAAGCCCATAAATGTTTTGTTTCCACTTTTATCCTCACCTGCTCGTGTCAAATTATACATTGTAAGCTCCTCAAGGCAGGGACCTTTCGTCTTGCCCTCTGTAAAGCACTGTGTGCATCCAAATAAATAACAACCCTGCCTGGAGCTGCCAGGCTGTCCATTAGTAACTATTGTGCTCTAACAACCTGCCTTGCCAAAGGCTTAACAGTGCTATTTTGCATAACAGGGTAACAGAAATGTTAACAATATGAAAAATGCAGGTGGAATAATTTCAGAATTTTGGAAAGGAAACATTTGTCAGAGTTACTCTGTCTACCTTTAAATATAGGCTGCTCTGCTTTAATCGAATAAACCTGTTGACTCCTGCAGTGTTCAGATGTGGAGGAAGTCAATATTTCTTTGGAAACTGCAAGGAATCATCCACTTCCTGCAGGGCTAACCCAGCAAAATGGTTAGGAGTACCCAGAAATTCTAAGAATACTTGTGGTCAGAAAACCCTCAGGCCATCTCTGCAGCTTATACAGGGCAGGCGACTCCATCTGAGTCCTGTGGATTTATGTTTTTATGCTTTAACTGCTTGGCAACGTTGATTTGACCCCTTTGGTTTTGGAAGCTAGTTTAAAACAAGTTTCTCAAGGTCCTGGAATGATAGTTTCAGAAAAAAAAGTTTGGAACCTCTTCTGCATGGGAAACATGGTATTGACTTTACAAAGGAGTTGGTGCCAAGTTTAGAAAGTTCCTTTTCAAGGTGGGCCACTGCAGCATAGGGTTACCAACCTCCAGGTGGCACCTGGAGATCTCCTACTATTACCATTGATCTCCAGGCGACAGAGATCAGCTCCCCTGGAGAAAATGGCTGCTTTGTAGGGTGGACTCTATGGCATTATACCCCACTGAAATCCTTCCCCTCTCCAAACCCTGCCCTCCAGGCTCCACACCCCCCCCCCAAATCTCTGGGTATTTCCCAACCCAGGCTGGCAGCTTTACTGCAGTGGCAGTAACCACGATCACCGGAACAGTGTGCAGGAGAGGGGAGGGATATGTTCCCGGTTGGTTCCATTGTGAGCAAAAATAAATGTGGCAGCTGCTGCCAAAGCAACATTTTAAAAAATCTGCATATCCAATCAGATCTCCAATAGTCAATCAGAATCCTTGTTGGGCAAAAGCCCTACCTGGCCCCACCCACTCCAGCATGGTGTAGGAGAGCCAGCATGGTGTAGTGGTTAAGAGTGGTGGTTTGGAGCAGTGGAGTCTGATCTGGAGAACCGGGTTTGATGCCCCACTCCTCCCACATGAGCGGCGGAGGCTAATCTGGTGAACTGGATTGGCTTCCCCACTCCTACACACGAAGCCAGCTGGGTGACCTTGGGCTAGTCACAGCTCTATTAGAGCTCTTTCAGCCCCACCTACCTCACAGGGTGTCTGTTGTGGGGAGGGGAAGGGAAGGTTATTGTAAGCCGGTTCGAGTCTCCCTTAAGTGGTAGAGAAAGTCGACATATAAAAACCAACTCTTCTTCTTCATCTTACACTTGGCGTGCGCCAGAAAAGGTGTCAGTGGGTGCCAAGGCTCTCAAGATAACCACGTTGGGAACAGAGCCAGTGGATGTGGCTTATGGGGTCTTGTGGGAGGGATTACCATTGGCGATTATCAGAGGGTGGGGCTTGCATATTTCACTACTGTTCCCCTACCTTTCCAGGTGTAACTCAAGCATGGAGGTCACACCCGTTGAACTTTTCCCAGCACAGAAACTTCTACCAAGGAAGGAATTTGCCACCTTATTTATTTATTTATTTTTATACCACTTTGCACCCCAGTTTCTTCCCTCCTTCATTTTAGCTTTACAGCGAGAACCTTGCAAGGTAGGTTAGGCTGACAGACAAGAACAGGCCCAGGGTCATAGACCCAACCAAAGGGGTGGCAATGCTGGATATTATACTCTGTGGCTCTGCCAGTGACTTAGTGCGGGATGTGGATGTAGTTGAGCCAGTTGGCAATAGTGATCACAATGGCATCAAATTTAATTTATATGCAAGTGGGAAAGTGACTGGGAAATCTCACATAATTACCTTTGACTTTAAAAGAGGGAACTTCTCTAAAATGAGAAAACTGGTAAAGAGGAAGTTGAAAGGAAAGGAGGGTTAAATCTCTTGAAAAGGCTTGGGGGTTACTCAAGTCCACTTTACTAGAGGCTCAGCTAGCTTGTATACCGCAGGTCAGGAAAGGTAGTAATAAGACCAAGAGATCACCACCATGGCTAACGGGTAAGGTGAAGGAAGCAATTAGAGAAAAAAAGTCTTCCTTCAGAGACTGGAAGGTTTGCCCAAACGAGGCGAACAGAAGCAAATACAAACTTGCACAAAGGAAATGCAAGCAGATAATTAGAGATGCAAAAAAAAGATTTTGAGGGGCATATTGCTAAACACATCAAAACAAACAATAAGAAATTCCTTAAGTATATTAGGAGTAGGAAACCAGATAGGGAAGCGGTTGGACCATTGCATGACAATGGGAGTAAAGGAACTCTACGGGAGGATAAAGCAATTGCTGAATAACTAAATGAATTCTTCTCATCTTTCTTCACTGTTGAAGATACAGGAAGCAGAGAGTAGGAATCAATGGTCAGTTCTCACAATGTTGGGATGTGAGCAGTGGGGTGCCTCAGGGATCTGTGTTGGGATGAGTGCTTTTCAACCTGTTCATCAGTGACCTGGAGTTGGGGTTAAACAGTGAAGTAGCCAAGTTTGCAGATGACACCAAATTATTTAGGGTGGTTAAAACAAAATCGGACTGTGAAGAGCTCCAGAAGGATCTCTGCATACTGAAAGAATGGGCATTAAAATGGCAAATGAGATTCAATGTGAGTAAGTGTAAAGTGATGCATATTGGGACAAAAAATCCCAACTTCACATATACACTGATGGGATATGTGCTGGCAGCAACAGACCTAGAAAGGGATCTTGGGGTGGTAGTGGATAGCTCAATGAAGATGTCAACCCAGTGGGCGACTGCTGTAAAAAAGGCAAATTCCATGCTGGCCATAATTAGACGAGGAATAGAGAATAAAACTGCTGATATCATACTGCCCTTGTACAAATCTATGGTGAGACCGCACTTGGAATACTGTGTACAGTTCTGGTCACCACACCTAAAAAAGGATATTACAGAGCTTGAGAAGGTGCAGAAAAGAGCAGCCAAAATGATTAGGGGACTAGAGCAACTGTCCTATGGGGAGCGGTTAAGACGCTTAGGGCTGTTTAGCTTGGAAAGAAGGCGGCTGAGGGGAGACATGATCGAGGTCTATAAAATTATGCATGGTTTGGAGAGAGTGGACAGGGAGAAGTTTTTCTCCCTCTCCCATAATATTAGAACATGGGGTCATCTGCTAAAGATGGAGGGTGAGAGATTCAAAACAGATAAAAGGAAGTATTTTTTCACACAACGCATAGTTAAATTGTGTAACTCCCTGCCCCAGGATGTGGTGATGGCTGCCAGCTTGGAGGGCTTTACGGGGGGAGTAGACATATTCATGGAGGAGAGGGGTATTCATTCATTCAGTTAGAATGGATACTAGTCATGCTGCATACCTATTCTCTCTAGTATCAGAGGAGCATGCCTATTATTTTGGGTGCGGTGGAACACAGGCAGGATGGCCTTCCTTGTTTGTGGCCTTCCTAGAGGCACCTGGTTGGCCACTGTGTGAACAGACTGCTGGACTTGATGGGCCTTGGTCTGATCCAGCAGGGCCTTTCTTATATCTTATGTCACCCAGTGATCTTCTATGGCAGAGTGAGGATTTGAACATGGGTCTCCCAGATCTTAGTCCAACACTCTCACCACCACACTACACTAGAAAAACGTCAGGAAGTATCCATCTCTGCTGTATTTCCCTGGCTATGAAAGCAGAGAATTTTCTGTTTCCTGTTTTGCTTTGCTTAGCCTGCCAATTCAAAGAAAGGAACTCAGGATGGCAAGTGTGTTGCGATCCTGCGCTCTGCTTATGAATGGCAGGAAAAACATGAATTACCGCAGCGTTTAGTTAGATCCTTCAACCGTAGGCCTTGTCATTAGCATAACGTTATTTTTAATGCACTTTATTATCGAGGTGCCAGAAAGAAAAAAAGGGGAAAAACAAGTGTGGAAATCACAGCCAAGGAAAGGAGAGCAAAAGACAAAAAGGCATAATGCAGAAGTGTGAATTCTGCCACATGTGCTATTTTCTCTCTCTTTAGCAAATGACGTCAGTTGGCCTCTTTCCAGCCTTCGCCCGGATGCTGTGGGATTCTCCCTCAAAGCTGGGATAATATTCACGCCTCCTTCTTTTGCAGTCAAAGAGCCTTGCTGCCAGTCATACGCAGTACTGGATCAGACCCTTGATTTGTAGGGCTCAGCCTCATATATTTCAGAGGTGGTGAACCTCTGGAACATGTGCCGATAGTGGTGCAGCAGATTATTTTCCTTGGCACCCAGGGCCAGGTTTCTGCCCAAACAACTGAGCCCCTGGCAGCACTGCTGGGTAGGGCTTGCAGCCTCCAGGTGGGTCCTGGAGGGGTCTCCCATAATTACAGAGATCAGTTTCCCTGCAGAAAAAGGCAGCTTTGGAGGGCGGACTCTGGCATAGGGTTGCCAGGTCCCTCTTCGCAACCGGCGGGAGGTTTTTGGAGGTGGAGCCTGTGGAGGGCGGGGTTTGGGGAGGGGAGAGACTTCAATACCATAGAGTCCAATTGCCAAAGCTGCCATTTTCTCCAGGTGAACTGATCTCTATCTTCTGACATGTCTGCATCATTAGCATTTCAAGTGCTTATAACTGTAAATTTTGTATGTAGGGAGGGATATACTAAAAAAGGAAAGCATACAAAAATGATGTTCCAGGGAGGGATTGGACAAAATGTAAGAGAACAGAAGGATGTTACTGCTCCCGAATAGGGTTGGGAAATTCCTGGAGATTTTGGGGAGTGGAGTATAATGCCATAGAGTCAATCCTCCAATCAGACATTTTTCTCCAGGGCAACTGATCTCTATAGTCTGGAGATCAGTTACAATTCCAGGAGATCTCCAGGCCCAACCTGGAGGTTGTCAACTCTACTGCCCAAAATCATATTTCTGGCAGGTATTGGTGAAAGTCATTATTCTGCTCCATAGAAATTCATACAAAGTTCATGGCTGGTATGATTTGTTAAAGGAATCCCTGTATGCCTGTGTCTTGTCTGGTGCGTGACGCACTAACATCCTTGCGCTGAATATCACAGCAGAGCGAGAATCTTCTTTGGAATGGCGTTTTGATGAGTTTTTCCATTGCTTGGTGATGATTGTCTACACAACATAAAATTTCGTGTATGGGTTTGAATGTGAAAAAGCATCAGTAAGCAATGGAAAAACTCATCAAAACGCCACTCCAAAGAAGATTCTCTATCTGCTGTGATATTCAGCACAAGGATGTTAGTGCGTCACACATCAGACAAGCCACAAGGATACAGGGAACACCAACCATGTTTGTTGTGTAGACAGTCATTCAGGAGCCCCATGGCGCCAAGTTGTAAGCTGCAGTACTGCAGTCAAAAGCTGAGTTCGATCCCGATGGAAGTCTGTTTCAGGTAGGTGGCTCAAGGTGGACTCAGCCTTCCATCCTTCTGAGGATGGTAAAATGAGTACTCATCTTGCTGGTGGTAAAGTATAGATGACTGGGGAAAGCAATGGCAATCTCTCTCTCTCTCTCTCTCTCTCTCTCTCTCTCTCTCTCTCTCTCTCTCTCTCTCTCTCTCTCTCTCTCTCTCTCTCTCTCTCTCTCATATATATATATATATATTAGGTGTTAGCTCTATAATACAGAACTCTCAGGAGAAAATATCTAAGAAGGGCCCTGTGAAGGGAAATAATCTTCCCTCTGAAGCAATTTGGCATAGGGAGATTGCTGCTTAGATGCTAGATCCTTCCACAGATCTATGGAAACAGATGGGAGATGCAACATCTTTTGAGTGGGCTTTTCTCAAGCTATATTTATCAGAGGCCTTCCCCCTTAAATGGCAACGAAACACCCAGAGATGTTTTCTGTAAAACAACACTCCTTTTAAAAACAGCATGCCACTAACTGCATTCTTTATAATGGATTAATATTTTTACTAATCGGGGCAAAACTAAGGATAGGGATTTGAAGGGAGGGTGGAAATTTGTTCAGAAGAAGTGGACAAGTTGCACTGTAAGGCTTTCAATTTTGCAATTAGGTATCCAATGGCCAGAAAATCAAGATTTTACAGCTTTCGGAGCTGTTGGTATCAGAATTTGCAAACCAAAAAAAAAAAAAGAGAGTAAAGCTGCTTCTTGCGGGGGGGACGGGACTGAACAACTATCTCTGCCAAGGCTAAAGACCTATTTGTTTTTATTTATTTCTTCACTTAATTTACATCTTGCCTTTCTCCCCAACAGGACCTTAAAGCAGATCCTCCTCTCCCCCATTTTATCCTCACACCAACCCTGTGAGGTAGGTTAGGCTGAGCGTGTACAACTGGTCCAAGGTCACCCAGCAAGCTTCCATGGCAGAGTAGCAATTCAAACTTGAGTTTCCCAGATTCTAGTCCAACATTAGACACACTTCCTTCACCACCCGACTTCTCTAGCCTCCTTCATGAGGCCAAGAAACTTGAGGAGTTCATATCTCTCCCTTAGCCTCTCCTCCTAACCAATAAGGAGCTGGGAAACTCTTATTCCATGGGGCAGTTCCACTTAGCTTTTTCTCAGTGAGTGCTGCCCCCTGGTGGCAAAGTGATGCCACTGTCACTAAAATATTGCTGAACCAGGCGGGAAGGAGACGTCGGACACGTGGAGGTCATGGCCAGGCGCCATCACAGGTTGAACGCCTTCTACTGTGTCATTCGGTGTCTGGTTTTGAAAGGATTACTTGATCAACAATTCATTTTCAATCTTTCGAGGTTGAGCACGCTGGCCCCATAGCAGGGAAAGAGCCGCCAACTGACCTGTTTGCTGAACCAGTCAGCTGCAAGAGAGTTTGTTTGCCATAGCAGAGCAGGCAAGCAAAGCTATGGTCTCCTACCATGTTTCAAACACCAAAGAAGGAACAGTCCCAACACCCCATTCTCATTGCAAAAATGACTGGCGGAGGGGGGGACGGACAACCCTTTCCAGAAGGGTTTGTTTAGTCTTCCGTTCTTTTATTTTGCAAATACTTTGTCCTGTGTTTCCTGTGTTTGCAGTGTTTGCTGTTTTTGGGGAAAATAAGCTCTTTTTAAAAAGAAACAACAAAACCCTTGTCCTTTGTGTGTGTTAAGTGCTGTCAAGTTGCTTCCAACTCATGACAACCCTATGAATCAACGTCCTCCAAAACGTCCTATCTTTAACAGCCTTGACTGAGAGAATCCATCTCAGGTTGGGTCTTCACCTTTTCCTGCTTCCTTCATCTTTTCTTAGCATGATTGTCTTTTCCAGCAACTCTTGTCTTCTCATAATGTGACCAAAGTACGATAGCCTCAGTTTAGTTATTTTAACTTCTAGGGACAGTTCAGCCTTGATTTGATCTAGAACCCACTTATTTGTTTGTTTTGTTTTTTTGGCGCTCCAGGGTATCTGTAACACTCTCTTCCAACATCACATTTCAAAGGAATCTACTTTCTTCCTATCAGCTTTCTTCATTGTCCAGCTTTCACACCCATACCTAGTAATAGGGAATACGTTGGCATGAATTAACTTGATCTTGGTTGCCAGTGACACATCCTTACATTTTAGAATCTTTTCTAGTTCCTTCATGGCTGTTCTTCCCAGCCTATATACATTATGATAATAAGCTTCTTGTCAGGAAAACTGTCCTTAAACAGCCTTGTTCGGGTTTTGCAAACTGAGGGTCGTGGCTTCCTTGATTGAGACAATCTCAAGTCGAGTCTTCCTCTTTCCCTGCTGCCTTCAGCTTTTCCAGCATGATTGTCTTTTCCAGTCTCTCTTGTCTCTTCATAATGTGACCAAAGTATGATAACCTCAGTTTAGTCATTTTAGCTGCTAAGGAGAGTTCAGGTTTGATTTGATGTAGAAGAAGCTCACTAGGTGAAATCAAATCTACCTCACAACTGCTCAGGGTTACTTGAAGGTAAAGAAGTAGGGGTAAATGTGGAGTCAGGATAAAGGTGGTTGATTTAATTTCTACAGCATTGGGTCCTCAACTTTGTTGAGCCTGCAGGCATTTTTGGAATGTAAGAAAGGGCATGGGGGGTAGGGTTGCCAGCTCCGGGTTGGGAAATACCTGGAGATTTGGGGGATGGAGCCTGAGGAGGGTGGGGTTTGGGGAGGGACTTCAATGCCATAGAGTCCAATTGCCAAAGTGGCCATTTTTTCCAGGGGAACTGATCTCTGTCAGCTGGAGATCAATTGTAATAGCAGGAGATCTCCAGCCACCACCTGGAGGTTGGTAACCCTAATGGGGGACCACCACAAAATTGCTGCCATGGGGAGCTGGGGCCAGTTATGAAAGGTTGGGAGGTTCCAAGCCGGGTCCTCCTCCGATCGTGATCACCGCACAGGTCTAGAGAGGCTGTGGAAGGGAGCCGGACCTTGAAAAAGGAAAACTCTAGTCACTCATACTAACAACTTTAACAAGGCCTTCCCAAAGGGCCAAACTGGGCACAGTGATTAGCCAGGGACCAGAAAACAAGGACTTCCCGTGGTATCGAGGGACAGCTGGAGAGTACGGAGGTGGGGAACCCTGACCGTTTTGTGTCTCCTTTCATCTGGGTTGTTTCTCAGTGGGAAACGTCAGCTCCTTGCAAGAACAGGCCTGACTCAATGTTCTCCCCAATGGGCCCTAAGAGAGAGGCAATTTACACTTCTGCCACTGAGCCTTTTGCAGCTTAATTAATTAAGCTAATGGGTACGGAGTGGAAAAAATGCTGACTCGACGAGAAAGAAAAGTGGACATAAATCACAAAATGGAAATCTGGAGAATGGCAGTGTGCAGGAGAGCTGATTATTTATTGACTCATTAAAGCACCCAGAAATTTCGATAGCTAAGAGATATCTTTTTTTTTTCCAGAATGACAATTTAGAGGCATGTGGCCTTTTTGAAATTTAAAAGGTTTACTTAGTCTGCAGAAGAATACCAGCTCCCTGCAGAGCCCAACTGCTGTCTTTCTGCATGAGTCACTGATCCGGCTGTGCCTCTTGACTGGAAGGAGAGTAGCAACTCATGCAGAGATGCAAGGGGCAGCCTCCTGTGAAAGTGGGTCATTCTGCTGCATTGGAGTGAAATGGATGATCTGATTACACTCAGCGGAGAGACATGGCAGAATTCCCCTCCCTTCCCTCGCAGGAAACTGATTTGAGTTCAGGCAAGCCCAGACCGGTGACTCCTGCAGAGATGCAGTAGACCTCTGAGTGTGGATCATTCTGTTGCATCTGTGGCTTGGGGATGATTAACTGACCCACCCACATTTAATACAGGCATGGCACAGTTGCCCTCTTTCTCCCCCACACCATTGAAACAGATTGTGATTGGGCCACTCCAGAACAGCAACTCATCCAGAGATGCAATGTGCAGACACTTGTAAGGATGAGCAACATGCTTAACCCTTTCCCTTCGTGTAATTTTTTCCAAGCACAGGTGAGACCCTTCTGCTGACCAAGAGGTTCTGCAACATGGGTTGAAGGACCCATATTTCTGACAACTATCCAGATTACAGAATGAGACGGGAAGCTTACTTGGACTCCAGGGCCTGTGGCTAATGCCCTGCGGCAGCTGGCACTCAAATTCTACATGTCGTATGAGCAGGTGTTAAAGCTTCCCTTGGACTCCTCTCATAGGTTCTACTTTCCGGAACCATCTACTTACTGGAGACCATGAGCGAAGATCTAAGAAACACCGAGGGGCTTCCCTCTTATTATTATTATTAATAATAATATTTTAGATTTTTATTCCACCCATCCTCTGAGGAGGTCAGGATGGCGCATGTGTTTCTTCCAACAACCCTGTGAGGGAGGCCGGGCTGAGAAAGAGTGACTGGGTTGGACTCTCAAATCCACAAATGTGGATTTGAACTGAGGCTTAACCCTACACCCCACTGACTCTGTATCAAATCAGCCTGTGTGACATTCTGCTCTCCTCGCTTCTGCCCCTTTGTTTCCACTACGGTTGCCAACCTCCAGGTGGTGGCTAGAGATCTCCCGCTATTGTGACTGATCTCCAGCCAATAGACATCAGTTCCCCTGGAGAAAATGGCCACTTTGGCAATAGGACTCTATGGCATTGAAGTCCCTCTCCTCTCCGAACCCTGCCCTCCTCAAGCTCTGCCTCCAAAATCTCCAGGTATTTCCCAACCCAGAGATGGCAACCCTAGTTTCCACTGAGAGTAGGTGCGTCCTGCTTTCTTCCACCCTGCCTCGGTCCCTGCTGTTTTTCATTGCTCACATACATCCCTTTTTCCAAGGAGCTCGGGGGAGCGCACACTGACCGAGCCATTACATTTGGATCCTTGCAACAACCCTGTGATGTAGCTGAGGCCCAAGATCACCTGGTGGACTTCATGGGAATTCAGACCTTGGTATCCCCAGTCTGAGAGCAGCCCTCTAACTTCCTGACTCTCAGCTCCCCACAACCGTCCTAGACCCACATCTCTGCAGCCCTTCCCCCCTCCCTTCCCTCACCCACCCTTTGGATTCTCTGTCCTTCGCTCCTCCTTTCCCCAGACCCCAAGTTCCTGCCCTGCCCCCCTTCTCTTCCTGATTTCTTCCTTGGTCCTTGATGGATACGCTGTTTTCGCCACTTTCCCCTCGTTACCATGCCGTAAGGATTGTCGTTTGGCCCAATACATTCGTTTCAGAGGCTTAATCCCAGGTCGATTTAATTGGATCAGAAGTGACAACAGGGATGATTCACCATGAATAAACTTCTCCCTGGGCTCATCAGCCCGGCAGGAAGGAGGAGGAAGGTGGTTGGTGCTGATAGCGTGGTCTCCAGAGAGGACGGCTGCACTCTGCCGAAAGGTATCTGACTACACAGAGGATTCTTTGAGGATAGAAAATGGGATGAACTCGTCCTTTGACATGAAAGCTCGCCAGAAGTACAGTCCGGAGGCCTTCTGGCAGACGCAGCCATCGCCCCAGGGTCATTTTCAGCGGGAGGATGCCAATTTACTTCTTGCTCCTCCACTCCCCCTTGATTTGAGAAGAAGAGGAGTTGGTTTTTATATGCCAACTTTCTCTACCACTTAAGGAAGAATCAAACCGGCTTACAATCACCTTCCCCTCCCCTCCTCGCAACAAGACACCCTGTGAGGTAGGTGGGGCTGAGAGAGTGTGATTAGCCCAAGGTCAACCAGCTGGCTTCATGTGTAGGAGTGGGGAAACCAACCCGGTTCTCCAAATTGGAGTCTGCCGCTAATGTGGAGGAGTGGGGAATCGAACCCGGTTCTACAGATCAGAGTCCTCTGCACCAAACCACTGCTCTTATCCACTACACCATGATGGCTCCCCAGGATTTGCTATTTCTTTGCTGTCCAATTCTATTCACTTACCGCCCCACCTTGCATATTTTAAGAATGTGAGAAGACCCCCCCTGATAGTTCAGATTGGTGTGGTGTGGTGTCTAGAGCAGGGGTGTCAAACTCAATTGTTACAAGGGCTGGATATGACATAAATGTCACTTGGTCTGGCCGGGCCATGCCTTGCCAGCCCAGATTGAGAACGGAGAGGTGGCTGCTTCGGCTGGATCGCAGCCTGGTAAGAACTCTAAAGGTCCCGGTTGCGGCCCTCAGGCCTTATGTTTGACACCCCGGGCTAGATTTGGATCTGGGAGGCCCCGGTTCGAGTCTCCATTCTGCCATGGTAGCTTACTGGGTGACTCTCAACCTAACCCGCCTCATAGGGCTGTTATTCAAAGGATGAAGCACAGGAGTGGACAATGATGTCGTAAGCCACCTGTTAGGGAGCAAACTAAGATGTACCTTACCCTGGAGAGACTGATCTCATCAGATCTTGGAAGCTAAGCAGGGTCGGCCCTGGTCACTATTTGGATGGGAAACCACCAAGGAAGTCCAGGGTCTCTACGTAGAGACGGGCAATGGCAAACCACCTCTGAATATCTCTTGCTTTGAAAACCCTACAGGGTTGCCGTAAGATATCTGCAACTTCACAGCACTTTCCCCCACCAAACTAGCAGCATGAGTCTACTCTGGCCATGATCTATGGCCGTGAGCATAGGTGGCTTTGAAATGGGGTTAAAGGAGAGAGGTCCATCAGTGGCTACTAGCTATGGAGAGTAAAGGCACCAGAGGAAGCAAACCTCTGAATACCAGCACTAGGAGGCAGCATCGAGGAGGTCCTCGGCCAGCATGGTGTAGTGGTTAAGAGCAGTGGTTTGGAGCAGTGGAGTCTGATCTGGAGAACTGGGTTTGATTCCCCACTCCTCCACATGAGTAGTGGAGGCTAATCCGGTGAACTGGACTTGTTTCCCCACTCCTCCACATGAAGCCAGCTGGGTGACCTTGGGCTAGTCACACTCAGCCCCACCTACCTTTCAGGGTGTCTGTTGTGAGGAGGGGGAGGGAAGGTGATTGTAAGCCGGTTTGATTCTGCCTTAAGTGGTAGAGAAAGTTGGCATATAAAAACCAACGCTGATGCTTCTGCTGCAGGGGTGTGCAACCTATGGCTCTAGAGCCAGATGTGGCTCAGTATGGAACAGAATATAGTTCTTTTAAAAATAAATGTTTAAATTAGGGAATGTTGGAGGGGTAGGTGGGATGATAGAATAACTAGCTAGTCATGGGAATGGGAGGCAAAGATTTTTAAGGGACTAGGGGGCTTCTCGGTGGGGAGGAGACAGCAGGGTATAGCCCCATCTCATCCGATCTTGGAAGTGAAGCTGGGTCGGTACTTGGATGGGATACCACCAAGGAAGACTCTGCAAAGAATGTCAGTGGCAAACCACCTCTTCTTCTCCCTTGCCTTGAAAGCCCCTTGCTCGGGTTGCTGTAAGTTAGCTATGACTTGTCGGCGCTTGGGTATGTAAAGGGCTTCCTAGAAATATCTTACAGGAAGGGGAATGATAGAGGGGAACAGACGCCAGTAATCCAAGGGTGAATCATGCACAGATTTATGCCAGTGCACTTAAACAATCATTCAGGGTGTTCCATTGTATATTTACAACTTATTGTGAGTCCTCATGGGTGCCACTTCCTAAGAAAGGACTCGCGTTTCGGCTGTGGAAACATCATAGATTATTAATCCATACATCCATTATTATTCATGTTAAGCTGTATATTTTCAGTCCCGCTAATAGGCATTCTTATACTGGCTCTTTGTCGATCTTTTGCTCTGAATTTTTACACTCTTCAGTGCAGCGACATTCCCACAGTGTGCAAATCTTGGAGTGAGTCTTTACCCAGGTCTGCAAATGATGGGTGAGACTCTTGACCAAATGGATTAACTTGTAGTTAAACTAGGCCCTTTGATACGAATAGGTATGGAAATCAAGATAGGTGAGCCCAAAATACTTGCAACATTAACGTGAAACATTTGGCCCAACTCTGTTTTATTCTGCTGCTGTCAATTTTCCCTTGCAAATTGGAACAAGTTCCGTTACATCATCCGCTGTTAACGCTAATATTAAAACTTGAGAATTTATTATTGACCCATTTAAACAGCAGTTTTCCCTTTCTTACAGTATGTACAGTACAGATAATCAAACTCCTCTTCTTCTTGTCCAGAAGAAGATACCAGTGGAAGTACCTGGCTGTAATGCATATGCATTCCTGGTTTATTTCTCCATGGTTAACAGGATTGTTGGGGTCTGTTTCTCTCTCAGAACACCAGGCAAATTAAAGCAGGGTACTATGAAGAAGAGTTGGGTTTTTATATGTCGACTTTCTCTACCACTTAAGGGAGAATCAAACCAGCTTACAATCATCTTCCCTTCCCCTCCCCACAACAGATACCCTGTGAGGTAGGTGGGGCTGAGATAGCTCTAAGAGAGCTGTGACTAGCCCAAGGTCACCCAGCTGGCTTCATGTGTAGGAGTGGGGAAACCAGCCCAGTTCACCAGATTAGCATCTGCCGCTCATGTGGAGGAGTGGGGAATCAAACCCAGTTCTCCAGATTAAAGTCCACCGCTGCAAACCACTGCTCTTAACCACTACACCACTCTGTCTCTAAAGGATAAACAAAGGGGCTCACCAAAAATGGCATCCCTGCCTCAATTTCTCATCTGTAAGGAGCAGTAAAACTTCCTGGTGTCTTCATAGCATGACACTGTGTATTGCCACATTCCCAGGGCAAACTGGGATGTCAAAATGGCCAGGAAAAGCCACATGCCCCATGTATCACATCTGGTGCTGCAAAGTCTTTTTCGACTTCCTCTGGACCGCCAGGAGAAACTGCATGATAGTGGCCCTCCATGGGGAACTGGGGAAGAAAGTTTGGCACATTTTTACACCGCTCTCTCTGGATATCTGCTTAAGGTGGCTAAGGGGGGGGGGGGAATGATGAAACCATAATGAACACACATTGAAAACAGTGGCGCCATTAAGAACCAATCAATAAATGTAATCTCCCTGCAGTAAAACAATCCCTGTGTTAAATCCAGTAGCCAGACAAGTCTAGCATCATAAAACAGATCTGAACGTAAAAGTAGACCCTAAAGACTGTTAGGAGGTGGAGGGGGAAGGCCACGATTGGTAAATATTTGCTTTGCAATAAAATGTCTTCTGACTGGAAGGGCAAAGATCACAACACCCCTGGAGATCTTGACCAGCCTCTCTAGTTTCCTGAGATTTTAGTAGGTACTATATTTCTAAGAATCTGATAGCAGTCTTGAGACCTAGAACCTTGAGTGTCCTTTTTTAAAGCTGAGATTCCCAGGCTGGTGATTACTACACCCAATAACCATTTTCAGTTCTTTGAGGATTTATCAGCCAGGGAATGAAGCTCCCTTTGAATACAGTCTAGCCAGCGCCTCCAACGTGCCTATATCTAACAACTCAGTACAAGGCGTTTTTAAAGAATCCAAGTAGGGCGGCTCTAAAATATTTATGCACACCCTGAATAATACATCAAGTGGCAGAACGACATCTCTTTTCATGTACATATTTGCTGTCATTTTGCCGTTTGAGCAGCCGGGAACGGTAATACAATTTAACTGCAGCCAAAAATAGAAGCATTTCTATTATCAGAACATTTTATCATAAAAGGAGGAACTGCCTTGGCGTGTATGGGCAGAAATACAATCCATTGACATAGACATTGGCCTTGTCTTGCTCTGTTTTCGGGGATACCGATATAATTGAGCTCTTTAGGACATCCTTTGTATTTTGTGACCCACTCTCTGGGCGTTTGCTACAAAACAGGATTAGTGGGTGGGATCCCAGTTTAAAAATACCCCTCAGTTCTCAGTCTTGGCTTTACCATTCCCTGCAAAAGCCATATACCTTAAGAACAAAAGGAGAGCCCCTTCTAGGTCAGTTGAGTCCTTCACACAGTTTCCCACAGTGGCCAACCTCATGCCTTCAGGAAAAGCACCAGCTGTCCTTGTTTGTCCCCAGCATCTCAGTAGATAAGAGGTAGGCTGCTTCGGCACATGAAGGTTCCATGGCTAATAAGAACATAAGAGCCTTGCTGTATCACAAGTGAGGTCCGTATAGCTCAGCATCCTAGTTCCTACAGTAGGATGATCCAAGTGTCCAGTACTTCAGAGGACAAGTCTCTCTTTTTGAAGCCTGCCCCCTGAAATGTCTTTGGTTTATATAAAAAAATTATATCCTGTCTTTACACAATGGAAACTCCAGACATCAAACTCCTGTGTATCACCTGGCTGGGTTCTCAGAGAGGTCTAATGCTCCAGCATCTATTTTAGTAATGTTACTACTTTTGGATTCTATAAACAAACACATAAAGCTGCCTTATACTGAAACAGATCCTTGGTCCATCAAAGTCAGTATTGTCTACTCAGACTGGCAGCCACTCTCCAGGGTCTCAGGCAGAGAGGTCTTTCACATCACCTACTTGCCTAGTCCCTTTAACTGGAGATGTCAGGGATTGAACCTGGGACCTTCTGCATGCCAAACAGATGCTCCACCACTGAGCCACAGCCCTTCCCCAAAGTGATAATATAGTCATAGTGTTTCAGAAGGGGCAGCCCAAGGGCTTTGGGTGCCCTAGGCCAGGTTGGGTGTGCCGTCCCTAGCTGGGTACCCCATGTTGTTGGCCAGCTGGCAGGTGCATACGTGCCCAGCATCATCAACCAGGTGGTGGGCATGTGCCTCCTGAAGCCATTGGCCACCTGGCTGGCAGGCACACATGTACCTGGTGCTGCTGGCCAGCTGGCAGGCACATGTGCCCCTGGAACCCCTAGCCGGCCAGCTAGGCACCTGAGCTGCTGGCAGGTGACTTGGGCACCAGCCCTGGGGCTCGGTTCACTGAGGGGTATCTCTGGCACTCCCCTGCCCACTGGCATCCTAGAAGAAGAAGAGTTGGTTTTTATATGCTGATTTTCTCTACCTTTTAGGGAGAATCAAACTGGCTTACAATCACCTTCCCTTCCTCTCCCCACAACAGACACCTTGTGAGGTAGGTGAGGCTGAGAGAGCTCAAACAGAGCTGTGACTTGCCCAAGGTCACCCAGCAGGCTTCATGTGGAGAAGTGGGGAAACCAACCACTGGATTCGAGTCCGCCGCTCAGGTGGAGGAGTGGGAAATCAAACCCAGTTTTCCAGATTAAGAGTCCACCTCTCTTAACCACTACACCACCACCACTGGATCTCCCTAGGGCCTAGGCAGTCACCTAGGGCCACCTAGTGGGCAAGCCATCCTGTGTGCCCCCCATGTGCTGTACATGTGAGTAAGGTAACGGTCCCCTGTGCAAGCACTGGGTCATTCCTGACCCATGGGGTGACATCACATCCCAACGTTTCCTAGGCAGACTTTTGTTTACGGGGTGGTTTGCCACTGCCTTCCCCAGTTGTCTTCCCTTTACCCCCAGCAAGCTGGGTACTCATTTTACTGACCTTGGAAGGATGGAAGGCTGAGTCAACCTTGAGCCGGCTACCTGAAACCGACTTCTGTCGGGATCGAACTCAGGTCGTGAGCAGAGCTTGGACTGCAGTACTGCAGCTTACCCCTCTGCTCCACAGGGCTCCTTGTGAGTAATGAGCCCCAAATAGTACTCATATATTCACCAGAGCAAGCAGGTGTCTAAGTTCAGCTCTGGAAAAAGGAAAATCGGAATCTGAAATAGATCCCAGACTGCTGAACGTTCACTGAAGAAATCCTGCCTCGCCAGATGTTTTCCGGAAGGGTAGAGCCATGCAATGTAGCAATAGAATGCCAGGTTAGAAACTGGGAGCTATGGATTCAGAACCGTAGTGTGCTCGCTAGGTAACCTGCCTTACCTGCCTCATGGGGTTGTTGTGAGGAAAAAATGGGAAGGAGATCTGTTTGCCACTCAGAGCTCTTTGGTGAAAGAATAGGATAAATAGTTCCAATTTGTACTTCAGTATATGTTCCATAGGTAATGAAGATGTGGATTTTTTCACCTGTTTTTTTTTGGGGGGGGGTATGTTTTCTTGGTACTGTAAAAAAGAAACACTGGGCACATACAGGCATAGCCGACCAAGGTATCTTAAAAACAATCTTACATAAGTACCCCTGGTGTGTACTTATATAAAAAGCATCAGCTACTCCATTCCCCTAATAATTCTCACCCCCATGCCATGCCATGACTCCTTAGGCAATTAGTTGAACAAATGTATTTTTTTTGTAAACCTGCAAAACATTTTTTTTCTCAAAAAACCTCTTGGCCTGTGATTATGCAGCGCCTTATAATTACTCTGGTAATTCCCCAATTTATCATGCGGTGAACCTCTCAGGATCCCTTTCAAGAACGGTGGGTTTAATGAAACCACGCAGGTTTGTTCTGTATTTGCACACGCCTGGCGATTGACAGTAGATTGCTACTTCCCGCGCTACAATAATCACCAAGTTCCTTTTGTATACATAGCTCGATTATGCTGCTCCCATCAGAGCATGGAACGTAAGGCTCTCTGCGTGAATCTGGAAGGCAAAAGCATTTGAATGGCTTGAAAAAGGGGAATTGTTATGCAGGGGCATGTAATTCACAATGGGACTTCACTCCCCAGGAAACAACTGGAAGCAAATAATGTATTCTGAAACTTGATGTGGATAGCTTTAGGGTAGCTAACGGCCAAGTCACTTGTCCCTACGTGGGGGCATACATCATTGCGTATATAAGCTGACCGTTTTTAACAGAGAGGCTTCCAAAACTGCTCACACCAACAAGGCATCTTTAGTGGGGTTGCCAACCTCCTGGTACTAGCTGGAGAGCTCCTGCTATTACAAATTATCTCCAAACGATAGAGATCAGTTCATATGGAGAAAGTGGCTGCTTTGGCAATTGGGCTCTACGGCACTGAAGTCCCTCCCCTCCCCAATCCCCGCCCTCCCCAGGTTCCGCCCAAAAAAACTCCTGACAGTGGTGAAGAGGGACCTGGCAACCCTAGTCTTTAGGAAGCCCTGCGTGTACAGGTGATTGTTTCACTGTTTAATTTTAGCAAGATTCCAGGGACAAACAAGATATGTCAATAGTTTCCCTGCATTTTTTAAACTGAAAAGCCCATTTGGGAAGCTGCGTAGAGGGAGCAGAGTGGATGTTGCTACTTTTTCCTTTCTGCCATTTGACTCCTCAAAATTACCTCCACTAACCTGGTTCCCTGTATGTGTCAAGTGCCATCAAGTCACAGCTGGCTTATGGCAACCCCAGCAAGGGGCTTTCAAGGCAAGTGAGAAGCAGAGGTGGTTTGCCATTGCCTTCCTCTGCAGCATTTTCCTTGGAGGTCTCCCTTCCAAGAACCAACCCTGCTTAGCTTCTGAGATCTGACGAGATCGGGCTGCACCGTGCCCCTTCCCTCCACCTGGTTCCCTACCCATGAGAGGGAGACCTCAACTAGAGTACTGTGTTCAGTTTTGGGCACCACAATTTAAGAAAGATGTAGACAAGCTGGAACGTGTCCAGAGGAGGGCAACAAAGATGGTGAGGGGTCTGGAGACCAAGTCCTATGAGGAAAGGTTGAAGGAGCTGGGTATGTTTAGCCTGAAGAGGAGAAGACTGAGAGGGGATATGATAACCATCTTCAAGTACTTGAAGGGCTGTCATGTAGAGGAGGGTGCCGAGTTGTTTTCTGTTGCTCAAGAAGGTCGGCCCAGAACCAACAGGTTGAAATTAAATCAAAAGAGTTTCCTTCTAGACATTAGGAAGAATTTTGTAACAGTTAGAGCAGTTCCTCAGTGGAACAGGGTTCCTCAGGAGGTGGTAAGCTCTCCTTCCCTGGAGGTTTTTAAGAAGAGGTTAGATGGCCATCTGTCAGCAATGCTGATTCTGTGACCTTAAGCAGATGATGAGAGGGAGGGCATCTTGGCCATCTTCTGGTCACTAGGGGTGTGGAGGGGGGAGGTAGTTGTGAATTTCCTACATTGTGCAGGGGGTTGGACTTGATGGCCCTGGTGGTCCCTTCCAACTCTATGATTCTATGAAAAAGGATTAATGGGAGGAAACAGTTTTTTAAGGAATGCAATTTTGAGTAGACAGACAGTGGGAGAGAAAACAGTTAAGAACACTCTTCCCAATACCATTGCCCAACTCAAACTGGCAGCCTCCTCAAGCAGCTTTTCATTTTTGAAAAAATCCACCTTGGGAGACCATTCATGTGGCAGCATCACAGTAGCACTGGGATCTTAGGAGAGGGCTACCTGTCACAAGTTGGGGGTCCACAAAGACTCAAGAGGTATGTATATATGTGCTGTCAAGTCACAACAGACTTACTTTGACCCCAGCAAAGGGCTTTTAAGGCAAATGAGAAGCAGAGGTGGTTTCCCATTGCCTTCCTCTACAGAGTCTTCCTTGGTGGTCCCCCATCCAAGTACCGACCCTGCTTAGCTTCCAAGATCTAGCTATACCATACCATACCATTCCACATCCCAATCAAGTAGGGTTGCCAACCTCCAGGTACTAGCTGGGGATCTCCTGCTATTGCAACTGATCTTCAGCTGATAGAGATCAGTTCACCTGGAGAAAATGTCCACTATGCCAATTGTACTGTATGGCATTGAAGCCCCTCCCCAAACCTAACCCCTCCTCCTCAGGCTCCACCCCAAAAACCTCCCGCTGGTGGTGAAGAGGGACCTGGCAACCCTACGATCAAGGGGTTACTGGGTGTGTGTGGGGGAGGTAGTTGTGAATTTCCTTCATTGTGCAGGGGTTTGGACTAGATGACCCTGGTGGTCCCTTCCAACTCTATGATTCTAGGATTGGGAGAGATAAGCAAGGGGGAGATTTTATTTTCTCCTGTTATAGTGAAATAGCACAAGACAGCTGCTCTCCTGGGCTACATTAATATCTTCTGGCTCGCCTGACCCTGAACCTCAGAGGTCTAGCACTGTAGCACAACTGCCCCAGGATACTAATTGCTGAGGTCCAGGGTTAGGTGAGCAGAACTAAACAAGACATTGCAAGAGAGATGGGCATTTTTATTTCCTCTTTCTGTGCTAGAGAATAGTTTCCAGTTGTTCATCCAGAATTCTACCAGTTCCAGTTGTTCATCCAGAATTCCAGATCCTTTAGTATCCTGCTTAACCAGTAGGGTTGCCAACCTCCAGGTGGTGGCTGGAGATCCCCCACTATTACGACTGAACTTCAGGTGATAGAGATCAGTTCCCAAAGTGGCTGCTTTGGCCATTGAACTCTATGGCATTGAAGTCCCTCCCCTCCCCAAACCCCACCCTCCTCAGGCTTCACCCCCAAAACCTCCAGGTAATTCCTAACCTGGAGCTGGCAACCCTATTAACTAGGCTCCATTAGGATGAAACAAATTAAAATGGTTTACCAGGATGATAAAAGGCACCAATTAACGTAATTTGGGATGGGTGGATACACACTTCACATACCCCAGAATCACAGATGGGCCTCATCTGGCCAAGGGTACACCCATTTACTTCCTCCCCACTTTAACTGGCACTGAACTGCCCCCAACATTCCATGGATCCTGGGGGGCAGTCAGCATGCTCAGTTCCCATTAAAAAGGTAAAGGTCGCCTGTGCAAGCACCGGATCATTCCTGACCCATGGGGTGACGTCACATCCCGACATTTCCAAGGCAGACTTTGTTTGCGGAGTGGTTTGCCAGTGCCTTCCTCAGTCGTCTTCCCTTGACCCCCAGCAAGCTGGGTACTCATTTCACTGACCTTGGAAGGATGGAAGGCTGAGTCAACCTTGATCCGGCTACCTGAAACCGACTTCCGTCGGGATCAAACTCAGGTCGTGAGCAGAGTTTTTGACTGCAGTATTGCAGCTTAGCACTCTGCGCCACAGGGCTCCTCCAGTTCCCATTAGGCCACTATTACCCATGGGGGTGGGGAAGAGGCCCCTCTATCTTGTTTTCAAGCAGTCCTATTTGGTGACCTTCTGATAGGCTTTTAGCCATACAGTTTATTATTCAGAGAGCGAGGGGAAATGGCACTTAATCTGAGCAAGGAGAAAAGCCTTGAAAAGCAAAATGCCAGCTCTCTTAAACAACGGGGAGACCTTTATTCAAACTGGCTAATATTTTCCCTTAGAGATTTTCTCTCAATGGTTTCTTAACGTCACTGGCTTACTCTGAAGTTCAAATTAACACCTGTGCTTATTCAGGGAGGGAGATAACCTTGGATTCAAGGTGGGAAACTGCCGAGCTAAGTGTTCCTTTTTTTAGAAAGAAACATCCTCACCTTTCATTCATATATATATATGTGTGTGTGTGTGTGTGTGTGTGTGTGTATGTGTATATATATATATATATATATATATATATATATATATATATATATATATATATATATATATATATATATATATATGTAAGCCTGAGAATAGGAAGAATTATTTCCCAACTCAGTTCCAACAGGCTGCCCTTTATAATTATTCTGCGGAGGCAGAGGCTGTCCAGCTGTGCCATCAGGGTACCAATTTTACTTCCGTTTCATTTGTGAGCTAACCAATCCTAGCTTGACATCAGGGCTTAGGAACTGGGACCCGCATATAGAGGAGGACTCCACTCCAGGCTCTCCTCTAGGATATTGTATTTTGAAAAGAGGGGGAAAGCTAGTGGGTTAGTAATTTTTCTCATCACTTTAGGAGCAACAGCACACATCTGCTAAGAGATGCAACACATATTGTATCTAGTTTTTGCTGCCCTGAACCTTCCTTCCCGAGAAAATTGGAAAAAGTTGGTTTTTTATATGCCGACTTTCTCTGCCACTTAAGGCAGAATCAAACCGGCTTACAATCACCTTCCCTTCCCCACCTTACAACAGACACCCTGTGAGGTAGGTGGGACTGAGAGAGCTCTAAGAGAGCTGTGACTAGCCCAAGGACACCCAGCTGGCTTCATGTGGAGGAGTGGGGAAACCAACCCCGTTCACTAGATTAACCTCCGCCGCTCACTCCAAACCACTGCTCTTAACCACTACACCACACTGGCTCCAGGTCCAGGTGAATTGGGATTAATTGATAGTTTTTGTACTTGAATTTAAAAGATTTTTTTAAAGAAAAGCTGCTTGGCTGAACTAGGGTAAGAAGTTTTTATCGGTTAGTCAGAGTAATTGATTAAACATGACAGCCTTTCTTACAACCTTTCACTAGAGGTATATCTTAAAAGTATCCGCCACCGCACATCCGATGAAGCAAAAATGTCAAGCTCTCTAAAGAATGTTGATGGCTCATTCAGTGCAGTGTAGAATATGGAATACTGTCTTTCTCATATCAGCATTGCTAACTTGCTAAGGTAAAATGGATGACTCAGTATAGGAAGCCACAGTCCTCAGTTTGCAAGAGCTGAGCAAGGCTGTTAGCTATAGGACATTTGAGAGGTTGTTAATTCATAGGGTTACCATGTCAGAAGTGACTTGATGGCACTTAATACAAAAATACATATTGCTGAATGGATAGATTGGTTGTAACCTTTCACAACCTGGGACCCTGTTCTCAAAGGACCACCTTTCCTGGTATGAATCGGCAGATCCGGTTGTCCCACCGGTTACTCAGTCCTGGCCTAGTCATCGCTCAGGCAGGCGAGAACAGCCATGGCCCCTTCTTGAACTTCTAGTGTGATCACACCCATTCTTTGGAAGGGTCTTCCCCAGGCTTTTAAGAGTCCTTCCATCCTGAAAGTGTTCCAAAAGTTCTGACAAGCAGAATTGTTTGTGGGTGGCCGGGGTGGCTTTTGGAGAAGGGTAAGCCAGCAAAACCATAATTGTTATCACCCTGTTCTGTATGTAAGATTTGGGTAGCCATCATGACTGCCAAGGTGTGTCTTTTATGCTTGGGTCCCACTTGACGGAACAAAGGCACATTTTTAGATAAACGTGTTTTTCCTCTGGTTTCGTGCCACTGCAAATCCTGCTTGTCCAATTTAGAGTTGGTTAGACCTATTGCCTTAATTTAATGATTTGCTGCTAGCTTTAGTTAGATTTTAACATGGCTACTGGATACTGTTTTTACTCTTACACAGTTGCCATCTGGAAAATGCAGCGAAGGGTGTCTATTAAGTAAATAAATAGTTTTCCCACTGTGGAATGCTCTGGGTATGATACATAACATGTCCTGATGTTAATGTGCGACCTTTTGAACACTGAACAAAAATGACTGACAGGATAATCTTAAGCAGAATCACACCTTTCTAAGCAAGCATAGAGCTGGGGCAAGGAGCGCCTGGGGTGGGGGGGAGGGAGGGGGTGTGCCGCACGCACGCAGTGGAGCAGAGACAAATGCGCTGGGCAGGGTGTGCGGCAGCTGCCCCCGCAGAAGCAAAAAGAGAGGTAGAGCAGTGCCTGGGTGGTTTGCACACCAGCTATGCCCGTGCCACGGTGCGGCGGCAGTCCTTCTGCCCATGCCCATGCTCCCCATTCCCTTGGTGTAGTGGTTAAGAACAGTAGTTTGGGGCAGTGGAGTCTGATCTGGAGAACCAGGTTTGATTCCCCACTCCTCCACAGGAGCGGTGGAGGCTAATCTGGTGAACTGGATACATTTCCCCACTCCTACACACAAAGCCAGCTGGGTGACCTTGGGCAAGTCATGCTCTCTCAGCCTCACCTACCTCACAGGGTGTCTGTTGTGGGGAGGAGAAGGTGATTGTAAGCCGGTTTGATTCTGCCTTAAGTGGTAGAGTCGGCATATAAAAACCAACTCTTCCTCTTCTTCTTGCTGGCACCCCCTTCTCCTTGCGCCGGGGCATGACCCTTAAAAAAAAAAAACTTTTCAGTGCCCTCTTTTCAGTATTCTATGGTCAAGGAGAAATGGTGAGACTCGTGTCATCCTGGATTTGAGATGCTTTAACCAGTTAAATCTTCCACTGGTACCCAAGTGTACATTGGAGTCCAATCTGGATTCCCTGGACTGCATATGGGTGTTGAAGAATGATTGCTTGCTGCTGGAAACTCTGCTGTAACTGCAGCACAAGACAGAACTCTTACTAATGTATCCAGATTACAATTGAAAAACAAATCATTTGAACCAGATGAGGCTTTCTGTAAAACTGGGCATTAGCGTCCGTTGCAGAGGTCAGCACTTGATACAATCCCACACCCCCTGTTTTCATCTTACTTCTCATTTCCCTCTACTTCCAAATGGAAACAGCTATCCTTTGCTTCTCCATAGAGCCAGGGAACACAGAAGAGGCGACAGAAGGGGAAAATGCAACTTTCCTCTTTTCACAGTGTGAAGCCAGACTCTATCCAGCCTAAACCAACCAACACACACATCATTCCAGACAAGGGAAAACACTTTCCAATAATCTCGCCAACCTTTGCACCTTTTGTGGCATATAGGTTATTTTGCTGGAGCAATTCTGTGTGGCTGTCTAAAAGCAGTAGTCTCTGAACCGCTGCATGAATGATAAGGCCTTATTGCTCATACAATAGGACAGATAATTGATGCTGGGGAGCTGCTAGTGTAGCAGACTAGGATCATAAAGACCTCACTCAGTTCACTGTATGACTGTTGTACCAGAGGCCATTTTCTTGCCTGAGGCAAAGGTGATTTCTAGCGGACTTGGGTGTCAAAGGAAGCTCAACAAGTAGGATTGCCAACCTCCAGGTGGTGGCTGGAGATCTCCTGCTATTACAACGGATCTCCAGCCGACAGAGGTCAGTTCACCTGGAGAAAATGGCTGCTTTGGCCATTGGACTCTATGGCATTGAAGTCCCTCCCCTCCCCAAACCCCGCCCTCCTCAGGCTCCGCCCAAAAAACCTCCCGCCGGTTGTGAAGAAGGACCTGGAAACCCTATCAACAAGGCAAGGTGCTGTGGTAACACAAATATACTTTAAACCCGGAAAAGAACACAACCCACAATATTCATAGTGGTTAAGAGCAGTAGACTCTAATCTGGAGAACCAGATTTGATTCCCCAACAGGAAACCAAAACCCAGATTTTTATATATCCGTGTAACTTCCCACTGTTCAGGGTATGTGTGTATTGAGTCACAGTATACTGTAAATACTCGCATAGTCTTACACTCAACCAGTGGCCTTGAACAAGTCATGAAACAGTAGGGTTGCCAACCTCCAGGTACTAGCTGGAGATCTCCCGCTATTACAACTGATCTCCAGCCGAAAGAGATCAGATCACCTGGAGAAAATGGCCGCTTTGGCAATTGGACTCTACGGCATTGAAGTCCCTCTTCTCTCCAAACCCTGCCCCCCTCAGGCTCCGCCCCCAAAACCTCCCACCAGTTGGGAAGAGGGACCTGGCAACCCTATGAAACAGAGATTAATAACAGTTAACGAATACACTGTCTGTAGAAAGCATTGCCAGGGCCCCCAAGCACAGAATATGCTAGGTGCTTTGAAAAAAATGCAACAAGGGGGTACAACCTTGAGGGAAGATATACAGATTTAATATCATTCAGGAACAAACTTGCTTTTTTCTCCTTTTTCTTTTTTCTTTTTGCACATAAACTGTTCATGCAAAATGAAAAGCTCCAAGAACCTTTCGGCAAAAAAACAAAGAAAGAAAAAAGAAAGGAAGGAAGAAAATAAAAGGCCTTTTGCAGAAAGACTCTTTTACAGAGATTGCGAACGATGATTGTGCCGGGAAGTCTAAATGAAAGGATGTCCTGGAAGGCTCAGCTCTTTGACGTGAGACAAAGAAATAGAGAAAGTGTCCCAAAGAATCTCCTTGAGCTCTTGGTGAATTTAAGGCTCCTTTTTTAATTTTTATAGTAAGGATACTGAGGATTGAAGGTTCCAATTATTATTGGGTTTTTTTTTTAAAAAAATAGCTATATATATCCACTTTTTAGCCAAGAATGGGCTCCCGAAGTGGGGCACAGGGATCCAGATCAATTCAAGTTCAGTACCAAAATGCTCCAGGGTGGGAGGATTCTCAGCTGGAGGCAATGAGGTATGATTAGGGTTGCCAGGTTCCCCCCTGGCCGCCGGCGGGAGCTTTGTGGAGGCAGGGCTGGTGATTCGCGCGTGTGGCGCAATGACATCACTTCCAGGTTTACCCCCGAAGCACCAGCATCACATAGGATGCTCTAGCACGGCCCTCCAAAAACCCTATGGAAACCATAGAGAGAAAATAGTTGGGCATTAGGTAGCGAGCTTTGTTACATGTCAGGCAGTCAAGGGTTAATAATGAATGTATAGATGCTGACCAGTTCAAGGAAAAGATGTAATGTGTTAATTAGCTAAGTGGTCAGAGAGTATCCATTGCAAACGTGTTTTGTTTGTCACGTACACATGCAATCTGCATTTACTGCTTTCCTTTTTCCTTTGTGTAGAAGTGAAAGCAGTATCCAGAGTTGTTGGAGTTGATGGAGAGGCAACTTACTCCTTTAAGAAGGCCTCGCGTATAAGCTTAGTACCTGCCAGGAATATCTGGCAAGGTTAGGAAATTTAGCTATGCAGAAAGGATTATTTGTTTTAATCTCCCAGTGAACCCATCCCTTGGTTATAGTAAGCAAAGATTGTTTTGTTGCTAAGACAAACGATATTGTCTCTTTTGTGCGTGTGTGTAACTTACTTTACTTTCATTAAGCCATGACTAACGATCCTATCCCTCTGAAATCGGTAGCAGATAAATAAGTAATAACTCAGTTCCAACAAATTGGTCGCTTCGGACGGGTTTGGGTTATTGGCTATTGAAGTAAAGTCTCACCGCACATCTTTTTGAATTGGGATTTTTTCACCGGAGGCGAAAGGATTTTTACAAACGCCTAAGGGAACTTTTCCTAGGGAGAATGCTTGAGCGTTCCCGTCACAATGCTGGCACTTCTGAGGCAAACGCGGAAGTGACGCCATCGCGCTGGGCATGGCTCGCTTCCCCCCCCTTCAGCTGGCCTGCTTCCACCCACTGGCCCGCCGAGGGGCAGTGGGCAGCCTGGTTAATTGGTGGGCAATTGCCTGCCATAACTGGGCAAATGGGAACCCTAAGTACGATAGAGGATCCCCCGGCTGATTCCTGTGATGGGAGTGGGAAACCGGTGGGACAGAGGCTGGTAGCTGTGGCTGGATCCAGGCATGATGCCTGGCTGCAGCCTTCCCTCCCCTCGGTGGAAGGAGGGGGCTCTCCTGGCAGACGGATTGGCCCGGCACTGGAAAACAGGGACTGCCCCTGGTAAACAGAGGCGGTTAGAACAGAGGGACCTGGCTTCACTCCCACAGATAGCCTGGCACCCGTAGAGAATTTGTAAGGGTTTCGTAATTGCCTCCAGAATGGGCAATCGGCCAAGCATCCTTGATTGTTAACTGAAGCAACCATAAACATGAGCGCATTGGGCAATTAGTATGGAAAGGAGTAACAGCAGTTGGCATGCTGCAGTAAGGTGCTGGTAACCTGCTCTGAATGAGAGGGGGCCGTTTCTTAGCTGTTCCCTGCCAAATTGCTAGTGATTCATTCAATTCAGGGGTGTGCAAGAAATAATTTTTTTTTGGGGGGGAGGGTGGCCAAGGGACCTACAGTTGGAGGCGGGGGAAGCATCATTGCCTCTCCCCATACAGCACATGGGGGGGGGGCACACAGGATGGCTTGCCCACTAGGTGGCCCTAGGTGACTGCCTAGGGAGAGCCAGTGTGGTGGTATAGTGGTTAGGAGAGGTGGACTCTAATCTGGAGAACCGGGTTTGATTCCCCACTCCTCCACATGAGCGGCAGACTATAATCTGGAGAACCAGATAAGATTCCCCACTACTCCACATTAAGCCTGCTGAGTGACCTTGGGCTAGTCACAGTTGTCTCTGAACTCTCTCAGCCCCACCTACCTTACAAGGTGTCAGTTGTGGGGAGAGGAAGGGAAGGTGATTATAAGCCACTTTGAGACTCCTTAAGGCAGAGAAAAGTGGGGTATCAAGCCCAACTCTTCTTTTTCTCCTATGTGCCCATGTACCAACTGTGGTCTTCTGGTTACCAACTTCCAGTTGTTCCCATGCTTAAGGTAGTTTACTTGGCATTTACACAAGGTCACTCCTTTTCTATACTCTCTCTCTCCTTCCCCCTCTCTCTTATTTCTTAGCAGTGCCTTGGAACAGGTCTCTGGTGCTACCATCTTGGCAAAACCAGCTCTCTGCTGCCACAGAGTTGTCATCTAGGTCAACAATGCTCTCATTTCATCTAAGGGGTCTGTTTGAGCTAGTTGAGGGAAAAAAGGAACTGTAAAATAATTGAAAACTTCAGCTGTTCCGGCTCATCTATTAGCTGATCCCTCCGGGAGCGCACTTAATTAGCCTCTCTGCAGTGCCTAATTCAATGGAGACCCCCTCCAAGAGCTTCTTAATCAGGTCTCAATAAATGACACCAGCCAACGGGAGTGTTTCATAAAGCACAAGATTGCTGCACGACTTGCCCTGTTACAGATATGGAATGCCACAGACCACAGAGACACGGTTGTGCTCACTATTCTTTTTCCCGTTCATCCCTCACATGACCCTCCTTGGTTCCTACTTAGAATCATAGAGTTGGAAGGGACCACCAGGGTCATCTAGTCCAACCCCCTGCACAATGCAGGAAATTCACAACTACCTCCCCCTCCCCACACCCCCCGCAACCCCTACTCCATGCCCAGAAGATGGCCAAGATGCCCTCCCTCTCATGAACTGCCTAAGGTCATAGAATCAGCATTGCTGACAGATGGCCATCTAACCTCTTCTCAAAAACCTCCAGGGAAGGAGAGCTTTACCACCTCCCGAGGAAGCCTGTTCCACTGAGGAACCGCTCTGTTAGAAAATTCTTCCTAATGTCTAGACGGAAATTCTTTTGATTTAGTTTCAACCCGATGGTTCTTGGCAGGAGTGAAAGCAACAATATTTTGCAAAAGATAAGGGGGCAATAGCTCTTCTGGCTCCACCTCTGTGGCCCCAGAGACACTGATGGAGTGTATGCATGACCAAATCTTTGCTTAGGTAACTAGCGAGGGTTCGCTCATGGCTGATGGGGTGGTATCCTCTTCGAATCAACTGAAGCCAGGATGGCGGCAGCTCTGCTAGACTACACAGCAGCTCAACCAACATCTACAGTGGGATTGCAGGAAACCGTTTCTGTATTTTGCCTTTTTGAAAAGGTTTTGTTACCTTTTTTTGTTAACCAAGCAATCACTCCTCTTTTATTTGCAAGTGTTCTGGTTTGAGGTCTCATTTCTGTCTCCACAGCTATCTATCACATTTTTATCCCGATTTTCTTCCAAAGGGCTCAAAGAAAACATGGTTCTCCCCCTCCCCCATTTTTTCTCACAATAACCCTGTGAGGTAGATTAGGCACAGAGGGAGAGAGAGAGAGGGAGAGAGAGAGAGAGAGAGAGAGACTCAAAGTCACCCAGTGAATTTCATGAAATAGTGGGGATTCAAACCCAGGACCTGGTTTAATATACTAACCACAAAACCATGCTATCCCTTAGTTAGCTGTGATAAGATCCTTAAAATGGTAATGAACAGTAGAATTTAGATTGGCAGTGGATACGGCAACATGTTCCAAAAATGATAACATGAAAGAAATGTTTTTCTATAATTGGTATCTAGCTCTTCTCTGGTCTACAGCTCATATATGTTAATGAATGCTGAACGTTCGCATTGTTAAATGTCAAATGCCGTCCTGATTCATAGTTTTTGGAAATGGTGAATGATAATACTGTGATAGAGATGGATTCTAAACATGATCAGAGATGTAACATTTCCTTGGACCCCACAATTGTGTTACGGGGCTTGTCATTCTGCCAGATGATGTCAGGTTGATAACTTGTCTAGCAACAACAGTAAAAAATAAGAATATGTGTTGCTCAGAGTTAGAATTCTCCTTCTGCACCATCTCTGATGGGCTTAAATGGGGAGGGCGTTCCAAAGGCTTGGTGCCACCACTGAAAATGCCCTGTCTCTATTTGCAGCCCACTTCAGTTCTGCATAGGGTTGCCAAGTCCCTCTTCGCTACCAGCAGGAGGTTTTTAGGGTGGAGCTTGAGGAAGGCAGGGTTTGGGGAGGGGAGGGACTTCAATGCCATAGAGTCCAATTGCCGAAGCGGCCAGGTGAACTGATCTCTGTCGCCTGGAGATCCATTGTAATTGCAGGAGATCCCCAGCTAGTACCTGGAGGTTGGCAACCCTAGT
The DNA here is from genome assembly GCF_029931775.1 of Euleptes europaea. Lineage (NCBI taxonomy): Eukaryota > Metazoa > Chordata > Lepidosauria > Squamata > Sphaerodactylidae > Euleptes > Euleptes europaea. The sequence goes on along the minus strand of NC_079330.1, from coordinate 21,527,903 downwards.
TCTGCAAGTGAGGACGTGGAGAGCAGGCCTTGAAAAACAGATCTTAACTGGCACATCAATTATAGGCTCTGCAAAATGGTGTTTATATGTCACACATTTTATCTTTTTAAAATGGGGTACAGTTATGCATCATTCCCGTACTTTTTAATAGCTTGCTGAGATGCCTCCAAAAGAAGAGGCAAGCAGCCTGGTTCATTTGCAGGTGATGAAAACATTTTGCCCTTCTGCATTTTGGCATCCCCAGCTGTTTTGAAGACAGGCAAATGGCTGGGTTTCCTTTTGACTGACTGATCTCTTGTCAGCTTTCCAAAGGGAGGATTTTACCTGGCTGGAATGAATTGGCCAGGTTCCTCTGTGGTAAGGGGGAGCTGTCAAGGACATTGCCAAGAGAACAGCTTAGCACAAATATGGGACAGGACAATTCCGGCACAGTTTGCTTCTAATTAAAAAGAGCTCATTTTTTTAAAAAAGGTGTCCTGCTACAGAGATGAATTTGTGGACAATGGATAGCCCCGCAAATCTCTCTGCAAGCAACAGCAGCAAAAAATAATTGCAATTGGTAAATTAGCAGCAAGGGTTCACTGCACACTTACACTTGCATATTATTGGGGGGGGGGGTGTATGGGAAAGAAAGCCCTGGCCTGGATGGCCCAGGCTAGTCTGATCTTGTGAGATCTCAGAAGCTAAGCAGGTATGGTCCTGGATGGGAGATCACCTGGATGGGAGATCACTGAGGAAGACCAGGGCTGCTATGCAGAGGCAGGCAATGGCAAACCACCTCTGTAAGTCTCCTGCCTTGAAAACCCTACAGGTTGCCATAAGTCAGCTGTGACTTGACAGCACTTACACGTGGAAAGAAAACCCGATAAATAAACATGCCACACACATACACATACACACATGCACCCCGATTCTAGCACACTATAAGTTTAATGCAGTAAGTCACATTAAGAAACAGGCTTCTTTTAATTCAAATATTCGTTCACTTTACATATTCAGTTGTCATATACCAGGGATTCCCAATGTGCGAAACCACCAGTAACTTTCCTGGTGCCCGTTTGCTGCTATCACATTTGTATCTCACCCTCCCACCAAGGAGCTCAGGGGAGCTTGCCCAATTCTCTTGATTCATCTTACAACAGTCCTGTGAGGTAGGTGAGGCTGAGAGAAAGACAGTGACTCACCCCAAGTGACCCAGTGAACTTCATAGCTGTGTAGGAATTCGAACTCCTGTATTCCCAGGCCCTAGTCTCTGCCGGCCAGCTTTTCACCAATTTGTATTTCCTAGGCAGCTTGACTTATTCTTTTGGGAAAGAACAGCAGTTGGAAGGTGGAACAAGAACATCCACCAGAAAAGCAACATCCAACTTCCCAATAGGAGAAGCACCCGAACAGGTATGGTTGTCATTCTGTTTTTCCTCTGTTGCCATCAGAGATTCCCACCATTAGAAGATGAGCCAATTGTGACCAGTTTGCTAGGCCTTGAGATTAAGAAGTTGCCCACCCATATCAATCTTTCATAACAGACTTGACCCCCCCTTTATACAAGATATTTGCATGCCGCCTCTCCAGAGATCTGTTGAAGGCAGCTAACTAAAAGACTAAACAAAATGCAAATTAAAACAATTAGTCAGCAAAACTCTTCCATAAAAAACCCCTGCCAGCAATAAAACCATCCCATTCTACAGTTGTAAAACCGGCAGCTGATAGGAACCATTAATGCCTCAGTGGCATAAAACAAACATAGGTGTATACAAGCAGTCATAAAAACATACAAGTAAAAATCAGAACTAAAAGATTTATGACATTTCCATTAAAAGCTTTGGTAAACAAATACGTTTTAGATTGCTGCCTAAATGCAAATCCGGTCGCATTCATATAACTGAGTAAATATAAGGGAGGGCATCTTGGCCATCTTCTGGTCACTAGGGGTGTGGAGGGGGGAGGTAGTTGTGAATTTCCTGCATTGTGCAGGGCGTTGGACTTGATGGCCCTGGTTGTCCCTTCCAACTCTATGATTCTATAACAAGATGATGTGGGGGGAAGGAAAGCATGAAATTGGGGCAGCGGCATAATCCTGCCCAAGAATGGCTAGCAGATTGCTTAGCATGTTGCATGTGAGCATTCCAGAGTAGGAGAAAAGCAGGAATTGGTGTGAAAAAAGCTGCCTCATACAGAATGGGAGATGTCTGTGAGTCATGTTGGAGCTGCTTTGGGGTGCCCCGTGGCGCAGAGTGGTAAGCTGCAGTACTGCAGTCAAAAACTCTGCTCACGACCTGAGTTCGATCCTGACGGAAGTCGGTTTCAGGTAGCCGGCTCAAGGTTGACTCAGCCTTCCATCCTTCCGAGGTCGGTAAAATGAGGACCCAGCTTGCTGGGGGTAAAGGGAAGATGACTGGGGAAGGCACTGGCAAACCACCTCGCAAAACAAAGTCTGCCTTGGAAACGTTCGGATGTGACGTCACCCCATGGGTCAGGAATGACCCAGTGCTTGCACAGGGGACCTTTACCTTTATACACATTGTGGAGTGCCCAGGTGAGATTTTGGATCCCCACCTTGTGTCCGGAGTGTAGCAGGCACTATGACCTGGGACCTATGCAAGCACCGGGTCATTACTGACCCATAGGGTGAAAATGCATCACAACATTTACTAGGCAGGGGTGGTTTGCCATTTCCTTCCCCAATCATCTACACTTTACTCCCAGCAAACTGGGTACTGATTTTACCGACCTCGGAAGGGTGGAAGGCTGAGTCAATCTTGAGCCAGCTACCTGAAACCGACTTCTGTCAGGATTGAACTCAGGTTGTGAGCAGAGCTTCGACTGCTGTACTGCAGTTTACCACTGTGTGCCATGGGACTCCTAAGCTATGTTCTTATAGTGAAAGCAATAACAGTTTTTTTGCTTAGAAAAAAAGACACCTTAAAGCAGGACACTATATTGGTTGGTTATGCATGGGTACTTTCACTCATGTTCGCCCCCGGTCTGTCTTGGTTGTTCCTTGGAGTTATGCATGAGTTTTCCATCCATTAGAGATGACTTCTCAGCCAGGCCTTTCAAATCCCGGGACTTCCTGTTCCTCTAATAACCCGACTCTTCAATCTCCCCTAAGATCAACCCGGGTGAAATCACCATGCATAAGGAGAAGTGCGGGAAAGTGATGTTTCTCTCACTACACAAAGCAGCGTGTCAAGGGGTGGGGATTCAAATGCTTCCTGCTTCCTCTGAGTTCTTTCTGAGCAGAAGAAAGGAATTAAAAAACCAGGCTTGGGTTTCTCCCTGCCCTCGCCCATTATTTTTGGAGGGGTTCATTTTGGTTTTATTTTTAAAATGTTTTTTGATGCAGCACTTGGGCTTTTGTTGGGGGAGGGCTTTTCTCTCACAGTAAGCACTACAGCCAATTACAAAGCAGCATTTCAAGGGGCAGGAACTCAAATGGTTCTTGATTTGAGCTTGGAGACTGCTGGTGCATAGATTCGCAATAAGAAAGTGTGGGTCCAGAGAGCAACGAACCTTGGGTAAAACTCCCATGCACAAGTGACCCTTGGTTAAAGAAATTAGGGACAGTATGAAGTGGATGGTACTAGGGGTCCATTTGATCCACTATCTGCTTCCTGGACTGGCAGTGTCACGGTCTCTGACATAATTATGGTATTTTGTGTACATGTGCAAAATTAATTCCATGTAGAGCTTGAACACAACATACAAACTGAACCACAAACTGCAGAGGTTTGTGTAATGAAAAGCCTGGAAACAGCTTGCAAAATGCAAATGTCCTTAGAACAGGCTGACTGAATTCTCTCAAGGTCTGAATTCTTTCAAGAGCTAACTAACTTACCCTGGTCTTGTCCTTGAAGGGAGAAGAACAGAGTCATTCTTCACTATCTGCCAGAAAGGTGTATCTGAAATTACCCTTCCTGATTCAGCTGCCAGCTGTCAGCTGCTCATATCTCAAGAGTAGAAAAGTCCTGCTATCCTCAAACCTTGAGAAGGTCTACTCAAAGACCTCAAGGCTATAAGTGCAGTAAGCTTCTTGCTTTCTATAACCTTGCTGAAGGCTATGTTTCCTACTGACCAGATGGTTACATGTTACAATGTGAGCAATAATAGTGTTTTATGATTTATATAGTTACATATTGTATTGTAGATTTCTAAATAGTCTCATTTAATGCGTATTGTACTGAAGATGAGAATGGTATGAAAATTGAGTGTATGGAGTGATCATGGAGCTCAGAAATGATTGTTTATACTTTAAACAAAATAGACTGAAAGGAAAGGAAGATCTTTCCCTGCCAGGCTCCCTGAGATCTTTTTTTAAACCAGAGAAGCTAAGGACTAAATGTAGAACACTCTCCTTGCAAACTCCACCATGGACTTGCAGTCCCCGCAGAAGATGCTGCCTTACAGTTTCAATGGGACTTAGTTGAAAAATATTGCTTTCAGTGGCTCGGTATCTTGTATGTGAAAATATCTTTCCTCACTTTGACAGCTTTCTATCCTGGGCTTCTGCAGTCACCAGATTCGCTGGCAACCTCCTCTGCCAGTTTTACAGACGCAGATGGAAGCTCACTGTATGATTCAGAGTACGTTTTAAATGCCACACGGACAAGTCGGTCCTCGGAAGGCTGCGTTGATCTTCAGGCGTTTTCTTCCAGTTGGCAAGGGGAGCGGGCTGTGTGCCTACTTCTCAGGAAGTTTGTGCAGCTGTTGTTCATGCAAGTGGTAAACTTTGTTTTCGATACCTACAAACAGAGTCCCCCAGGTTAGAAAAGACTTACAAAAAAGGGGTCAGGTATGACTGTTTCTTAAAGAGGGCGCTGTTCCCCGTGGAAGCCTTGTAGGAAAGGCTGGTGTAAGTATTTGCCTGGGATACTTTAGAGTTTTAGATCATATCAGGGTTTCGTTTCACAATTTGCTCTTCCTGCCCTGGCTCTGTCCTTGGTCCTGTCAAGCAGGCTGGCATGGTGTAATGGTTAGAGCAGGGATGGGGAACCTCAGGCCCGGGGGCCATATGCAGCCCCCGAGGACATTTTTTGTGGCCCTCGGGAGCTCCGTGGCGCTACTGTGGAGGCAGGGCACAGGGCGGCCCTCCCTGAGGGTGTTCCTGGGGCCACGGCTTACAGGGGCGCTGCGGAGCCCTTTGGACCTCCTCTCGCCGACTGTCGGCTGTTGGTCAGCGAGAGGAGAGGGGAGGGGGAGGGACGTGTCCCACAAGGCTGCCTCCTACAGCCGCGGCATGCAGGAATGCCGCAGCACATTGTAAGCCCCTCTCACTGCCTGTCGGCTGTTGAGCAGCGAGAGGGAGGCGCGGGGGGGGGGGGGAATACTGGCAGCTCCCGGCGGCAGAGCATGTATGCGGGAGCCGATCAGGCTTCGGGGGGGGGGGCTTTTGTGGACTCTGGGGGGGGAGGGCATGGAGACTGGGGCCTGGTTGCGGGGCTCTGTGCGCCGCCAGGTGTGTGTGTGGGCAGGGAGGCTGGGGCCCGGTCATGCGGGGCTGGTGTGTGGGAGGGGAAGGCTTTTCTCTCTTTTCTTCCTCTTTTTCCTTTCTCTCCCTCTCTTTCTCCCTCTTTTTCTGTCTCTTTCTTTGTCTCCCTCCATCCTTTTCTTTCTTTCCCTCCGTCCTTTTCTTTCTTTCTCCCCCTCTCTCCATTTCTTTCTCCCTTTCTCTCTCTTTCTCCCTCCCTCCCTCCCTTTCTCTCTGTTTTCCTTCCTCCCTTGCCGATCGACTGTGGGCTGCGCCTCCCTGGCACCTCATTTGCTCGGGCCCACCACTGGCTGCCCTCCTGCCTGAGAGGGGGGAGTGGGGGCGCCCTGCAGGCCTTCTCTGTGTGGCCTCCCCTGGGGTTGCCAACCTCCAGGTGGTGGCTGGAGACCTGGCAACCCTAGCCTCTCCCTACCCCCGGGAGATCTACACCTGGTATGGCCCCTGAATGATGTTATAAATGTGCAAATGGCCCTTGGCAGGAAAAAGGTTTCCCACCCCTGGGTTAGAGTGTCAGGCCTTTTATGCATGGCTGTTTCCCTCGCCGTCACCCCTTCAACGACTTGGGGTCTTTGTTTTGATTATGCATGCCATTTCCGACCTTCAGAGGTCGCCTTGCTCTCCCCCTGCGTTTTGTCTGTATTTTCAAATTTGAGATAAAACAGGTCTCTGAAAACGTGGGCAAAGCACGGGGAAAAGCAGGGGGAGAGCGAGGCGACCTCTGACGGTCAGAAACGGCATGCATAATCAAAACAAAGACCCGAAGTCATCAGAGGGGTAACGGCGGCGGCAACAGCCATGTATAAAAGGCCTCTATGACCTGGGACAACCAAGGTTGAATCCCTGCTCTGCCATGCTGCTGGGTGACCTCGGGCCATCGCAGTCTCTTATCCTGCCCCATAGGGTTGTTGTTGTGAGGCTAAAGTGAAGCACAGGAGAACAATATGACGAGCAACTTTGGGTCCGACTTAGGGAGCAAAGCGGGATATAAATTTTTAAAAGAAGCCTAAAAGAAGAAGAAGAGAAAAGAAAATAATCGGGATTGTCTCAAGCCCCAGAAAGTGAAAGTTCCCATGGTTCATTGGGAGAGCCATGATAGTATAATCTAAAGTAAGCTGGTCTAAGGTTTGTAGGAAAGAGGTGCGTTTTCCGCAGAGACAAACAGAAGCAGAAATAGGAGTAACCTTGAATCGGCATTGCAGCTTTTATGCGATCTTCTTCAACGTGAAAGGCCGTCAGGAGGAAGAAGCCTCCGCCTAAGATACTGACAAAGGCACACAGGACAAAGCTGTACTGGAGGCTTCGGAAGGACCATAAGACAGACGGATGAGCCTGGCTCTTCTGGACCGCATCGGAGATCTGGAGATGAAAACAATTCACAGCCCTGTCAAGGCTGTCAGACTGAAAGATGGGAGCTTGGTAGGCACCCTTGAGAGCCTACTGTGTCGCTAGAAAGCTGAAACCTCCAAATGCCAAAGTAACTTTACCAGCTATTTAGGTTAGTAGTCTCTAACCATCCCAGATAGGGTGGCCAGCTCCAGATTGGGAAATACCTGGTGATTTTGGGGGTGGAGTCTGAGGAGGGCGGGGTTTGGGGAGAGGAGGGACTTCAATGCCATAGATTCCAATTGCCAAGGCAGCCATTTTCTCCAGAGGAACTGATTTCTATTGCCTGGAGATCAGTTGTAATAGCGGGAGATCTCCAGCCACCACCTGGAGGTTGGCAACCTCAACCACAGAGCCGCAAGCACATGGCTGTCCAAGTCACATGACAGGAAGAGGAGGAGACATTGATGACTTCATTGGCATCAAGGTCAGTTCTGTAGGCAGCAAACCAAGACAGGAAATACAAACAGAGCACCAGGAGGAATACTGTAGAGTGAAGCAAGCCAAGCGTCAGGACCATGGAGCAATCCTGTTTGTGGTGGTGTGACCTTATCTCACCACATTGCTACTCCTAATCTCTAGAGGGTCTCACAACCCAGAAGGTGGGGCTCCGGGACCCAGCTGAGAGGGCCCCTGGGCTGAAGACCACTGATATAGGTGGACCTTGGTTTGATTTAGCAAAACCATCTGTGTATTGAGGTGCATTGTTTACAAAACAGAGGTTGAAACAGCTAATAAAACCCAACCCTTCATCTATCCATTCACTGTGCAAGTCCCTAAACTCTGGTTAAATTGAAATTTCATTCCACAGTTCCCCACCTGATCTTATCCAGAACAAGATCCCCCCAGTCTCTTACAACTCACCATTCCAATGAGATACGGGCTTCCAGCGTCGCCCAGCAAATGGCTGACGCAAAGTTGCAGAGACATGGCTGTTGACTGGCGTTCGGGTTTCACAACATACTGTAAAAGGATAAGAAAATAAAAACATTTTGAGGCTTGTTATGACACACAGGCTCCCCACTGCCAAAGCAGAATATATATGGAAGATGAGGGATTGATAGCACCAGTTGTGGGACCTGAGCTAAACCTGAACCTGAACATTAGACAGACCTTTGAGACTGGGACCTAGGAGATGACACTTCTTAATCCTAGGAGATGACACCTCTGTCTCCTGAGGAGCTACGTGCTCCCAATGCTACAAGACAGGAAGAGGTTGAGCCAGAGCTTCTGAAGCTGGCTGTGCTTAAAAGGAACCTTTTCTACTCCTCTCAGCATGCATGCCATGTAGGCAGGTGGCATGGTGCTCTTACTCTCTGTGCATGTGGACTAGCAACAGGAACATCCAAAGGTACAGGAGGAAAAAAGCAGCTGGAGCTCCCTAGCCCACCTGGAGGGCCCGTAGCTCAGTGGCAGAGCATCTGCTTGGCATGCAGAAAGTCCCAGGTTCTATCCCCGGCATCTCCAAGTTTAAAAAAAGGACCAGGTAGTAGGTGATGTGAAAGACCTCTGCATGAGACACTAGAAAGCTGCTGCCCAGTTTGAGAAGACCCTACTGACCCTGATGGGACCGATGGTCTGATTCAGTATAAGGCAGCTTCAGTGAGTTCACCTGAGGGTCCCATCAATGAACAGTACTGTTTTACAGTGTTTTAATTGGGTGTTTTAAACAATGGGAGCTGCTTTGAGAATATTTGTGTTGAAAAGCAGTGCATCAACTTCATAAATTAATAAAAAAATTCACACCTGAACACACCTACTGGCAAAATATTCTACTCAGTTGCTCAGCTCCACATAACCCTCCTCCCAGTTTCCCGAGGAGGGGAGAGGCTGTGGCTCAGTGGAAGAGCCTCTGCTTGGCATGCAGAAAGTCCCAGGTTCAATCCCCGGCATCTCCAGTTAAAAGCACCAGGCGGCAGGTGATGTGAAAGACCCTCTGACTGATACCCTGGAGAGACACTGCCAGTCTTAGACAATACTGACTTTGATGGGCCAAGGGTCTGATTCAGTATAAGGCAGCTTCATGTGTGAGGTCTGGCCAATGAGCGCAGAGATGCTAGGATTTAATTTTTTTAGGCATTTATGCTCTGCTTTCTCCCCAATAGGGACCCAAAGCAACTTATACCATTGATCTCCCACCCCCCATTTTATCCTCTTAACACCACCCTGTGATGCAGGTTAATTTGAGAAAGAGTGACGGGTCCAGTGATTTTCTCTGGCAGGGTGGGGATTCTAACCCGTGTCTCCTAGATGAGTTTGACACTGTAACCACTACACCACGTTGGGTCTCATGGTGGACAGTCCGAGGATGATTGACTTTGGGTCTGTTTTTAATTTTAATAATCCAATTTCTTGAAATGCAAACTGTCTAGTTTGGGGCCAAGCTTTGGCTCTTTCATGCTAAACTACCAATGTTCAACACTCCTTCCCACTTCCTCGATATAACCCTAGTTCCTCTTGCCAAAGGGACAAAACAGAGATACTTCCTCTTGTCTCAGAAGAATGGAAATCCAAGAATAGATGTCTTTGGTTAGCAGCAAAATCAATATGGCAGTAAAAACAACGGAACTTACCAAGAGTATGTCAGTCACAACGGCCCAGTTTAAAGATAAAAGAAATTCTCCAAGGGCAATAAAAATCTGAAATGTTAAAAGAGAGAGAGAGAGAGAGAGAGAGAGAGAGAGAGAGAGAGACTGTTACTGTGCCATCATGAGCCCACCAGGTAGAGGCACTGGAGAATAGCAAATAAATAGAGGGCAGCTGCTGTTCTCCTTTGACATTTTCTCGGTCGTTTCAGCCACTTTCCTTTGAATGCTGCCTGCTGGCTCATTAATGCAATCGCCTAACTTGTATTACAAAATACAGATTTGTCTGCAAAGTGGAGAACTGGCCGAGTTCATGTAGGCACACATGAATGAGAAGGACTCCAGGTGACTAGCACAACAAGCATCTGGCTTCTTCTTGACCTCTAAGCAACAAAAAGGACCAAAATGCTGCAGCCTTATTCTTGTTCCTCTATACTGCACTGTGGCAATGTGTATACATGAACACATGAAGCTGCCTTATACAGAACCAGACCCTTGGTCCATCAAAGTCAGTACTGTTTACTCAGACTGGCAGCGGCTGTCCAGGCAGAAGTCTTTCACCTCACCTACTTGCCTAGTCCCTTTAACTGGAGATGCCGAGGATTGAACCTGGGACCTTCTGCATGCCAAGCAGATGCTCTACCACTGAGCCGCAGCCCCTCCCCTGTGTATACATTATGGAATACACAGGTTGGGTCCGGGGTACCCTCACATGTGTTGTGTAACAACTGGACATGAGTTGCAGAGTATCCTCAATTCCTGTGCCTTATTTAGATTGGAACTATGGGGAAGGGACATCAGTCTACAACCCTACACCTGAAACAGTCGGGGGGGGGGGTTATTTAGTCCATTGGGGAAACCCACAAGTATACACTTAGGTTTCTCCAGTGGGCCAAATAGTGCCTTCCTGGGTCTACCTATTTCAGGTTGGGATCATGGCATTGGGGAGGGTGGGTAGCTGAAATTCCTTTACCACATGTGCTGCAGTTATGATTGGAACTGGAGACAACATGCAGAAATTGAGAGACTCATTTTTTACTATTTCACAGGGCACAGGGAGGGTACCCAGAGGTCTATGCACTCTACACTGTGTAAATCTGCATGTACAAAAAGTCATCAGGTGATCCTGAAGGGGAAATAACAGAGAGACTGTGATCGATTTAAAACATTTAGAAGCCCATCTTCCTCCCAGATAACTGCAACCCCATTTATTTATGTATTTAATTAGATTTATATCCTGCTCTTTCCTGACTACAGTCAGACTCAGGGCAGCTACCAACTGAAGGAAACAATCAAAATAAAATACATATTATAAAATTTAAAACCTTATACATGCTAAAATTCAGAAAGGCGTCCTAGCAATAGTCAACCAGGATGGGATAATCAAACAGCAAGTGGTGGAGAAAAAGATGAGGGAAAACAACAACCAAATCCTGCTCGTAAATAAAGGAAAAATAAACCAAAAAAAGTCCCCCCAAAAAAGGCAGACAACACCAATAAAATCAGTTTAAAAAAACCCCAGCAGAAAAAATAAAAAATAAACCTCCATCAAGATACTATCTTTTAAAACACCCACAGAACAATCATCTGAAGGAAGCAAAGTCTCTTCTGAAGAGTTCTGTTTTACCAGCCCTCCTAAAAAGTAATAGAGACATAAATCTAATTTCCTCTGGGAGACTATTCCATAACATGGGAAGCCACCACAGAAAAAGCCTATGAGCAGGAAGCAGTGGAATATCCCCTCGCAGGGCCAGAAAAACCAATAGGCTATGGCCTGTCCCTGATAACAGATTTGCCAGAGAAAGAGACCAAGAAAGTGAGGACTGTCTCCGGTAAATGGGGATTGTTGGAAGTATCAAGAAGGATAATGTTTCAGATGTCTATTCTGACCCACCTTTTACTGTTTAAGCTTCACAAATATGCAGGTAGACAAGTTCCAGTTGGTATAAATATCATAGATACGTGGCACCAGCCACTTGGATGAGGCAGGGAAATTTGAGATGCGAGGGAGAAAAACCGCAGATACATTCCCCTCCTCCCTCAGGCATCAGTCAGAGCAAAACACTGTCTCTTCCCTGATGCACATGTCTACACTTGCAACTGAAACAGCTATTATCGAAGCCAGATAACATGCTCGGCAGATACTTCTAAAGTTGTGATCTTCAGAGTGTTCATCTCATCTTGAAACGTTCTGCACGACTACATAAAATTCATTGCCTTTTTCGCTCCTTTAAATGAAATCCATCACCACCCCGTTGCTGCCGTGCAGACTCCGCGAGTCCCTTCTTGTGCAATACAGGCTTCATGGGAGCCCATGGGACCGAAAGTTCAGGTGTGGGCCAAAAATGCAGCTGCTGGCAGTGGATTGCCAAACCTACTTACCCCCCTATCTATTAAGGTTTTTCGGACATTAAATGTGGGGGTATCCAACTGCACATAGTATAAGCGCACACTACCCCACAAGCTTCCCAATACGCGTGGTAGCCATTTTATCTGAACAGGGCATTGGGTGTAGTTTCAGCATCAGTACACGCTACTTAGAACCAGAGTAGCAAAGCTGAAATTTTGTGCTGTTTGGAAGAAATTGAGACCGTTCGTGTTGGGAGGATGTGGGTAGCATGGGCTCCCGGTATGCACGGTTGGATCCCCCCAAAGGGAATGTCTGAAAAAAAATCTATTGAATGCAGTTTTATCCCACGGTTTGTGCATAGTTCTCTCCTCCTCAAGCCAAGCAGCATATAGTCATGACATTTCACAGATGACTACAGAGTAACGTGTATGATACCCCAGTGCCTAGACCAAAGATCACTCTGTGATCCTCATGCCCTCCAGTAGTACACATTGTAGAGCACTCTTCATTGGACACTGTATACTGGGGCTGATGTCCTCTGTGAAAACTATCTTCCATTGATTTGAAAGCCAGTAGGGAGCTGGGACTTCCAATGGGATAAAAAAAATGAATTGTTCTACGATAGCTTATCGAGATTTCAAAACATGCTTCAACGGCACTCAGAAATTTCACTTCTAGAGACCCTGAAAAATGACAGTTTGATTGTACCGCACACATACTTTCAACAAGTAGTCCCCCACCCCAAGACCCCAATAGGAACAGTGATTTACCAGTGTGATGTAGTGGTTAAGAGTGTCGGAGTAGTATCTGGAAGACCCAGGTTCGAGTCCCCACTCGTACCATGGAAACTCGCTGGGCGAACCTTGGGCCAGTCACACTCTCTCAGCCAACCTACCTCACAAGGTTGTTGCAAGGATAAAATAGAGGAGAGGAGAATGATGTAAACAGCTTCAAGCCCCCGTTGGGGAGAAAGGTGGGATACAAATTAATTGAATAAATAAATAATGAGGGACAAGTACCAGAGAGCAGGTCTTGTCCCCCTACAGTGGAGCAGCCAAAGCATATGCAGGGACCTTCCTGGGCCAGAGAGGAAGGGAGACTTCCCTCACAACAGGCCTATTCATGCCTCCTTCAGGAATTTTTTTTGTGTGTGTAAAGTGCCGCCAAGTCGCAGCCGACTTATGGCGACCCCTTTTTGGGGTTTTCATGGCAAGAGACCAACAGAGGTGGTTTGCCAGTGCCTTCCTCTGCACAGCAACCCTGGTCTTCCTTGGTGGTCCCCCATCCAAATACTAACCAGGGCTGACCCTGCTTAGCTTCTGAGATCTGACGAGATCGGGCTGTACCTCCAGGAATTTTTTAAGGACCCCAAATTTAACACAATTAGGTCGCGTTCTGTAAAAGAGTCCCTCTGCATGTTTCTTCTTTCCTGCCCACGAGGTGCCAGCGGAAGGGATCCTCCCCGTCCCCGAGGCAAGAGGCTCTGTTTCGAGAAGCCAGCGGTTCAGAACGGCTGTTTTGACAGTCAGGCTCCAAGTACTATAATTAACTCTGCCTGAAGACCGTTGCAGTTAATTCTGGTCACCAGAACATGCCAGTCTAATCGCAGCTGTTCAGGGAGGATTGCTGAGGGGCAGCGCGGAGTCTGGTTATCACCCTTTCCCCCCCCACAGCAAACCTGCGAGGTAGGTTAGGCTGAGAGAGAGAGAGAGAGAAAAGCCCAAAGTCAACCACTGAGTTCGGTCAGCAGTGGGATCCTTTGAACCTAGGGTTGGCAGGTCCCTCTTCACCTCCGGCGGGAGGTTTTTGGGGCGGGGTTTGGTGAGGGGAGGGGCTTCAATGCCATAGAGTCCAATGGCCAAGGAGGCCATTTTCTCCAGCTGAACTGATCTCTTTCGGCTGGAGACCAGCTGTAATAGCAGGAGATCTCCAGCTAGTACCTGGAGGTCCAGCAAACGATCCACTAATGAGATAAAGTTGGTTATCAAGAAAAAAATCAGCACTTGGCTGATATCTAAACACATACATTGTAAGGAGAGACACAAATAACAACAAGGCAGTGCAAATATCTTCAAGGGAACCGCCATCTAAACAGGAAAAATACCTAACAACAGTACAAGAAATATGTACAAGAAATCTATGTCCAGGTTTCCCTCAGAGTCCAAAAGAGTTGGTTTTTACATGCCGACTTTACTATTTGTGTTTTATCTGGCTTAAAGCCACAAACAAATATCATATTATTATATTATTAAGCACAACAAGAACACAAAAACATAACAGCATTTAAAACATATAATAAAAACTTTAAAATCCCAATTTAACAAAGATGGCATCTTCTCTCACTGGCCAACTCCTATGAAATGAGTTTCCCAATCATTATGTCTCCCAATCTCTACCTAGGAGACAATTAGGGTTGCCAACCTCCAGGTACTAGCTGGAGATCAGCTATTACAACCGATCTCCAGCCGACAGAAATCAGTTCCCCTGGAGAAAATGGCCGCTTTGGCCATTGGACTCTATGGCATCGAAGTCCCTCCCCAAACCCCACCCTCCTCAGGCTCCACCCCAAAAGTCTCCAGGTATTTCCCAACCCAGAGCTGGCAACCCTAGAGACAATGCAGCTGGCTGTATACCAGACACCCCAACAAGGGCTACTGGGGGAGGGGGAACCTTGCCAAACACAAAATATCTCAATGTCGCTTACGTATGTAGCCACTATGCTGTCCTGAGCCAGCATGATCGCCAGATACAGGCATGGTGCCGAAGCAAGCAAACCCACAGCGCAGATGATGGGATCACCTTGTGCGTTAATCTTCTTGTATCTTCTGGCAGCTTCTGCACCGGTAACAACCCCCAAAATGCCCACAGCAACAGTCATGCCTCCAAAGATCATGCTAGAGGGGGGGGGGGGGGGAAATACATTGATTGGAGTTGACAGTATTTTATTTTTAAAAGAAAAAAATTAAGGGGAAAGTAGGATTGGCGCCTCTTTTCATGTCAGAATCTGTACCCCGTTTGAACCTATGTGGAAGGCAGATGTTCAAGAGGTGCGGCATTCCTGCAAAATTCTGTCTCAGCACAAGAGGAAGTGCTGTCAAGTTTGGAGCTTTTTCAAATTGTTCTTGCCACACGTGTCCTCGTGTTTGCTGATGGATGACATGCGGGCTTTCTGTCACGTGCGCGATGGGCGTTTAGTGCCACCCAAAAACACAACCCTTTTCTGCTCACAACCATGGTGTCTGGGGAGAAGCAGCTTCAGCCTCTACCCTAATTTGTGAAAATTAGGTACAGCCATGGAAGTAATATGATTTTGCAACAAAGCCTACAACAGCTTCATGGGACAGCTTGAGGATGCAAAAACAAGTGGGAGGGGGGCTGATGTCGCTTCTGCCCTGCACGCTGTGATGGTGAGCAGAAAAGGGTTGTCACGTGTCTGGGTGGCACAATTCCCCCATGCACATCCAATACACTCCTATAATCCCCTCAGTTAGCATGAGGAATTTGCAATGTGCAATAAACCGAGGGTGGGATTTTGCCGCCAAGTTTCCCAGTATTCAGTCTAATGCTCTTACTGCTATACTGCACTGTCACTTATGGGAGGAATCAAGTTTATAGGTGGTAAAGATACTCCCGAGTTCCAAGCATCTGCATTCAGGCATCTGCTTAGCTCAACGAGCGATTAAAATATGGAATTCGCTGCCAAATGATGGCCACGGGCATATACAGCTTTAAAAGGGGACTGGACAAATTCGTGGAGGATAGGTAGCTACTAGCCATGGTGACTAAAGGGAACCTCCACATTCAAAGGTACTAACCTCTGAATCCCAGTGCCTGGAGGCAATATCAGTGGAATGCCTCAGTCTCTGTGCCCTGTTGTTGGACCTACAGAGTAACTGACTGGCCACTGTGTGAGATGGGATGCTGGACTACATGGACCACTGGTCTGATCCAGCTCTTCTTATGTTCTTAGTCAAGGAATTCCTAAGGAAGGCGACCAGTTTCCATTATCCTTCTGGTTGATTACTTTCTCAGTACTTGACATTAGGGAGAAATGCTGAACAGGTGCTTGAAAATATATGCCGGCTGGATACAGGTGGGCAGAAATCTATCCAGAGCACTCCCCCCAGCCCAATTTCCTCTTCTCCAGAAAGAAGCATGAGTCACCTGTTGGAGGCACTGCATTTTTCCTGTCTTGACGAAGAGACATTGCTATGGAGGAACTGAGCTCTGCAGAGGAACGTGGGAATCCAGAAGCTCAGAGCTCCTGTGACAAAGGTCAGGACTGTCACACCCAGCGAGGACCATACGAAACTCCAGCTGCCAGAAAAACAAAGGTATTGTTACTGTTTAATATACTTATATCCTACTTTTGTCACAGTCAATAGGCACGGAACTATTAGGGTTGTCAGGTCCTTCTTCGCCACCGGCGAGAGGTTTTTGGGGTGGAGCCTGAGGAGGGCGGGGTTTGGGGAGGTGAGGGACTTCAATGCCATAGAGTCCAATTGCCAAAGCTGCCATTTTCTCCAGGTGAACTGATCTCCACTGGCTGGAGATCAGTTGTAATAGCAGGAGATCTCCAGCTAGTACCTGGAGGTTGGCAGCCCTAGGTACTATACAGAGTCACAAGAAGAACACACATGAAGCTGCCTTATGCACAATCAGACCCTTGGTCCATCATGGTCAATATTGTCTCTTCAGACTGGTAGTGACTCTCCAGGGTCTCAAGTAGAGGTCTTTCACATTACCTACAACCTGATTCTGTGAACTGGATATGCCGGGGATTGAACTTGGGACCTTCTGCATGGGAAGCAGAGGTTCTTCCACTGAGCTACAGCCCCTTCCCCATGAAGGTCCCTACTTGCAACCTTAAATAAGCCAGAGGGAGGGAGGAAGATATTATTGGGGTTAAATGGGACAGAATCTGCATTAGTTCTACACAGTGCAGTGTAGAGTTTAGATTGCTGGACTTGGAATCAGGAGACCCAGGTTCCAGTCCCTACTCTGCTTTGAATCTTGCTGGATGACCTTGGGGTAATCGCTCTTTCTCAGCTTAACGTATCACCAGGTCCTTGGAGGGGATAAAATGTGCTAGATAGATGCCAGTTTATCCTAAATAGGTAGGGTTGCCAGCTCCAGGTTGGGAAATACCTGGAGATTTTGGGGGTGGAGCATGAGGAGAGCTGAGTTTGGGGAGGGACTTCAGGGTAGGCTCCCTAAAACCTTTAAGGTGCCATTGGACTTCTGTTTGTCTTTACTCAGATGTAAGTCACACTGATTTCAGTGATGTTTACTCAAAAGAAAGTCGACTCGGCATGCAGTGGCAACATTGCTCATCTCCACTCTGCAGTTACTTTGCAAGATCTCCCCAACCCACCCCCTGCCTTAAAATTAGCAATTTTAGGTTTAAAGAAGGCCTATAGATACGTTGATTTACTCAACCAAGGAATCCACGGCCCTCAGTTTGCAAGACCTGAACAAAGCTGTTAACGATAGGATGCTTTGGAGGTCAAAAATTCATAGGGTCGGTATAAGTCAGAAGTGACAACTGCACACACCGATGAGTTTTGTAGGTCAACAATGCCCTCTAGTGAACATCCCTGATCAGTGTAAATCTTAATATTCATACCCTAGTACAACATAGCAGCCTGACAGGCCATCCTACCCTGAGCTTGCTAGAGCTTGGAAGCAAAGCACGATCAGACAAGGCTAGTAGTCGGGAGGATGACCACCAAGGAAGACTGGGGTTGCTATTTGGTGGGAGACGATGGCAAACCACCTCTGCTCACCTCTTGCCTTGAAAACCCCATGGTTCCCAGGGTTGCTGTGAGTCAGTTGTGACTTGACAGCACAAAATTATTAGTAGCAGTACATCATATATAAAAACATACAGTACATAGTAGTGTGTGCCATCAAGTGCCATTAAAGTGCCATCAAGTCGCAGCCGACTCATGGCGACCCCTTTTGGGGTTTTCATGGCAAGAGACTCACAGAGGTACAGCATAAATAAAAGCCTAGATAAAAGGAAGTATTTCTTCACACAACGCGTAGTTAAATTGTGGAACTCCCTGTCCCAGGATGTGGTGATGGCTGCCAACTTGGAAGGCTTTAAGAGGGGAGTGGACATGTTCATGGAGGAGAGGGCTATTCATGGCTGCTAGTAAAAATGGATACTAGTCATGAAGCATACCTGTTCTCTCCAGGATCAGATGAGCATGCCTATTAGATGCGTCGGATCACAGGCAGGATGCTGCTGTAGTTGTCTTGTTTGTGGGCTTCCTAGAGGCACCTGGTTGGCCACTGCGTGAACAGACTGCTGAATTTGATAGGCCTTGGTCTGAACCAGCATGGCTTTTCTTACTTATACATATATAGGAACATAAGAAGGTAACACCCATCTTGCCCTGACGTGGATGGCCCAGGCTAGCCTGATCTCGTCAGATCTCAGAAGCTAAGCAGGGTCACCCCTGGTTAGTATTTGGATGGGAGACCACCAAGGAAGACCAGGGTTGCCGTGCAGAGGAAGGCACTTGCAAACCACCTCTGTTAGTCTCTTGCCATGACAACCCCCAAAAGGGGTCACCATAAGCCGGCTGCGACTTGAAGGCACTTTACACACACACAACACACATCTTATGTCTTATCCCATTTAGGGGAGGTGTATTTGGCCCTCCCCAATCCATTTTTATCCTCACAATAACTACTCTGTTAGATAGGTTAGGCTGAGAAAGAGTGAAAGTCACCCACTGAGCTTCATAGAAGAACAGAGATCAGACTCAGGTCTCCCAGATCTTAGTCAGCCAGCAAACACTGCTGAATATGTTTTGAATTGCAGTCGTCATATAAGGAGAGCAGCCAGGTCTATTTTGCAATCAACCATATCTCTTTTTTAAAAAACAAAATTTAAAAGAAGAAAACTATGAGTTTAATGAAAGGCAGATGGGAAAGAGCAACTGTGAAATCTTTGCGCTTGGGCAACTGTCTTTGGTGTTCACAAGGCAAGGCATGTGGTAATGGGAGGCAGAGTCTCCTTCAGTGGTCGCCCCTCGATTGAGGAATGCTTTCCCCAAGGGATGTTCACCTGGCATTTAGTCTGCTCTCTCCTTCAGATGAAAAGATTTTCCTGTCTGGGCCTTTGGTAATGTGTCTTCATGGGCCCTTGTTAGGGTTGTCAGGTCCCTCTTTGCCACCAGCGGGAGGTTTTGGGGGCAGAGCCTGAGGAGGGAGGGGTTTGGGGAGGGGAGGGACTTCAATGCCATAGAGTCCAATTGCCAAAGCGGCCATTTTTCTCCAGGTGATCTGATCTCTATCGGCTGGAGATCAGTTGAATTAGCAGGAGATCTCCTGCTACTACCTGGCAGTTGGCAACCCCTAGCCCTTGTACAAATTATTTTAGGGCAGAAGTTGCTCCGGTGATCTTGTAATTTTTTTCGCCTGAAGCTGTTTTGTGGTATTTTGTGCTGCTTTTTGCCTACTGTTTAAATGTTCTGTTTTGATGTTTTACTGATTTTGTTATGAACCGAATCAAGCCAGATACACGGAGAAGCAGTTAATCGGTCGGCTTTAAAAAAGGGCTGTTCTTAATATATAAAATTGTCCCTGTTTTCATCTGTGAAATGTTGCTATATAAAATAACCTGCAGTGAGGCAAAGTTATTAGAGTGTTGGACCAAGGTGGTAGTTTCAGGAGGGTAGCCATGTTGGTCTATAGTAGAAGAACTAGATTCGAGTCCAGTAGTTCCTTAGAGACCCACAAGATTTTCAGGGTACAAACTTTCAAGAGTCAAAGCTCACTTTGCCAGATACCTGATGAAGGAAGCTTTGACTGAGGAAAGTTTATACCCTGAAAATCTTGTTGGCCTCTAAGGAGCTACTGGATTGAAATCTAGACCAGGATGGGGGAGAGTTGGGGGGAGAACAGGCTTCAAATCCCTACTCAGCTGTCAGCGGCATTTGACTGAAGAGCTGTGACATGACGTCAATGGCAGGCGTTCCTTACTTTCTGCAAAGGGATGAGATGTCTTTGCACCAAGTTGAATTCTCTCCCTGTTCGCCAACGTTTTCTACATGCTTCTTAGCTGCACGGTGGGAAGATTCGGGGACCAACAGGACCAGGAGAGCTAGGCCAACCGCTCCCATGCAAGGTGTAACCTACAAAGACAGGAGTTCATAATCTAAGCAATAAACATAACTAACCGATCAATAAAAAAGTCAAAAAATATGTGGGGCACTTCAGCCTGGAACGCGCTGCTAATTACCAAGCATAAACGGCCTGACAAAAGAAAATGAAGAAGAGTTGTTTTTTATATGCCGACTTTCTCTACCAGTTAAGGGAGACTCAAACCGGCTTACAATCACCTTCCCTTCCCCTCCCCACAACAGAAACCCTGCGAAGTAGGTGGGGCTGAGAGAGCTCTAAGAGAGCTGTGACTAGCCCAAGGTCACCCAGCTGGCTTCATGTGTACGCGTGGGGAAACAAATCCAGTTCACCAAATTCACCTCCGGTGCTCATGTGGAGGAGTGGAGAATCAAACCCGGTTTGCCAGATCAGACTCCACCGCTCCAAGCAACTGCTCTTAACCACTACACCACACTGACTCTCTCACAAACGCATCATGACGCTATGGGGAAGCAGGAAAAAACCCCACTTCCCAGCAGCAATTGAACCTGGGGCAACTAATTCATTTGGGAAAGATGTCTGTTAATTACAGGGTGAAAGAGGGGAGGATCCATCGAAAAGAAGACTCACTCGGAAACCCCAGCTCCAGTTGCCAGTGGCTTGCTCCATCGTAGAAGACAGGATGTAACCAAGGCCACTGCAAGAGAGGAAGAGATCAGGGTTTTGTCTCCAGCTGCTGCAGTACAAAGTGTTAATAGGTAAGAGCTATGAAAATGCCGGGTTGCAATCCAGAATATTTAGATGAAGAAGCATATGGACAGGGTACATTTTTATCCTGCCTGCGCTGTTCCGAAGGAGGTCAGAGCAATGGGCACGATTCTCTCAGAAGCATGACTGGCCCAGAGTCACATGGGAAGCGGTGTGGCGATTTGAACCCGGAGTTCCTGTGTTCTAGTCTGGCACTCCAGCCATAATCAGCCATGCTACTTTGTGTAGGGCTGCCAGCTCTGGGTTGGGAAATACCTGGAGATTTAGCGGGGTATAATGCCATAGAGTCCACCATCCAAAGCAGCCATTTTCTCCAGGGGAATTGATCTTCCCACTATTGCAACTGATCTCCAGGCAACCAATAGCTGGTGATTCCTGGAGGTTGGCAACCCTACAGATCAGGCCATTAGGACATCCGATTGGCAGTGACTACTCAGGGTCTCAGGCAGGGATAGTCTTCCCCAACACCTGCAATCCTTTGGACTGGAGATGCCAGAACGAACGTATTTATTTTATTTATTTAATTCATTTGTAAAAAAAAACCATGGGGACCCAAAGTAGTTTACGTTGTTCTCCTTTCCTCAATTTTATCCTCAAAACAACCCTGTGAGGTAAGGCTAAGAGAGTGTGACTGGCCTGGGGTCACTCAACTTGCAACCTTCTTCATACAAAGGTACCACTGTGCCAGTCAATTAAAAATATTTAGCATATAATCCCCCCATAATCTAATCTATAAAACATAACTAACCAATCAACAAGACTTTTATATGCTTGTCCTAAACCCACATAAACATATGAAACTGCTGGTAATTGCTATTACCAATGATCTACTAAGCTCAGTATTGTCTACTCTGACTGGCAGCTGCTCTCCAGTGCCTCAGATGGAGGTCTTTCACATCACCAACTATCTGATCCTTTTAACTGGAGATAACTAGGAATTGAACTTGGGACCTTCTACAGGAGAATTAGATTCTCTACCAGCAAGCCATGGCACTTCTCCTTACCACAAACACATGAAGCTGCCTTATACTGAGTCAGACCCTTGGTCTGTCAAGGTCAGCATTGTCTGCTCTGACGGGCAGGGGCTCTCCAGGGTCTCAGGCAGAGGTCTTTCACATCACCTACCACATGAGACTTTTAACTGGAGATACCAAGGATTGAACTGGGAACCTTCTGCGCACAAAGTAGATGCCCTGATAGGCAGGTGTACCTTCCAACTGGTATGAAAATGTAGAAGATGGACAGCACCCACGTCCTGCGGTCTTTCTCAAATAAATCAGCAATGATGGAAGGCGCTACTGTGGAATAGCTGGCGGTGCCGACACCCACCAGTCCACGTGAAATGAAGAATAACCAGGCCATCTAGAGGAGCAAAAAGATGCATGAGAACTTAGAAGGTGCTTATTAAGTAATACCCTCTATATTGGGCAAAGTGATTGTTCGTTTTACATCTGCAACCATTTCTGTGTAATGCTAAGCAGAGTTACTCCAGTTGAACACACTGAATTCAGTGGACTTAGATTGGAGTAACTCGGCATAGGATTGCACGTTTAGTCACTTCATAGTTTTTATCTATAAATTAAAAAATGCTTTCATTAACTAACAAGATTTGTCCTAAGTAGCTGATTGGCCAATTTTAAGGAGGGGAGGGAGCTCAGTGAGGGCCTAATACCATAAGCCCACCCTCCAAAGCTGCCATTTTTCTGGTCTCTATCATCTGGAACTGGTCTCTATAGTCTGGAGATCAGTTGGAGATTGGCAACCCTAGGTGTCCTGGATACAACACCAGCCCCTCCCACCAAAAACCAACCCTTACCGACTCAGCGATGAAGGAGCTACCAAGAGTAACGCCTGACCAAAGTAATATTCCAGCGCTCAGGATGATTTTCCTATTGTATCGGTCCCCAAGGTATCCAAACAGTGGCGCCGAGAACAAGAAGCAGAGGATGAAAGCTGCAATGGGAAGAAAGCCGGAAAGGGAGGAGATGTAGGGTTGCCAGCTCTGGGTTGGGAAATACCTGGAGATTTTGGGGGCGGAGCCTGAGGAGGGGTTTGGGAGGGACTTCAATGCCATAGAGTCCAATGGCCAAAGTGGCCATTTTCTCCAGGTGAACCGCTCTCTATCGGCTGGAGATCAGTTGTAATAGCAGGAGATCTCCAGCTAGTGCCTGGAAGTTGGGAACCGTAAGGAGATGTCATCTAGTGATGTCACCGGGGCAGCCTTTTTGTGGCCTGGGGGAATCCCTCTGGGATTCTCTGGGAACCCTCCTTAAAATTGGTTCAAGTGAAATTTTAGAACAAGTTGGCTACATGCAAGTGAAAAACAGGTTAATAGGGCACTTTCAAACATGCCAAATAATGCGCTTTCAATCCACTTTCAATGCACTTTTCAGCTGGATTTTACTGTGTGAAATGGCAAAATCCACTTGCAAACAATAGTTAAAGTAGATTGAAAGTGCATTATTCAGTATGTGCGAAAGCGCCCATAATAGAGTGGCCGAGGATGCCTTCTCTCATTTGATTGCAGACTGAATTAAGCACACCCAAACACACGATTTGCTAGTCCTCTGGTCATCACTGTGGTTCCTTGTCTTTAAAGACCAAACTGAGTCTGCCATGCAGTATCTGAAGAGCTGGACTCTACTCCACAAAAACTATGCCGTATTAAACATTTATTAGTCTTTAGGTAAAGGTAAAGGTAGTCCCCTGTGCAAGCACTGGGTCATTACTGACCCATGGGATGACGTCACATCACATTGTTTACTAGGCAGATTATGTTTACGGGTTTTTTTGCCATTGCCTTCCCCAGTCATCTACACTTTACCCCCAGCAAGCGGGGTGCTCATTTGACCGACCTCGGAAGGACAGAAGGCTGAGTCAACCTTGAGCCGGCTACCTGAAACCGACTTCTGTCGGGATCGAACTCAGGTCGTGAGCAGAGCTTTGACTGCAGTACTGTAGCTTACCACTCTGCACCATGGGGCTCCTTTATTATTAGTCCTTAGAGTACCCCAAGACTGCTGTTTCTTTGTTGCTATGTAACATTTATTCTGACCCTTGCAAAACAGACACAGCCAAGTCTCTAGCAGCTAGAAAGTTAGGTGAGCACTGGAAAACCAGTCTGGCCTAGTAAACAGTTGGCTGGCCTTAGACTAGGGAGATTTGAGTTCAAATTCCTGCCCAGCTATAATGCTTAGTATAATGCCTTGGACAAGCCTTCATTGTGTTACTGAATCAGATTGTCCTACCTAATCATACATGTGAACACATGGACACACGAAGCTGCCTTCTACTGAATCAGACCCTTGGTCCATCAAAGTCAGTATTCTCTACTCAAACCGGCAGCGGCTCTCCAGGGTCTCAGGCAGAGGTCTTTCACATCGCCTAGTCCCTTTAACTGGAGATGCTGGGTATTGAACCTGGGATGTTCTGCATGCCAGGAAGAAGCTCTACCACTAAGCCACAGCTCCTCCCCTACCTAGGAAGATGCAATTTAAATCTTTAAAAAGGAGATGAAACCAGGAATGTGCACTACTGAACCTATTGGTTAAGACAGAGGATATTTAAAAAAAAGTATAGGCTAGACACACAGGAAAATCCTTTTACCTGTATGCAACAGGCCAGCCTCACTGTCTCCAAAGCTGAAGAATATCTGTATCTTCTCAAGTACTCCTGTAACAAAGAAAGATTTATCATAGCCATGAAGACCAAGATTATTTGTTTCTTATGTTGTTCACCCACCCATTCTCCCAGGGACTCAGGGCAGCATACACAGTTTTGCTCATCACTACTTTCTCCTTACAACAACCTTGTGAGGTAACCCAGGCTGAGAAATAGTGACCAACAGAATGTCACCCAGCGAGGTTCATGACTGAGTTGGGATTTGAACTCAGGGGCTCCCCAGTCCTTTAAGGACTGGGTTTAAGGAACGAGACCACAGCATTGGGTTAAAGCAGATGCCATGTTGGGAGATCTGAGATTGAATCTTCCCAGCAGTTTTCAAAGAACAACTGTGTCCTTATGGGGGCAGGGCTGCCAGGTCCCTCTTCACCATCACCAGGAGGTTTTTGGGGCGGAGCCTGAGGAGGGCGGGGTCTGGGGAGGGGAGGGACTTCAATGCCATAGAGTCCAATTCTCCAGGTGAACTGATCTCTATCGGCGGGAGATCAATTGTAATAGCAGGAGATCTCCAGTTAGTACCTGGAGGTTGGCAACCCTATATGGGGGCCTAATTTAAATCAGGACCCTAGCACATGGGGGGGGGGAGAACTGAAACTGCTAACTGCCCCCCAACGCATATCATTATTAGCCCTTAAAAGAAAAAAAATAAAGGCAACGGGGTGGGGGGAGGGGCTGGTTTTGGTTAGCAAAACCATGCAAACCTGGAGTGGTTAAACATCTTTATCCCTCTCCAGGTACTGGGGCCAAGATCCAAAGCACCATTTCTCCCGCTTTAACCCATCCATGCACCAGTCCTCCCAATCTGGTTCATGGGACTGGTCACCATTTTGCCCCTTGGAAAGATTTCAGAGTCTTTAAAAAAATTATTTGGTATAAAAAAAAAATTAACAGAAAAAAAATACAGAACAAATCAGCAGTGTAATAATATTTCTTCAAGAATACTTCCTGTAACCTAGGTAATGTGTAAAGGCCTTATATAGCTATTTGATCTTTATGAGAAATAAAAAGAAAGGAAATGACTGGATGTTAGTGAGCACAGCTAGGCACTGTTGTAGGGGGGAAAAACATTTTAAGGCTTCAACCAAAGGAAGCTCTTGTGGTCAGTTTAATAACACCTCTTCACAAGCCAGTGCAGGACATTTTGTTGAAGCATAAATGAGTGCAATATTCCAAGGGTCCCCAATCTTGTTGATAGGGTTGACAGGTCCCTCTTCGCCAACAAGGGGAAGTTTTTTGGGTAGGTGTGGTATAGGCGACATAACAGTAGGGTTGCCAACCTCCATTTACTAGCTGGATATCTCCTATTACAACTGATCTCCAGCCGATAGAGATCAGTTCCCCTGGAGAAAAGGGCTGCTTTGGCAATTGGACTCCATGGCATTGAAGTCCCATCCCTCCCCAAACCACGTGCTCCTCAGGATCTGCCCCCCAAACCTCCCACTGGTGGCGAAGAGGGACGTGGCAACCCTGTTTTTGGGGCGGTGCCTGAGGAGGATGGGGTTTGGGGAGGGGAGGGATTTAAATGCCATAGAGTCCAGTGGTACCTGGAGGATGGCAACCCTACTTGTTGAACCTTCAGGCACCTTTGGAATTTTGACATGGCGTGGTGGGCGCAGCCACAAAATGGCTGCTGCAAAAGGTGGAGCCAGCCACAAAATTATTGCCACAGCTTAACTTGTCACACAGTGAAGATCCTTGTGTTGTGGTGGCAGCTGCTGTCAGATCATTTTTTAAAATCTGCACAGCCCGTCACATCTCCAATAGCCAATCAGAAGCCTTGCTGAGCAAAAGGCACACCTGGTCCCTCTAGGGTGGCCAACCTCCAGGTACTAGCTGGAGATCTCCTGCTATTACAACTGATCTCCAGCTGATAGACATCGATTCACCTGGAGAAAATGGCCACTTTGGTAATTGGATTCTATGGCATTGAAGTCCCTCCCCTCCCCAAACCCCGCCCTCCTCAGGCTGCACCCCAAAATCTCCAGATATTTCCCAACCTGGAGCTGGCAGCCCTACTGGCCCCACCCACTTCCTAAAAACACTTGACGGGTGCCATGTTGCCCATGAGCACCATGTTGGGGACCCCTGCAGAATTCAATCTTTAGAAAAGGGTCTTCGCCAGTAATCAAAAAATGGGACATGCAGCCACACAGACAAGATTCTCCCTTTTTCCAGTTGCAAAACGTTGGCAGGCATAGGTATGTAATGTGCCAGAATTCCTCCCCTTGGCCCAGCTTGCTGCTGGCCATGGAGCAGAGGTCTTGCACAGTAGCTTGCTTTGTTCTCGACAGCTCAGGTTGTGTAAAGCTGCCTTTGCCACTCAGCTTGTAATGCAGCTGGGACGTTGCAGCCTTGCTTTGCTTTTACTCTGGCGTGCTCAGCTCTTGCAAAACGTATCTTCTGTTGCCTAGAAATGCTTTGAGGGAACCGCTCCGGAGGTTTGTTATCCCCTGCATCATTTGGATGAAACAGAACACAGCTAAAAGAGCAAAAAAGCAGCCAGGAAAAGAGAGGGTGCCTCTCCTGTTGATAAGAGTAGATCAAGTCTGATATGTTCTCTTTGGAGACACCTGTGAGGATGAAGGTTCTCATTTTTAAAAGACTAATCCTGTAGGTGTGGCTAAGGGGCAAAACCATGGAGCGCCAGGATAAAACCTGAAATAAATTCTAGCTCAATATTATTTATTCTGAGGGACAGCAGCAGCAGATCTTCAGGGTCTCAGGCAGAGAAAAGTCTTTCTCAAGACCTGCTGCCTGAGGTCCTCCTGGAACTGGAGATATGAGGAACTGATGTACCTTGAGTCGGTGAAAAAGGCTGGCTATAAATCAGATCAGATCAGAGAGTTTATTTGCGGCCCTTGGCCAGATAAAACAAGATACATGGACTAAAATGGTCTTACCGACAAAGGTTTACAGTCCGAGTCTTAAGTCACTTAAAAGAATAAAAACAATAAAATAAATAACATCCGAGTTACATCTGCCATTTGGACTAAGAGACTACTCTGTGGCAACGAATTTTCATTGCAGCCGTACAAAATTTTGCTACCTGAGAGGTGATTGAGGGATTATCTCCTTGTAGGAGCTTTTCTATCTTTTCTCTTTCCGCTGGCTATAAATAATCTTGTTTATTTATTTACTTACTTCATTTATAACCTGCCTTTCTCTCCCATGGGGAACCAGAGTGGCGTACATCCTTCTCCTCTATCTTATCCTCACAACAACCCTGTGAGGTAGGTTAGCCTGAGGGTATGTGATGGACCAAAGGTCACCTAGTGAGCTTCCATGGCAGAACGGGGAGTCGAACCTGAGTTTCTCAGATCCTAGTCCAACCCTAACCGCTACACCACACTAAGCCTAAGATCTCCTGAGAATACAACGATCTTCTGAATACAAAGCTGAATAAAAAGACCTTCCGAATACAACACTCTTCCAATGCTCTTCCAGTGAATACAAAGACCTTTCAAATACAAAGCTCTTTCAATTAATACAACGACCTTCCAAACACGAAGCTCTTCTAATGAATACAAAGACCTTCTGAATAAAAAGGTGCTATTCCACTCTGCTGTACGTTCACTCCCCCTGCCCTAAAAAGCCTGTCCTGGCCCACAGATACAAAATGCTGAAGGATCCTTACGGTCTTCAGAAGGCATCGTCGATCACCTTACCCAGTGCCGGATTGACGTATAAGCTAAACAAGCTATAGCTTAGGGCCCCACTCTCTTGGGGCCCCCCAAAAAATTTAAAGGAAAAAAAAACTGGATGTACATTTCCAAAATACAAGATAAAAAAACAAATGACATAAAACCTACATACAGCAACAGTGTTATCATTTTAAGTTAGAGCTTAATAATTATTTCACTGTTAATATTTCTTAATTGTATTTCAGTTCAACAATTACTTTGATAAAATACATATTTTGTTATGTGCAAATGGCTTTAGATACCTATTAGGTCCATAAATTACCATATAGCATATATTCAACACAAAAAACAGCGACAATTTGTTGTTGACAAAGGACAGCTGGACATATAAAGGGCCCCATTACCTTCAATAGCTTAGAGCCTCATCAAACCTAAATCCGGCCCTGACCTTACCTGGTACAACAAACCAGTCCATGTAGTTCACCAGGTTAATATAGCATAGGACAGCAACTGCCAGGTAAGACCTTTTGCGGGAAAACTCCCCCTGTCCCTCTGACTCTTCCTTTGGTTCGATGGTGCCATAGAGCTTCGAGGGCAGAGGGGGCTGGCATGACAGGCCTGCAGCCGACTCCTCGTTCATGCCACCGGGCCTTTGCGCCAGCACAGTCAGGCAGCGCACGGCAGGCTTGGGAACTTGCCCTCTTACAGTGAGCTGTGGCTCAACCCTGAGTCCCAATGTTATGAGGAACCTCGCTCTGCTCAGTCATTTCCTGCAAAGAGCCACTTGCAAACCCAGCCGGTAAACCTTCAAACTGGAGGTTTCCCCCTCTAGCAAAACTGCATCTCTGCTAATAAAGGCATGTCTGCAAGGGCCCAGTGCAACCTTCAACGGGAGGGAAAGATATACAGAGCCTGTTTCAGATAAGCCCTTGTCTGAAAGCAAACAGCCTGCAAGATTTATTATCTGTCCCCTAAAAACAGCCCAATTTGGAATTCCAATTAGGTGATGTCCGTCATCGCCCTGACCTGGATAGCCCAGGCTAACCCAGTCTTGACAGATCTCTGAAACTAAGCAGGGTCAGCCCTGATTAGTGGTTGGATGGGAGACCACCAAGGGAGTCCAGGGTAGCCATAGCCCTCCTCCGCGTGGGCTGAGAGAGTTCGGAGAGAACTGTGACTGGCCCAAGGTCACCCAGCAGGCTTCATGTGGAGGAGTGGGGAATCGAACCCGGTTCTCCAGATTGGAGTCCGCCACTCTTAACCACTACACCACTCTAGCTCTCTACACCTGCTACTTGAGATTAGACCTGGGACTTTGTGTGCGTGTTCTACTGCTGAGGCACGGCCCCAAGGAGGAAGGAGGCTCACATTTATTTTCAACCAGGAAGCTCTCTGGGTGGTGTTGGCCAAGCTATTATTTTGCAGGCTGGTTGATGAGTTAGGAAGATATTGTAACCTCCCTGATGTGGGAAAACTGATTCTCCATGTGGCCTGTTGCAACGTGACCCCGCCCACAGATGCTTTTACTCCTAGGCATTTGCAGATCGTCTTTGAACGTGCGAGATCGTTGGTCCAAGATCATACCTTTTTATAAGAACCAACCAAAATACCACAAAACTCTGCTCAAGATTTTGAGTTCGGCAGAAAAATGTTAGTCTATCAAATTATGCATAATACTAGAACGCAGCGTCATCTGCTGAAGCTGGATGGTGAGAGATTCAAAACAGATAAAAGGAAGTATTTCTTCACACAACACATAGTTAAATTGTTGAACTCCCCGCCCCAGGATGTGGTAAGGGCTGCCAACTCGGAAGGCTTCAAGAGGGGAGTGGACATGTTCATGGAGGAGAGGGCTATCGATGGATAATAGTCAAAATGAATACTAGTCCTGATGCATACTTATTCTCTCCAGTATTAGAGAAGCATGCCTATTATCTTAGGTGCTGTGGAACACAGGCAGGATGCTGCTGCAGTCATCTTGTTTGTGGTCTTCCTAGAGGCACCTGGTTGGCCACTGTGTGAACAGACTGCTGGACTTGATGGACCTTGGTCTGATCCCGCATGACTTTTCTTATGTTCTTATGTCAGGATGGGTTTTTTCTTTACTAAGGCAGAGGAGAGGGTTATAGGGGTTCATATAATGGACTAGGGTCTTGGGGACCCAGTTCCAAATCCCAACTCAGCCATGGAAGCTTGCTAGGTAACCTTGGGTCAGCCACAATCACTTGTCCAAACGTACTTTAGAGGGCTATTTTGACAATCAAATAGCAGAGTTGAGAACAACAGACACTGCCATGAGCTCTTATGAAGAATGGCAGGATTAAAAGGTACTAAATAAGTAAGAGCATTCAGGCCATGATGGAAACATGCAGCCAGCACTGAGCAGTGCTTTGTTTATGGAACTCCCTACTCCTTGCAGGGCACCAGATTTTGGTAATTTCAGATGCTGGGTAGAAACGAAAAATCTGGTTTGTGCATAGGGCTGCCAACTTCCAGGTGGTTGAATTCAAACAAAACAGCACAAGTACAAAAAGCCATCCTATGGCACATAAATCCCCAAACTGGAAAATGCTAATGAAAGTGTATTTCTCAAAACAACCATCAGGTAAACAACCACAGTTGACAAAAAATCAAGTGCAAGACCAACAGGTCAAATATCACAATGTACATGAAACGCAAAGTGTTTAGTAGTTCAAAAGCAACGGAGTGATAAAGATGCAATGGGCTTCCAGTAAATTCCCATTTCATAACGATTTTGTCAAGCTTCCTAGTCTTCCGTATGCTTGAGAGTTCTGTAGAATATAATAGAGTGCTAAGAAGTAGCATTTTCCAGTTTGGGGATTTATGTGCCTTCGGCTGGCTTTTTGTACTTGTGCTGTTTTGTTTGAATTCAACTCTCCTGTTTAAGCACTTGTAGCCTTTTTCAATTACTAACTTCCAGGTGGTGTCTGGAGATCTCCTGGGATTACAACTGATCTCCAGGCGACAGAGATCAGTTCACCTGGAGAAAACGGCCCCTTTGGAAGGTGGACTCTATGGCGTTATACCCCATTGAAGCCCCTTCCCTCCTCAAACCCCGCCCTCCTCAGGCTGGACCCCCAAAAATCTCCAGGTCTTTCCCAACCTGGTGCTGGCAACCCTATTTGTGCAGGATTTGATGTATTTCATCTTTGGTTACTTGGGTTGCTTGCTTCTTGGGTGCACTGCTGTTGGCTATTTAATTGTTGGATTTTTGCTGTTGCTGAATTCCAATATACGTATCTAATAGCCAAGGGCGGACTGCCATACAGACCAAAAGATCTGCACAACAGGACCAACCACAGCTATGATTTTGGCCTCCATTTGCAGAAAAATATTATTTTTTGTAAGAAGGTGGGGTGGGACCTTAAATATGTTACCAGCAATGTCTTAGCTTAGCTTCCAAGATCTAGCTATACCATACCATACCATTCCACATTCCGATCAAGTAGGGTTGCCAACCTCCAGGTACTAGTGGAGATCTGCTATTACAACTGTTCTCCAGCCGAAAGAGGTCAGTTCGCCTGAAGGAAATGGCCACTTGGGGAATTGGACTCTATGGCATTGAAGTCCCTCCCCTCCCCAAACCCTGCCCTCCTCAGGCTCCGCCCCCAAAAAACCCTCCCGCCAGTGGCGAAGAGGGACCTGGTAACCCTACATCTAGAGGAAGAGGAAGTAAAGGAAGAGGGAAACCGAGCTGGAAGTAGAGCTTGGAGGGGGGAGACTAGGGGAAGCGGGGAATGGGATTTCCTCTATCTTGCCTGTGGTTCTGGGGCCCCTCTTGCTACTGTTAGTTATTAGGCATATTCCTGGAACACCAGGGGACCAGGCTGCTAAGTGGCTCCAGCGGACCTAGGTGATGTTGAAACTCGTAGCCTGGAACACACTGTTCAAATTGGGGGAAATGGACTTCAGGAAGCATGCATATGTAGCAAGCTTCCTGAAGCCAACCACCAGTGGCTAAAAGTGCTTTACACAGGGCTACTTCCTCAGTGTTGGTAACGGGAAGTGGCAAAGAAAGACCTCAAGGGAGCAGCATTATTTATCAATGCTGATGTCATCAGATCTGCCCATTGTTGACCAACAACTCTTGCTGTTCAAGCTTTAAAAAGAACCTTCTCTGGTTCTGACCCTTCAGTTGTTGTTTCTGAATAAACAACATTGAGGAGCTCTTGCGGCATCAAGACCGGACTACCCCTGAGATGTGAAATTAACAGGAGAGGTAAGGAGGATTTCCTGCTGCATTGAGCTGAGAGCCCTCCCGAAATTGTGGTAGCCAGCGTGGTGTAGTGGTTAAAAGCAGTGGTTTAGAACAGTGGACTCTTAATCTGGAGAACTAGGTTTGATTCCTATCTCCTCCACATGAGCGGCGGACTCCAATCTGGCGAAACAGGTTGGTTTCCCCACTCCTCCACCTAAAGCCAGCTGGGTGACCTTGGGCTAGTCACAGCTCTCTTAGAGCTCTCTCAGCCCCACCACCTACCTCACAGGGTGTCTGTTGTGGGGAGGGGAAGAGAGATTGTAAGCCGGTTTGATTCTCCCTTGCGGTAGAGAAAGTCGGCATAGAAAAACCAACTCTTCTTCTTCCTTTCCTTGAAAAACCACCAGTTCCTGAGCTCTAAGGGCATTGTTTTGACAGATAACACTGCTGTATCCAACTGTTAAGATCTGTGATTATTTTTTAGCATTTCTTACTTATTTATGTACTTATTTCTTACGAGCTTATTTATCCCATACTTCCTCCAAGCAGCTTGTCCAAGGCAGCATACATTATTCTGTGCTCCTCTGTTTTTATCCTGACATCAGCCCTGTCAGGTAGGTTAGGCCAGGAAAGAATGATTGGCCCAAGATCTCCCCAGGGAGTTTCATGATAGAGTGGGAATCTGAACCCCGGTCTCCCAGCTCTTAGTCCAACAGTCTAACCACTATATCACACTCACAGTTCCATGGCCTATGTTTTGCTCTGATGTCACAGTTGGGTTTGGTAGTCAGAGATGTCATCATGGCTCTGCCCTCTGACCACTGTTGGCTTAGCTGCTCTGATGTCACAGAGGTCCTTGGCACCTTAGGTCTAACCAGCTGAGGGCTAGGAGCAGGGAGACTTAACAAGTGCAGCCTTAAGCAGAGTTAAGCTGTTAGCATTGCACTTGTAGGAGTCCAGATTTTACTCCTGGGTCTCTGAGCTCCTTTTGTGTAGCAAAATGACATAAGCATTGCCAAGACGTTAAGGACTTCGTGGTGCGGTTTTGGAGCCTTTTGTTGGAGAAAACGTCTGCTAATGGCATACGTTCTGTAATCTTGCAACAGTACCCAAAAAACTGGGATGGACTACAAATAGAAAACATAAATATGTGGTTTGCATTGTAGGATGACATAATTAGGAAGGCTACCTTATTCATTTCCATCTTCAACAATAGCGCTAAACCATAAGAAGCCTTAGAACAGAGTGTAGAAACCATTATAATGGTACCTCTCCATTGAGTCAATAATACAACAGACCACCAGAGGTCATCACAAACTTACAAATATATATTGTCGAAGGCTTTCACGGTCAGAGTTCATTGGTTCTTGTAGGTTACACAGCCCGGATAACCTACAAGAACTTACAAATATATATTAAAAACTAGGAGCAGGCTAGGAATATATGTGTTTTAAAAAACATTTGGGATAGTTTTATTGTGTGTCCGTTTTTTGTGTCTCATGGTATTAACACAGAGCATTAGAAGCAAAAATAATAAAGCCACCTCTGACAAAGTCCCATTGTCCCATTGTCCCATGACACATTACAAACTAGCTGATTGATCACAGGATAAAATCATAGCTAAGTGCCTCCTTCCTCAGATGTGTTAACCAAAAGGGTGGTAAGTATGTATTCAGTAATCTAATTACCACTGTGAACATTCATTAGGTGGTTGAGATGAACTGATCTCCTAACGTCTGTCCTCCAGCTCTTTCCATTTTTCATGGCTGATTGCTTCCCTCCCCTTTAATTTTAATTGCTGTTTTGCTCCTGTTCTAAGTCCCTCCCCAAACCCCACCCTCCTCAGGCTCTGCCCCCAAAACCCCCAAAACCTCCTGGTATTTCCCAACCCGGAGCTGGTAACCCTATTAATGGCTAGGGTTGCCAACTGCCAGGTAGTAGCATGAGATCTGCTAATTCAACTGATCTCCAGCCGATAAGAGATCAGATCACCTGGAGAAAAATGGCCGCTTTGGCAATTGGACTCTATGGCATTGAAGTCCCTCCCCTCCCCAAACCCCACCCTCTTCAGGCTCCACCCCAAAAATATCCCGCCGGTTGAGAAGAGGGACCTGGCAACCCTAATCAATGGCCCATGAGTGCCCATTCAATAAACCTCTTTGGCTTATTACCTATCCGTAGATATGGTTTATCTCTTCACCTGACGCCACATAATAGCAGTCCACGGAGTCATTGCCTAACATGATAATGGATCCTTGTAACCTTGGAAAGGATTTCTAGGTAGCGTTGCAAAGTAAATAAGGAGCTCCCGGCCTGCCCTGTCATTGCTTGTTGTTTACTCTTTCCACTTGGGCAATAAAAATTGTATCTGGGTCATGCGCAAGACATGTCCCAAGCCAAACACAGACTGGGCTAAGTTTCAGGGTTTTAAACCTCCCTTCTCACAAGGTCTGGAGGAAGAGGAGTGAAAATTAAGGGAGAGAAGCAAGCTAACTTTTAATGAGCCCATGCTTGGCCTTCTCCCCATTCTGAAGTATAAACCACACAGTTTCCCTGGAAGTTCTCTAGGGTTGCCAGGTCCCTTTTTGCCACCAGTGGGAGGTTTTTGGGGCAGAGCCTGAGAACGGCGGGGTTTGGGGAGGGGAGGGACTTCAATGCCATAGAGTCCAATGGCCAAAGCGGCCATTTTCTCCGGGTGAGATCTCCAGCTAGTACCTGGAAGTGACTGGCCCAAGACCACCCTGCGAGCTTCTAGGTCTGACCACAGGGACTGAGGCCGCTGGGTCTCCAGGATTCTAGTTCAACTGCAACACCATTCTGGCCCTTTTCCCTATAGAGGTGGGGGGACGACGACACGGGCAACAATATAGGCATAATAAATCTTTTATAAAAATGAGAGAGAGCAATAATCTGCACTCAGTAGTTTAAAACAACAAGTATTTCTAGGTTTCTTTCCCTGGACCAACAGTCCCCCCACCCAGCTGAACTCCTAGTCTGAGCTCCTAGTTTGTTTTGCCACTCTCCGAGGGTGCTGCCAAGAACATGCACTTCCAAAGATAGCATCCAGGACCAGACTGTTGACGATGACAGCTGTACTGAAACCCCGATCTGGGGAGGGTCCTCTGCTCCAGCCTTGCTGTCAGATGTCAGGGGCCAAAGTGCAGCCAGCTAAGAGCAAAAAAGCAGACTTTTCCTCCTAGGCTTTATTCCAAGCTGGACAATCGAGAGGCTTCCCGCCTCCTCCTTGTCTGTTCTGTGGGCTAATATTTCACCTCGGGGATCAGGTGAACGGAGGGCTCCTATCTTTTATGGCTACCCCCAGCGCCTGATTTTCAAAGGTGGCAGTCCATGGTTTCCATGTACGCCCTTATCGTGTTGATGCTGAAAATACAGATTTGTCGAAAATGGCTGCTTCCATCTGGGCCGTTTTCTGTCTCGAATCGAGAACACATGCCTCCACATTTTGGAGGGGGATTCCACTTAAGGTTGCCAACTTCCAGGTACCAGCTGGAGATCTGCTATTACAACTGATCTCCAGCTGATAGAGATCAGTTCCCCTGGAGAAAACGGTCGCTTTGGCAATTGGCCTCTATGGCATTGAAGTATTGTGACCAGCCCAAGGTCACCCAGTAGGAGTGGGGGATGTCATGCTCATTCCAAGGATGGGGCTCCCGGGGCTCCCCTGTTCGAAATGGATCGAAGAATATCATCATATTTAAAAAGGGAATGTGGGGGCAACTGTAATAGCGAGAGATCTCCATCCACCGAGGTTGGCAACCTTACGTAGGGTTTTCAAAGCAAGAGACGTTGGGAGGTGGTTGGCCATTGCCTGCCTCCGCATGGGCTGAGAGAGTTCTCAGAGTACTGTGACTGGCCCAAGGTCACTCAGCAGGCTTCATGTGGAGGAGTGGGGGAATCGAACCCAGTTCTCCAGGTTAGAGTCCGCCGCTGTTTTTAAAAAAATATTTTTTATTGATTTTTCAAGTATATAGTAAATTTAACATCGTTTTCACAACAATTGAAAGTATAAATCTTAAACATAAAAAATTTCATAGGTTGTTGCAAATATTAATCAATTAAAATATATATTGACTTCCCCACCACCTCCGTCTACCTCAAAATAAAGTCGTATGTTCTATTGTTTGTAGTACTGATCCTAATATTATCTAAATATCCAATTTAGATACTTCTATGTTGTATCTGTTTTCCTTTTTAACCAATTACAAAGATAGTACATTATGGATCAGATCAAAGATACCGGTAACCTTCCATTTTCCCAAAATGCAATTCTTGTTCACAATAATTCTTCCAAGCCTCCTATTCTCCCATAAATTGTTCATTATCTTTTTGGTTCATCATTGCAGTTAATTTTGCCATCTCCACCAGTTCTAGCATTTTTATTATCCAGTCTTTTTTTTTCTGGAATGTCTGTCGATTTCCATTTAGCTGCATATAGCAATCTTGCAGCTGTGGTGGCATAGATCAAAAATGTTCTATGGGTTAAAACGTTATTTGGAATTATACTAAGTAGCATCATCTCCGATGTTTTGGGTATATTTTTCTGAATAATCAGTCTTATCTCATTGTATATCATATCCCAAAAATTCTTGGCTTTATCGCATGTCCACCACATGTGGTAAGAGTCCGCTGCTCTTAACCACCACACCACGCTGGCTCTATCTTTCTACATTATGGGTGCCTGCTGCTAACTGCCTGTTTGTTCATCAGCCCAGGATTCAGCCTCAGTTGCAAAGACTCCCCGGGGAACCTAAAGGGGTTTAGGCTCTGTTTTTGACAAACTCACAGGACCACAGATTTTAGACTTGTTTCCAGCTCCCCGCCACCACACCGCCACCCAATCAGGATTCCACAGCTGCTCTTCAAGATGTGGGTGGCAGCATGACCAAACCCGGGAGTTCATTTGAGTGGGGAAAGAGAAAGAATATGCTTGTCACTGGGAAGCTGGCACCTTTGACTCCATCTGCCGAAAGACAATCAATCCCAAATGTTCCACAAGATGGGAAGTACACGAAAGAGCAATAATGTGACTGTTTATTTTACTCCCCCCCGCCAAAGCCAGCATAGTGTAGTGGTTAAGAGCGGTGGTTTGGAGCGGCGGACTCTGATCTGGAGAACCATGTTTGATTCCCCACTCCTCCACATGAGCGGCGGAGGCTAATCGGGTGAACTGGAGACCTCTGGGCCATACCATGAGGTCAGTAACCCTACTTCTGGACTGCATTAGAAATCTTTCTGGTCTGGGGGGCCTTCAATTAGGTTTGCCAGGTCCCTCTTCCCAACCTGCGTGAGGTTTTTGGGGTGGAGCCTGAGGAGGGCAGGGTTTGAAGAGGGGAGGGACTTCAATGCCATAGACTCCAATTGCCAAAACGGCCATTTTCTCCAGGTGAACTGATCCCTATCAGCTGGATATGAGTTGTAATAGCAGGAGATCTCCAGCTAGTACCTGGAGGCTGGCAACCAGCTTCAATGTATATTAAGACCAAAAAGTCCGTTGTCTCTACGGCTTCATGGTCTTTGCTTGGTTTGAGCTGCTGTCTTCAATTGTGATCTTAGGGGTGGTGGTTTTGTGAATCTTATAAAGCAAACTAAAGGGGTTACCGCATTATGTATTCCCAGCGATGTATTAAGAGTTTGAAAATGTTATAAAAAACATCGCTTTAAAAGGGTGTTTGGATACCACGGCTAAAAAATGGTTGGAAGATGTCTTCACAGCTAAAGGGGCCAAATAATGTTTTCAAACTCTTAATACATTCCTGGGAATACATAATGCGGTAACTGTCAAACAAACCCATAGTTCAATACTTGAGGCTGCACTGGTATTGCATGGCACAGAATTCAAGAGAAACTGGTGACAGTAATGACTCCCTACTTTGTTTTCCAATTACGTTTGCTTCCCCCAAGGTTTCATGTTTGCAGCAGGAAAGAGCTTCACTTCCATTTGTACTCTCTAAAGGTTATGCACTTTCCAAGTGAAGAGTTGATGGATTGCCATGAAGCTTCGGTCCCAAGTATCATGTCACAGAACTCTCTCTAGGGTAGCTCTCTACTCAGGAGAGTTTTGCAGGAGATATTGGAGTAAGCGCTGCCGATCGCTTGCAGGGAACGCTCTTCGTGCTGTGTTGTGTTTTCTGTTCTTAGCACTAAAATGAGCAGACCTGGGGGGTTCATAGAATCATAGAGTTGGAAGGGACCACCAGGGTCATCTAGTCCAACCCCCTGCACAATGCAGGACAATCACAACTACCTCCCCCCCACACCCCCAGTGACCCCTACTCCATGCCCAGAAGATGGCCAAGATGCCCTCCCTCACATTATCTGCCTAAGGTCATAGAATCAGCATTTCTGACAGATGGCCATCTAGCCTCTGCTTAAATCTTCCAGGGAAAAAGCACTTATCACCTCCCGAGGAAGCCTGTTCCACTGAGGAACCGCTGTAACTGTTAGAAAATTCTTCCTAATGTCTAGCTCAGGGGTCTGCAAACTGCGGCTCCCGAGCCGCATGCGGCTCTTTGGCCTGTTGAGTGCGGCTCTCCGAACTTGTTTCGGAGCCTCTGCTCTCGTGCCCGCTCGCGCGGGCAGCGGGGCTGTGGAGCCGGCGTGCCTGAGAGAGAGAGAGAGAGAGAGAGAGAGCGAGAGAGAGAGCAGCTCTCTCTCTCTCTCTCTCTCTCCCCCCCACCCCCGCCGTGGAGAATGGCCAGGTCCCCCTTTCCCTTGCCCTCAATGGTTGGGAGGCTAAAGCCTCTCCTCTAGCCGCGCGATTGCTGGGCGGGCGGCTCGGCGGTTCCTGCCCCCCCACCCGCCTATCAGCTGTTGGGTGGGGCGGGCTTCCTTTGGTAGACCTGGCCTCCGGCTGAGTCCCATTGGGAGGCCATGTCTACCCACTGGCTTTCTTGGCAGTAGACCTGGACTCTGAGGAGGGGGAAAAGTCCCTCTTCAGAGGCCAGGTCTACCAACTGGCTTCTATGGGCCTCTGGAGGCCAGGTCTACTGCCAAGAAAGCCAATGGGTAGACCTGGCCTCCCAATGGGACTCAGCCGGAGGCCAGGTCTACCAATAAGCTTTTATGGCAGTAGACCAGGCCTCCAGTCGAGGACTCCAAACGGGGAGGGGGAAATGGCAGGGACTTACAATTTAATTTTTATCAATAAATAAGATCACTATTAAGTATGATATCAAGTTTTATTCAGTGTACCTATAGTTTAATTAAGACTTAAAACTTTAATTAAAGTTTATTAAGTTAATAAACAGTGTACCTACCTATATAGTTTAAGTTTAAGAAATTTGGCTCTCAAAAGAAATCTCAATCGTTGTACTGTTGATATTTGGCTCTTTTGACTAATGAGTTTGCCGACCCCTGGTCTAGATGGAGACTCTTTTGATTTAATTTTAACCCGTTGGTTCTGGTCCGACCTTCTGGGGCAACAGAAAACAACTCGGCACCCTCCTCTATGTGACAGCCCTTCAGATACTTGAAGATGGTTATCATATCCCCTCTCAGTCTTCTCCTCTTCAGGCTAAACATACTCAGCTCCTTCAACCGTTCCTCATAGGACTTGGTCTCCAGACCTCTCACCATCTTTGTTGCCCTCCTCTGGACACTTTCCAGCTTGTCTACATCTTTCTGAAATTGTGGTGCTCAAAACTGAACACAATACTCTAGGTGAGGTCTAACCAGAGCAGAGTAAAGCGATACCATCACGTCACCAGATGCTTATTTTTCAGATGCTTATTTTTCTTCAGGGATTGTGTGGCCTCCACAAAGCCTCCCCAAGGCCATTGGCTCAGCAAGGAAGGCAGTAAATTGTGTCCAGCATTTCAACTAATAAATTCAATTGCAGGAAAATGGCAATCTTCAGAAACCAGGGACAGCACACTTTAATCTACCAGGACACTCTGTTGCTAACCTGAAAGGCACCATTCTTTGACAAAAGCACTTTCAAGGGAGACTTCAGTGTGAAACTGCTCAATTAGAATTCATAAAGAAATTTGGTTGTATTCCCCAAGGACTGAATAAAGACTAAGCATTTCTTGCCAATTTCCAGTCTTTATCATTCATGCATAGGGTTGCCGGAGGAGGTTTTTGGGGTGGAGCCTGGTGAGGGCAGGGACTTAAATGCCATAGAGTCCATTTGCCAAAGTGGCTGTTGTCTCCAGGTGAACTGACCTCTATCGGCTGGAGATCAGTTGTAATAGCAGGAGATCTCCAGCTAGTACCTGGAGGTTGGCAACCCTATTCATGCGGCACATTGGCCAGTGTGGACTAGTCTCATTGTTGGGCCATGTGAAGCACCACTGAGCGCACTCTACATGACTCTGTACTTGAATATTTTAAGCGAAGGGAAGCAGGTGGCTTTCCTCATGGGATGTGTGCCCATTGGGGCTGGTTTTCTCACCGAGAAACCCCCGGAAAAGCTTTTGAGGGCTCTCCACTAAACACTGTTTGAAAAACATCCGAGTTCCCCCGATCCAGTTACCAAGAGGAACATTTTTCTTTAAGTACAGTCACAAACACGCGTCCAACCTGGCAGCCTCCAAAGACAACATGTTCCTTGAATTCCTTATAGGCCTCCAGGAATGTTTTGCATGAGATCTGGTGCCCTTTGACGCAATTTATTGCATGTATCTGAATAAATAAGGGGGGGGAGAGACATACCAGCTGAGCGGCGAGCACCCAACCTCCCTGCATTGCCAATGCTTGCAAAACAATTGGCCCCTCTGAAGACAAAAACGGAGATGGGATGTGCATTGAAACGATCTGCATGGGATTAGAAGTCTCTTTCTCCCCTCTTCCTATAGAGAGGTCTCCCTGGCAGAGATTACTGGAAACAAAACAGCTCCTTGGCTGCAGTTCAGAATCTCTGCAAATGAACTCATGCCTCTGCCTTCCAGATGATTCAGTGTTCCACGTCTCCCCCTTGGTAACACAGCAAGGTGCAGGAGAGGGCAGCCCAAATGAGCAGAGGTTGCCAGCCTCCAGTTACTAGCTGGAGATCTCCTGCTATTACAACTGATCTCCAGCCAATCGAGATCAGTTCACCTGGAGAAAATGGCTGCTTTTGGCCTTGAACTCTTATGGCATTGAAGTCCCTCCCTTCCCCAAACCCCGTCCTCCTCAGGCTCCGCCCCCAAAACCTCCCACTGGTGGCAAAGAGGGACCTGGCAACCCTAGTTAGAGCACCTTCCAAAGGAGGAAAGTCTGATCAGTTTAGGGCTTTTCCCATTTAGAAAAAGAATGAGTAAAGGGTGGGGGGTGAGGAATGATCAAGATTTATAAAGTGATGCTTGGGGTGCAGAATGTGCACGAATTTGCATTGCATTTGGCATTTATTTGTTTGTTTATATCCTATTTTTCTCCCCAGTTGGGAGTCAGAATGGCTTAGAACATTGTTCTCTAACTCTAATGCTCTTACAACAACCCTGTAAAGTAGGCCAGGCTAAGTTTGCGATGGGTCCAAGGTCACCCAGTGACCTTCCGTAGAAGTAGGGATTTGAACTGGGGTCTCCCCCAATCCTAGTCTGACACTCTATCCACCACATCATGCCAGCAAAGTGGGGGGAAAGAGTAGGGTTGCCAGCCACCAGGTAGTAGCTGGAGATCTTTTGGGATTACAACTGATCTCCAGCTGATGGAGAACAATTCACCTGGAGAAAAGGACCACTAAGGAAGGTGGAT
Source organism: Euleptes europaea (assembly GCF_029931775.1). Classification (NCBI taxonomy): domain Eukaryota; kingdom Metazoa; phylum Chordata; class Lepidosauria; order Squamata; family Sphaerodactylidae; genus Euleptes; species Euleptes europaea. The sequence goes on along the minus strand of NC_079330.1, from coordinate 21,485,980 downwards.
TCTATGGTATTATACCTATGGTTGCCAGGTCCGGGTTGGTAACTATCTGGAGATTTTGGGGTGGAGCCTGAGGAGGGCGGGGTTTGGAGAGGGGAGGGACTTCAATGCCATAGATTCCAATTGCCAAATAGCCATTTTCTCCAGGGGAACTGATCTCTGTCACCTGGAGATCAGTTGTAATAGCAGGAAGTCTCCAGCCACCACCTGGAGGCTGGCAACCATAATTATACCCCACGGAAGCCCCTCCCCTCCCCAAGCCCCACCCTCCTCAGGCTCTGCCCTGAAAATCTCCAGGTATTTCCTAACCTGGAGCTGGCAACCCTAGGGAAGGGAGAGAGAGACTTGTCCCATCCCACTAGAACTCAGGAGCACTTAAAGATATTAATGAGCAGGTTTTAAACTGAAAAAAGAAATCAGTGCATGATTAACTTTTTTTGGAACTTGCAGGTAGAGGCTTGACCGATCCATGGAGGATAGTAATTTGTAGGGTTGCCAGCTCCAGGTCGGGAAATTCCTGGAGATTTTGTGGGTGGAGTCTGAGGAGGGCGGGACTTGGAGAGGGGAGGGACTTCAATGCCACGGGAGCCCAATTGCCAAAGCAGCCATTTTCTCCAGGGGAACTGATCTCTTTCGCCTGGAGAGCAGTTGAAATAGTGGGAAATTTCTAGCCACCACCTGGAGGTTGGCAACCCTAATTTTTTGCTATAATGATTCAAATAGAACCTCCATTTTCAGAGGCAGTGTATATCAGTTAGTAGTAGGTAATAGTGAGTGACCTTGTTGCTTCTGGGCTTCCTGAATGCATTTGGCTGGCCACTGCTAGAAACAGATTTCTGGTGTAGGTGGGCCTTTGTGTTCCAATCCGGAAGGATTTGTACGTTTTTTATGTTTCTACCAATGTTTTCAGAAATAAACAGTAGGGGATACTTAGTATATGTTTTTCATAACTGATTCTCTTGCCAGATTCACACGGACAAGGAAAGCGATGCACAGCAAGCTCTTGAAACGGGTTTTTCCCCACCCAGGTTCTGGGCTATTGTTAACTCTAATCCTCCCTTCCATCCATCTGGTCTATGTGGCAACAGCCAGGGCCTGTGATGACTTCTCTGTTGTGACTCCCACTCTCTCGAGGTGAGTAAAATAAGCAGGCTGCAGGGCTTTCTCTTGCGGGGTTTTGCACAGTGTTTGATGCTTGCTTGGGCTTCCAGACATTTCGTCCTTTGTGATATCATTGCTTTATTGCATTTGAATTTTACGTCCTGTGCACGGAAACAATTTTATCTCCTTTATGCCTTCGCGTTTTCATCCTGCCTTTCTTCCGAAGATATGAGGGCAACAGGCCCGGCTCCCCATTCCTCCATTTTATCCTCACAATAGGCTTGTGAACAAACAGTAGGCTGGACCGAAGGCCTCTGATCTCTTGTCTATTGGGTTGCCAACCGCCAGGTACTAGCTGGAGATCTCCTGCTATTACAACTGATCTCCAGCCAATAGAGATCAGTTCACCTGGAGAAAATGGCCGCTTTGGCAATTGGACTCTATGACATTGAAGTCCGTTCCCTCTTCAAACCCCGTCCTTCTTAGCCTCTGACCCAAAAACCTCCTGCCAGTGGCGAAGAGGGTCCTGGCAATCCTACTTGTCTACCCCAGTACTGTTGACAGGACCAGTTCTGGGAGTTCCATGCTTGGAATGTAATTCTTAGGTGAGTGCTGGCCTGATCTGGAAAGGGGCCATGGGTAGGGTTTGCCAACCTCCAGGTACTAGCTGGAGATCTCCTGCTATTACAACAGATCTCCAGCCAATAGAGATCAGTTCACCTGGAGAAAATGGTCGCTTTGGCAATTGCTGTATCACATTGAAGTCCCTCCCCAACGCCGCCCTCCTCAGACTCCGCCTCAAAAATCTCCAGGTATTTCCCAACCTGGAGCTGGCAACCCTAGGGTTAAGCCTTCACCTCATCCTGCTTTTCTGATCTGAAATGGCCTCAGGCAAGAAGCTGTTTGCTTGGTTGTGGAAACTTGTATACAGCCCATCAGGTTAGTTTCAAGTCCTGTAGCACCTTAGAGACTAACAAGAGTTTCAGGGTATAAGCTTTAGAGAGTCAAAGTTCCCTTTTTTGTCAGACGCAAGCAGGAATGGAGATATCTGAGTTTTTTATCTCAGTCAGAAGGTGGGAGGGGTGCTGTACAGAATGGTTGTGAAGGAGGCAAAGATACAGTGCAGGTGATGGTTTTGTAATGTGTGAACTGAGAGAGGGTTTCTCAGCTAGGTATGCCAACCTCCAGGTGGGCATGGGCCTGGACATCTCCCAGAATCATAGAATCATAGTATCATAGAGTTGGAAGGGACCACCAGGGCCATCAAGTCCAACCCCCTGCACAATGCAGGAAATTCACAACTACCTCCCCCCTCCACACCCCTAGTGACCAGAAGATGGCCAAGATTCCCTCCCTCTCATCATCCGCCTAAGGTCACAGAATCAGCATTGCTGACATATGGCCATCTAACCTCTTCTTAAAAACCTCCAGGGAAGGAGAGCTTACCACCTCCCGAGGAAGCCTGTTCCACTGAGGAACCTCTCTGTTAGAAAAATTTTCCTAATGTCTAGACGGAAACTCTTTTGATTTAATTTCAACCCGTTGGTTCTGGTCCAACCTTCTTGAGCAACAGAAAACAACTCAGCACCCTCCTCTATATGACAGCCCTTCAAGTACTTGAAGATGGTTATCATATCCCCTCTCAGTCTTCTCCTCTTCAGGCTAAACATACCCAGCTCCTTCAACCTTTCCTCATAGGACTTGGTCTCCAGACCCCTCACCATCTTTGTTGCTCTTCTCTGGACATGTTCCAGCTTGTCTACATCTTTCTTAAATTGTGGTGCCCAAAACTGAACACAGTACTCTAGTTGAGGTCTAACCAGAGCAGAGTAAAGCGATACCATCATTTTACTTCTGTTGATACCATCACTATACTTCTGTTGATGCAGCCCAAGACTGCATTTGCCTTTTTAGTTACCGCATCACACTGCTGACTCATGTTCAGTGTTTGGTCTACTAAGACCCCAAGATCCTTTTCACACACACTACTGCTCAAACAAGTCTCCCCCATCCTATAATTATGCATTTGATTTTTCCTACCTAAATGCAGAACTTTACATTTGTCTTTGTTGAAGTGCATTTTATTAGTTCTAGCCCATTTCTCCAGCCTGTCAAGATCATCCTGCATCTTGGCTCTGTCTTCTACCGTATTTGCTACCCCTCCCAATTTAGTATCATCTGCAAATTTAATAAGCATCCCCTCTATTCCCAGAACTACAGCTGATCTCCAGCCAACAGGGATCAGTTCCCCTGGAGAAAATGGCTACTATGGAGGGTGGACTGTATGGCATTGAGGTCCCTCCCCTTCCCAAACCGCACCCTCCCTAGGCTCCACCTCCAAATCTCCAGGAATTTTCCAACCTGGAGTTGGCAACCGTGCAGTTCAGTTCTGACACCACATTGGCTCTTTTAGAAGAAGGAGGAGTTGGTTTTTATTTGCCGACTTTCTCTACCACTTAAGGAAGAATCAAACCACCTTACGATCACCTTCCCTTCCCCTTCCCACAGACACCCTGTGAGGTAGGTGGTGCGGAAAGAGTTCTGAGAGCTGTGACTACCCAAGGCTGCCCAGCAGGCTTCATGTGGAGGAGCGGGGAATCGAACCCAGTTCACCAGATTAGCGTGCGCCGCTCATGTGGAGGAGTGGGGAATCAAACCCGGTTCTCCAGATCAGAGTCCACCTGTTGTTAATGCCATTTTGAAAGGATGCTTATGAATTTTGAAAGGAATAAATAAAGGATTGTGTCTTTGGCAGCGCTCTGGGGCGTCTGTCTCCAGGATGTCTGGCTACATTCCTCCTGACCTCAACCTTTCATGCTGTCCCTGCCTGCGCTCTTCTGATCAGGGCCTGGCTTGCCCTGTAGGCATTTCCCTCTGTCTCCGAATTCTTAAATGAAGACAGCGACTCATTTAAATGAGACAGTCTTTAAATGCTAGACAGTCTGCTAGAGAAACACCTTTGAATGAGGTATATTAACATTTCTAAGAGAATGACATAACGTGTTTTTGAAAAGGCAGTGGCATAAATTCTTCAAGAAGCCAAGTCTATCTTTGGGATAATCTAAATGCTTCCTGTAAAGTTAATTGTTTGTCTTAAAAGTTTCGTTCTCTTGAAAAGTTCACAGAGATGTTATGGAGGAGAACTATGCCTTTGGGTATCAATAGCTTACCTTTGTGTGTGACACCTTTGATGTGACTCTGAGCGGGATCCAATCTGGTGCCCTGGATTTTCAATTTTTAATGGCTGCTTATGAAGATGCTTAGCTACACTCAGAACTGGGGAACCTCATTTTAGTTCTGGGCTATGGGAGTTACACCCTGGCCTGGATGGCCCCGGTGAGCCTGATCTCGTCAGATCTCAGATGCTAAGCAGGGTCGGCCCTGGTTAGTATTTGGATGGGAGACCACCAAGGAAGTCCAGGGTTGTTGTGCAGAGGAAGGCACTGGCAAACCCATAAGTCGGCTGTGACTTGACGGCACTTTACACACACACAGATGGGAGTTACAGAATGTTTGGGAGGTGGGGGTGATTTCCACCTTAGAATTGCCTTGGCTTTCGTGTATTACATTTTTTATTTTGTGTTCAAAACATATAATTACTTTAAAATGTTTTATGATGGTTTTTGCAGCCCTTAATGGTAGATATTAATTTGGGGTTTTTTTTGCTGTCCATTTTGATTCTCATGGCGACTGGTCATGTGGCCTGGGAGGTTGCCAACCTCCAGGGACTAGCTGGAGGTCTCCTGCTATTACAACTGATCTCCAGTTGATCTCCTGCTATTACAACTGATCAGTTCCCCTGGAGAAAATGGCCACTTTGGCAATTGGACTCTATGGCACTAAAGTCCCTCCCCTCCCCAAACCCACCCTCCACAGGCTCCGCCCCAAAAACCTCCCACTGGTTGCAAAGAGGGACCTGGCAACCCTACCTGGGTGGAATTTTTTGTATTTTCTGTTCATATAATTTCTTTCTATGTATTTTAATAAAAATATTTTTTTAAAAATAGCTTACCTTTCTAATGCTGCAATCCTGAACACACTAATTAGGGCAAGTCCCATTGGACTCACAGTTTGCCTCTATGGAGACTGTATGGCTGAAAAGTCTTACCATTTGGAGTTCATCTAAGTTTATATTATCAATATTATTACACGTATCACCATTTCCCCTACCCATGTCATTTAATCACCTGACCCAACCATCCAGGAGTGTGGAGGGCAATTGATTTCACGTACTGCCCAGATGATGGAAAGTGCCATCAAGTCACAGATGACTTATGGCGACCCCGTAGGGTTTTCAAGGCAAGAGACATTCGGAGGTGGTTTGCCATTGCCTGCCTCCATATATTTATAGTGCTAGCTAGACCCATGGTAGCCCAATCTCGTCAGATCTCAGAAGCTAAGCAGGGTCGGCCCTGCTTAGTATTTGGATGAGATCACCAAGGAATACTAGGGTCATTATGCAGAGGAAGGCAATGGCAAACCACCTCTGTTAGTCTCTTGCTTTGAGAACCCAACTGAGTTGCCATAAGTCGCCTATGACTTGATGGCACTTTATACACTGTAAAAACACTGTGTTGGATACTAGGCAAAAGAAAATGAAATGCCACCATCTCAGCTACTGCACAGCTGCAAACCTATTTGGATGGCAGAAAGGTGAGGAGAGCTAAGGTTTGGTTCACGTGGATGATCCTTGGCCTCAGAAACTGTGTGTTCGCTGTGAAGTTGTCTTGTTTGTGGGCTTCCTAGAGGCACCTGGTTGGCCACTGTGTGAACAGACTGCTGGACTTGATGGGCCTTGGTCTGATCCAGCATGGCTTTTCTTATGTTCTTAAGTTCACAGCTTCCTTATACACAGCTTGGTATCTGGAGAGGCAGTTCTGTGAGGGGAAAGAAGCAGAGGGATGTGGAAGGCTTATGAGCACATGGAAGCAGGGTATTAGTGGCTTGCTAGCCACAGCTGATCAACAGATGTACAGGGCTGGAGCAGACCTGAATTTGAGGGTTACATATCTATCAGGAGGCCAGGCAGACAGCCAAGGAGGTCCTCTAGGAACCTGCAATTCGGCAAAGGGAAAAGAGGTCCGGTTTTCCGCCCAGGCCTTCCATGGTAGCTGAAGGGTTGAAGGTTCCGATTCTCATCTGACAGTACCTGACATTACCCTTGGATATTCTCCAGGTCAGATAAGGATGATGACCTAATGATACTGTGCAGTATGTGTTGGATACTGGAGTACTGCATGTAACCGTCAGCACTCCGAGCTGTACTCAGGCCTTCTATTAATAGATTAGTTAGAAGTGTGTGTTCACAGTTGGACTGATAGTTCATAAAGTGTGTGTGTGTGTGCGTGTGAGTGCTTTAAGGGATTTAAGTGCTGGCCCTAGACTGCCTGAAGAGTTAAGGCTTCCCTGCATGCACATGTCATCATTTTACAAATGCTTCTTGCTTTTTTCAGTGCCAACAACAACAGCAAAAAAGTAGTGCACGGCATCCTAGGGAATAAAACACCCAATCTGCAGAAGTGAGCTCAAATCCAAGGTCATGTCTTAGGCCCACAAGGTGGTTTTGAACAACTCCCTCTGTATTAATGCTTTGTGTCTCAAAAACTCGCATCACCCTGCTGCATCTGCGTGGATACTGAAGGAGGTGTATGCAATGACTATGCTACTGAAAGCCCTGAGTCCACTGGGTACAATTAAAACCACAATAGCATGCCTTGGTGGGACCTTGGCTGTAACAAACTCGTTGAATGTAGGTCTAGGGTCTGGGAGACCTGGGTTCAAATCCTTACTCGGCCACGAAACTTGGTGGATGACCTTGGTTCAGTCACTGTGAGCGTAACCTGCAATGGGTAGACGTGTTAGTCTGTCTGTAGCCATAGAAAAGAGCAAGAGTCCCGTAGCACCTTAAATTTCTGGCAGGGTATGAGCTTTTGTGAGTCACAGCTCACTTCATCGTGGTTATGGTGAGGAAGGGAGAACCGTATATGTGGCCCTAAGCTCCTTGCCTTGCCTGGGTAATGTCCAGGCTGGATTACTGTCATGTGTTATACATAGGCCTGTGTTATACATTTAAGCAAAAGCCTTTGGAAACATCAGCTGGTTCAGAATAACAGCAGCTATTCCATCACTTTGAGCATATAATGCTGGTGCTTAAAGATTTGCACTGGTTTCCAGCAGGCATCTGGATGCAATTCAAAGTGGCTGTTTTGACCTCGAAAATAATTAACCAAGTAGCTGAAAGACAGCTTACTTGTGTGTACCCCAGTCCATATAATGAGCTCAGCCATAGGGGCTCTGCTCCAAGTGTCCCTCCCTTCTGAGGTTAGACAGGTGACTCCATTGGGATATGTTTTTTTCTGTGGTTGGGCCCCATCTATGAAATATCCTTCCCAAAGATGGATTTCTTGTATTGTTGAGGTGGAAGGTGAGACAATCCCAGCACATTTGGTGAGCACCCTCTCTGTCTGGATTGCGATTCGCCTTACCTTAGCAACCATTCGCTTCTCTTACGGTGTGCTGTTTTTGTTGTGCTTGTGGTTTGTTCTTGGTTCAATTTTATTGCATATGGCCAAAGGCCGTTACAAAATAAACAAATAAACAAAAAACGTAAATCCACATAGCAATTGTTAATAAAATTTACATTTTAGTAGTAAATTAAAACTCTAGGGGCGTGTTTCTCTAACCCACAGGATCTTATCAAAACACAAAACATTATTACAAATTTTGCATTCAGAATTACCTTGGGTTTAACTAACATAATATAAACAACAAAGTCACTCAGGCTAAGGATCAATGCTGTAATTTAAGGGAAACCCAAAAAATGAGATCTCAAGTACATTTTGATTTTGTCCTGGGCATTAAATGTTGTGCTTGTATTTTGATTGATCAATGACAGGTTTTAATGAAGCTAGTAGTTTATCAACTTTACATTCCCCCCCAGTAAACAACATGGCAACAACGCCCTCTTTGTAAAAGGAAAGGGAGAGAGGGGAATGGACAGGCAAGGGAAAAGTACAAAATGGCAGTCCAGTGGAGTTGCCATCCTCCAGGCCACAGAGATCAGTTGCCCTGGAGTAAATGGGCAAACTCTGTGGAATCACATCCCTGACAATCTCCATTCTCTCCAGGCTCTGTCCTCAAATCTCCAGGAATTTCCCAAGTTGGAACAGGCATCGCTACAGGGAAGAGCCATAGCAAAGTTGGTAGAGCATCTGCTTGGCATGCAGAAGGTCCCAGGTTCAATCTCCGATATCTCCAGTTAAAGGAACTAGGCAAGTAGGTGATGTGAAAGACCCCTGCCCGAGACCCTGGAGAGCTGCTGTCAGTCTGAGAAGACAATACTGACTTCGAGGGACCAAGGGTCCGATTCAGTCTAAGGTAGCTTCATGTGTTCAAGTCTGGGCAACAGAAGAACTTTTTCAAACTATCAAGTCGGGGCAACAGAAGAACTTTTTCAAACTATCCACAGTTGGGATTGCTATGAGCTCATCGGAACTTCCTTTGTCAGAGCTAACGTGGGCAGGATTGGCCTGCGAAGGGTCTATCTTTGGCTGGCTGGTGGCCATGATTATTATTTGCAACTTCTAGCTGAGTTAGCCAGATTTGGCTTTCATCCAAACCCCAAGTTGATGGATGTTCCATATTGTGTTACTCACTTGCCCCCCTCACCCCCTCTTTTATTGAACACTCCAGTTACATCTTGCGGCCAACCTCCTCTCCTCTGCCTCCACTTCATCTGCTCTCTGCCATTGTTTAGCTCAGAGTAGGGGGGGCAGGGAGTGTAAAGCATGCTCACAAGCCTGTTAGCATGTATGCAAGCAGCAGAACTTCTGGGACTTCTCTCGGGCTCGACTTTACAGGCGGTGAGAGTGCATGCTTTGACAATGGGGGTTACTGCACTTGTATTCCCAGCGATGTATTAAGAGTTTGAAAATGTTTTTAAAAATACTGTTCGTACTTTCTATGTATTCCCAGCGATGTATTAAGAGTTTGGAAACATTATAAAAAATACTGTTCGCACTTTGTTTGGCCCCTTTAGCTGTGAAGACGTTTTCCAACCATTTATAAGCCGTAGTATCCAAAACCCCTTTTAAAGCGATGTTTTTTATAACATTTTAAAACTCTTAATACATTGCTGGGAATACAAAGTGCGGTAACCCCCGATGGCTGCAAAAAACTTTGCCAACCGATTTCTGGGCATTAAGCGGATGTCCAGGGTTGGCATCTTCGGGCAACTGCCAAGACTCCACCCACCCCCCCCGGAGCACCAGGAGGATCTGCTGCCAACACCTGCTTCTGAAGAAGCCAACACATAATTTCTCTTTCTGGGGGACTGGGACCACCACCATCTAATGGTTGTTCCTCTGTGCTTTGACTTACTAGGGTTGCCAACTCTGGGTTGGGAAATTCCTGGAGATTTGATTGTGGAGTTTGGGGATAGAAGGGTTGGGGAAGTGGAGGGACCTCGGTGGGGTATAACGCCACAGAGCCCACTCACCAAAGCAGCCATCTTCTTTAGAGAAACTGATCTGTCATCTGGAGATCAGTTGTAATTCTGGGAGATCACTTTGTCCCACCTGGAGGTTGGCAACCCTATACTGATCCACCTGGAGAGGGTAGGAGAAAAATGGTGAAACATGGTGGCAGGTGGCAGATGTCCCTCCTTGGCACTGGCTGAACAGTACACATGCTGCTTACTCTTTTCCTATTGGCTACGAGGCCTGGGAGAGAGGGCTACTGGTAGTGTTGCCAGCCTCCATGTAGGATCTGGCAATCTCCTGGAATGACAACTGATCTCCAGACTACAGAGATATGTTCCCTGGAGAAAATGGCTGCTTTGAGAGTGGACTCTATGGCATTATATCCCACTTAGGTCCATGCCCTCCCCAAACCCTGTCCTCCCCGGGCTCCACCCCCAAATCTCCAGGAATTTCCCAACCTGGAGATGGCAACTTTATCTTGCCAACCATTCTCCCTCCCCCCCCCCAAAAAAACCAATCTGCTGAAGTTGGCCCTCCTGCTGCTAAAGGCACAGAAGCAAACCAAGCTGCTTTCCTTCCAGTCTGTTGCCAGTCCAAGTTCTCAGTGAAGAGGACACCCCAACCCCAAGCAACCTCAGAGGACCAAGAGTTGCTAAGAGGAGACAAAAAAGCAATTACTTTTCTAATGAGTATATTTGTTTAACTGTATGTACAGCTAGAACCATAACTCTGAAGGGGAGGAAAGTAGCTTTTTATTTTTTGGTATTTTGAAGGTATACACATTTCACAGAACACATTATTAACAGAGGCATTCTCTCCTATGTGGGAGAGGAGGAGGAATGCCTCTTCTAGCTGGCACTGTGGTTAAAGTTCTCGAGTTAAAGATAGTAGAAATCAATCTTCTTTTTTTTGCCATCAAGTCACAGCTGACTTATGGTGACCCCGTAGGGTTTTCAAGGCAAGAGATGGTCAGAGGTGGTTTGCCATTGCCTGCCTCTGCGTCATGACCCTGGTATTCCTTGGAAGTCTCCCATCCAAATACCAGCCAGGGCTGACCCTACTTAGCTTCTGAGATAGGATTGCCAACCTCCAGCTACTAGCTGGAGATCTCCTGCTAATACAACTGATCTCCAGCCGATAGAGATCAGTTCACCTGGAGAAAATGGCCGCTTTGGCAATTGGACTCTATGGCATTGATGTCCCTCCCCTCCCCAAACCCCGCCCTCCTCAGGCTCTGCCCCAAAAACCTCCCACCAGTGACGAAGAGGGACCTGGCAACCCTATTTTGAGATCTCACCAGATTAGGCTAACTTGGGGCTATCCAGGTCAATCTATCTTTTATCAGTTGAACTGGTTAACCTATTTGTCTAATCAGCTAAATGTTTACTGTGTTGCCACCTTATTTTCCATCTGGACTCCTGCGCCCATAAAGATGAGATATGTGTTGGGTAGAAATTCAGCAGGTGTGGTTTTCTAGGCAAAGCCAGAAGATTTTTTTAAAATAAAAAATAAAAAGACATGTTTTCAGTAATCGCCTCGAGCCTCAACGAGAGAAAGGCAAGACTATAAATGAAGTAAACGAATAAAACAAACATACAAACACAACTATTTAAAAAAGGGAGGTTGGAAGAAAAACAAATACGATTTTTTAAATTTTTTTAATTATTTTCTTCATTTAATATAACAACAAATAAATCAACATCTATTACTAAAAGTTAATAAAAGTAGTAAAAAACAAACAATAATAGTAATTTTAACTTAAAACGACTTCCCTCTCACTCTCTTCCATCTCAAAATAAATTGTATATACTTTTGCTAATAAAATTAATCCCCATATTATTTAATTAAGATATACTTATCTTGTTAAAATGTGTTACACAAATACGATTTTTGCAGCTGCGAAGGGGCCACAACCTCCTCCCCGACCCCTTTCCTCCACCGTCCTGCCCGAACTTCTAGCGTTAAAAAAAGTCAGCCCGAACTCGCCCTTGCCCTTCCCAACATGGCGGCGGGCTTTATTTATTTATTTCCCAAGGGCCTCCGCGCTTCGCTGGGCGCTTCCCTCCCTCCCTCCCTCCAGCATCGATCCGACCTTCCCAACATGGCGCCCGACGCGACGCCGATAGGCCGGGAAGACGAGAAAGGATATGATGGGGGGGGGGAGGGGGAAGGAGACGGCGACGACGCGTGCGTGCGCGCCTAGTGCGCCTGCGCTCCGCGGCGCCTGAGTGCAGTGAAATTCCGTGAGGGGGGGAGGAGAAGCGAGAGAGAGAGAAAAAGCGGAGGGAGGTTTGACGAGAGAAAGAGCGAGCGGGGGGCGCGCGGCCTCCTCCCCCCCCCGCCTCGTGAGGAGCAGCCGCTTTAAAAAAAATAAAAGAAAATAAATTAAAAATAAACTCCCCCCTCAGAAACCCCCCTCCCCCCTTCCCTTCCCCCTCGCCCCCCCCCCGCAGAGGGACTCCGAGGCGCTGTGGCGGCGGCGGCGCTGAGAGGGCGAGCAGGCCGGCCGGCCCCCCGGCGGGCGTGAGGTGAGGTGAGGCGGACGACGATTCGCCGGCAGGCTGCCTGCCCTCCAGCCCGGTGGTGGTAGCAGGAGGAGGAGGAGGAGCGCCGCCGCCGCCGCCCCAGACTCCCTCCCCGGGCCCCGGCGGGGAGAATGACGGAGCTCCAGTCCGCGCTGCTACTGCGGAGACAGCTGGCAGGTAGTGACCCAGGCCGCCGCTCCGGGGGTGCCTCGCGCGGTGGGGGAGGGGGTCAGCGTGGGGGAGGGGTGAGTGGAAGGAAGCGTGCGTGTGTGTGTGGGGGGGGAAGGGCACGAAAGGGGTCTCCTTGCGACGAGCAGGAAGGGACTTGGTGTGTGTGGGGGGGCCCCAAAAGGAGACGAGAAGAAAGAGAGGCCGAGGAGGGGGCTCGTGAAAGGTTAGGGGGCGGGGAGCAGGAAGGAAATGTTGGGGGGGGTAGTGTGTGTGGGGGGGTGGTGGTGGTGGAAAGGTCCCCCCCCCCTCGGTTATGGCCTGTTGGGAAGGTGGAGAAAGGAAGATTTAGTGGTGGTGGTTGCAGTGGAGGGAGGCAGTTGGAAGTGTGGTGGGGTTCTGGGGGGGGAGGAGGGAAGGCTCGAGGTGGCACGTTACATGCCCTCGGGGGATCCCCCTCTTCTGCAAAGGGGTGGTGTAGGAGGGGAATACTACTGCCAGGAGGTGTATGGTGGGGTTAAGGAAGATTACATGCCCTCGGGGGATCTCCCTCTTCTGCAAAGGGGTGCTGTAGGGGGAATACTACTGCCAGGAGGTGTATGGTGGGGTTAAGGAAGATTACATGCCCTCGGGGGATCCCCCTCTTCTGCAAAGGGGTGCTGTAGGGGGAATACTACTGCCAGGAGGTGTATGGTGGGGTTAAGGAAGATTACATGCCCTCGGGGGATCTCCCTCTTCTGCAAAGGGGTGCTGTAGGGGGGGAATACTACTGCCAGGAGGTGTATGGTGGGGTTAAGGAAGATTACCTGCGCTCCAGTACCCCACGGAGAGAATTTGGGGTGGGTGGGAAGAGAACTTTTTCTCAGCTGGAGCAATGCTGGATGAATATGTGTAGTGGTAAGTGGGAGTTCCCTGAGGGGCTGAAAGGCTTGTAGTGGGGAAGGGTGTGAAATGTGTGTAGCTGAGGGTTGGACCTAGAGCAGGGTGGGGGGTGTCTTTGTATGGGGTTCTGGATAACAGGAGGGAATAATGAAGTATGGGTAGGTAGAAGGGAAACGATCGAGCTGGCCTATTTGAGAAAAGTAAGAGCTGGGAGAAATGGCATGAGGGGAGGAAGTGAGTCAAAGGAGAGCTGTGTGAATGCACAGAGTCAAGAGCAGGGGAAGAAGTGACATAGCTGAAGGGAAAGGGGTCGCTAAACACAGGCCTGAGTATCGCTTGGTGTGTATGAGGCAGAAGGCACAGGCTGTGGAAGGTGCTGATCCAGAGAGCCCGCAAACTGCTGTATTGGGAGGTGAGGCACTGGGTCTGAGCTTGTTGTAGGGTGTCAAGCTTGGCAGAGGCTTTCTGAGGAATGAGCTAGCTGGAGGATCAATAAGTGGGCGGGGGAAGAAGAAGGTAGCTGGAATGGTGGAGGGGTTGGTGAGTATAGGCAGGATATATAGCCTGGCATGGAATTTGGGGGTAAACAAATTCATAGTGCAGCAAGTGAGCAGGAATAAAAAATAAGGTGCCTGGGGAAGACTGTCACTGGTGCACCAAGGGGGAGGGTTGGAACATAAGCACCACCCCTACTGGATGAGAAATCATTCCTGCTCATACCTGGGAGGGAGTGCAAAGAGGACAGTCCGAAGGGATAGGCTCACTGAATATGCATAGGAGGGTTGATCAAGGTGTCAAGCAGTAAATGGGAGACAGTAAGCAAGCTTTGTAGGGCAACTGAAACAAGGAGTGCTTGAACATGAGGAGGAAGTTCAAGGTATCAAATGAATATAGAAGTGACTTGATTTGGTGTCAAAAGCTGAGCAAGGTGGGGAATTTGTGAAGGCTCTTGGTGTTGTGGGAGGAAAACCAAGGAACCTGTGAGACAGAGGTTGTTGACTGATTGGGGAGTGGTAGTTGAAGAGAAGTAAAAGAAGTCTGAGAAAGCAGTAGCTGGTAGGAATGCCCAGAATGGTTTGAGTGAGACTTGGGAATAAGGGAAGACTTGAGCTGGTTTGAACCAATTAAGGCTTGAATGTGCTGGAGGGAGAGGTTGCAAATGAAATTGAGGCTAGTTTAGGTCTCTTGTGCAAGTGCTAAAGTAGTTACTGAACACCAGGAATCCGGAAGAAGTGATTGTTTTGGTAGTTGGGGTGCAAAATGAGGAGTGGGCAAGGGGGTGATAAACCTGAGGACAGCATATACAGTAAAAAAAAAGCTACATAGGGTAAAGGGGGAAGTTAACAAGTTTAAGAAGGAGCAGGAAGATAAGCAGTCATGATTGGAGAGAGAAGCAGGCCCTGGTTAGTCTCATAGGGGAACTATGCACTAGTTGTAGAGGTCAAGGATAGGTGAGTGTATGATGGGGGGTTAACTGGATTTGATGGGGTTAAGAAGTGAATTGGGGTCATATCTGAAAAACAGAAAGATGAACTGATAGTGCCTTCAGTGCTATGAAGCTGGCATTTCCTAAGCTAGCAGGAACCTTGCATAGAGAGAAGGGGGCTGGTTGTGCTTTTTAACCATCTGTGTTTAGGGAAGGCTTTGAGCTGCCATCCTGATGTTCTCCCCCACCCCTTTTACCCAATCTATAGAATGAGCGTGTACATTGGCTGCTTTGTTCAAAGCACAGTTGACATCTGTGGATTAGTATATTGGGGTGGGGATGCAGGGGGATTAATTAGTATTGTTTCAAATCCATAACGGAACTGTCACAGGGTAGTTTTTTTTCCAATTTTTATCCTACTAGGACGTCTGCCAGGGCTGTTCCTTTCTAAACCCCTGCACTGTTTGAGGGTAGGTGATATTTTCTCAGAGCATCTGTTCTTAAATTTGTTTTTTTTCAAGGTAATAGGGACATAAGTAACGAGGGTTCTCTCTGAAGAAGCCAATTAGAACTGAAGACTGGAGATTGCATTGATAGAGGATCACAACCTGGCCTAGGATACTGTTGGGAAGTCTAGCTGCTTCCTTTATTTTCCTTACTTGGTTCCCCACCTTCTCCCCTCCCCCTTCCTTTGTCTGTAGTCTGGCCAGTATTGCTTGGCTAATACTCTTTAGCTGTTGATTCAGGGGGACAGAGCTGAGCTTGGCCTGTCCCAGCCATAGCGACAGGCACATGTAGAGAATTCCTGAAGGGTCATATTTAAAGAGGAATGAGCCAACTGTGACACTGGGTAAAAACCGCATACCAGCCATTTGACTTACCTTGCATAAAATGATTGCTTCACATTACCATAAACAAACATATGGGGCTGGGTATAGTGTGGCTTTAGGCTGCAATGCTCTAGCAGACGAGTGTTAAAAATAGTGCATGAAGCAGAGTGGGAAAGAACAGACTGCTGCAATATTACAAAATATATTGGAAGAACTAGAGATCCAAGTATAAATACTAAAGTATTAACACTAGCGTAGGGCATCTTCTGTAGCTGCTTTTAGGTTTGAATGAATGGTGAGGAAGGTGTATTACCAGTGATTTGGATTCTGATCTGAAGAACTGGGTTTGATTCCCTACTCCTCCACATGAGTGGCAGAGGCTAATCTGGTGAACTGGATTTGTTTCCCAACTCCTACACGTGAAGCCAGCTGGGTGACCTTGGGCTAGTCACAGCTCTCTTAGAGCTCTCTCAGCCTCACCCACCTCACAGGGTGTCTGTTGTGGGGAAGGGAAGGTGATTGTAAGCCAGTTTGAGTCTCCCTTAAGTGGTAGAGAAAGTGGGCATATAAAAACTAACTCTTCTTTTTCTTTAGCTGTACATGTACCTTGGTGTCAATGACACCAAGTAACTAAATGCAGCTTCATTTTCCATAAAATGTACAGTGCATTTGTGTAGTACTGTGAAAGTTAGTGCTTGTTTCATGGCGTGCTGTATGAGATACCTTGTTATTGCACATGTCGTCAGAGTACCAGACCCCATGCGGTAAAGTGAGAACAAGACATTAGTGAGAAGTCCTCCTAATACAAGTGTTGAGTTGCAATCGTCCAGTGTTCCCCAAGTTTAGCAGTCTCTAGTACCCCTGAAGGAGGAAGAAACACAAGATTCTTTGCTTATTTGGGTGAAAAATACAGAGAAATCAGTCAAGGTTTGCAAGTCTCAGGCAAATGGTCTGCAAGCCTTCAAGTCTCAGGCAAATGAAAATTAGCAATTGGTATGAATGCAGGTCTGTAAAGCTCCCGCCTCCCAGTACACCACCTTGTGACATTTTCATTTCAGGTGTTCAGTGTCTAAAATCTTAATGGTTGTTTGCATGCTATAAAAATCGTAAACGTCTAAACCATGATGCAGCTCTGGTCTTGTGTAAAAATGGGCATTTATGTATGGCTTATTGTGTCAGAATGTAGATAGGAATGTAGCCCTCATTGCAAATAATAATGGGGTGGGGTGACAGTATTTGTATTTGGTTGGACATCCAATTTGTGCCTGTATGTCTTGATCCAGCAAGTAACATGCATATGGAAGCCTGCTTCTGTGTGCCAGCTTCCTGTTCTCTCAACTATTAATAAGGCTAAGCTTAACACAAATACTACAAATGCTGAAATTTGTATGTTGGTAATAGTATGCGGGTCAGAGGTCCCTTGAGAGTCACGTGTGTGGTGACACTTTTTCATCTGTCTGTGGTGTCACTGTGGATGCAGGTAGCATTTTAGTAGTTGCGGACCAGGTGAGAGGTAAGGGTTTGTTTGTATCTTCTTGAAGCAGGGGTTATGTTAAAGTTGTGTTCTCTGCAGACATCTTGGCAAACGAGGACTTCCTCTTGATAAGAGAATTCCACCACCCCCCTTAAAAAAGAGACTGCTCAGGAAATCCAGACTTCCCAAGCTCTGTTTCCTATGGCTGTCTGCTCCAAGAGGGAACTCCCTTGCGCAGCTGATGTTCCCAACCCCCTCCTGTGAATTGGCACTGGTGTCCAAGTTTCAGCTGTTCTAATCTTTAAACAGTCAGTATGTTAGCAAGTTATATTACTATCTACTTCTGTCACACTTGCATAGCTGTTTTTTTAGGCACCTACTGCCACGGTAGCAGCCGTGTTAGTCTGTTGCAGCAAAAACATCAGTGTTTTGCGGGACTTTGGTTACGTTATTTATTGCAGTGGCTAATAACACAATAAACCCCTCTCTCTTTTATGAGATATGGCTTGTGACACATGGTGCACTTGGTGCACTCTCGCACTTCAAATGCCTTATGAGGTGGGTGTCAAAAATGGAGGTAGACTCAAATAGGCATCTGAAGGTATTTATCACTACAATCTGTCGGTTAGCAATACTTAAACATTGCTTGAGCACAGGCGACTTAACTGCAACCTCCTGGTGTGCAGCACCTGCTGTGAGAGATAGGAAGCCTGGCATCAAACTATTCAGTACATTTATATCCTGCTTTTCTATCATGGAACTCCAGGCAGTAAAAACAGGGTACGCAGGTACTGACCAGACCTGCTTAACTTCAGCGAGGTTTCCATGTGCCTTCCAACCGCACCCTGAGCCTTGGCCTCTCCATAGGTTGGTTATATCTTTTGTGGCTAGTGAGCTTGTGGCTGCTTCTTGAGATGACTGTGTGGTGTTAGAAACAACTCCTTATTCTAGCTCAGTAATAGCATTAGCTAGGTGAGTGGTAGTTTCACAAACTGGGAACAACCAGTTTATGCCCTGTTCATCAGTGGGAAATGAGTAGTGTTTCAGAGGGGAAGCTTCTGGATTGTTGTGCTTGTTGGGAGTGTTTTTGAGGGAGAACTGTCTCTTGGAAGATCTGGTTGTGCTGTACTCTAAGACCGCTGCATAAAATGAGCAGTTGAGGTCTGTTTTGAGTGCTTTTTGGTGTGAAAGTTTTAGAGCTGTTGGGCTTGGCAAGAACAAGACCTTTACTCTCTCAGTGGGAAGACTTTAGTAACTTCTAAGTAAACAATTATGAGAAGTCTCTTGGATTAAAAAAAATTGGCTGTTGTAACTTTTCCCTTGTGTAGGCATGCAAGGGCTTCCATGAATATGCCTGGAGCTAGTTGTAGAGCTCCCAGTAGAGAGCTCTCTCACAAAGAATTTATGTAAAAAAAAATTTTTTTTTAAAGGCAGGCCCATTTGTATGTATTTGGTGTATGTTTTTTCCTCTCCTCTCTCCCAACCCCCTCTCCAAACTGCTTGGCGGCTGTGGTAAATTGGAAAAGACAACTTGCAGATGCTGCTAAATTGAACATCAAATTTGGGAAGATATGTGAAGAATTAATGTAACAGCATTCATGAAAAATCTTGGTGTCCTTTCTGGAATTTCTCATGTTCTAAGCTGCTTCCTGTGCTACTTAGACAACCGGAACAATACCTTTTTCTGGCAAAGGATATCATACAATACCTTGGTACTTCTGACGGTGTCATGTCTTGACACTACTGAGTTTTCATGAAACTTGGTTGCCTCCTGTTGCCAATGTCCTTTTTCAGTAGGCTCTGAAATGAAGTTAAATTTTTCGAGCTTGCTTGTCAATTTGGGGCTAGCAGTGCACATATGTTAATGGAGATAAGAGAAGCTAGGAGAAGTTACTGTTGAATGTGACTTTAGGATTGTGTGGGTGAAGCAGACTTGTGTTTAGATCTGCATCTGGAAGCAAGTGGAATGCAAAGGTTGATGGGTAGTGCTCGACTTGTATTTAGCTGATGTATAGCAAGGATGCCCAAATGCCTCCCTCTTTAGAGCACTTTTAAAGTTGGGGATAAACAAATGGGCATCTATACAGCTGAGAAAGTACTGGAAAAGGAACTGTTGCTAGGAATCCTGCTTCCAAACTAATGTTGACCAGGATTGGGGATTGAAGCACTCATACATTTGGTGCAGCCCTGGGAAGAAGGGTAACTTTTCAGCACAAAGCCTAAACAAATTTTTGATGTGAAGAGTAGATGCTCAGTGTAATGGACTTTTTATGACAGCTAGAAAGCTGAGTCATATGGTTGTCTGAGGCACTGTTTTATACACTAGTGCAGGGGGACACGCTTGATCCTGGGTTTAAATAACCTTTTGTGTAGTTTTAAAACAAGCTTAGCAAGACAGGTAGAATTCTGAAAAAGCTTGACCTTGAGCATCATGGGTCCTATGAACATATTAATGGCAATTGATGTCATAGCCTGGCTGACCTTTTTGAATCCATTAATGAGACCAATCCCAGAAAAGTAATGAGTGGATGTACTTTCTGTCTGGAGAACAGAATACCGCTTATAAGGATGTACCCTAAAACCTGAGATTAACTCTAGAAGTTCTCAAATAATGCTAAAGGAAAGTTTTGGTAGGATGTCTTATCTGTGCATGGTACCTAGCCGCAATCTTGATTGAAAGCTAGAGCTGGCCATTTCACCTATCAAGTATATATTTAAGGTATCAAATTGTTCAATGGTAACACAAAACCAAGCTAGTTAATGGTTATGAAGCAGTGAAAATATAAGCAATTATAATAGTACAATCCAAAATATAAATATACATGCATGATATTTCTGTTTTTATCCTGGAATCCCAGAAATTAACAGTTAAATATTTTTTTAAAAAGTATTGAGTAGCATTCTTTAGAAATCATACAAGATGAGCTTAAAATGTATTTATATGGTAGGTGGCTCTTGGTAAGCACTATGGAGAGAAGAAAGATGGATCCTGACTCTAGCTGAGGAACAAAGAGCTCTGACTTCTGCTGTCAAAAGCAGTGACAAGGGCATTCTTGGCTTCCTGAAATATTTGATCGTTTATTGCCACCCCAGCCCTGGTGAGTTACCTTTACCTTTATAGAGGCCTGGCTTTGTACATCCATTCATGGTAGCTATCTCATCCATCCCATTTAGAGTTACTTTAAAAACTATCTTGCCACTATGTAAGGTCAGCTTTCTAAAGGCATGGGCAATCGTTTGAAGACCCTTTAACTCCTCCATGGCTCCTCCTGTTTTAATTATTCTGAGACTTACCTGATTTTGGAGGTGGGGATCCACCTAATTCTTTGCAGATAGGGCATAGATTTGTTCCATTGTCTTAATTAATTTCTTGACCTTCCATAAGGTGACTGGCTTATTTTGGAATTATTAATATTTGTGTCCTTGGACCTGATTTGACAATCTAGTGAACGTAACCAAAGAAAAATGTTTCCCTAAATGTTCAAGTTACAGTAGTCTAAATTATAAACTAATCTTTCCTCCGAGACAACAGTTAAAGCATTGGTAACTAACTTTGCTACTGGATCAAGGGCGCGCAGTTTGCCAAGCCAAGTGATTCTTCATCTTTATAGTGGAGTCAGGCATGAAAATCCTGTGTACTTTATACAAGGGGAAGTAAAACTCTTAGGTAGCACTATAAAGTGTTAATCCCAGTTGATGTTAGGACACCCAGCAGAAGAATTTTCAGAAATTATCATAACTGGTCAACATTTCTCTAGGTGCCTCAGACCTCCCTAAAAGCTAAATCTGTGAACAGATGCTTTAAGATTTTAAAGCACAGTAAATCACTTCAGTGATGAGAGCAGCTTACTGTTGAAACTGTTTGGCTTTTGCAAATCTGCATGTACGTAACTCTGTATGGGATCGTGCCTCTGATATCAAACTTAATTTCATGAGACTTTTGACAGTTACTTTTCAAAGAACTGGTGTGTTTAATGATATATATGTATGCTTCAGATTGCAAACGCACGACTGTCATTTGTGACCCCTTGCTGTCTCTTATCCATACCTCTCCTCTTGACTTAGAGCTCTCATTCTGAAAACTCCCAAATATTAAACCTTCTATTAACTGTGTAGCTTGATGTCCAGAATTTGAGCGTAGAATGTGAATTGCCATGCAGTCATACTTCAAGGAATCTTGAAAACATACTGAAGGGTATGTGTAAAATTCATTTTTGTAGAGAAGCAACTGGGAAATCAAGCATTAGATATCAAAAATATTACAGCTCTGTTGAAGGATGGTTTGTTACTTTCACGTGCCCTATGGGGATGTTATGCACACTTCCAGTTATCTGCTAATTTAATAT
This sequence comes from Euleptes europaea, assembly GCF_029931775.1. Classification (NCBI taxonomy): domain Eukaryota; kingdom Metazoa; phylum Chordata; class Lepidosauria; order Squamata; family Sphaerodactylidae; genus Euleptes; species Euleptes europaea. The sequence goes on along the minus strand of NC_079330.1, from coordinate 21,464,751 downwards.
TGTCAACTTTAAATGGAAACTCATACCTATTTGAGCATTACAAAGGAATCAGAAGACTGCTGTAATCCTTACAATGTTGGTGTAAATCTTTACAATGTTGGGGCAAATTGAAATTCCAAACCTGTGTTTGAATGTTTTAAATTTTTCCAGATTTACATTAGAGTAGGAGTGGGTTTAGTTTGTAGGGTTTATGAAGAGCAGTGTTCCTGAGACATATGTCTTGAATACTGTGCTCGCCAATGGCTGTAACAATAAATTTAATGTAATATGTTTGAATATTCAGGAACTGTAATTGTATAAGGGACACAAGAAATAGAGGAGAGACAAATATGAGTAAAATCCTTCTACTTGTATGACAAAATTGAATTTGACTAGCTCTTCTATTCCAGCCTCTTCTTCTGCACACTGTTTAAATATTGGCTTTGGGGATCAATACTTAGAGACTATAGAGAGCAGGGAGTGCCTTTACCAACTTCCATCCCAAACAAAACTCTCCATGTGAAAACTTGCATACTGCTTCACAGTATGCATATGCTCAAAACTGTGGTGCTTGCCTGATCGATCCTGATCTAATTGTATGCTGTTGAGTCTTGGTGAGGGCGGAGAACTATGGTCATTTATGCATGGTCGCTTTACCCTCCTTTATTCCCTGTTTCAGCCAGGATCAGATATTTCAGTATGCATGTTACCTCATTCCTTGGAAGCTCAACACTCTTTCAACACACAACGAACCCAGCTTTTCCCATTCCTCTTCTGGCCCGAATTAAACCGTTCATCCTGGCTCATTTCAGAGTCACAGAGCATGCATACTCTGTTCTCTGGTTGAGCTTCGCCCCACCCTTTTCCAAACCCTTCTTCAAGGCAGCATGTAGATAGCCAAACAGGGGAAGCACAGAAGATTGGATTCTCTGACAACCAATCACGAAGCAGTGTGTAAAGAGGCAGGAATTCAAGTGCTTCCTGCTACCTCTGAGCTCTTTCTGAGCAAAAGAAAGGCTTTTTAAAAACGAGGCTTGGATTTCTCTCCCCCCCCTTTAAGATTTCTCCGTTTTTTTGTTTTTTGTTCTTAAAATGCTTTTTTATGCTGCAGTTGGGTCTGGGAGGAAGGAAATCTTCTCTCAGGGTGAGTACTGCAAAGTCAGCCAATTACGGAGCAGCATTTAAAGGGGTGGGACTAGATTTGAACTTGGGAGACTGCTTTTCTGTATTCATGCCTCCATTAGCACACAATTTCGTCCCTGATCATTCCAACCAATGCATACAGTTTTCCCCAACCCGGGTTACTTTGATCCTGGGTGAAACAGGGAATAAAGGAGGTTAAAGCGACCATGCATAAATGACCTATAAATGAAGTATGTATAATAAAGCTAGTTAAGAGTATTGAACAAGCTAAACTTATGAGGAGTTTTATTAAAATTCAAAGTATTGCTTGCTTGGGTTGCTCAATCTTAGAATGTATTTTGGAGTGGGGTTGAGGCACAGGTGCCCTTATACTTCCAAATGCTGTTTATAAAGAAGAAGAGCAGGCAGTCTGGTTAATAGGGACTACCGTTTGATGGCATCTCTGCCAGTGGTATGTGAGAGGCAGTGACAGTCGTTCTGTATAACCTTTTCTCACAGCACCAGGCTGAGAGTACTGGCACTGCACTTGTTTACTTTATTGTACAGTTGAAAGTAAGAAAAAGAAAGGGCATTAAGGACAGGGCCTTAATCCAGGATGGTGTAATATTAGCCTGGCTGAAAAGATGGTTGGTTTCTTCTGAAGTTGGCTTTACGCTGCACTTCTTCAAACTTGAATGTGAAGGACCAGTACAGGTTTCTGTCAGCTAAAAATTATATGTTTTGATCACTGGACAAACTGATTTGGTTTCTTATTAAAATAGTCCATAAAACACAACAGCTTGCTAGTCCTTTCCAGTACAAAGATTGGGTAAACCACTTTTTTGCTGTCAAGTCACAGCTGACTTATGGCAAGCTCGTAAGGTTTCCAAGGCAAGGGACGTTCAGAGGTGGTTTGCCATTGCCTGCCTCTGCGTAGCAACCCTGATATTCCTTGGTGGCCTTCCATCCAAATACTGACCAGGGCTGACACTGCTTAGCTTCTGAGATCTGATGAGATTGGGCTAGCCTCTGCAATGCAGGTCAGGGCACAAATACAAATCAAGAGCCTCAAAAAAATCACAAAGGCACTGGACAAACTTGACTACAGCCGTTGACTAAAGACAGAAAGCCCACAAATTTATAAAGGGCTGCTCTACCAGGCTACCTTAGTAGCCCTTGACATGGAACTCTTTGCTTTTGTGTGTTTTCTTCATTTGAATTTACTGACTGAAATGCTGCAGGCTAATAATTGTAGCTCCTGATTCAGTCTGGACATAACTGGATTAGCAGGATTCAGTGACTAGCTTGTGCCAGTTCTGTTAGTGACTGTCAATATCCACTTAGATACTCTTGTAGTTTGAAAATATGGCCCAACTTGATTACTTCTCACACATTTTGTAGGGGACATAGATTTTAAAAACATGAGTACCAAAACAGCAGAAACATGTGCAATGGTGTATAAACTGTGGAAAAGATAAGCAAGTAGGCCTATGTTGAGCCAAGTTAAAATAAAACAACTCCAACTATGGCTGTTACCACACTAGGTATTCCCAGCGATGTATCAAGAGTTTGGAAATGTTATAAAAAACATCGCTTTAAAAGGGTTTTTGGATACTACCGCTAAAAAATGGTTGGAAGGTGTCTTCACAGCTAAAGGGGCCAAACAAAGTGTGAACAGTATTTTTTATAACAGTTTCAAACTCTTAATACATCGGTGGGAATACCTAGTTCGGTAACAGCCAATGTGTGTCAGAATGAGTAGAGATGTGGCCAGCCTGAGCTCAGGCATTGAGACTGTTCTACCACTGCTATCATTGGTGGTTAGTCTTTAGTAACAAAACAGGAAAGAGAAGCTAAGTTTAACAAGTGGATGGTCTTGTTTACTCAAGTGGTTTTTCCTGTCTAGCAAATCCCATTTGTCATGGAAATATATTGGTTAATATTCATTTCTGTTGTACTGGGATGAGGATACTAAGAGGTCAGACTTAAGTCTGTTTGTTACTTAGGATTGATTGTCATGTGCCCAACAGAACTGCTTTAATATGTAATACGTTTCCTGCCTTCTACCTAGTTTAATGACTTTGTGTGCTTGAAGTATGATCATGTTTGGATTCCTGACAACTTCTTGCTTCTCCCCTGAGAGTTGAGCAAGAGAACACATGAATGATTACATTTCATACGCTAGTTACAGTATTATGTGTGCGTGTGCAAAATATACAAGCTGTTGCCCAGTGCTGAAAGGATTGCTGTTGAAAACTACTTTTAAGGTGTCAACCCACAGCAATGATTTAGAGGGGTCTTCTGTTATACTGCTACTGAATAGCTTACACACAGGGCTAAAACCTTGCAAAATTGCCTCTAGCATACCTTCAGTGTTACTGAAGGGCATACCTCTGCAGAAGTAGCCACCATGTCTGGAGAATGATGGCATAATTGAGCTCATGGAAACTGTGGGGGGGCACTTCTGTTTGCGCAGACCACAGTAGTTCCCTAGTGGTGGTGGCTGGCCATGTGAGTTGAACTGTCCTCAAGCATTTGCTGTGTGGAGCTCAGTAGCCCTGAGAAGGAGCAACTGGTTCTCTGAATCTAGATTGGGAACTGCTGTGTTAATTGTTGCTGTCCTTTGTTTTATACAACTTTTTAAATTGTAATTATGCTGCATGCTTGGAGGACTTTGGTTAAAGCATAAAATAAATATAGAAACCATTCTTTCTCGCATTCTATGTAAGCAATAAACAATATATGCTGTTACAGCTAGCAGAAAAAGCGATAGAATCAAGAAAACTCTGCTTTTTCCACATTTCGGTTCTGTTAAAATACACAACACTGATTCTGTAACTTTCCACTATATCTACATGTTACATAGATAAAAATACCTTATATGGACACTTCAGAAAAGACAAATGTTCATTAGGAACATGTATATAACTGTCTAATCTCTTTAAAAGCTGTAGTTTCTCTTAAAAACTGTAGTTGCTCCTACATTTATTTAGCTGTTTACCTTCGTTTCCCCCCACACTGCAGGACTCAAAACATCTTACAGAATAAAATCAGAAATCACAATTTTAAAACAATACATTCAGTAAGCACTCCTTCTATTAGCTTATGTCAACAGGCAGGGACTTTCAAAAGCATACCTGCTTTATCCTCTCTACCCCATGTGTGATTGTAGCACTTTTTCTTGGCCAATCAAGGCCTACAGACTGCTCCCTTTTGCAGATGGGTTCGAATAGTCTCAGCTTACTCTAGAACTTTTACAGTGATGGTCCCTACATAATGGAGGAACCCAGGAAGGCACCCACACTGTTGGTTTTCTGGAGGCTTTGCAAAGCGGAATTTAGAAAGATGTTTTGTGAGATCTCCCACGCATTTTTCTGTAGATTAGGTGATTTATATTAATCTTAATCTGTTTTGTGTGGTTTACTGTAACTTGCCTTGAGTCCTTTTTGGAGAAAGGCAGGTTAAAAGTGCTATAAATAAATTAGCTCCTTGAGTTGAACATGGAAGCAAATCAGCTGCCAGGCTGCATCAGACAAGTTATTGAAGAAGCTTTTGATATGGTTAATAGCAATGCTCATGCAGACATGTACCTCTACACTCCAGTTTCTCCTCTTTTGGCTCTGCTCCAACATAATTCCAGAGCCAATGGCCATTTATGCGTGGGAGGTTTTGCCTTGGATTTGCTTCTCTCTAGATGCACATTTTCCCCAACCGAATTCTCAGAACTCTGCATGGGGGCTTATTGTTGAGTTTGGAGAATTTGGATGGGGAAAGAGCCTGATCTCATCAGATCTCAGAAGCTAAGCAGGGTCAACCCTGGTTAGTACTTGGATGGGAGACCACCAAGGAAGTCCAGGGTTGCTGTGCAGAGGAAGGCACTGGCAAACCACCTCTGTTAGTCTCTCTTGCCATGAAAACCCCAAAAGGGGTCGCCATAAGTCTGCTGCGACTTGAAGGCACTTTACACACACACACACACAGAGCAGCAAATTCAAGGCAAAACCTCCCATGCATAATTGGCCAATGTCTTCTATAAAATGAGGACTGATTCATACATTAAGAAGCACGGCTGAGCTTCCTTCTCATGATGCTTGCTAGTATATAGAGCACCTCCTAAACTACATGGGAATTCTTATTATTGTAAGGGTCCAAAAAAGGCTGGTGCAATCCTGTGGTATACACAGGCTTCTGAGTCATACAGTTCTTCCTCTCTGCAGTTGCAAGCATGTGCAAGCCTGAGGGATGGGTGTGTGTAAGCCTGACACAATTGTATGGTGGAAGTTCAATAGTGCTGCTAGATGTAAGAGTTGGCCCTTGGAGAAATGGATGGGGCTGTTTCTAATTTCTGACTGCTTGGAAGTTCACCTTTTTAAGGTGTTGTCTAACAAAACAATTTCTCCCTTGGATTGTAGTCTCAAAATATAATTGATGATAAGAACGTGGAAAGAACATCGCTCTCTTTTGGATTCTGGTAGGAGGCAATCTTGTAGCATTTTGTATAACAATAAATTTAATACCATATTCAAGCTTCAGTGTTGAGATTCAATGCCTTGAAAGCAAGGCTGCTTTTAATTATGTTATTGTCAGAGGATTTCTGCTAGTAATGCTTATAGCAGTTCATATAAATCTGTTTCAGAACAAGAGCAGTTATGCTAAAAATACAAGAACAGCCACACCTTCTAGATTTCTTTTCTGTCCAGACCTTCATTTTATTCCAGGTGTGGATCTGTGTATGGGTGGATGAGAATTAGGTCCCTCAACTCTCCCCCCCCCCCAACCATACATTTGTTTAAGGGGAACCAGGCATTTGATTCCAGCAGTCTTAAGAAAATAGTCTGATTGGGTTCTTTTAGATTATAAAAAGGTGGTAGATAACGTAAGCATTGTCCAAAATACCTGGCTCTGCCCCGTTTGCTTGCAGTCTAATTTAAACTGTAAAGTAGTAGAAACAAAACCAAGAGCACTAGAAAGAAATTATTCAAAAGTTGTATCTGCTGGAAAAATGCATTATCCAGTGGTTACAGAGGCTACACAGCAAAGCCAGGCAAAACTGTTGTCTTTCTGTTATTCAGAGTGCTTTGGCAGAAGTGTTCCAATGAAATAGTTGGCTGCAACTGCCAAAGCAAGCTGAAAAGTTGAGATTCCAAGTATAGCTGGTGCTTCAGTCATAGGGCTCTTCCTGCTTAGTCATTTTTGTAAATGGTGCTGCTTTGACTTGAATTTGTAGAGGACTGTTTCCTAATAAAGCACTGTTACTCAGCAGGGTGGATAAAAATCAATGCTTTTTTACATTAAAAATTATTCTTTAAAATTTTAATCAATTTTTAAAATTAAAATCAGGTTTTTTTTGTATGTCAGATTTTTAAAAATAAAATGCTTTTTGAGGAAAACTCTAAAGATAGTTTAAATAGTTTTCTGTTAAGATGCATTATAGTCCAAAGGTTATTCATCATGAAATAAGGATTGGTTTTTAATTATGTAGCATGAGACTGTATATTCATGCAATGTTTAATTTTTTTGGCAAATGAATTCCATTAAACCATTCACAACCTCTTCCAGAGGTTTCTGTTAGATTATTTTGGGCAGTTTTTCCATCTCTAGCAGATATTATCATAGATGCTTGGTTTTGCAGTTCTCAGAACTGAATTTGTGTCTGCAGCGATAACATACCTCTTCACAGTAAAAATGTTATACAATAAACATACAGTTAAAAGACCTTAATCCCTTTGGAAATCTATGGACACAAAATCAACCCCTTACTTCACAGAATCAACCCCTTACTTTACCTTAATTTCCTTTGCAAATCTGTGTACACAGAATCAACCCCTTACCTCAGAGGAGTTGAACTCATTGGTTACGAGGGCCAGATAAGACATAAATATCATAAATTATCTATGTACTGTATTTTTAATAGTATAACCAAATCAGTAAATTTTTGATGTAACTGTAAAACGAATCTGAAAAGCTATTATTCTAAAAATAAAACCTTAATCTGGTTATAAATATTAAGATTATACCAGCCAGAATGAGTCTTTGTGTAGAAAACTATGATTTAAATCAAGTCTTACTGACTAGTGATTTAAATCTTGATTTAAATTGATTTAATTTAAATCAAATCCACGCTTTTACCAAGTATATCTTTTTAACTAGAGTCATAGGCAATGCACCATTCTCTAAAGCATATATTTTGGGCACTAGTGCAGTGGTAGGGACTATGTACACTGATAACCTATCCCATAAACTGGGAGTAAGATCTGTCTATGCACACAGCCATTGCTCTTTACTTGGTTTTTAATTCTTGGCAGTGCCATCATGGTATAGCAAATGGAAATGCTATTAGAGTAGAATGAGTCACTTTTCCATTTCAGACTGTAACCTTCTTACAAGAGGGTAATGCAGAAGCAAGGTCTTGAACCATGTTTTCCTTTCACTCTTCACTGCTAACTGTAATAGGAAGCCTAATTAGTCCAAACTTTGGCTCATCCTAGAGTGAGGGCAGAGTCAACATTAAAATGGGCAATATCAAATAGTTCTGAACCTGCGAAATCCCTGGGCTTTGATGTAAGGAAACCCAAAGGAGGGAACTGAGAAATGTCTAAAGATAAGAGTGCTGCTGAATCTGTTCTCTGCTACATGGTACAAACATCAGCTGAAAAATAAAAAGGAATGTAAGTGGCAGAATGCGTTATGTAGACTAAAATATGCAATCTTTTTTACCTCAGTGGAAAGGCAGTAAGCGCCTCTCGTGTCTTGGACCATGTCCATGGGCATCAGTTACATATCGGCTAAATTTTGCAAGCCTAGAACATAGCTGTGGCATCCAATTGGGCCAATGCCTTATTTTACTTTTGTCCTTTTCACACAACTGTCAAATTCTCCCCGCAAAATCTTGACTCAGGCTTCCCACGCAACATACTTGTAAACTTTTATTTGTGGGGAAACAATCAGCTGTTCCTGTTGCAAATGAATTTGGACTGGCTGCTAAGTGGGTAGTAACCTAAATATGTCTCTGAAACTGGAATGGGCATGTTCTTGTAGGTTTTATTCTATGAAGCTTGTGAGGGTGATCCAATACATTTCAGAGGAACATTACACTGTAATTTTATCTTTACGTGCTCTTTGAGACTTTTGGAAGAGTTAAAATCTGGTAATGTAAATTACAAGCTGCACAATGCTTTTCATGTCTATGCAAAAGTTAGTCCCATTTGCTTTGAGTAGATTTATGCCCTAGCAAGTGTATTTAGGATTGCAGACTTAGCTGAGCATGACAGTCTGGTCTTGACAAATGTGTAGTTTACATTGATAATAAGTGGACTTTCATTCCTGACATTGTGTTCCCTTGTATCCTATGGATTATTTGTACCAGGGAGTGGGCGCAGGGGAGAGCAGATATCTTGTATGTAATGTTCATTTTTGTTGAAAGTTTAGGATCTTAATTATCACAGTTTTCTTCCCCGGGTTACATAGATCATTTTACTATGCATGAGCACAACTAGAAGCTGAATTGAAAGCAGTTAAACTGTTTCCTTGTAAATATGTCAGAATCAAGAAGTGAGATTTTGCATGTTTTAAAATTGGTGACTACTTGTTTATAGAATCTGGCCTTTTAAGATATCTCTGTTGATCCAGATAACTAGGCCAAACATCAAATTTACCTTATCCTCAGACTTTTTATTTAAAAATTATGACATCAGGTAATTTACATCAAAGAAGATATGACAGGTATTAATTGTTTTCTATACTTGGAGCCAGCGTGGTGTAGTGGTTAAGAATGGTGGATGCGAATCTGGAGAACTGGGTTTGATTCTCACTCCTCCACATGAGCGGAGTATTCTAATCTGGTGAACCGGGTTGGTTTCCACACTCCTACACATGAAGCCTGCTGGGTGATCTTGGGCTAGTCACAGTTCTCTCCGAACTCTCTCAGCCCCACCTACCTCACAAGGTGCTTGTTGTGGGGAAGGGAAGGTGATTGTAAGCCGATTTGAGACTCCTTAAAGGTAGTGAAAATTGGGGTATAAAAACCAACTCTTCTTCTTAGCCCAGACTGAAGTGACAGAAGTACAAATTTCATTATGATCCTGAGTGGCACCATTTCTTTTTCAGCCACATCCACACAGTTTTTGTTTTATGAGAATCTCTTCACCCTGCTAATAAGTATTTTCCTTTTGAGCCTACACCAATGCAACCAACATGGGTGATAGTAATATTTACCAGCCCATGTGTTTTTTAGGTGTTTGTCAGATGCTTATATTAGAAACTTTTTATAACCCTTAAATGAATGTGTTGCATTTTGTTTGTTGAAATTGGGAAGACAAAGGGATTGCTAAGGAAAGAAATTGGACCTTCAGAAGATCCGCCGTTTGAATTGCTGTGCTGCTCGCTCCCCAAGTGTATCTCAGTCTTAAACATTTCTTGCCAATTCTAAGTTAGCATCTTAGAGGCCAATAATAGTGAACAAAACTAGAGATTTGACTCCACACACAACAAATTAGCTTGGTGTTGTGATGGAGTAACTGTGATGGTTGGCCTGAATCCAAGGTGAAATAGACAGATCTGAGCCTCCTGAAGCCTAACAGAATTCTTTTTTTGATCTGGTCAACTAGCTGTCTTTAGGGTGGTAACACTTGTTTCAAATGGGCTCTTGAACGCTGGAATCAGTACCATCATGGAGGACAGATAGCAAGGTCAAATGACTTGAGATTGCTTTCATTTGGAGGTGTTAACTTTTTTCTGCCACTCCCTTCTTATTGCTAATTTGACCTCTCCTCATTGTTAGGTTGCTTAGGAACTAGTTGTTGAGATTTCTGCAAGTTTGAGGTCTATAATATAATTCTACATTTGAACAGGTTTCTTAGCAATGTTTGGATTTCAAATCAAGTGAGTCCTACTCCGGGGTGGTTAGTCTGTGTTCTAGGTGTTACAGCGCTTAACACCTTTTCAAAGTCAGCTTGCACCCTGAAGGAATTTAGCATAGCAAAATGTGATGGTTAATTTTAGTAGGCTTTGTGCATGGTACCAATTGTGCATCCTTAAAGGCAGCAAGCTTTTATTATTCTGTTGCTCTTAGAAAGTGGCTTATAGGGGCAATTTTGTTTTCTTGGAACTAATGTGATCATTAATATGCAGTAGGGCTTTGTAGCATAATGGTTTGGTTTATCACTAGGAGGAGACATGTAGCCACAGTCTGGTATAGTGACTTGTTGTTTGATGGAGGGGGAAGAGTAGAAGAATGACTAGGGATGAGTAACTTGACATGGATTAAATGATTTTCTGATCTGGGCATTTGGTTACAGCCTTTCTGTTCATCAGGTAACAAGCAAACTGAAAACCTTAAAAGTGGAAAAGCAATACAATACTCACCTAAAGTGCACAAGTCCTGGAAGTTCTCTGCATGTGTATTATGAAGCAAAAGGCACAAGCAAATGTTACCACTCTGTAACAGTGTTCATCTGTGTTTTTAAACAGAGCTCAACAAAAACCCCGTGGAAGGCTTTTCAGCAGGCTTAATAGATGATAATGACCTCTATCGATGGGAAGTCCTTATTATTGGTCCTCCGGATACACTGTAGTAAGTATTGGTCATGGAAACAAAAATCATACTGCTTAAGCATTTAAGATCTTGCTAACTAGTTCAGCCCTCTTCAAATTGCTCTGGACTATAGATTTTACTAAAAATGTGCCTTAGTACTTCATTTTGTTTACTGAATATTGGTGTAACTTCTATCTATTGCTCAAGCCAATTGTCCTTGGTTATAGCAATTTCTCTATGCTGCTTTCTTCTGTCCAAAGGTTAATAGTCACTGTGTGTTGTCAGGGATACATGTGTGCCCTAGATACATGCCAATATAAATGTGGCCCGTTTACCATTTAGTCAAAATTCACAGTATAAGGTCATAATCCTCCCACCACACATCACTCCTATACCAAAGGAGTTTCAGGTTAGGTTCTGTACCTGGTATAAGGAATACCCTCAGTCTGGGCAGAGAAATATTGTAAAATCTTTGACAAAAGTGGCAAGTGCCTCTGTAGGCTTGGAAAAAATACATTCACATAGAGTAAAATCAGTAACAGTTCATTGAGAGAAATAATACAACCAACCCCCCCCCCCCCAGACTGGAGAATTAGCCCACTGGAGCAATCTAAATGTTAATCACTGTGATAACACCTGATATTAGAAGCCCACATCAACAGCCAGTCACTCCAAGCATTCAGACACTATACAAGTTACTCCACTTGCAGAGAGGTGAGAGTTACTTATCTGTTCAGGTTCAGCAAAGGTGTTTGGGAGCAGTTAGTAGTCCAAATCAGATCAGTCTGATACAAGAAAGGGCTCTTTTGTGGCTGAAGGTACACTGATTAAACACTGACAGCCCAATCCTGAAGGGGGGACAAAAGGGGTGTGGAGCTGGTATGACATCTGCACCGGTGATAATGCCACTTGCACTTGCTAAAATGGCACTAATGCCGGCACGGGGCACTTTTGCTGGTGTTTGGGGGCCGTGTGGCAGTGCTACACATGGCACAAGGGCTCCCACTGGTGCCAAAGGGGTGTTCCTGGGGCTGGGGCTGACTTCAGTCAGTTCCCTGAGTCCTTTCCCCCCGAAAACACCTCCTTTGGCAGGCACGAACTTGCGCCTGCAAAAAGGGAGGCATAGCCTCGGGAAACTAATTCTGCTGGTCTTTACTGACTCATGGGTGCGGGGAGAGAAGCTGATCTCAAGGCAAGTGGGAGGGAGGAGTGGGGCAAACCAAATGGAGGTTTGGGGGGGAAATACCAAAGTGCAGTAGTGTATATAAAAGATAAAGTACCAACCTGTATTTCAGCCTCTACCTGGATGTCTGTGTCACTGCTAGCAGCTAAGAATACCCAAGTGAAATCAAAAACCGCAGCAAAATCTAGATATCCCTTCTAAGAGTTTTAGGGAGACTACAGAACAAATGTTGCAAACAGTGCAAGTTTTATTTTGTTTGAACTTGAGATTTACATGCATTCTTGTTTTGTTAGAACATGAGACCTTTAGAGCCAGTGTTTTGTAGTGGTTAGAACATTGCTCTAGGATCTGAGAGACCCAAGTTCAAATGCCCACTCTGCCATGGAAACTTGATGGGTGATCTTGTGCCAGTCACGCACACTCAGCCTAACCTACCTCACAGGGTTGTAGTGAGGATACACTGGAGAAAAGGAAAATGTTGTAAGCCACTTGAAGCTCCCACCAGCAGGAAAAGTAGGATATAAAGAAGTAAATAAATAAAATAAATGCATATAGCTAATCTCTTAATTGCTTTGAGACAGGTGCGCCTGGCTAAAACACCAAGTAGCAAGTAAACTGTAAAAATACTGTATTGCAGTAGGCCTGGTGAGTTCCACAGCATGATAGTTTTCATTCTAACTTCGTTTCCTAGAAAGATCCCTATATTTAGCACCATGGTGACCTTGTTCTGTGGGAGGGTTACCATAAGTAGGGAGAACAACAATTAAATTATCATCTTTACCTTTTTTAATTAGTTTCATAGAATCAGAGTTGGAAGGGACCACCAGGGTCATCTAGTCCAACCTGCTGCACAATGCAGGAAATTTACAACTACCTTCCCCCCACACCTCCACACCCAGAAGGTGGCCAAAAACAAAAAAACCCTCCAGGATCTCTGGCCAGTCTGGCTTGGAGGAAAATTGCTTCCTGACCCCAAAGTGGCGATCGGCATTACTCTGGGCATGCAAGAAAGGGCCACGAGAGCTAAACACTGATGAAAACCTGCCTGCCCTCCCTCTCATGATCTGCCTAAGGTCATAAAATCAGCATTGCTGACAGATGGCCATCTAGCTTCTGCTTAAAAACCTCCAGGGAAAGAGAGCCCACCGCCTCCTGAGGAAGCCTGTTCCACTGAGGAACCAGTCTAACTGTTAGAAAGTTTTTCCAAATTTTAGCCGGAAACTCTTTTGATTTAATATCAACCAGTTGGTTCTGGTCCGACCTTCTAGGAAAGCATTGCCCGTATTGCTGGGTATATCATCACTGATATAGTTATATGACTTCAGAAAGTGGGTGACCAGCCAAATGGGTCTTCACACTAAAAATTTGGTTCTTGAAGACTATTTTGTGCTCTGGGATAATTTGGCTTATTTAGGAATGGTGTTGCAAACTTGCAATAACCTGGGTACAGTAATTGGGCTGTTTAACTTTAAATGTGGCTTTAGCTATAATTCCTAAAAGGTGTGCGCACATGATGATCCATAAGGCAGGAACCTGTGCATGACTCTTCTGCAGCCTAGGATAGAGGTTGGCTGTACAAATGGCAAGGCCTGGGCACGTTTCAGATGTGCCAGGTTAGTGACACCTAGAAATTTGATACTGTTGCTTAGCAAGCTGAGATACTTCATAAACTGCAAGGGAAAGTCAGTAGGAAATTCACTTTCTCAAGGAGGTATAAGACAAATGATCCTCATGTATGAAAGTAGAATTGGCACAGGTCGGTTGATCACATACATAACCACTTTCAAATATTCCATCAAGCTGAGAATGCCATTGTATAGGCAGCAGCTTCCCTTTACTATATTATGGTATCAGTTACCAGAAGCAGGAGTTAGGGTGGCTTTAACATTGTTAGAGGTTAAAATAATTTATTGTAGTTCCTTCAAAAGCTAATTTCATTTTCTCAATATCATGTTAGCTAATTTGTTTTTGCAATTAGTATTGGTATCACATTTTCCAATTTATCTTTGTTCTAATAAACAGAGCAGGTGAAGAGGTCAAATAGCCAACCCTCCATGAAACTGCATGTTGGTCTACTTGACAAGTATGGATTCAGGCATTTGTCTTAGTGCTACAATCACTTAACACTCTTACAAGATGTTGTGTTAGGCACGCAGCCAGTAAGCTGGTGATATCACTTAAAGGAGATGATGATGTAATGCAGGTGGTTCTGCAGCTCTTGCTTGGCAACAAATATTTGCCAGTGTGAGGAGCTGCACCATAGAAACCTGATAATGCTTTCTTGTCTAGAGGTACTTAGTCTAGGTACTGCTGTCTGGAGAACCTCCTCACGAGTGTCATGAAAGGGGGAAGATGGAAAACAAAATGTGCGGTCACTTGTGAGCCCCATATGTGACTGTTCAAAGTTACTTTGCTGCCGGGGTGTAGTTAGTACAAATCATTGAACAAAATACTGGGGCGGGGGGCACAGACTAAGGCTGCAATCTTAAGCGTGTATAATTGGAAGTAAATACTCTTTGAAATCAGTGGAGCTGGCTTCAGGTTAAACCATAGCTGACATGGAACTGCATGGGTTTTGCATCTTTCAAAAATTCCATTAAGTTGGGAAAATTGATTGACCCTGCTAAACAGCGTTACACCAGTCTAAGCCCACTGAAATCAATGGGCTTAGAGTAGAGTAACTCTGTTTTAGGATTGCACTGTAAGTGTATATGGCAAACGTCTGCATTTGACATTGTGAAGTTCTAGATTTGAATTCCATTGAGGAAGTCATTAATGAGATAGGAATTCCTAAATAGTAGTTCTGAGTCATATTCTGGGTTGTAGACATTAATACTGAAGTACCAGAATAGGCACTTATCTGGAAAATACATTTTAAATGGTTAAGCAGTCGATAGCTGCACACTTGTTCACTGCTGTTTGCTTATTTCTTTATTTACTTATAATCCACCACACTGGGGATTGGGGACCCAAAGCAGTTTATATTCTTCTCTTCTCCTCAATTTTATCCTCACAACAACCCTGTGAGGTAGGTTAGGCTTAGTGTGTGTGTGGCTGGCCCATGGTCACCCAGCAAGCTTCTTTTGGCACAGATTTGAACCTGGTGCTTTCAGATGCTAGGCCAACACTGATCACATCATGCTGGCTATCAGCATCTTTTAGACATGTGCTAGCTAGGATGCGATGACTCCACTTGAATTCAAAGCATTGATGTCTTGGCATGGTGAAATTAAACCATTGAAGTTTGCTAAGACCAGTTGCTGAAAACTTTTTTTTTTTCACGCAGTGAAGGCGGTGTCTTCAAGGCTCATCTTACTTTCCCAAAGGACTATCCACTCAGGCCGCCAAAAATGAAGTTTATCACAGAAATATGGCATCCAAATGGTAAGCTGCTATTCTATCATTGGGTGTAAAATATCTTTTGTCTTTCATCTGGTATGAATTGGAAGCAAGCTAAGATCCAAAGTTTGGGGTAATGGAGTGGAGGGATGAGACAGGAAGATTATTAGTAAGGTATGTCAGTTCTGCAGAACTGCTTTCTCCTTTGCAAACCTGCCTATGCACTAAAAATGTCTGTTTCTTAGGCAGCTTGGTTAGTGGCTGCGGGGAAAACATTTCCCCCCGAACTATTGTAGCAGCGAGAATAAGGCTGAGTGAGCTATGAACCAAACTTGATTCTTGCGTCTTCCACAAACTTACTAGGTGGCCATAGGCAAACCACACTTCTTCATTGCAGTCCCCCATTTCCAGGATGGGACAACACTGATGTACCTTACATCCTTGTTTGAAAGGGTTACTTGTTAATACAATGTGAAGTACAGCTTTTAATTACAAAGCCTCAACTCCCGAAACATCTCCAGCTAGGGTTGCCAGCACCAGGTTGGGAAATACCTGGAGATTTTGGGGGTGGAGCCTGAGGAGGGTGGGGTTTGGGGAGGGGAGGGGCTTCAATGGGGTATAATGCCATAGAGTCCAACTTGCAAAGTAGCCATTTTCTCCAGGTGAGCTGATCTGTCACTTGGCAATCAGTTATGATAGTGGGAGATCTTCAGCTACCACCTGGAGGTTGGCAACCCTGTCTCCAACAGGCCCTTGCACCGCCGTCTTCTAGGTGTCAAGTGAAGGTGCATATTTTTTCTGCTTTTAGTGAAACGTAGTTTGTTTGGGTTTTTAATGTCAAAAGGCTTATGCTTCCGTTTGTGGGAGTTTTTTTAAAGAGCTGAACACTTGGTTTTAAAACTTGGTTAACTTCTGTAAGCTACAATGGGAGCCTTGTGTAGAATGGTGGGCCAGAGTGTCTGAAATAAACCAAGTACTCTGCCCAAAAACAATATTTCATTGCTAGTATATGCATTCGGCAGCACACACTTAATGGTGGAGGTGACTCTTATCTGTGCATTTGGTAGCTGAATAGACTCTTCTTTTGGTAATCAGTTTTCCCTAAACTTGTGTGAAGTTTAGCATAACCAAGTTGGCATTGTTTCAGTCTTAAAGCTGGAAAAGGGAATTTTAAGCATGCCCACACCTTGCCCTGGACCATGGATGTCTTGAGGGATCTTAGGCAGATAACTTTTAGCCTCTGTTTCTCAGTCTGTAACATGGAAACACTTGTGACTTGAATCACAGGCTGCGTCTAATACTTGAAGATAATGGAATTGCCATTCTACACGTTCTTTTTCTGGTAAACTTTTGTGGTGAAGGTAACCTGCAGTGATTCATCTGTAATAGCCATTGTAACTAACAAGCAGTTTAGTATGTAGCTATATCCTAATAATGGAAGTAGGGCAGACTTTTAGGATAATAACTGAGGTTAAAGGCCTCCACCAGTCACATTACTTGCTGACACAAATGAATTTGCTAAATTTCTGAACTGCATTGATGCTATTAATGTTTTTGTTTTGATAGTTGACAAAAATGGCGATGTCTGTATTTCCATTCTTCACGAGCCTGGTGAAGACAAATATGGCTATGAGAAACCCGAAGAACGCTGGCTTCCCATCCATACTGTGGAAACCATAATGATTAGTGTAATTTCTATGCTGGCAGATCCCAATGGCGACTCTCCTGCAAACGTTGACGCAGCGGTATGACTATGGTGGCTTGTAAATGCATCTCTTCCCAGTAGTGCAGTTGGAGTAGTTCCAGTTCCTTGGCAAGCACTTTTCTCTCCATTGTAAATCTTCTGGTAACAAATGAGATGGGAGTTGAACAAAAGTAGCCTGGTAATGGTGGTGGTTAGGCAGAATGGATATCTTCCACCTTCTTGTTTTCCGTACCATAGTATCTCTGGATGGATGGATTTATGCCTGTTAATGATGCTTCTGAAAACAACCACTTATTGGTATAAATGAAATCTCCAACAGAGGCTGGCAGACGTGGAGTAAAAATTTACTGGTTGATGCATCAAGTCTGCTAATTTGTACCCACTCTTTCCTTTTCACCATGTCTGCCAAGGGTCATGAGAGTTGCTTCCTGGTGAATAGTGCAATATGGAGAAGAGTAGAGCTTCTTTGTGAAGAACTGGCCATATTTATTTTATTAGATTTATAGCCCAAAGATTTTAGAAGAGGCTTCAGAAGTTCCTCAGTATGCCAACACTTCCATCATTAGAACAGCTCTGTATCTAAGAAATGCCACAGGGGGGCAGGTAGAATAAGACCAAATGAAGTAAAAGCTATAGGCATAAAAATCTTAACCCGTAAGAGCCTGTGTTATGCCAAGCCTAATTAGCCAAATAGGCATCAAAAGGACTACATTCTCTAGGCAACTGCCTACTGAAATGCTTCTTTAATTAAAGAGAAGCTGCAGAATATAATGGATGGGGTTTGGGCAGAGCCAGTCCCTGGTATGATGGTGGTGATGAGCCTGGAGTTCTTTCTAGGAAACAGGTGGTTATTCAGTCCCCTTTGTACTGCAGATGTTTTAGAATGTGATAATCTGTTATAGAACTCCATATTCAGGAGAAGCAGCCCTTTGGTCCTTTAAAATAACACATTGAGGCAGTGGCTGGTGAATTCCCAGAAATTGGACAACGCTGATCCAAGGAGTAGACTTTGAATGTTCTGTTTTGTCCTGATACCTAGTGCAAGTGGAACGATTGTGCAAATCCCTTTATTCAGAGTGCAGAATCTGGCTTTTCTTGGTACAGAACTCTTCGATACTTTCTCTGCACAGAATAGACAAAGTCCTGATCTTGGGCAGCAAAGTATTTGCACTAAGGGACCTATGGAAAGTTTGTTTTGTTACAACAAAGTGAAACAAAAAAAAATTGAAATGCCATTTGCTGTGAAGCTGCCCAGAAAGCTAACATGTCAAATGTGTTTAGCGATGGGGAAGTTTCAAATGTCTAACGTGGGTCATTCTTATAGAGAAGAATAGGAGAGTAACTTTATAGCAGGCTCAAAGATTTCAGGAGGTTTGGGGAAATACAGTAATGAAACTACTTGCTTGTACTGAGTCATTATTTTTGACGTCTGGATTTCGATTTACAGAAAGAATGGAGGGAAGATAGAAATGGAGAATTCAAGAGGAAAGTCGCCCGCTGTGTAAGAAAAAGCCAAGAGACAGCTTTTGAGTGACATTTAATTCAGCAGCTAGTAGCTTCACTTTTTTCAGGGTAAGTAAGTAAAAATACAGAATTCCCATTTGAGCTGGAAGGACCCACAAAGGGTAGGTTTACTAAATATCATCATTGTTACATCTAATGGTGAATTACCTGGCTTCCATGGCCATCACCAAAGCAGCTAAATCAGACCACCCACAGTATATTTTGCCACTCCCTAAGTATGCAGAAAACATCTCTTCATAAATGTGATCACCCCACTTATTAGATCCTGTACACTTAGAGCCCCGTGGCACAGAGTGGTAAGCTGCAGTACTGCAGTCAAAGCTCTGCTCACGACCTGAGTTTGATCACAACGGAAGTTGGTTTCAGGTAGCCGGCTCAAGGTTGACTCAACCTTCCATGCTTCTGAGGTCGGTAAAATGAGTACCCAACTTGCTGGGGGTAAAGGGAAGATGACTGGGGAAGGCACTGGCAAACCACCCCGTAAACAAAAGTCTGCCTAGTAAAGGTCGGGATGTGACATCACCCCATGGGTAAGGAATGACCCGGTGCTTGGCTCAGGGGACCTTTACCTTACACTTAATGCATTGAGGTAAAAATCCCCACAAAACATATTTCCTCTGTTCATTGCTTCTCAGTTTCATTGAGCAGACATTAACCTTTCGCCGCTCTCCCCCCCCCCAATACTGCTAAAGAAAGGAGGTTGCATCTAGATACCCAACAAACCATTATTTGAATCTGAGAACACGTTTCTGTGGCCCTTGGGTACTTGCTATCCCCTCTCCTCATTTGTAGCATGGAGTTTGAAGTTTTTATGTTTTTTCTAAGGATTCTTCTTTGTTGTCAACTAACTAAATACCTTAACATACACACTTTCATACGGTGTGTGTGAATATTGTCTGCTGGTTGTCCCTAGACCTCTACTACTTGGCTTGATTACATGCTGAGAATTCCCTTGTGAGACTGAGAACCAGCGCTGTGTGTTGAGTGGGTGTATTGGCCTGTTTTGTAGCTGGGGTCTCTGGGAAACCGACTATCCAGTGTCCATGTGAAATTGCCTTTATGGAGTAACCTGTCAATGAGAAAGCTAGTAAATACTCCAGATACAGGGAATATTAACTGAGTGAGTAGGACACTGAAAAAAAGTGATCCTGCCCTCATGTTTTTAGGATGTGGTGTAAGGACTGAATTTGGCTTTAAGGAATTCTCATTGCAGACAAGATTCCTTTCTGCTGCCGACTGATGACTTAAGTTGTTGAACTACCATCTTGACATGGTGTTGTACTCCATTTACTCTTGGTGGTATTGGGATGCTTAAGTGTAGTATCTGTTGAGCACAGGGTATTAAATTACTAAAACCTGCATTTGAGTTTGACAGCTATAGCTAAGGTGTGCATAGCCTTTAAGTGAACTGTAACCCTGTGTTTATTGCCTCATTCTCTGTGTGAATCCTTTCCCCATTGCTGCAAACCCTGAATAGACCGAGATCTTAAGTTGTGTACAAGCTTCTAAATTGAACAGAAATCTTCAACAGACAGTATGGAAACTCCCAACTACGTAGGTTTTTGCAAAAGTGCACTGTCTCATATTGCAAGGTAATCGAGGTAGTGTATTTTGCAAAGTGCTACATACTTGAAAAGTGGTTAAAAACAACAGATCTCTTGCTCCATATAGCTGAAAATAATTCTGTGTCACTTGAAAGCATAAGTGTTCATTTTGACCAGGTCACTGCTGTCACTTAGCATTTGAATATAGATAGATATGGTGCTGGGAGGCAGTGAAGACAATAAAAACAATTTGGAGGCATCCTGGAAGAGAATGGAACATTTTTGGTGCCTCCTTCGGTCCTGTTTTCTACCCTCTCTGTATGAATTAAATTCCCATCAGCATCCTTGGGTGCTTAAAGCATTCTGGATAACATACTCTGTTACTCTTATTGTTTTAATATTTTGTTGTATATTAAAATGATGTTACCTGCTTTGAGGCTGGCTTTGACCTGGGAGGGTGGGCTACAAATTGCAAAAATAAATAAGTAAAATATTTATGAAATACATGCTGCATGTTAAAGGGAGCTGGTGAAAGGAGCTTCTAAAATGACATATTTTTTTGCCTTAGGAAAATGGCAGTTAAATGTTTTGTGTTGGTTATGTGAACCTTAACTGCACTGCAAAATATGTTACTATTCTAGCTGTGTAGTCGTTTCCCCAGCTGCCCTTTCAAGGACTACCCTACACTTAATTTTGAATTGGGACACTAAGCAGCCATTTCAGATGCTGGTCGTGAGCATTAACTGCTTCCTGAAAACACCTCAGTTGCTTTGTGTAGATTCTCATGTTGGGATCTCTTGGATGTAGATGGTCAATACAGAGAGATGTCTTTTAGAATTGCCAGTAGTGTGAAGATGCCATAATCCTGTTTAGTCAAACTGGCTGATGGGTTTCTGTGTCTTGCAGGTCTCCAATTGAGGAACGTGGCACTGTTTTTCCTGCACTCTACCCACCTATTGCTGGACTTCTGTTTATACCAAGTTGGCAGACACTGGCTGGAACTGGGCTGCAATAAAACATGCCAGTTATCAATGCTGACAGAGCCTAACAAGTGCCAACAAAGATTTGCGCATTTTGAAAACTAATGAACTGCTTTAACCTTCAGGAAGAATTGTAAAGATGTGTACATAGCACAACGTGATCCGGATAATATATATACTGTTCATGTACATCCACAAATACACATTGTACCAAATAATGCTGTCTTGTAGTTAGGATAAGTAAAGAATCGTGTAAATTCTAAAGATTTTAGCAGGTTTTCTTTCCCCCCTTCATGGTTTTTCTTATCAGTCCTAAAAAAATTCTCGTGAAGCATGTTGGACTAAACAAATTAGGATTAAAAAAAAACACCGTTTAACTTTTTTCTTTGAGCCATTGATGCTTCATTTAAATCTTTCACTTTAATAAAGTTTAATACCTTTGTAATTCTTTCCCTTCCCCTCAACTTTTTTCAGAGGTCCTTAACACAACAGTGAGATCTATTCCTTGATTCTAACAATGACTTGAGCACTGTCATCACCAAGAGGTGCATTTCTTCTTCTGACACTATTGCCCAGCTGAGCACATCTCTTGGATGGGATGTAGCAATAGAAGTTACAGCTGTGGAGTTCCCTTGAGCTTGATATATTTTCCCAAAGGGCTGAGCAGTTTTGCTTTGGAAATGGTTAGCCTGATATAGGATGAACTGCTTTACTTTGATTTCTTGCCTGGTTTGGTTGGATAAATAAAAGCATGCAGATCTTCTAGGCTTTCAAGTGAGTTCTGGTTTTGGTATTAAATGCTGTTTCTCTCACCCACATACACCCCCTCCCCTCTTACACCTTTCTCTCCCCCCCCCCCCCGCTCTGTATTTCTTTGCCTTCTGATCTTCTGCAGGTTTTCCTCACAATGTATAAAGATAAATTGCGATGTATATTTTCATGTAACTTGATTTTGGAATTCTGTCACCTTCTGTAGTGAGTTCTTCCAAAATACAATTTTTTCCAATAGCTTGGTGTCAAGTTGGCTGTCTGCAGTATTAGGACTTACAGAACACACTTCTTTGGGAAGCCCTGCACAGATTGCCAGGTGGCTGTCCTAGGCAGCCTGTACTTGTTATCAGGACATCATCAATAGCTGACTCCTTAAGTGCTACAATTGTACTTCAAGATTGAATGAGTTCTAGAAACTTGATGTGTAGCATTTAAAGCACCCCCAAGTGTTGTCTTAAAGATGAAGCACTTATGCAGAGGGTAGTAGATAGAAATGCATTCAATTTTGGTGCAGTTGATATGCCAAAGTGTTAAGTAGCTGGTGAGGCAAGTCTAATCTTTGGTTTTAGTCTCTGGTATGAAGGAGGAACGAAATTGCCATCCTTTCTACTTGAGCACTGTGCTCTGTTACCAAGGACGTAATGCTGAGGCATGTTCTGGTAGGGAAACCTGAAGAAATCGCTTACTGTTTTGGACTACTAAGCAAAAAGGGTGTATATCTATATGTTTTCATTAGAGGCATTATAGTCTTGATACTCTACACTGCAGGGGGCTTTTAAGCTTGTTTATACTCCAACTTGGTGGTGGTGGTGGGGGAGACAAAGCTTTCCTAGTCTGCAAACTGGTTGTACAGCACTTCTGTGTAGAGGTGTTCCTTTGGGTTCTACAGCAAGTGGTTCCTGCTGTTTACACCACTCAGTAGCCCCAGCTTTAAAAGCAGTGGCTGGAGGCAAATTGCTTGCTGTTAAATTGGAATCCACGAAGGAGTAGCTGCAGCCTCCCTCTGGTATAATCTGGAGGCAGGTGGCACTTAGTCTAAGTTACATGACACAAAAATAAAAGGTGTGTCAAGTCCTTAATGGTACAGCATTACACACTTGTTTCTATACCAGCTCTTGACAAATCGTATGAACTGCCCTCATTTTAAAAGCATGACGGCCTCTGACTCCATGTAAATCCTCCTAGCAGAAGGAGATATGTATTAATATGGCAAAGGGACTAGGTTGAATGGGCCTTCTGTGGCACTTTTGTCTGGCACAGTTAATTGCACAGGGTCTGAATGGATGGATCCAAACTAAATCTCCACTACTGTATCCTTCTAAAGCAGCCTGTAAGCGCAACACTCTATGGACAGTTGGCCAGACTCGCCTGCTTTCTGGGCTGTGATTTCAAACAAAAGCAAGTGCGGGGGGTGGAGGGAGAGAAACATATGTTAGGCTTCTGAAGGGAAAATAGTGAACCAATTATGACTGCCAGGGGAACTACCATTGGTACAAGCCAATTAGAAGAAACAGCAATTAAAACCTTAAATAGATGGAAGTAGCAGGTTCTTGCCTGTACTGTTCAAAAGCAGAGATGCATTTGCCTTGCTGCCCTGGCTACATGTGGCATTGCAGTTACTCAAAAATGTCGTGAGTTAGAAACACTCTTTTATTAAGAGCCCGTTCTTGTTTTTCAGCAGACAGATGTATTTGCTGCTTACAAGCTGTTGATGCCCAGACACAATAGCTGGATTTAGACAATTGCTCCAAATGAGAACCAAATTTACTTGGCTGCTGCTGAGGTGGGCGGAGGGAGGAAGAAACTTCTTGCCAGCCAGCTGGCTAGCGTGTAGACTCTTCTGCTTACGTAAGACATGGGGGATTGTCCTGCCGCCTGGCAGTGTTGTTCCATATATTTCCATAATTATGAAGGGGGAGAAAATCCCAGCATTTCTGGGGCAGCTATTGTGATCCAAAAGGCAGCCAGCTGGATGTAGAATTAATAAGGGCTCCTGGCTTGCCATGACACAAAGCGTTTGCTCATTTGGCTCATGGGTGAAGAAAAGGCATGGGGATGGGGATAGTTTGAGGAGGAATTTCAGTTTCTCTCTTGCCTTTGGGCTGGCTAGAAAACATGATCTGACAGTGGCAGAGCTTTGACTATAAACTGCTAGCTAGGTAGAGTTGTCTTCAACATTATACAGATCCAGCCTTTTGCTTTCAGATACTCATTGTTCTTACTCCCCTGCCTCAGTGTCTCAAAGTTCTTTGCTTTAAATGAGCTACAAGTCAGAATCGGATGAAGCGACCTCACTTTTTGATGTGGATCTCAGCTTACTTTTTTTCTT
Source organism: Euleptes europaea (assembly GCF_029931775.1). Classification (NCBI taxonomy): domain Eukaryota; kingdom Metazoa; phylum Chordata; class Lepidosauria; order Squamata; family Sphaerodactylidae; genus Euleptes; species Euleptes europaea. Next base: position 21,440,743 of record NC_079330.1, on the reverse strand, counting down.
ACAGCAAGGCTGGTGTTTCCTTGCCCACTGCTGGCATTGGAGCATCTCAAGACCTGAGCACGTCTGTTGGACTCTCTCTCGTTGTGATGTCTGAGTGAGTTGCATCCAAGTGCTTTGAAAACCCTGAAAGGGTTCCTAACATTGTCACCACAAGCTAGGAAGGTGACAGCTCCTTTCTTTTTAGGAAGGTGACAGTCCTATCTTTTTAAAAAAGTTCTAGTTTTGCAGAGATTTTTTTCCCCCTTGCAGTGACTTGGGACAGTAATCTAGGCGCAGCTTTCCTAGTTTACCATGCTTTGGATGTGACTTGGAATATTAACTAAGCTGTTGTAAATGGAGATCTTTGCCATATTAGTGATTAAGGTCACCATGCAAAATGGTAGAAAAGGGGGGTCATTTTTAGTGAGTGCAGTGACTAGAGTATTGGGCAAGGATCTGGGAGACTATGATTCAAATTTGAAGCTTGCTAATGACCTTGTGCCCATTTCTGTCTCTAACCTACCTCACAGGGTTGTTGTGAGGATAAAATGGAGGAGAAGAGAATAATGTAAGCTTATTTGGCTCCCCATTGGGGAGAAAGGTGGGGTGTAAGTGAAGTAAATAAGACCTCAGTCAAATCCAGGCTTGCTTAAAAAAACCAAATTTGCTTGATTGAACAGCCAAATTTGGGCCAATCCTTGCTGTTTGAGACATTTGCCATGATAGTTGCTCAGCAAGGGTCTGGCTGGTTTCCTACTGATTAGAGCCAGGCCATACTTGTGATCTTCCTTCTTTTGTGCCTGAGAGGTGGAAGAAGGAACCTTCATGGCTGCATCTTCCCATAGCCCAATTCTCTTGTTTCAAAAAACAGTGCTTGGTTGGGCTTAAGAGTAGAATTTAATGGATGACTCAGGGCTGTAAGCTGATGAGTCAATAGCAAAAAATATACACTGTGTATTGGTTCTTGTAGGTTATCTGGGCTGTGTAACTATGGTCTTGGTATTTTCTTTCCTGACGTTTCGCCAGCAGCTGTGGCAGGCATCTTCAGAGGAGTAACACTGAAGGACAGGGTCTCTCTGTCAAGTGTGTAGGAAGAGTAATATATAGTCAGAAAAGGGTTTGAGCTGAATCATTGTCCTGCAAAAAGTAACAAAGGTAATGTGCTAACCATTGTCCTGTAATATCAAGATAATGTGCTAATGAGGGTGTGGTATGTTAATATGGAACCATTGTATCCTGAAGTGATCTGTTAATGTGTGAAATCCAAAGCTAATATGCATGGCTATTGTTGACTGTCACCTGGCAAGCTTCCATTTGAGTGGAGGTTTGAACCTGGGTCTCCCAGATCCTAGTCTCACGTGAACCACTGCACCACCCTGATTATTTGCCAAAACATCTTTTCTAAATAGGCCAGTATCAAAGTAAGGGCTGGTACTATTGATACCATGTACAATCAAATGCGAAGCGAGTGTCACCACCTGACTCTCTTGCCTAGAAATGAGATGGACTTGAACTAGCAAATTAGGTGCCTTGTAACATCCTGCTAAGTACTTTTACTACCTCTTGCTTGGGAGTGTATCATATCCTTCTTTCAGTCAGTGAGTGGGTGGGCAGGGTTGAATTTTTGGGAGGGATCTCTCAGATCTGCTGACTAGAACTCTGTTATAATTATGGAAAAATTAATGTGGCAGAAGCTGGTATACCATTTATTTCCTTTCCACTTCCAAGTTAGGAAAGACAGCTCTCTGGAAATACTTTGGCAAATCGGATATGTGAATGTTGACGGTCTTACATTCTCCCCCCACCTCCAGTCTGGGGTTCCTTCTTCGTCGTACACTGACCATGCTGGTCCTCATGACTCCAAGACCCTATTTAGATAACCGACTGAAGATGCTGTTCTCACAGTACATCCAAGGGGCTGGTGTACATGCCAAGGGAATAATGCCCACAATGCTCTGTGAATGCATCATCCCCTTGGATTAAGAGGTAGTAATTAAAACACCTGTTGCTCAAATAGGCTCCTAATGGTCTCCCAATTTCTTTTCATGTCTTTTCTCAGAGTGGTTTTCAGATTCTGCCCTGCCAAACGGTGGGGCTCCAATCAGTCTTACCAAAGGGATTTCTCAATGAAACCCATGATGGCGGGCAAGCTTAAGAACATAAGAAGGGCCATGCTGGATCAGACCCATCAAATCCAGCAGTTTGTTCACACAGTGGCCGACCAGGTGCCTCTAGGAAGCCCACAAACAAGGTGACTGCACCATCTTGCCTGTGTTCCACAGCACCTAGGATAATAGGCATGCTCCTTTGATCCTGGAGACAATAGGTATGCATCCATGACTAGTATCCATTTTTATTAGTAGCCATGAATAGCTCTGTCCTCCATGAACATGTCCACTCCCCTCTTAAAGCCTTCCAAGTTGGTGGCCCCCACCACATCCTGGGGCAGGGAGTTCCACAATTTAACTATGTGTTGTGTGAAGAAATACTTCCTTTTATCTGTTTTTATCTGAAGCACAGCTTGCCTGCTGCTACTGATTGTCTCTCATCCTCCACAATATTAAGCTTAAGAGGGCGCTTGTGTGTTATGTCGGGTGTGATGTGAGTTCAGGCAGTAGGCTTGATGCCCCTGACTTCCCTTCTCTCATCTTTTGGCAGTGTGCAGGAGTTCTGCAGCAAATGCATAGGCTTTTCTTAACAAGCACCTTTGAAAAGTGCTGCTCTAAGAACATCTACCCACTACTCCGTGTGTCACATTAATTCGAAGCATGTTCTATTGATTCTGGTGTAACTTTATTTGGAGAAAACTACAGGCTAAGCCTTCTAGGCTACAATCCAATGCACATTTACTTAGGAGTCCGTTCTGTTGAAATGAGTAGGCTATGCTTCTGAATAAATGTTCAGGAGCAGTCAGTTGGCTGCAGAGACTGGATATTGGCATCTTGTGTGTGTTTTTTCCCCCTTTCAAAATAACCAACTCACAAGCAGGGAATGGAGCCAGTTTCTTCCTGCTATTGTCCCCCGGTGTGCAGAGGCAGACATGGAGGATTCGTTTAGGTATGACTAATAAGTGTTAGATTCTCCATCAATTTGTCTAGTCCCTTTTTAAAGCCATTTTACCTAAAGCCTATCACTTGCATCTTATGGCGGTGAATTCTGTAAGTTAGAGGGGTAGGAAGGGCTACTTTCTGTTATCTGTGAGCTTCGTTATGTGTCCTTGAATTTCAAGAGCCAGTGTGATGGTGTGGTTTGGAGGGTAGACTCTGGAGAACCAGGTTTGATTCCCCACTCCTCCACATGAGCAGCAGACTCTGGTGAACTGGATTCGATTCCCTGCTCCTCCACATGAAGCCAGCTGGATGACCTTTGGCTAGTCACAGCTCTCTTAGATCTCTCTCAGCCTCACCCACCTGACAGGGTGTCTGTTGTGGGGAGGGGAAGGTGATTACAAGCCAGTTTGATTTTTCCTTAAGTGGCAGAGAAAGTCAGCATATAAAAACAAATTCTTCAATATTAAAGGAAGGAGGTGTGGAAAACAACAAGCTTTTAAAACATCACTGCCATAGATGTATACTGGACTTTTTTTCTACTCCTGAACTGTCTGGCACTTGGCCTGTTTCTCAGTATTCAGGGTAGGCTACAGTGGTTTTAAAATGATACAACAACAATGTATGGATCTTCTGAGGATTAAAATTCCCCCTCCCTCTGCTTTCTGCCCCCCTCCCCTGGGGCTATATCTCTCAGCCCGATAATGCCCAGTAAGCAAATGAATGTTTAAAATGTTTTCACAGTCTGATTTTGAGTAAGTTTTTAGGCAGAGACAATTCTGTGCTGTTGGAGGACCAGCAGCGAAATGCCTGTCACAACGAGGACTCATGCAGTTGGCTTATAGATCAACATCAGCATATTGAATGATGTCCAAATGACTGTAGAAAGCCACTGCAGTGTTCTAGTAATGTGATCTGGCTCTGTATGAAAAGGCAGGCATCTGCATTCTCTACCACCTGCTGTACTATCAACATACTTTGCAACTTGGAAGGGCCTTGGATATGCATTGCATTCTCTGCTGTTCTCCATCATATGCATTTTAGAGTGCCGCCAGTGTTCCATCTAGCTAAGCATTTTGTTTCGCTCAGTAGTCAGACAGCTGTCCTAGAGGGCCAGCAAGCAGGGCATAGAGGCCAAGGCCTTCGCCTGATGTTACCTCCAAGCTAAGTCCTTCAGAGGTTTGGATGGGGAGTTTCCCCTTATTCACTATAGCTGGTAGAAGAAGAAGAGTTGGTTTTTACATGCTGACTTTCTCCACCTTTTAAAAAGGTAAAGGTCCCCTGTGCAAGCACCGGGTAATTCCTGATCCATGGGGTGATGTCACATCCTGATGATTCCAAGGCAGACTTTGTGGTGTGGTTTGCCAGTGCCTTCCCCAGTCATCTTCCCTTTATCCCCAGCAAGCTGGGTACTCATTTGACCGACATCGGAAGGATGGAAGGCTGAGTCAACCTTGAGCCGGCTACCTGAAACCAACTTCCATTGGGATCGAACTCAGGTCGTGAGCAGAGCTTTTGACTGCAGTACTGCAGCTTAACACTACCTTTTAAGGAGAATCCAATCAGCTTTACAATTGCCTTCTCTTCCTCTCCCCACAACAGGCACCTTGTGAGGTAGGTGGGGCTGAGAGTCCCGAGAGAACTGTGACTAGCCCAAGGTCATTCAGCAAGTTTCATGTGGAGGAGGGGGGAATCAAACCCGGTTCACCAGATTAGAGTCCGCCACTCTTAACCACTATCCCACATTACTGATGGATCTATTCAGTCCCCTTTAAAAACCCCATGGATCTGTCCAATCCCCTTTAAAAACTCCAATGGTTAGCCTCACTGCACAATAAATTTGAAAATTGGCTTTATTAGATAATACCAAATAGAGGTCAGCTAGAGAAAGGGATTAATCCAACTTTTAATTGCTTTACCCATTTTGAAAGGAAGCAAAGCTCCTTTGATATGCCATACTTGGATGTGGTCTCTATGGGATGTAGGGTTGGCAGCTCTGTGTTGGAAAATACCTGGAGATACCTGGATTTGGGGTGTGTCTCCCCTCCCCAACCCTCTTCTCCAGGTGCCACCCCCAAATCTCCAGGTATTTCCCAACTTGGAGCTGGCAACCCTGTATGGAAGTCTGCTGAGTGACCTTCGTCCAGTAACTCCATCAACCTAACCTACTTTACACGGTGGTGGTTGTGAGGATAAAATGGAGCTAGGAAGAATTATGTTAGCAGCCATTGGGGAGGAAAGCAGGGGGTAATTATCTTCTCAATAATAAGAGAATTAGGCTGTGAGATGGGAAGCAGGCCACGTCCGATGTTCTGAGCTCCTATCTGCTTCTAACTTACTAGGTAGCAAAAAAATCTGTCTCTACCCTTTCATCTGCAAAATTGTGGTAAATGATAACTGGCTTAATTTGCAGGACTATTTCTAAGAATTGCAGTGGGATAATGTGTGCAAAAGCACTGAACACTGAAAGCGCTGTATAAATGCTAAGTATCAGTAGTTCTAATCATACTGTAAGGTAAGTCAAGATTTTAATGGTAAGTCCATGTTACCTTAATGACTAGCAACCAGGGTTGCCAGCTCCGGACTGGGAAATACCTGGAGATTTTGAGGGTGGGGCTTGATGATGGCAGGGTAGGATTCCAATGGGGTATAATGCCACTCTAAGTCCACCACCCCAAATGGCCATTTTCTCCAGGTGAACTGACCTCTGTCACCTGGATATCAGGTGATAGCGGAGATCTCCAGCCATCACCTGGAGGTTGGCAACCCTTCTAGCAACATTTATTCCAGCATGAACTTTCCTAAGTCAAAGTCCACTTGTTCAGAAGCCATGAAGAGGAAATCATATTCCATATTTTTTGTAGGGGTGGGGAGAAAAAAGGCTTTGTGTGAATCCCACTACACATCTTTCCAGTGTGACTCTTTGTGCAAAGGGGCTGGAATGGATCTGGCTGTTACACATAATGGAGGGTTGCCAACCTCCAGGTACTAGCTGGAGATCTGCTATTACAACTGATCTCCAGCCGATAGAGTTCAGTTCACCTGGAGAAAATGGCTGCTTTGGCCATTGGATTGTATGGCACTGAAGTCCCTCTCCTCCCTAAACCCCGCCTTCCTCACGCTCTGCCCCAGTAACCTCCCGTCTGTGGTGAAGAGGGACCTGACAACCCTAATAATGGATGGTGAGAGAGGTCAGAGGTTCCAGACTCTCTCTCACACAGGGTGCAGATAAAGTGGAATTAAGTAGGATAAACAACAAGGCATCAAGGAAGAATATATATGCATCATACATTTTCTCTGTCTTCTCTGTAAAAGTTGATGAAATAGGTTGCTTCATAGAATAGCTCTGAACTCCAAGAAATTTGCCCCAACAAGCAACAAACAGATCTTTATCCCCCTACAGAAAATGCATTCTGTACGTATTTATATTTATTTTAAATAAAAGTGCATACCCTTAGTTCCTTTTAAACCTAAATCCACTTTCTGCTACTTAGGAAAAGGCTCTCTAAATTAAGGGGCTGAGGTAGGGTTGCCAGGTTCCTCTTTGCAACCAGCAGGAGGTTTTTGTGGCGGAGCCTAAGGAAGGCAGGGTTGGGGAGGGGAGGGACTGCAACGCCATAGGGTCCAATGGCCAAAGCGGCCATTTTCTCCAGGGGAACTGATCTCTTTCTGCTGGAGATCAGTTGTAATAGCAGGAGATCTCCAGCTAGAACCTGGTAGTTTAGAAAAATATAGTACCAGGCTCTATGAAATACATACAAATTTTAGTGAAAATATGTGAAAATTGAACATTACAATAAACTTACAATGTATATACTTAAACACAACCAAACAAAACAATACAAAAATATGTATCAAAACACGAAATCTACTATGTTTTCTAACAACACTTAAATGTTGGTCACAAAGGACTCTTCTAAAAGTTCATATGCATTCAAATCCCACAATGCATATGAACTTTAGAAGAGTCCTTTGTGACCAACAGTTAAGCGTTGTTAGAAAACATAGTAGATTTTCGTGTTTTGATAAATACAACCAAACCAAAACAATACAAACCAAAACAATACAAAAATATGTATCAAAACACGAAAATCTACTATGTTTTCTAACAATTCTTAACTGTTGGTCACAAAGGACTCTTCTAAAGTTCATATGCATTGTGGGATTTGAATGCATATGAACTTTTAGAAGAGTCCTTTGTGACCAACATTTAAGCGTTGTTAGAAGACATAGTAGATTTTCGTGTTTGATACATATTTTTGTATTGTTTTGGTTTGGTTGTATTTAAGAGTATACATTGTAAGTTTCCTTTATTGTATGTTCAGTTTTCACACATTTTCACTAAAATCTGTATGCATTTCGTAGAGCCTGGTACTATATTTTTCTAAGCTTGACTATTTTAGTACAAGTGCAATTTCTGCTCCAGCAGTAGTTGGCAACCCGAGGCCAACTTAAAGAAGACCAATTTGACTCAAAAGAAGAAAAAACATTCTGGACATGCTCAGGGGCACTCTGCCTGGGTGGCTGCTACCACTTTATCTCAACCATGAAATGTACCCTTAGGGCAATTTAAATGCACTTTTCCCTTTCTCCGCAGACCACAGCTGGAGTGGGCGTGGCCCGCCAAGGACGGCGCGCGCCACGGCGCCTGCGCAGTCGAACGCCTTAAAAAAAAAAAAGCAACCCTCCGTTCTGGCCCGCTCTTATCTCCCCCCTCCCTCCTTTTCGTCTCCGCTCGCCGCAAATCTCGCGAGAGGTCCAAGCCGCAGGGCCAACATGGCGGAAGGTACGGGACAGGGAAGCGAGTGAGGGGGGCGGCGGCTCCGTCAGGCCGTTTTGCGTGCGCGGGCGGCTTAGCGGGGCCTCTCCCGAAGCTATTTTAGGGGCGAGGGGCGGGGGGAAGCGAAGAATACTTCAAAAACTGGGTTGAAGATGGGTGGGTGTGCCTGTCCGCCTCTCGTTTTCCTCGGGGCAGCTGCGTGTGGGGTGGTGGTGATGGTTTACCTCAGGCGGGGCGTCGGGCAATAACGGCAACCTGAGGAAGGAGGAATCGGCTTTCTCTCTCTCTCTCTTCCCCCCCCCCCTTGGAGGGGTGTGTCACGGCGGGGTTGGTTTTTTGCTTCTGCTCCATGGAGGGAGGGTAGAAGAGCGAGTCTTCACCGCCTGGGGTGGGCTTGGAGGTCTCAGTGCCTCTTCTGTAACGGGGAGGCGGTTGTTGCTCGCTCTGCGGCTGCTTTGCATGCAGAAGGGCCTTTGGTATTCTCCAGGTAAAAGGATCCCCGGTGCAAGGGAAGACCTAGCTCCTGCTTTGCTTGCAGAAAGCTTGCCAGAAAGCCTGGTAAAAGGACCTCAGGTGCTGGGCAGGACCTTTCTTGGCCTGAGAATCTGGGGAGCTGCTGTCGGATTGAAGAGGTAGAAAAGAGCAAGAGTCCAGTAGCACCTTAAAGACTAACAAAAATATTTTCACATTCTAGCTGTATCTGAAGAAGTGAGCTGTGGCTCACGAAAGCTCAAACCCTACCAGGAAATATTTTTGTTAGTCTTTAAGGTGCTACTGGACTCTTGCCCTTTTTGACTACGGCAAACAGACTAACACGGCTACCCACTGTGAAAAATATTTTCTGGCAGGGTATGTTTTTGTTAGTCTTTAAGGTGCTACTGGGCTCCTGCTCTTTTCTACTACTGCAGACAGACCAACACGGCTACCCACTGTGAATTAGCTTGAAGAAGTAATACGGGTGGCTTACCGGCCTGTCACACGGACACATGAAGCTGCCTTATTCTGAATCAGACCCCTTGGTCCATCAGAGTCAGTATTGTCTACTCAGACTGGTAGCAGCTTTCCAGGTTCATCTCAGTCTTTCCCATCACCTACTTGCCTAGTCCCTTGAACTGGAGATTGCAGGGATTGAACCTAGGACCTTCTGCATGCCAAGCAGATGCTCTTCCACTGAGCCACAGCCCCTCCCCAATGTATAAGCTTGTCAATGTATAAGCTGCAAATGTTTGTCTCTGGAGCCTTTCTTATGCCTTATTTTAATACCTACTGTCCTTGTGATGTTATGATTTTATTGTATTGCTTTGTGAGCTCCCTCAGTTTGATCCCTGCAGATGTGCTTTGTAAAATTTCTCAGTGCATAATTCTGATAGTAAGCTAAGTGACGGAGGTCTTAGGATCATGGCCCAAGAGATGTCTTTATTCCCCCCCCTCCATGCAGCCTGATGAAGAGTTCTGAAGAATTTAAAAGCTCATGCAGTGTTTTGTGGGGCTTAGGCCATCCTGCCCCGTCTCATGTTTCAACTGTTGCCATTTATCAAATGCAACTTTTCTCTCTCTCATGCTTTCTTTGTGGACTTGCCTTACTAAAATTTGTCAGTGTGAATTGTTGGTGGTGATGCTGTTCAGGGAATCCTTCTTCTGGGTCTCAAAATAAAATCTTGGTGGCTTAGTGGATGCATCTTATGTGTAGTGTGCATGCATGAAAACAGGGGCATGTGAACCGTTAAGGCATCACACAGGCCCCAACTGCCATATTGCACGCTGCTGCTGAGGCATATTATGAGCTTATGATAACATGTTGGAGGGTAACTGTTTTTCTTGTCTATCTTTATCCAAAAGAACAGTTGGCTTTATCCAAAAGAACAGTTGATAACTGCAGAGTAAATGAACATGCACGATGCAACTTTCTGCAGGATGTTACAGTGGTGCTATAAGCTGTTTTTGACTTAGACATGTTGGAGAGCATGAATATGCCATGCCCACCTGTGTATAACCCCCCTCTTGAAAAAACAGTGTGTATCTTTTTCTCACACTTCCTTTTTTCCTTTGTAGACAACTAGAGGTGGTTTCTTTCAGGTTCTGTGTGCTGGTTTACTCAGTAAACTTTACTGTGAGGTAGGCTGCTTCAGTGGATTCCTGCATGTTCTAGAAAGGAAGAAGAGGTTGGCATTCTGTTTTTCCACTATGAGGTTGTTGAACCTACTAAGACTTAGTACCGTTATATACATGACTGACTTATTCTCAGTACCCTGTCACCTTTTGTTTTGTTTTACTATATTGTATATTTTGTAATATATAATTTGTATATTGTATATTTTGATCTGAGCAAGGCTGTCAAAGATAGGACATTTTGGAGGACTTTCATAGGGTTGCCATGAGTTGGAAGCGACTTGACGGCACTTAACACACACACACACACTCACATTTTGTAAAATTCCAATTCATTAAGAATTGAGAACAGGACGCTTTGCATGTTAACTTTTCCATCTTCCTGAGTTCAGCAATTCCAGGTATGTAGCCGCATTGGAGCAAAAATAGGAGTCTTCTGGTGCCTTAAAGATTACAAAGTTTATTTTGTCCCTGCTTGTAATTCCACAGAAACTGCCTGCCTTCTGTATGTGACCTTGAGGTGCCCACAAGCTTCCTCTTTAAAGTTTAAAGAAGCTGGTATACCACCAGATTCCCCATAATTCAGGTTTCTTGGCATGAATGAATCCTTGGTGGCTAAATTTCTCACAGCTTACTAACAGAGAGTCCTGTTTACTTTGAAAACTTCCCCACCCACAGTTGCTGTGCTTATCTACTGCCATCTGCTCACTCAGGGCATGGAAATAAAAACCAACCCAACTGCAAGCACATCAGAAGTTAGAGGAAAAGGAAACCCTAAAAAGCCAATCCTTTTCTAATTAGTTTATTTGTTCTTCCTGTTTTCCAATGGGACCTTCTGGGGAAGTCAAAAGGGTGATGTGTGTTATAATGAAGCCTTTGCTTGTGTGAAAGTCAAGCCACATCTGCAGGATTGCAACATTTTGACATGTACAGGACAGTTGCATAATCTTCAGCTTTTGCACTTTTTTTGAATGCTAGCTGCCTGTAAGCTCCTTAAAGTATTTAAAAAAGTGTCTTCATGGGGGTGCCTTCTGTGATAGAATTTGGTAACCTCCACCTAATACTTCTGTACCATACTGCCCCCCCCCCCCCAAGTCTGTAAAATACATCATATCCACTTTCTCGTTATCTGGGAAAGAGACACCAAGATTACATTTGTAAGAAAAATTAGTTATCCCTCCTAAAAGATGTGGAAGACCAGAAAACAAATAGAATTAGAAGGGGGGGAAGGGTTTTCAGTAATTTTTCTGTTTTTTGAGCTGAAGAACTAGAAAACCTGAGGTATATTTTGTAAGTTTTTAAAAATTCTCTTTTAGAATAAGTCAAATAATTACGGAAGTGTTGCTCAGTGTTTTACACTCTATGGAGAACATTCTACAGTGTTAAATGATTGCAGATCTTTGAGAAGTATAATGTAAATCCTACTTCTGATTCCTTCAACTACAGCCAAAGAATCTGAAAATACCCACATGCAATCTAAAAATCAGCTTACGTATAAAACAATACTATTTCAATTCTCTGAAGACCACGGTGATAAAAATTAAAGTTGGGAGCTGGAAGCTTAGCAGATTTTTCAGAAACTGATTCTGATTAGGAAAAGAAACTCGATTGTAATATTTTGAAGGATGCTTAAATAAGTAGTTCATGTTACCAGTTTTGTGCATAGTTAGAACACTTTGACCTGAGTTGATATGCTACCAAACAGATCAGCATTATACTAAACTTTAACTCAGCATCCAAATATATGGATTGTTCTTAATAGTGTGATCTGTTAATGCTGGGTGGAGACGGGCGTTTGCCACCAGAACTGGAAGCTTTCCAGTTTCCTTTTTTCTGAATTATTATTTTTTAGTTTCATAAATGTGAAAAAACAAAATATAACATAAAAACCCATCACCCCCCTCCAACCCCCTTTATATACCCCAGTGCATGACTTCCGTTAGAGTATTACCCAAATCCAAATTCTTCATTACTTCCCCTATTACAGTACTCAAATATTATAACCTTTTCACAACAGTTCTAAAATCCACCTTTGCATATTTAGCTAAATACACAAATGCCAAGCTCCATTTCTTCCCAAATTCTTCCATATCCTTTCCATGTAGTCCATTTGTTAGCTTAGACATCTGTATATACTGTTAATTTTTCTTTCCAATCTTTCTTCGACAATTTTTTATCTGCCTCCCAGGATTTTGCAATAATTATTCTTGCCACTGCAAAGCAATATTGACAGATTGTTTTATCTTCCACATCCATTCCCTCTTTAAATAAACCTAGTAAACACGCTTCTGGGGATTTTTTTACACACCCCTTTATCAGCTTATTAGATTCTATTATTATAGCTCTCCAAAACTCTTTCAACTTCTTACAGGAACACCAAACATGGAAAAATGTACCTCTGCATTCTTTACATCTCCAGCGTTTATCACTGGCATCCTTATCCATTTTTGCTACCATGACCGGCGTTGTATACCACCTATAAAATATTTTGTACATATTTTCTCTAATACTTCCTGCTATTGAAAACTTAAATTCCTTCTGCCATAGTCTTTCCCATCTTTCTAAATGTATGGTGTGTCCCATGAACTTTCGCCCATGAAATCATTGTTGGTTTAATCCTATTTCCCTCTAAATTATATCCCAATATATATTGATACATTCTAGATATTAAACCCTTACTCTCCTTATTTAAAATTCTCTCCAATTCTGAATCTTGGCTTGCAAACCCAATTTTTATACCTTTTTTAAACATATCATCTAACTGATAATATTTAAACCAAAATACAAAAATACTGTGGGTGAACATTTCAGTCTTCCAGAACACTTGGTGTTTTTTCCATGTAAGTCAGCATTAAACAGCAGAGGAACTTGAGAAATAGAGAGAGAGAGAGAATCCAACAGGAAACTGAATTAGAGTTTATGATTATGTTGCTAGCATTGACCAGGGGCTCAACGGGTCTGGTAGTTCTTTCCAGTATTACTGGATGTAACAAAGTTTTCTGTTATCACAGCAGTTGCTGTGTGTGTATCTATATTTTTCATTTCACACAGAAATGTTTTTTAAAAAATCAAGCCAATTTGTATCCCGCCCCTCTTTTGGGGTGTAAAATCTTGCTGACTTTATGATTCACTTTGCATTTGATGACAGAGGGTTAGGCTAGTGAAAGCTCATGCTATGTAGTAAATTTTAATGTTTAAGGTGTCTTAAGGATGTGTGCTTCTTTCTTGCTGCAGCAGACTAACCCAGCTAACCCAGCGGAGTCTGGTAAATGGATGTTTTGGAGTTCTTTATTCTTCTGGGTACTACTAGTTGGGAAGAGAGATTATTATCAGGACTAAAAATAAACTTCATTTGGTTTACTATAATGTGGGATGATTTCGTTTCTGTTTCTTTTTTCAACTTACTTTCCCAACCAGCACAAGCCAAGGTAAATTCGGGTATTTTGTGGGGCAGTTTTCTAGTCTACTGGGGATATTGTTCAGTCACGTTTTTATCTAACCCTCCTCCTGAGGAGTTCAGAGTGGTGTACATGGTTTTCTCTTCCATTTTATCCTTGCAAACACTTTGAAGTAGTACACAGACCCAAGGTTACACAGTGAGCTTTATGGCATTTGAACCCAGGTCTACAAATTGTTGTGACATTTCTATTCATCATACCATCCTGGCTACTCATTGTTGGAATAAAACAATTAAATATCTTAACTATACCCAACAATACCATTGCGTTAACTTTTTTTGGTCATCAAGTCACAGCTGACTTATGGCGACCCCATAGGTTTTCAAGGCAAGAGATGTTTGGAGGTGGTTTGCCATTGCCTGCCTCTGCATCACAATAATGGTATTCCTTGGAGGTCTTCCATCCAGATATTAGCCAGGGTTAGGGCTGAGAGTGTGTGATTGGCCCAAGGTCACCCAGCAAGCTTCCATGCCATGAATGGGGAATTGAACCTGGGTTTCCCTAGTCCAACACCTTAACCACTACACCATGCTGGCTATTTATTCCTAAAGTAGCAAGGTTTATATCCGATAAGTGAAATTTATGCAATACTTTTTCTTAGAATTTCAGGTTTCCTCCAAAAATTGGAAATAAATTTGTTTTCCCAATAACTTCCCAACTTCTGGGAAGTTTCCATTGCTAACCCCTCAACATCCTTTCTTAGCGAGAATCAGGATGGTTGAGTCAGTGTGGGATAATGTGCAGAGTGGCTGGCAGCCTCTGATTTGGATTTTGAAGCTTGCATTAAAAATCTTATTCACTGAAGCAGCTTACTTCATGGCCTGGGCCAAGTCACACTCTTACAGTGTTTTTGTAAGGCTAAAAAACACTTAAATTCCTGGGAGAAAGGGAAAAGATGATTGTTTTTTCCTGCCCTTTTATATTCAATGTGTGAAAGGTAGTTTTAGCTGCTGGTTAATGTACCAGCAGATTGAGATGGGACATAAGTATGCCAAGGTACAGAAGGGCATTTTCTGAGGATTTTTTTCTATTTTATCTGTTTGGGAAATTTAGGGGAGTATTAAATTCCTCTTACGAAATATTTTAACTTTTGGCATTGAGTGAAAAAGCTTTTTAAGACCATGTTTTTACTTTTCAAAACATGTAGAGGTTTATTTTTTAAAGCTGAATAGCTAAAGACCACACATGGGACCACCTTAGAAGAAGTTTAACTCTTGTCTGAGGGAAAAAGTGGGAATGCCTTTCATAAAAAAATTACTCATCGAAGAATTGTCATTTTGTTTCTGACCTCCCTATAGTAGATTAAAGTGTTCTGTCACTGCTTTCTGAATGGTCCAATTTGAAGTCAGATCTGTATCCATTTACAAAATCAGTATTTTGCTTTGTTGCAATGGCTACTGGGTTTGTGCTTGTTTGGTGGGCCATAGTTGTTGGTAAGAAGTTGTTTTAGGTTAATGGTCTGTAAGCAAGAGAAGGCCTGCCCCCAAGTCCAGTCTGAGAGAGGAATCATTATGTAGCATGCGCTGTAGTTCATTGTGCTACTGATCATTCCGGGCACAGATTGTGTTACCAAAGAATGATTAACTTAGTGTGTTATCCTAGGATGTCAAATGAGGCTGGAAAAAAAATCCCAGATTCATGGGAGCCTAGTACTTAGCTCCTAAGTATATTATTTCATTTTAAAACAGAATTGAATGCTGGGAAACCATTCTGGTCATCATCATCAGATCCCCCCACTCAGTGACTTTATATCCTGACCAGCTGTTTGGTTTTTACTGACTTAGTGCTCCAGGAGTTACTAACCAGCGTGTGATACTTTTTAGCAGGCTTGGCAGGGTAAAAGACTAAGAGGTGCTGGGCTGGGTATCAGCATGTCAGCTGAGGCCAGTGAAGATGACTTGTGGGTGAGCAGACGTGAGACCTCTTAGACTTTTATCAGTCAGCAGTTAAACCATTAAGAAGCTTAGCTTTTGCTTTAAAGAAAAGTTCTCCCCCTTTTACGATTGTGGAGAGAAGATACTTTTTTTTCTTGGCTTGGAAACCAGAGAACTGACATATCCTGGGAAGTTTGTGAGGTTTTGATACTATTTACTCTGCCTGTCAACAGTGAATATTCAGTTTCTGGTGCATTTTATCTTTGAAACAACTGCCAAGTTTTGCCACAAAAAATGTAAAATGGTAAATCTGAATCAATGTGCACATGTTGGTGTTTTGTATAATGTTTTCTGATATTGAAATGTTGGCTTCTGGGCTACAGAATGTGGGGAAATTGCTAGACAACTTGTGAAAAATTAAACTTCAACTGACTTAATTCTATGCAAGCGTGGCTCTGGAGCTAAACTTTATAAGAAGCTTTTCTACCCAAGCCTGCAGTTAGCTGAGCCTCAGTGCTGTCCTGTTCTCTCCATACTCCCCCAACTGGCATGTCCCGTAACTATTGTGCTCCCTGAAGCTGCATTCCTGCGTCGGTCTTTCAATTTGCCACAATGGACTATCAAGGCTACCCCTCTGGAATGTGCAGTTACCGCTTTTATGCCATTTGAGCATCCCAGGATATTCTGTCGATGACTTAGTATGGCAGAGAGCAAGCCCCCGATATGGCGGGGGCCTCCTGAGTTAACACGCATTCCATTGCAGTGTACAATATTCCTGTTTTGATAGTGTCTTTGCTCTTTCACTGTTGCTTGGACAGTTAAATCTCTTAAGCATCTTGGCGTGCACTACTACAATACGTAATGTTTTGTTCAAGCTCTCTTGTCCTCACACAGCATGCCTTCTGAGCCTTATGCCCTGTTTACAGTTGATACAGACTTCCTCCTTCCATAATGTTTGGAATTGGTTGGATTTCCTATTTCCCCCCCAAAAAATGCTACCAAACACTTTTATTATGCCTTGATGGAGGCTCCGTGGTTGGAACACGTTTTAAATGAATAGCTTCACAGACGGCAGCCACAGTAAAAGTGATTTGTTTTACCTAAACGGCTTCAAAAATAGATTGTGCAACTCTTGCGAAACTTCCTGAGGGAAGGATAGCCCCGCATTGCCTTTCAAAGTTCACTTATTTTTTTAGACAGTTAGAAGCAGATTGCTTTTATATGCCCTTAAAGCTCTGGGGTGCGTAAAACGGAAAAAGGTTTGTGATGGTGGTGGGGAACCATTAAAATGCTGTGCCTGCCAATCACTGTCAAATAGGTGGGTGTGAACAAGAAACAGCCAAGTTTGAAAGGAGGTCTGAAGTTGGGGAACAGGAGGACACAAGCATGAAGAATTTTGTGAAGGGGGAGGGGCAATTTTGGAAATTCCATCCCCTGCCCCTGAATCTCTCCTGCCAAGTTCTTTAAAAGCTCTGAAGAGCTTTATCAGGCTTACTCACTCCCCCTTTCCCCTGTAACTGATGATTGACTACTTTCAACATCCTGTGTGTTCTGGAGTATTTTCAGTCTTCAGCATGCTAATATGGCTAAGAAAATATATCCACACGTGCAAGCTGACAGTTTCCGTATCTTTCCACTGTAGACGTCAGCAGAGAAATGACCCGTTTCTCCCTCAGTGAAGAATTCTTAAGAGGCTTTTCCTGGATCTCTCCTTCAGGATTATGAAAGATTCCCCACACCCCTACATACAGTTATTGGACTGTTTGATCTAGTATATGCACAACGAATTACTTGTATTGTCCCATAAGCTTATACGATGGTGCTTCCTTTTTGTTTGCAGTTTGGGTCAGAAATAGCAGAACTTTTATAACGCAAAGTTTACCTCTACCAGTAACACTGTGAGCACATCTCTGGCTAATAGTTAGATCTGTGCCTTGCATTAGGATAGTTGTTCCATCATCGAGACTATAGCAGGGGTGTCAAAGATAAGGCCTGGGGGCCGGATCAGGCCCCTTGAGAGTTCTTATCCGGTCTGGGAGCCAGCCAAGGCAGCCACCACCACCACTCTCGATCTGGGCAGGCGAGACATGGCCCAGCCCGACCAAGTGACTTTTATGTCATATCTGGCCCTCGTAATAATTGAGTTTGATACCCCTGCTTTATAGGGAGGTCCTTTTTTGTGCTGTGACCCAACGCAGGCAGGTGAATGGGAAAGGTTGGTTGCGGAAGGCCTGGGACAGGGGTCGGCAAACTCATTAGTCAAAAGAGCCAAATATCAACAGTACAACGATTGAGATTTCTTTTGAGAGCCAAATTTCTTAAACTTAAACTATATAGGTAGGTACACTGTTTATTAACTTAATAAACTTTAATTAAAGTTTTAAGTCTTTAATTAAACTATAGGTACACCGAATAAAACTTGATATCATACTTAATAGTGATCTTATTTATTGATAAAAATTAAATTGTAAGTCCCTGCCATTTCCCCCTCCCCGTCTGGAGTCCTCGTCTGGAGGCCTGGTCTACCGCCATAAAAGCCTATTGGTAGACCTGGCCTCCGGCTGAGTCCCATTGGGAGGCCAAGTCTACCCATTGGCTTTCTTGGCAGTAGACCTGGCCTCCGAAGGCCCATAGAAGCCAATTGGTAGACCTGGCCTCTGAAGGGGGACTTTTTCCCCTCCTCAGAGTCCAGGTCTAACGACAAGAAAGCCAGTGGGTAGACATGGCCTCTGAGGAGGGGAAAAAGTAAGTAAGGTATCCATAAAATTAAATCATGACAATGACTGACAAACACTGTACATTTTCCACATCTGCATTCTCAAAACTCTGCAGGGGGGCTTATTGTTGAGTTGTGCATCTGAGTGGCAAATCCAAGGCAAAACATCCCATTCATAAATGGCCAATAACCCCCCATGCAGAGTTTTGAGAATCTGGATGGGGAAAATGTGCATCTGAGTGGCAAATCCAAGGCAGAACCTCCCATTCACTGGCAGGGTGAAGGTCTCGCCTGTCCGTGCTGACCCCCGAGCCATGGCCCCTCCCAAGAAGCCGGCTCCGCTATCTCCCCCCCGGTCAGCCAAATGTCCACCCATGCTCAGCCAGGGATGAGGATTTTGTCCCGAGTCGGCAGACTTACCAGCCGACGCGGGACGACAAACCGACGACTCCGACGATTCTTCCACCCCTCGCAGACAACGAGGGGAGCTGAGGGAGGGGGGCGGGCTCCCAGTGGAACAGCTGGCTGGGAAAGAGGCGCGGGCAGCCGGGGAAGCAGGAGGCGGGGCAGGGAAACAGCCCGGCGCACCCCGCCTAACAGCTGGGCAGGCGGAGCCCCGCCAGCCTCGAGACGGCCCAGCGCGAGGCGGAGCCTGCCTCTCCGCCCCCCTTGCAGCATCAGCCTGGGTGGCTGGCCGCCGCCTCTCCCTGCCGCCTCTGATCCCTCCCCGCCAGAGAGAGAGAGAGGAGGGAAGGCCGGGGGAGGGGGGCACCTCCTCCTGCTCGCCTGCTGGCTCCTCCCGCCTGGGGTGCGCTGGAGCCCGGCAGGAGCGCGGCGCCTCTGCCTGGCTGGGCACGGGCATGCGGAGGAGCCGCATTAGCCGACGGACGGGGGTGGGTGGGGAGGCAGGGAGCCGCACTCAATGGGCCAAAGAGCCGCATGTGGCTCGGAAGCCGCACTTTGCCGACCACTGGCCTGGGAAAAGCAGACAAATGCAAATCATACATGTAGCTTTGGTACTTGTAACAGGAATAGTCTGCCAGGTAGGCAGAGCCAAAGTGGACTGGTCTTCCACTGAATTACTTTGTATTGTGTTCCAGCGAAGACTGTTCATCAAGTGCTGAAGATCAAGGTTATTGTGTCATTACAGTGCTCTGCCAGCATCAGTTGAGTTGGCTGAATGAAACTAACAGACCGATGGGTCAGTTTCAACGTTTGATCTTGTTTGTTTATTTATGGTTCTGGGACAGTTCAAAGTGATAGGTGGCTAGCTCAGTGTAGTACCACCAGCTGTGGCTTCCCTACACCCCCTTTTAAAAAGCTGCAAAATACAACAAACGAGTGGAGACCCTTTTGATTTTTCCTCTGCTGTTTAAACAAACAGCCTCAACCTGTTATGTAGATGAAAAGAGAGCTTGATGAGATCTTTCACTCTGTCTGCTGAGTTATTGTTGAAATGGGCCTACTCACAAGTATTGGGCCATTCTTACAGGGCAGTGATTCTGAAGGGGTGTGGGCTGCATGACCTCTGAGGTGACCTAAATTTTTGGAGGCCTCTCTGAGCTTTTTGAGGCAAATAGGAGGCAGGTATTTCAGATTCTCCCTGCTTGATATAGCTTCTGACAGCCAGCAATGGAGAGTTGTTTTAGACTGCTTGCTCTGCCATGAAGATGAAACCTTAGATCCCCCCCCCTCAAAAAAAAAATCCTTACAGAGGCACCACAGCGAATGGAAATCAAACACAAATGCCCCTTCTACACTTGGCAAATACATCAAGTTGGCTAAGTAACAAAAATTAATCTTATTTACACAAAATGTATTCAATAACAAATACTAGCTGTACAGAAATTATACAACTAACAAAACAAAAACTAAGTTCAGGAATCCAGGTCTTCCTTAACACACAGTTTCTTCTTAAAAATCCAATTCAGTTGCAGTTCAGCGTTCCAATAGAAGGTAAATTGCAGGTTCACAGATAATCAAATTGGATCACAGATAAAAATCAAGGTAATCAATCAGACGGAGATTCCGGATATAATTTCATCCGTTTACGCAGCAAGCTTCATCAGTCAATGATTGTCCAATTTGCTTATTAGTGAAGCTTTAAGGTATCGCCATAGCCGGAAATGCTCATCTACACTTGGGACAACCCTCACCCCAAATATTCCTCCTCCATCCATGAGACTAAGCATATGTCCTAAACCTCCAGAAAGAAGAGCTACGGGGGGCAAGAGAGAAACTGGTTATCCCCAAAACGCTGATCAGGTTCAAATAAAAACTGGCCCTTTTTGGAGAACGGTTTTCACCCTTGTCTATTATATATCTAGATACACTTGCTTTGACTGGAGTACTGGGTTCATGTATTATTTTTGTTTGTTTGGAAAGGGGTGTGTGTTTAGGGGTACTTTGTTGGTGGTAGTGGATTAAAGATTAAGAACCACTGTGGGACAGTGGATCATGGCTCCATTTGTTTTTGCTGTGCTGCTCTTCTACATGTTTGGCTATAGCACCTTCAAGGGGGTCCAGATGTCTTCTGGAACAGCCCAGACTACTTGTCTTTGTCCTGCCCCACTAAGCTGTGGACTCTTCCTGATGCTGTTGTCAGCGGTCTGTGACAGTTCTGCAGAACAGACCTACAGAGTTGCATTTAGTGATTCAAGCTTTTTTTTTGCTCCCTCTGCTAATGTGGGGCTGCTTGATGATGTCATGTCATTTCCAAATAATTTTTACAACCAATTAAAAATTGTAATGGCTGTCATTTGCCCCTATAAATTTTGAAAGCCCCTTACGCATGCTCTAAAAATACTTGCGAGCACAGGTAATACCGTGTACATTGCCGCTTGGCAAATCTTGCTGCCTGGTACTTGATGGAAGCTATCGGTCGTTGCCGGCGACTTTGGCAGCATGAAGGTCAATGAAATACAAAGGGAAGCCTCTTCAATGTTGTCGGTGGATGCAGCATATTGGTACATTAGCTGAGCCACCCCCTGCAAGTGACTGTAATACCAGGCAGCTGTTGAGGCAAGTACCTCTTTCTCTCCCTCCCTGGGGAGGGGGAGAAGTACTAGGGCCGATGTGCCCCACAGCAAAATTATTTTTCTCTGGGTCAGTTCCATCTCCATATGGGGTGCATCTCCAAAGTACAACAACGGCAAGAGTTTTTCCTAGCTTTACTGCATAAGATCTTTAACCTAGAGATGCCCGTGTTTGGGCCTAAGTCTTTCTGAAGATGAGGCTTGTACTGTATTGGCCTGCTGTCTCCTCCCCATGAACGTATGAAGTTGCCTTCTGCAGAAGCCAAGCAGTGGTCCATACCCACTTAGTATTGTCCATGTTGACTGGCAGCGGTGCTCTAGGGACTTGGGCAGAGAACGGTCTTTCTAAGCACCTGCCACTGAACATCTTTCCATGGCAGATGCAGAGGATTGAACCTGGGGCCCATGTGAGTGCAAAGTGTATTTTCTGTCATTAAGCTGAGTCCCCTTCCTGTTCATATAATGTGTTCAGTTGCCTTTTTCTTTTTTTTTCTTTTATTTTGCAGAAGAAGTGGCCAAATTGGAGAAACACTTGATGCTTCTCCGTCAGGAATATGTCAAGCTGCAGAAGAAGCTTACCGAGACGGAGAGAAGGTGCACCCTCCTGGCTGCTCAGTCAAACAAAGAGAATGCCAGTGACTCCTTCATCAGTCGGCTGCTTGCCATTGTAGCTGAGCTGTATGGGCAGGAGCAGTACAGGTAAGAAGCATGCTCTCTGCACCTTAATCTGGCACGAATGCCCCTTCCTTACCTGCAGAGCCCTCTGTGGCTCTGTCCTTCTCATATCCTGATATTCCTGGGAATTTCTCCAGTTCTCCCTTGGTGCTTTTTTTAAAAAAATGGAACTGTCTCTTGGAATAGCTGCATGATGCCTCCTCAAGTCCTTCAAAACCCAACTTTTTCACGAAGCCTTTGGCATAGCCTCTACCAGAACTTCAGTATGCATAAATAGAGTGAATATTCTCTTTCTGCTTCCATCCCCACCATTTATCCCAAAGGGCAAGTTTTAGATTATAAGCTCCTTGGGGCAGGATATACCTGATATATGCCATGAAACATCCTGCATTTCAGTTCTTTATAAATAGAGATGAAGACGAGAGCCATGGATAGTCTGTATGCTGCAAAATGCTACAAAATGTTTTCACTAGCTAGCGACATAAACCAATATATCTTGTAACCCACTTCCTGTGAGGTAGTTGTGTTAATCTGTTGTAGCAAAAAACAACAACACCCAGTCTTGTGGCACTTAAGACTAAGAAGTTTTAATCTTCTGTATGCTTTTGTTTTTCTATCTTGTATATTTAGGGTGTGCGTGTATGTGTGTCCACATGGATAACTTCTATACTGAGTTGATGGACAAATGCTGCTACAATATTTAACTAGAGCAGGCTCTCCTAGATTCTGTTTACTGTGCAGGCCCTTCTCCGGCTGAGCCATCCTCGGTCCAGGGACCTGCAAGAGGCCCCTAGAGAATGACCAAAGGGAGTGCGGGGTTTTTTAATGGGATAGGCGGTCCCGTAAGCATGAGTGTCCCAGACAATTAAGGCCTTTAAAGGTTACCACCAACACCTTGAATTGTTTTTGGAGACTAATTGGTAGCCCGTGCAGCTGCCTCAAAATTGGAGTAATATGAGCTGACCATGATGTTCCTGTCAGCAACTTGGCAGCTGCATTCTGGACTACCTGCAGTTTCCCAAGTGTTTTCAAGGGTAGCCCTACATAGAGCAAATTACAGTAGTCCAGTCTGGAGGTACCCAGCTTGCTGCGGGTAAAGGGAAGTTAACTGGGGAAGGCGCTGGCAAACCACCCCGTAAACAACAAAGTGTGCCTAGGAAACGTCGGGATGTGACGTTACCCCATGGGTCAGGAATGACCCGGTGCTTGCACAGGGGACCTTTACCTTTTAATCTGGAGGTAACCGTTGCATGGATCAATGTGGGAAGGTCTGACCCAGACAAATGAGGAGCCAGCTGGCGGCCCTGTATGAATGCAAGTGTGAGTGACTAGTAGCAAATGGCCCTATTAAAGGAAACTGCCTTGAGGTGCAGTTTACTTAACAGTACACAGATGCCGCTTATTGCAAGTATTGGCCAGGAACCAGATGTGCTTTGCTAGTTAAAATGGCATGCCTGTTTTAAAAAATTAAGTGACTACTTTACCCCTTGACCTTTTTGTAAGATTCATCCTAACTTCCAGTGTTTTAAAAATAATTTCTAGAGTTCTGTTTTTGGGGCAGAGGAGAATTCCCCAAAATGTCTAGCTTGCAATTCTTAGTTTGTGAGAGGCCAAACAAACCTTTTTGATGCTCGAGGTATAGGCCATTTGCGTATGTTCTCGTTTCTGTAGTTCAGCATGGTTGAAATGGATGCTTTCTGCATTACATGCTTGGGGAGTTATGGTTTTATGCTTATGAATATACTGCGTGCTACAGCTCTAGGTCAGGAGTGTCAAGCATACAGCCCAGGGGCAGGATCCAGCCCCTTGAGAGCTCCTATCTGGCCCCCGAGGCAGCCGCCCCCCTATACTCCCAATCTGGGCAGGCAAGCCTACAGCGGGCTCGGCTGCCGAGGTAGCCACCCTCCCAGTCCTGAGGTCTCAACGATCAAAAACTGTTAAATAAAAGAAAATACTGTAAGAGTGTTATTGTGTAAAGTATTTTTCTTTCTTTAAGTAAAAAAATATCGTTAGTTGGCTTTGCCTATAAAGTTTGTATCTCTGGTACCTGGCATTAAATTTTATGGTACACATGGCCCGGCACAACCAAGTGACATTATATCCTATCTGGCCCTCATAACAAGTGAGCTCGACACCCCTGCTCTAGGTGCCAGCTGTGGTTAAAAAGCATAGCAGCCGCTGTCATGTGGGTATGCATTGGCAGAGGTGGGTACACATCATATGTCAAATAGCAGATGGTTTGAAGATGTACCAGTGTGTGAACCTGGGTATTTTCCAGCTGTGTGTTATTTTAGGCAGGCCTGCAGACATTGGAGGAGAGGAGATGGTTTAGTTGAACAGTTCTGTTATAATATCCTTCACTTTGGGAATAGAGTGGTTTCCCTAATTGTTTTTGAAGTGTGAGTAGGCATCTGTCGTTGGCCTTCAATGCAGCCCTTTTTGTTGGGTTTAGTAATCCATCAGTAGAAGGTTCTGTCTTGCACCTTCCCAGAAACTTTTATTTCTCTGGTTGCAGGACCTGGGTGGACTAATAGCCACACAGGTTGGAAGGCTGCAGTGTGGAGTGTGAAGGAGATGAGTCAATCTTGGCCTGCTACCTGAACCTGACTTCTGTTGGCATCAGACTCGGGTCATGAGCTTCGACTGCAGTACTGCAGCTTACCATTCTGCCCCACGGGGCTCATTACTGGCTCTAGACTTGGTCTATCAAATGGTTTTATTTTTTGTTAAAGGGAAACAGGGATTTCAATTTCACTGCACTTACTAGTGGGGGATTTAAAGCTTTGTGTATTCGAGGGCCCTGGGAAATAAGGGATCAGTGATGTATTTAGCTCTCAGAGTGCCATGTCAGAAATATGGGTTCTTGCCAATACTGCCTGTTCAGGCAGCATTAACTTCATTGCTGTTCAAGAGGCTCGAGTGAGAAGCAGCTGAGACCCTTCTAGTGTATGCCTGGATGTCACCTTTCTGCCTTCCAGAGCACCTATTCGTATTGTTGAGGTCTGTATTTGAAATTGTTACATGGTGATTTGGGAACTAATTTTTGGCTAAAAAGTAAGGCAAAATGCAAATAAATATTACTTTCTGGGAATGGTAAAGGTAAAGGTCCCCTGTGCAAGCACCAGGTCATTCCTGACCCATGGGGTGACGTCACATCACGACGTTTCCTAGGCAGACTTTGTTTACGGGGTGGTTTGCCAGCGCCTTCCCCAGTCATCTTCCCTTGACCCCCAGTAAGCTGGGTCCTCATTTTACCGACCTCGGAAGGATGGAAGGCTGAGTCAACCTTGAGTCGGCTACCTGAAACCAACTCCCGTCGGGATCAAACTCAGGTCGTGAGCAGAGCTTGGACTGCAGTACTGCAGCTTACCACTCTGCGCCATGGGGCTCGCTTTCTGGGAATGGCAGGTATTAAATTAGTGTGGAAAACTGCATACTATGGATATACCTTGCTTGTTTTAAGTGGATCTTGTTTTCTTCTGCCCTCTTCAGTGTACTGTTTCAGACCTCGTCATGGGGGCTTGGACCTTCAAATTTCTCTTTCGAATAACTCCTTTGCTTTTTGCAGCTTTGGGTATAAGTTCTGTCCTCTAAGTGTTATCACTTTATGCCACCGACCACACAACTCTCAAAAGATTATGCTACAATTAAACATGTTAGTTTTCATAGGATTGCAAGACTTTGTTATAGCTGGTAAGAGACCTCAAGATTAGTGGGTAAGAGAGTGTTTGCATTCCTTCTGTGACGCTTTTCTTTCAAAACGGGTGGGTTGTATAATGAACTTGGGAATTACAAGAAAAAAACACACTTAGAGGTGACTAATTTATAGGTTGCACTTTTGGTTTCTAATTTCTTTCCGTCACATTTTCAAATGCCTCTGCAAGAATGAAGGGCGGAGGTGCCTTTTGTTCTGTGGTTCTTGGAATTGTAAGTAGCCACTGAGTGCAAAAACATGGTGGGGATCCAAACGCAGTGACATTTCTCCCCCCCCTTTCCCCCATGGTAGATTCTCCTGAATTAATTACAGTTATGTAGATTCATTCAGTCATCTAACCTCAGGGGTATGTGTGTATGTTGTATCTCTTCAGTGACCTGAAGATAAAGGTTGGAGACAAGTGTATCAGCGCTCACAAATTTGTATTGGCAGCTCGCAGCGAGGCTTGGAGTCTGGCCAACCTGGTGTCGACTGAGGAGCTGGATCTGTCAGGTTGGTTTCTGATGGGCGCAGTGTATGTGAGAGAGAGATGCTTTCATTGCCTCTGGAAGAGCTGATGAAAGGCCTCTTTGGGAAAGGAGGGTTGCATCTTATCCTTCAGGAGGAGGTGCCGCGACTACAGAAAGAGGCCCTTGATCCATTAATTATGAAGCCTTTGTCTCTGAAACACGCTGGTGGCCTTTGAGAGCTGGGTGTTAACGCTAGTTAAATCAGTGGCCTGTCCTCTTTTCACTTTAATGATGTGGCTGCTCAGTGTGGGGGTCTGTTCATCTTAACTGAGCAAGAGCTTGTCATAGCCCCGAAACAAAGCGGCCCATAATCGCCGGATTATTCCTTTGTTTTGAGGATTGCTCTGTCAAAGCCTCCTGTGTGCTGGTGTCATGTAAAGCACGGTTGCAACTGCCCCAGTATATCTTTGGAGACTTGGAGTGTGTTTATTTGGAGTTCAGACCTTGCCTCCTCTTCCCTGAAGCCAGTGGGCTGCAGCTGTCTTACCGAAAAACTGAGTGGTGTGATCAGAACTCCAGCAGACTTGCATGCACTTCCCCAAAATTGTGCAGGAAACTTTAGGCTTTTGCAGAATCTGTGGTTTTGTTGAACGTGAGCAGCCTGATGGAATAGAGCAACTCTAACGGGAAAGGGAAAGGACTGGGGTCTGCCGAAAGGGGTGGAAACTTTATCCAGCCAATCATTTATGTCCTGATCATCCATAAAACGGTATCCCAGGGTAGGTTAAAGGACAGTACCGTAACCATTATGGAGCAAAATGCCAGCATCTTAAAATTAAGAATTAAAAGCCATAACCCATTTCCTAAAGTTAATTTAAAAACCAGACTTAAATCCCAGTGCGTGCCACGTCAACATAATTTGCAAAAGCTTCGGTAAAAAAGAAAAACCTCTAAGGCCTCCTTGGTAGAATATCTACTGGAAGACAGGGTGACTTATATTTCATTTTCCATAGCAAAAACATTTCACAGAGAAGGGCCCTAGGTGATAACCTAAGCACCTGAGTTGACAAGACTACTCATTGATTTCAGGTAGTATGGTCCCAGACCATTTAGAACAGTGGTTCCCAAACTTTTTGGGCCACCGCCCACTTGGTTCCACAAACTCAACCCCAGTGCCCCTACCCTATCCTATAAAAAGCATTATTCAAAATAGGGGTTTGCATGACTCACTAAAGAAGATGATAGCAATACAATTTCAAAACAGTAACATCTATTCAGAATCAAATTAAAACTTTTAAATTGAAATTTATTCAACAAAACTGATGAACTTGATCCAGTGGTACCAGCTCTTCTCCTCCGAGGCTCCAGGCATCTTGAGCAATGGGTTATTTTCCTTGATCCATCCGGGGAAGGCAGGACAAAAACCAAACTTCCTGTCTTCCTGGCGGGAAAATAGCCTGGAGCAGCTCAGTTTCCTCCTGCCTTCGTATGGGGGAAAAAATTCTGATAATTTTTACCAAATTTGCCAGTATGGTGCCATAGCTTGATCTATTGTAAACTAGTGAACAACACAGTTGAAGGAGCCCACCTCTAGTGCCCCTCTGCTGCCCTCTTGCCTCTTAGCGCCCCCCACCGCCCCCCTAGGTAATCCCACTGTCCCCCCAGGGGGTGGTACTGCCCACTTTGGGAATCACTGATTTAGAACATGAGAAGATCAGTCCAGGGGTCCATCTAGTCCAGCGTTCTGTCTCACACAGGTGGCCAACCAGCTCCTCTGGAGGCCCAACAACAGAGCATGGAGGCTGAGGCCTTGCTCTGAAGTTGCCTCTTTGCACTAGTATTCAGAGGTTGACTACCTCTGAGCGTGGAGGTTCCCTTGGGTTTTAAAGGTTGTAGTTTGTGACTTCAGAAAGCAGAACCCGGCTTCCTGGCTCCTTGTCTGCTCTGTCCAATTGCTGAGACTTTGCTATTTTTAAACAAGTGTGTGTAAAATTTGTCAAGTTCAGCTTTGGTGACTTGACGAAAGAGCTCAAGAAAGCATTAATTGCCTGAGGATTGGTAAAGATTATTACTTAAAATTGCACATGCACCTAGAGTGAGCATTCTTATAAGTAATGTGACTTTTATTTAGTTCAGTGATTTTTTTTTAACCTGTACTTTCAAGGCAGCTTGCAAGAAATATTAAAAAAATGCCAGTATAAAAAGTTCCCAGCCTTAACAGTAATAAATCAGCTAAAATGTTAGCTATCAAAATGGAAGTCCTAGGACGCCTAAGCATTACCCTTTTTTAATTTTTTTTTGCCAGGATTGATAATTAGATATAAGAAACAGGCTGGTGCTGAAACTGCAGAATTTTAAGGATGGCTTTTTTTCGTTACCGAAACTGCAGCTAAAAAGTGTTGATACTGCAGGGAAAAGAGTGACTACCTGCCCTTCATAGTGCTTAGTGACTGAGGGCGTACGTGTGCGGGGGTGTTGAGTGTGTGGCTGTTCCACACGGTCAGTATCGCATCCCTTGCGTTTCTGGCTGCGTGGCTGCTTCTAATGTTAGTACTTCAGCTGGCTCTTCTTCCCAGGGGGTGGGCGGGAAGCCAGCTCCCACTCTGCAGAAAAACTATAAATACCACCTTTACGAGCAAGCCCCACCTAGACCGAGACTCAGGAGGACTTGTGTTTTCCTTGTCTTGGGGAACAGATGCATAATCAAGCTGTTGCTGCAAGTGATCACCCCCCAGTACATTACCAAAACAAGCATATCTGCTAACATCTTGAGCCGAGGAGTAAGCCCGAGGGTGCATAACTGAAGCCTCTCTGGCATGGATATGTTGGTCAAAGAAACCAGAGTAAGTGGCCTATCTGAGCCTTTAAAAGCCCAGGCTGCTCTAATATGGCTGCATAATATTAATATATGATTGCATAGCTGATTAAACCAAAATCTTTTTGTTGAGGGAATGCGGTGCCCATTGGAGAAATGGTTTATTTACTAAGGTTATATGTCTTTCTCCTGTTAGTTTTTGAGCCGTTCACCGTTTAAAAGCAATCCAAGTTACTGCCCATTAACTCGCGATAAAATTAGTCCCAACAAATAAAACTAAGCGGCGGAACTGAACCTGAGACCTGGAAGCACGAGGAAAGGCTTCCCTTTTGAAGTCCTGGAGATTATTTTAGGGAGTTGACAAGCACCCAATCTTTCCATGAGCTAGAAATCCATAACTTGGAGTCAAATTGAAAGCAAGATTCAAGCCTGCGTCTCTCAGAGCCTAGTTGACAGCCTAACCACTAATCAGTATCAGGTTAATTAACACAGCATTTGCTAGTTGAACACTTACGTCATTTATACATGAAATAAAATATTACATAGATTTTTACGAAAACAGTACCTAGTTAAAATTCTTGAATAATACATAATAATCTAAAATTCACCAAATATTAAAAGATTTTATAGATTTAAATCTAATTGCCATGACCCAACTTTAAGCGGTAGACTTTGTAGGCAACTGCACAGAATTTAGATACCTGTTTTACTGTACTGTTAACCATGACTCGACCCTGGCTCTTTTGAGGAAACCAGAAGACCTGGGGAGATTGCTGGGTGAGTCTCTTTTGTCAGGAGAGCATCAGAGATGTAGCTTCCTTGCCTGTGGCATCAGTCCTGTTCATTGGGTCAGGATCCAGGGACTGGGCTAACACCGGATTGCATTCCTGTTTCTTGACATGGGACTGGGTGGTACTCTGGTTACACTTCTGAAGACAGGACATCAGAATAACATGCCTTTTATTCATTCACAACAGTGTTCTTGCTGAATTCAGCAATGGTATACTCCCATGTTCTGTAAAATCACTGGTGGCATGGCAAAAAATTAAGTATTTCAGATTTTATATTTTTGGAGCCTTGTTAAATGCTCTACCAACCAATCTTCTTGTAGCTGCCACTCTGTGCTTTATGGTTATTTTGCATCTGGGTTGCTAGTGGCTGGTCAAACGCCCACCGGAGGGCTGAGTTTGACTAAGGGTTTCCCTGGTTGGTGACTCCTAAAGTAAATTGACATGAAGCGCAATAGTCCCCACCCCAGTAATATATCTAATGCTTGTTCCCCAGATGCTGACCCCGAGGTAACCATGGCGATGCTGCGCTGGATCTATACGGATGAACTGGAGCTGAGAGAAGACGATGTGTTCCTGACGGAGCTGATGAAACTGGCAAACAGGTTTCAGCTGCAGCTCCTCAGGGAAAGGCAAGCCTCTGAAGAAGCCGTTGTGCCTGCCTCGTAATTAGCCAAGCTGGGTGCAAATTGGCTATTGGTCCTAATGCAGATCATTAGTTCCTGGGGCTTTGCGGGAGGTGGCTTTGTATTCAGATGTCACTGTTTTAAATAATGCAAATGTGTCTGTAGGTGATCCTGGGCTTGGCATGCTGGGCAAGTATTGTCAGTGGGCTGATGGTGGTTTGACCATGGTCCAAGCTTTCCCTGAAGCCAAGAATTCCACTGTTGGCGGCACCTTGTCTCTTTCTAATTTAATGTGTGTTAGTGAAAGTACAAAACTAAGGGCTGCTTTCATTTTGGCGTGTCGGGTTCTTAGAAGTCATGGCTTTGCATACTGAAGTCCCAAGTTCAGGTAAGCACATGTTAGTGGAAGAGGAGCTTCCTCTATGTAAGAGCCACTGCCAGTCATAGTATACAGAACTGAGCTAGATGGACCAATGGTATCATTTGTTGTAAGGCAGCTATAGATCTACATCTGTCCAGTGGCATAAGTCGTTGCCTAGGGCTCCATCTTGCTCCCTGCAGGAACTCCTCCACTGATTTGGCTATCTGGCACAAAAATATTACTTTGCCCAACCAGACGTTCCCTGTGCTAATATGATGGGAACCAGGAGCATAATCTCCTCCCTTCAAGACATGGCTTAAAGATGCTTTTGGTACAAGGTGACCTATCTCCTGGTTGGGGTGGAATGTCCATTGGAGCCTTGCAGGCATGGAATTCTGTTTCCCCATCTTGTTTTTTGTTTTTTTTGAGAATCTGTATTGTTATAGATCTGGTTAACTTAATTGGGAATGTCTCTTCAAACCTACATTGCTAAGCAGATTTTATGTTAAGAGTATGAGTCAGATCAAATTTATTAATATAGTCAACTGACCAATCACATGCCAACACAGCAAAATGCCCAGACTCAATAGTTTTGCACCACAGAATCACAGTACAGATAACGGTGTAAGATCAATAAAAACAACCCCTGATTAAAATTAGCGCCTTAAAATTTAAAAACTGTAAAATATTTTAACGATCATTCTCTAATAAAGTTCTGCGTATTTTGATAGCAACAATGCAGAACTTGGCAGTTTGGAGCTTAAGCTAAGGATCTTTTCCTAATAGGAGCTTTGCCAAAAGCTCAACTGACTGTTCAGGGAATTTACCAAGCAAGGGGGAAATAAGCTTTGATCTAACTTTGCAGTAGAATGGGCAACATATCAGTGCGTGTTCGATGGTTTCAATGTCCCCTGTCCCACACGGACATAACCACTCTGATATAGGGATCTTCATATACTTCCCTTCTAAAACAGCCGATGGTAGGGCCTGTCATATGGCAAGGGTAAAGGCCTTCCTATAATCAATAGGCTCAAGATGAGAAAAATAAGCTGCAGTTGAGACTATGTATCTAGACTTATCAGGGAC
The DNA here is from genome assembly GCF_029931775.1 of Euleptes europaea. Taxonomy (NCBI): domain Eukaryota; kingdom Metazoa; phylum Chordata; class Lepidosauria; order Squamata; family Sphaerodactylidae; genus Euleptes; species Euleptes europaea. The sequence continues at coordinate 21,409,230 of NC_079330.1, read as the reverse complement.
TTGGAAAGATGATGATTTTCTGAGGTCTGTCTGGTGTTCAATGTCTTTCACCCTTTGCTTCAAGTAACTTGATAAGAGTATAAGTCTCCTAATGTGGAGAAATCCTTTCTGCTCTGGCGTCTTGCGAGTCCATTGACTTGATCCCCAAACTTGCTGCATTTGCCTTTTCCTTAAAACATGGGTGAGGTAATATTCCAGGCAAGCATTAAAAGGCTGTAATGCTTAGATACTATTACTCAGGAAGGGAGGATGTCTTGTCGGCAACAGAAACTCAAATGTCTCAGAAGGAATCGAGCTAGATGCTCTAGATGCAAACAAAGACTTATCGATGTGGAGTTACAAGAACTGAAAAGCCTTGCTTCTGGCTGTTGCTCTCCAGTGCTCTGGGGTATTCCGTATGGTCCCTCCTTTCCGGAATACTTTTCCTGTTTGATTGAACCGTCCCTTCGTAGGGCACTTATGTTGTTTCGTTTTAATGTTCATCCTTCTATGGTGTTATATGGGAGATTTGAGAAAATCCCATACACAGAGAGATTGTGTCCTTGTGGGATGAACAAGATTGAGGATAACGAACATGTCCTACTTTACTGCAAATTTTATAAGGCTCTTCGTACCATTCACTTAAAGTCTAGTGTGCAATCTCTTGAGGGGCTATCTGATCATTGTAAAATTTGAAAACTTGTAACAAAGAACAGGAATATCATTGAATCGGTAGCGAAATTTCTCTACTATGCTACTAGGAGGAGATTTTCTCTTGACTCCTGACATTTTTGTAATTGTTTTCTTGATGTTTATGCCAATAAAGGTTGTGTGATACTCAGGAAGGGAGGATGTCTTGTTGGCAACAGAAACTCAAAAGTCTCAGAATTAATCGAGCTAGATGCTCTGCAGTTGATTTCGGCTACAGAGCTGCCCTATGTAAAAAGTCTTGGAAGACTGTGTTTTTAAGCGAGAAAACCGACTTTTCTGTGTACAGGGTCGGCGGGCACTAGGGAGCTATAAGTTGCTCCTTAACCACCTTTGCTTCCAGTTGGTCGAAAACGCATGTGATGTTGCTTTCTGCATTCAGTTGGGGCAGTTGTTATTTGGGACAGGAATGATTATATTCAAGAAGCCCATAGTCAGCTACAGAATACGACACACTATAAAAACATTCAGGGGGATCCTACAGGAAATATTAAAAAGGAAATTATTAGAACTTTGGATGAGGGCTTACTTGCAGGATATTTATCTAAATCTACATATGAATTTCTACTTCAAACAGAAAATAGAGTTCCCCAATTTTATCTCCTACCTAAGATTCATAACAATGTATCTCCAGTGCCTGGCAAACTTATTGTATCAGCCTGTGGCTCTATCCTGGAACCACTTGCTATATACCTGGATGAATTTTAAAAACCATTTATCCCTAAAATGCCTACTTATTTGAAACGTTCTGCATTCTTACATCGACTTCGTTTGACTGACTACGGCAGTAATGTCCTCTTTTGTGGTGGCACCATTGGAAAAGGCAGCCCCCTGTCAAGCTTCCTCTCCTGAGGATGATGTTGTACAATTCCTTACCCTGCCCCACATCATTAGCTGCTGGCAGCGAGGCTGGGTTGCTGTTTTCTTCTTGATAAGTGGGACACCCCCCCATTCTTTGCAGGCCCTTTGGTGCTTTGGAATGCAGCAGCCTTAAAAAGGACTTGACAGTCTAGAACAGCTTTGAGCCCTAAATATGAAATTGGCTGTTTTCTGGCTTGGCTGTCACTTTGTTTGGTGGGGGCAGGGACAGCTCTACGTGGATGAACTGTGGCGAAGAGCATCCTCGTTCTGCTCCAGAACCTTTCTCAGAACAGTTGTACCAGTATAAAGCGAGTGGCTTAGCTGCTCTGGGTGGAAAGTTAGGGGTATAGATTGCCTGAACACTCTTGGTCTTCAGCTGCTACGGACATAGAGCGCGGCCTTATAGTCAGACCACTGGCTTATCTAGCTCTGCTGTGATTGGCTGTGGCTGTTCAGGGTCCAAGCAGAGAAGTCTTCCTCAGTATTTTCTACCGGAAGCCCTTTAACCGGAGATGCCAGGGCTTGAATCTGGGACTTTCTGAATTCAGAATATGTGCTCTTCTAGTGCCTCACAGCCCCTCCCCTGCTGTGAGAAAGTCTGCTCTTTTTTTAACCCCTGGTAACAGAAAAAACGTCATAGTTAATCCTCATTCTTGTCTTGAGAGCCAGCGTGGTATAGTGGTTAAGAGCTGTAGACTCTAATCTGGAGAACCGGGTTTGATTCCCCAGCCCTACACATGAAGCCTGCTGGTTGACCTTGGGCTAGTCACAGCTCTCTGAAATCTCTCAGTCCCACCTACCTCACAAGGTGCCTTTTGGGGAAAGGGAAGGGAAGGAGACTGTAAGCCGGTTTGATTCTCCTTTAAAAAAAAGGTAAAGTCGGCATATAAAAATCAACTCTTCTTCCTCTTGCTGACCTTTTCTCCTGTTCTCCCTTGTTTTTCTTGGTAGATGTGAGAAGGGAGTCATGTCACTAGTTAACGTCAGAAACTGCATCCGCTTTTATCAGACTGCCGAGGAGCTGAATGCCAGCACTTTAATGAACTACTGTGCCGAGATCATTGCCAGTCACTGGGTAAGTGCCAAGTGATCGGAGTAAGGAGTGCTTGAAGATGATATCCTAGGATCTGTCATACTTAACTCTATAATAGATGGTCCTTTGTACTTCTAAGGCAAAACTCTATGTAAAGGATAGGGCTAAATCAAGCGCCTGCATGTTTTTGCTTGCTATTGCAGTTTAAGAGCCAGTTCATATGTGCTGCAAAGCCTGTACCATAGTGATACTCAGTGGCTTGGGAGCCACGTGTGGCACTTCTGGGCACCCAATCCACCACGTCCGTATTTCAGGAAAGTGGGCAAGGTCATTGCATGGTGGGGTTCATGGTTAGCAATTGGCCCCCACCTCAAAACAGCCACCAGAAGGATGGGTAAGCTGTGGAGCTTCCCTGCGGTGTAGGCCTCCATCCAGGGATGGAAGTAAATATGGCTCTTTGGGTTGATCGTAACTACCACCATTTTTTTCTGTGGGCTGCTCAATATCTCTGCTGTACCACTGAAGAATGAAGGTGGGGAATTGCCTGGTTTGAATGTACCTCCCGTCTAAACTGACCTTCTAGCTTTCTGCAGAAGGAGCAATGCCAGAGTCATGTATTTCCCTTTGCTGCCTGTAGTAATCGTCTGGATATTTATGCGGGTACATAAGATGGGATGTTATCACCTGAACCCTGCTTGCACTGAAAACGAGGTTTCTCGATCGGTGATTACTGAATTGCAGCTTCATTCTCGAGGTTGTTCTGTGAAAACACTTTGAGTGGGAGCAAATTGCCTTATTATAGATCATCAGCCTGTGCCGTACACTCAAATATAAATTCTCTTGATTAGGGCAATGAAATGTGGGAGGAATTATCCATGCACACAGGAAATGCTTGCGTACAAAACTGATAGCTTGTGTTCAGCAAAGAAGCACCAAATAATTGAATGTACAATAGGTTATACATCAGGTGAAGAGAGCCAGCATGGTGTAGTGGTTAACAGTGGTGGTTTGGAGCAGTGGAGTCTGATCTGTAAAACCGGGCTTGATTCTCCACTCCTCCACATGAGCTGTGGGTGCTAATCTGGTGAACTGGATTTGTTTCCCCACTCCTACACATGAAGCCAGCTGGGTGACCTTGGGCTAGTCACAGCTCTCTTAGAGCTCTCTCAGCCCCACCTACCTCACAGGGTGCCTGTTCTGGGGAGGGGAAGGGAAGGTGATGGTAAGCTGGTTTGATTTTTCCTTAAGTGGTAGAGAAAGTCGGCATATAAAAACCAATTCTTCTTCAATGGAAACTGGATTGGGTAGTGGTGTCCAGGAGTCAGAGCACATGTGTTCTCCCTGCATCAGCAAAGCCTCATCATTAGGCAGTCCAAAGCCCTTCTCTCCCAGCTTGCCACTCTCCCTTTTGGGTGGCTGCACTGGGTATCCCCCAGCATAGTTTGGTGTAAGACCCACCACATTTTTCTTCTGCTCTGTGCCTCTCATGGGTCATGCACACTTCTATTAGTACTGTAGGCTCAGTTCAGTTGCCACGAAGGAGCCAGAGTTTAATCTGTTAAGAATCCTGGTTGTTGGGCTAGACCTTGGGTAGTTAGTGGGCCTGTGTTCAGATGTCACGACTAACTTGAGTGAGTTGAAGACTTCCACCTTTAATCCTTACATGCTGTGCGAGGGAGCCCTCGAGCCCTGCAATTTATAAGGTCACCCCTGTCACAAAGTTTAGTTTGGTTTGTTCAGCTGTATCGAGCCAGAGTTTTTGCTAGCTTTCATATTTTTAAAGCAGCAGTTGTCATTTCTTGGTTCCTGAAGCCTTAGAGTATCCAGAGATATTTTTTTTGCTTGCACACAGTATCTCCTCGGCTGCATCTTATGACTGTTTAAATTGGCAAATAAATAAAAGAAGGAATCTTCCACAAAGACGCTCTTCCTCTAATTCCTTCCCTATTTTTTCTTAATTCCTGTATATTCTTGTTGTCTTTGGGGGGGGGGTGCAGAAGAGCTGGAGACCCAGGTTTCTTCACACCATTCATCAATACCTGGGCTGAGGTGTGTTGCTCAGGGTGTGTGGTTCTGTGTGGTGCCACGCTATATGGCTCTGAAGGAATAAACCAGTGGCTTAAAATACAAGTGTGGTATTTAGGAGCGGGGCAAGCAGCCTTTCAGCTTCTTCTTTTCCCTTCCCAGGACGACTTGAGGAAAGAGGACTTCAGCAGCATGAGTGCTCAGCTCTTGTACAAGATGATCAAGTCCAAAACTGAATTTCCTTTGCACAAAGCTATTAAAGTGGAGAGGGAAGATGTTGTTTTCCTGTACCTTATCGAAATGGATTCACAGGTACAGCGGGGCCACCTGAATCTCTGCAGAGGTTAATTTTGGAAAGCTGAGGCAAAGGTCTCAAGATGGCTTGCAAAAAGAGTGCAAAGAGGGGGAGGGGAATGGGGGAGGTATGCATGCTGCAGAGCGGCAGCCTTGCTGATGCTGGTTGTAGGACCTGGAAGCCCCACATAGTCCTCCAAGGAAGAAAGAGACGGCATAAATGCATCACAAAGCTATGTATGGCAACGGTCTTACCCCCACAAAATCCTCCTGTCTTTGGGTTTGTCCACGTGCTTTCCAGCTTGCCTCTTAGCCTTGTGCCAGAACCATGTTTTGCAAGACCCCAAGTTTAAATCCTCAGGATCCGAGAGTCTGTCACAATACCAGGTTCCCTGCTGCTTTATTATATATTTATCCTGCTTTTCAGATGAAATTCACTTCAGAAGAGGCTCATTCTTAGGAATCAAGAACCTATGCCATTACAACTTAATGCCAATGTTCCTTGGGGAGAAGGTGCTAAGCTGAACTGAATCCAGGAATGCTGGTGGGATGTCAGATTGCGGTCCTGCCCACCCCCCCCCATCCCCCGGCTCCATTGATGGCCCTGGAAATTTGGAGCAGTCAGACATGGCTGGCTACGTCTTGGCCTTTTGCTCCCATGTTGCAGCTATGAAATAAGCACAGCCCTGCCATGATAGTATTTCCTGCAATTGTTTTCTTTTCTTTTTACAAAATAGAGGGTTTTTTACCGGTATAAAATGCTAAAGGCTTTGCAAGTAGTAATTTTGCTGTTACTTAAAAAAGAAGCTTTAATTTAACTTTTCTCCATAGGGTAGTGATTACTTCTTTGTTGAGGTAGTTACAGTAGTAGTGGTTAATGTCTGACTAGGATATGGGAGACCCAAGTTCAAATTCCCACTCTGCTGTGGAAGCTTGGCCAGTCATGCACGTTCAGACTAATCTACCTCACAGGATTGTTGTGAGGATAAAATGGAGGAGTGGAGAATGATGTTAGCTGTCTTGAGTCCCCATTGAGGAGAAAGGTGGGGGTATATTGGAAGTTAAATAAGTGTACTTTTAGAATGAATGTAAATGAATAAATGTACGTTTAGAAGCAGGCTGTGCCCTGTATATTTCATTAGGAACTTCTTTAGAGATGTGTGTGTATAGTGCCATCAAGTCGCAGCCGACTTATGGTGACCCCTTTTTGGGGGTTTTCATGGCAAGAGACTAACAGAGGTGGTTTGCCAGTGCCTTCCTCTGCACAGCAACCCTGGTATTCCTTGGTGGTCTCCCATCCAAATACTAACCAGGGCTGACCCTGCTTAGCTTCTGAGGTCTGCTGAGATCGGGCTAGCCTGGGCCATCCAGGTCAGGGCTCTTTGGAGATAGGCACTACTATTCCGATACTGGTTCTATCTTATAGAAACCAAAATCCCAGTGGCCCCTTAAAGACTGACTAGCATTTATTTCAGTATGAGCTTTTTGGAGTCACATTGAAATAAATGTTGTCAATCTTTAAGATGCCACTGGAAGCCTGTTTTATTTTATGATCTCTAATGCCTGTCCTCTAATCCTGTTTCCACAGCTACCTGGGAAGCTCAATGAGCTCGATCATAATGGCGACCTGGCTTTAGGCCTGGCGCTCTCTCGAAGACTGGAAAGCATTGCGACTACGCTGGTCAGTCACAAAGCAGATGTTGACATGGTGGACAAGAGAGGCTGGAGTCTGCTGCATAAAGCTATTCAGAGGGGTAAGGACGCTAGACCGAAAAAAACATCCGCGCCAGGGCAGTTCAGTGTCCTGCCACGTATCCGTTTGCACACAGCGGGCAAGCATCTTAGATTCATAGCTACTGACATTAGGTTTCTGGGTGGTCAGGGTGTATCTGCATTATAAATATGAAATTCTAGTCTCTGATGATGAAGAAGTTGGTATTTATATCCTGCTTTTTCTCTACCTTTAAGGAGTCTCAAAGCTGCTTACAGTTGCTTTCCCTTCCCCTCTCCACAACAGACACCCTGTGAGGTAGGTGGGGCTGAGAGAGTTCTGAGAGAACCGTGACTGGCCCAAGGTCATCCAGCAGGCTTTGTGTGGAGAAATGGGGGAAACAAACCCGGTTCACTAAATTATAGAGTCTGCCACTCGTGTGGAAAGAGTGGGGACTCCAACCCGGTTCTCCAGATCAGAGTCCGCCGCTCTTAATCACTACGCCATGTTGATTTGGTGATGGCTTATAGCAGGGGTGGGGAACCTTTTTTCCGCCAAGGGCCATTTGGATATTTATAACATCATTCGCGGGCCATACAAAATTATCAACCTAAATATTAGCTGACCAATACGTTTCTCCATGGCCTGGGTGGGAAAGGGTTAACACAGTTTCTTGGGCAGTCCTAGCAACTCCATAGCTAACGATTCTTCTGCAAGGGGGAAAAAAGGTTCCTTTTCTTGGCAAAACAAACTCACATCTTCCTTGAATAGAGGCTATTCTTGTCCGCGGGAGGGGGCGGATCACCAGTCTGAGATCCTGAGCTAGCGATCTGCCAACACCCACAAAGGGCCAGACCAAATGATTTTGCTGGCCTTAAATGGCCCCCAGGCCTGACGTTCCCCACCCCTGGCTTATAGTCTTATGCAGAAGTACCTTTTCAGGCAGCAACCATGGGGTTCCTTGACCCTTTGCTTGCCACTGAAGGGGAAGGCTGGATATCATTAGCAGGGAAAACCCGATGAGCGGGATAGGGTTGTTTTAATTCCTCATGTGGAGGAGTGGGGAAACCAACCCTGCTCCACTTGTGCCATTAGAAAGCTGGTAGGAGCTAGCTTGGTGGACCCTGATGAGGGCAGAAAGGTGGGCTATAAATTCAGTAAAATAAATAAAACGTATTGGGAATTGTGTTTAGCAACTGAGCATGTAGTTCTGGCTTTAGAGGAGGCTCTCTGCTGATGTACCCTTTATATCTGGAGACGTCCACTGTGTGTTATCCTAACCAGGGTCAATTGGTTATGGCCACTGTAGAGTCACTAGTCTAAGTCAAAATCTCCAAGAGGCTTGATGTACACAGATACAGTTGTTAATACAAGAGAAGGGATTGTCTTGAGGATTCGTGTGGTTGGCTGGGAATTGGTTGCCATGGCAGTGATGTCCAGAGAGCTTACGAGTATGGAAACCTCTTGAGTTACATCTTTCTCCGACAAGATGAGACTGCGTGAGGTTTGGTTTTAAACTTAGTGGGACTTTTTTTTATAAATTGGCCTGCTCCTATTATGTAACAATGCAAGGCAATGGCAGGCATTCTTTGTTCTGCCTTTGGGCTAACAGCTTGTAGAAAAGTAAGTTTACCTAAACGCATATAGGAAAGAAGTTGTTATCTTCTACCAAAAAGATATTATAATCTAATTTGTTTTCCTTTTTTATTATTATTTTTAATTAACCCATCTCTCCGTATTTAGCGCCCAGTGTGACTTTTACAAACAAGCACCTAGGACTGCTACATATGAGGTCAAAATGCAAAAATATAAAGCAAGCAAATGCTTGCTCCTCTACTGCTCTGGTTTTGGCATGAATCGCAGCATCTTCATGCTTTGATTCCCCACTCATCCACATGAGCGGTGGACTCTAATCTGAAGAACCAGGTTAAATTCTCCATTCCTACACATGAGCTGGTGAACCAGCTTTGATTCCCCACTCCTCCACGTGAAGCCAGCTGGCTCACCTTGGACTAGTCACAGTTCTCTCCAAACTCTCTCAGCCCCAACTACCTCACAAGGTACCTGTTGTGGGAGTGGAAGAGAAGGTGACTGTAAGCCACTTTTGAGTAAAGAAAATCAGGGTATAAAAACCAACTCTTCTTCTTGCTGGCCTGTGAGTGCAGTCCTCACTCTAAGTCACTTGAGCTAGGTCACAACAGAGTGCAAATCTTTAGATTTCAGATGTTGTGGGACCGAAAATCAGTGGCATGGTTGCAGGGGTGGGGGAATGATGGGGAGAGAGCAACTGCTTTTTGGGAAATAACTGCAAATAACAGTTTAAGGTACATTAATGGCCACCACACTAAAAGTAAAAGTAGTCCCTGCTTTATTAAGATCACAGCATTGGGGCTTGTGGTGAACGAAACTGTTCCTGCCCTTTGTGTTTCATCTCAGTGACATGCTGGCAGAGGTGGATCTCCTGTGAAACTAATGAAGCTTAAGCTTCAAGGCCCCTAATTCTGGAGGGGCCACCTGAAGCAACTTTTTTTTTAATGAGTTAATTTCTCAACGAAGTCGATGGAGCTTTTTAGTGATAGAATCATAAGCCAATGAGTGGAAGTACTTAATATTGACTTTAGAATATGCTCTAATACCCATTCATAAGGCCTGAAAATATCCCTGTAATTGGTCAAATTTCAAAATTTTCTCGGGGGTTTGCAGCGCTCGAACCCCCCAGCTGTACGGGCTCACTGAGCTCTCCAGAATCTATTCACAGCCTACACAGCAGCGGGATCCTCAGATCCTTTGTTGGTGCACAGTTTAATAGTTCTGTGGTTTTATTTCATCACTGTATGGCCCATTTTCAAGGACTCCACCCCACCACCCTGTTCTCCACCATTTCGGCCTCAAGGTCCTTGCAAAGGCAACAAGGCCCTTTGGACCTTGTTGGATGTTGCCCTCTTGTAACTGGTTGCGAAGGGGCCCCCATGACAGTTCAAGCTTCAGGGCCTCAAAAGTGTAGGTCCACCACTGCATGCTGGGAAGATCTTAAACCATTATAATGATAATACCTTTGGCCCAAGTGTGACCTCTCTTCTCACTTTTCCTGAAAGGAGATAAGTTTGCCGCTCACTTCCTTGTTAAGAACGGTGCCCGGGTGAATGCTGCAACACTGGGAGACCAGGAGACTCCCCTGCACCTGGTGGCTTCCTACAACCCCAAGAAGCACACGCCGGATGTCATGGCAGAGATGGCGCAGATTGCAGAGTGCCTCCTAAAGGCAGGAGCCAATCCGAACATGCAAGACATCCAAGGAAGGTGACTATGAATGAATGGTTTTATTTGCATTTAGCCATAGGCCATTACAAACATGTCAAGGATACCACAGATACATAATAAAAGGAAATACTAGGTTAATAGAATTCTGGATTAATAATAAATATACATAATAAAACTATGCTAAATCGATGCATACAAAAAAAAATAATAACTAAAAATTGTGATGGTTTCACAATCGGCCAATGGGACCTAGCGACCATTAAAATCAACTTGAAGGATCAGCTCCCTTAGCAGCCATATTGGGCCTTATTTTCTTTGCTGCCAGAGCATGCAGGGCAGTCCTATGAGAAACAAACCCATCGGTATCTTTTAACAAAAATACTAGTTTCTCGGCACTAGGACAAGTGTTTAGGCCAGAAACCAACCCGGCAAGAAATGTAGCCCTGGGTTCCACATATAGAAGTAAGGTGACTATGTGGGAATAGCTCTGCTTGCTTGTGGCTCCTGGGTCTTCTCCTAACTTGCGATGTTGCTTGGCTTGCCCACCAGCACGGTTGCAATGTGAGAATTGTTGGGATCTGTTGTAAGGGCGGCGCTGTTGTGGACCAGATGTCCGATACGGAGTGTGCGCTTGAAGCTGGAGATGCTGCTAGAGTCACCCGAAGTCTAGGGACTCAGGCTAGATTGTGCAGCCTTTTACAACTTTGATACTGGTTCTTTGCATATCGATACAACTGTCTATTTCAGTTGATGGCTGGCGAGAGACCTTGAGAATAGTCGAGAGAAGAATATAATGCACAGGAAGAGGGGGCAGTGGATTTAAAAAATGCATTGCTAGTGGAACTTCTTGAGCTGGTGCAAAAGGTTCTTCACAAATCGGAATATTAATTTAAAACTTGGTTGGTGAAGCTATCACTAGTACGCGCTGATAGTAATATAGATTTTATGGTCTTGTACAAATAAAAACAGCTCTGGAAGAGCCAAGCAAGAAAACGGGTTAGCCTCTTGCTCTTTGGAAATAGACCTGTGGTTGGTTGAATTGCGTAGGAGACTTTGCTACTAAGCCTTTGGGAGACTTGCCCTAATGGATCTGACCTCTGTTTCCTAGGACTCCATTGCACGCCTCCATTATCGTGAAGAATGACCAAGTGTTTAGCCAGCTGCTCCAGTGCAAACAGTAAGTCTGTACAAGCTAATCCAACAGATTTTAATTGTGCTGCTGTAACTTATAGGGTGGAGGTTCTGATTTGCCAAAATAGGTGACTTCGTCTGAGCATGAGGAAATGACGGTAACTGGAGGGGAAAAAAATATGAAGCTGCCTTATAGCAAGTCCGGTCATTGGTTCACCTAGTGCGGTATTGTGTTACTTTGACAGGCTGCCATTTTCCAAGGCCCCAGATGAGGGGATTTTGCTAGATCTTCCGTTTTAGCTGGAGATGGATGTCCAAGATGTGCTATGTATCACTATGAAATACAGTTTGCGGCAAGCTGGTACCCATTTGGCACTTAGACTGTTAGGCAGCCTTCAGCTTCGGAACAGTTCAAAAAGTGGCTGTCTGGAAAGAATCCACTCCAGTGCACCCTTGTCCTTCTGAGAGCAAGATTGCATCTCAACGTTGGTACTCCCCTCAAAGTCAGCAGGTGGCTACTAGAAGTGAGACCTGTAGCAGAAGCCAGAGTTTGCAGTATCCTCCTTGGGCACATTTTGTCAGATGGCTTCCTCTTTTAGGTACCAGATAAAACACTTTCATTCAACTAGACCTTTGACATCAGGTTAGGATTCTCTACTAGTTGCCGGTACTGTTTTCACTACTACTATTACAGTCCTCTTATGAAATTGTGTTTCTTTGTGATATACCCTCTTTTTGGAGGTCAGATGAGGCTGAAAGATGGGGGTAGAAGTAAGTTAATCTAATTACATTTGGAGTGTTACGGTTCAGAATAAGGCACTTGCATTTTTTCTTTTAAGGCTTGATTTGGAACTGAAGGACCACGAGGGAAGCACTGCTCTGTGGCTTGCAGTTCAGTATATCACCGTCTCTTCAGACCCGTCTGTAAACCCCTTTGAGGATGTCCCAGTGGAGAACGGCACCTCCTTTGACGAGAACAGCTTTGCAGCCAGGCTTATCCAGCGTGGCAGCAACACAGACGCTCCTGATACAGTCACAGGTAAGTGGAGGTGGTGGTGGGCAGAGATCGATGGTTGCAAGAAACTGGGATTTAACGTTTTCTTTTGTGTGTGGGTAGGAAATGACTTCCCTATGGCTCCAGATTGACTTCTGAAAGTCAGGGTGTGGTTCTCCCTTTTCCACCGGTAGAGAAGGATATTTGTGAACAGGCTACTCTCCCCACCCTGCTCTGCAGGCATAGAAAACTATTAAAATGAGAGTCCTACCCCCCCAAGTATCTGTTAATGAACCTGAAATGGCATGAAAAATGGGGTCTTGATCCAACTGGTTCTCTTGTTGTCTAAAAAGGAGTACATTTCAACAGGATGGTTCAATGACGAATGGAATTGAATGGGTTATTCTAAAGTAAACCCCAGGGGTCCATGGTCCTAGACAGTGTAACTGGTACTTTTGAGCCCTAGTAAGGTTTTAGGAAACTGACCTGGATGGCTCAGGCTAGCCTGAGCCCATCAGAACTCAGAAGCTAAGCAGGGTTGGCACTGGTTAGTATTTGGATGGGAGACCACCAAGGAAGTCCAGGGTTGCTGTGCAGAGGAAGGTCATGGCAAACCACCTCTTGCCATGAAAACACTATGGGGTTGCCATAAGTCGACTGCAGCTTGTTGGCACTTTACACACACAAGGTTTTAGGGTTTCTATCACAGTGATATAACTAGATGTTAAGAACAGAGTCCCTTAAGATGAAATCTCTTTAGGTCATCTTGGGTCCAAGAACTGACAGAAGTAATAACCTGTGACTGAGTTCCAACTTCCCAAGAGCTCCAAAATGCAGGACTGCTGTCTGAAGTCTAAATGTCACCAGCAACTAGATGTTTTGAGGTCTCAAGTGTGCAGATTTGCTGCTTTGACAACGTCTAACTGTGCAAAAAGCGGCTTTTGACTTTGAAATCTACTGTGTCTACTTCAAAGCCATAAAGGACATCATAGGCTTGAGCGGTTTGAAACGCTGTTTGGGAATGGGGAACTGGAACACTTGTGATGTGAGCGATTGAAAAACTGGTCAGAATTGCATTGTCTTAATGGTAGCCCTGTAGGAAAAGAGTGAACTCGGACAAAGGAAAGATGAAAGTTAATCAGAAGAGAGCAGGGTGGCAACGCTGGAGTTATGAAACTAATGACTGTCTATTTTGCTCTGGTGCAAAGAATTAGTTATAAGATCATATGGAGATAGGCACAGCAAGCATTTTCAAACGGCTCATTGCTTCTGAATTTCAAGCAAAAAATACTGTCTTCTGATGAAACTAGAAATTTCAAACTATTCTGCTTCATGGGAGGGAGAATCAAAATAGAGTTTAGGGTAGTTCAGATGTTCTCTAGATAGATCCAGATCCCTTTTGGAATAGAATCTTCTAAAAAGGGAAAAGAGCATCTTTAACTCTTCTGCCAGTGAGGCACATTGCTTATTTCAAGAGAGATGCCCTCTTTCCTGAAGTTTGACTCCTCTGTTCTTAAAGTAGAAAGCTAGAGGCTCACATTGTACTATTAAGTCGTGCTGCTCAAATGTGAAGTGTTCTGGGGATTGTGAGCAGTGGGGCTGGTAATCTGCTTCTCCCCTATGTCTCTCCTGCAACTCTTTTTAAAATCTGGCAAAATCCCTCAACATTGCATTTAAAAAAGTGGGTAAATCTGATGTAAGTGGTAAATCGGATGCTGATGAAGAAAATTCTATGCTGTGACCGTGCATTGGCTAAGACAAGATGGTGCCCCGTCTACTTAATCTAATAAAGGACAGCTCCGAGGAAGGGAGACCGAGGAGTCTCCTATGGGAAGGATCAGACCAGAGGGTGAAGCAAGTAGCTAAATTCTTTGCCGCAATATATAAGATCCGTCAGACAAAGCTGGGCCTTGGTAATTTAACTTAAAATGGAAAATGTTTTATTAATTCGAGGTCTATATAAACTGTCTATAAATTGTATATCTCATAGTTTTAGTTACTGTATATTCTCCAGTTTTCATTTTGAAACTGATATCAATGTTTTTAATGACATTTGCCGTATTAATAAATGCATCTGAATCGGGTGACCTGAATGGTTTTTTATCTACCGCTGTAACTCTCTGTGCCCTTTTCTTGTTGCCTCTAGGAATCTGCTTGCTGCAGAGGGCAGCTGGGGCAGGAAACGAGGCTGCAGCGCTTTTCCTGGCCACTCATGGTGCCAAAGTTAACCACAGGAACAAATGGGTAAAGAATTAAAGACCTGTCCATAAATGGCTGCTTGTTTGGCTCCCTTTTGCAACCCATGGGGAGGGGAATGGATTGAGAGCCAGCGTGGTGTAGTGTTTAAGAGCGGTGGACTCTAATCTGGAGAACTGGGTTTGATTCCCCACTCCACATGAGCGGCAGACTCTAATCTGGTGAACCAGGTTGGTTTACCCACTCCTACACATGAAGCCAGCTGGGTGACCTTGGGCTAGTCACAGTTCTCTCAAAATTCTCTCAGCCTCACCTACCTCACAGGGTGTCTGTTGTGGGAAGAAGAAGGGAAGGAGATTGTAAGTCGGTTTGATTTCTCCTTAAAAAAGGTAGAGAAAATCGGAATATAAAAACCAGCTCTTCTTCTTCTATATACAGATGCTGCTTTCAAGTTCTATTCAAGGGGTTCCCTCTTCCCCCCCTTTCCAACAATTGTGTCTTTAAGTCGACCAAACTCTTCTCTTAAAGGGAGAAACGCCGCTGCACACAGCCTGTCGAAATGGTCTGGCCAACCTCACAGCAGAGTTGTTGCAGCAAGGAGCTAACCCCAACATCCAGACAGAGAAAGCGGTGCCTGCCCAGAAAGGGGCAACTGTCCCAAGCACAGCAGATAATATCTATTTGCAGACTCCCCTTCATATGGCAATAGCGTATAACCACCCAGATGTGGTGTCAGTCATACTGGAACAAAAAGGTAAAGGTTCTATTGGAAGGCATGCGATAATCATCCTGCCTATCTTTTTTTTAATTTAAAACATTGACTTTATTCTTATGGGTGGAAGATCTCGTTTCTGGGGAGAGGCTGTGGCTCAGTGGTAGAGCATCTGCTTGGCATGCAGAAGGTCCCAGGTTCAATCCCTGGAATCTCCAGTAAAGGTATTAGGCAAGTAGGTGATGTGAAAGACCCCTGCCTGAGACCCTGAAGAGCCGCTGCCAGTCTGAGTAGACAATAACGACTTTGAGGGACCAAGGGTCTGATTCAGTATAAGGCAGCTTCATGTGTTCATATGTGAGATCCCACACAAATACTAGGACACGTAACCAGATACAGTTGTAGCCCCGGTATTTCTTTTAAAAGCAAAATGATAACTTGGAGAGTAGTAATAGAATGTTAACATTGTTGTGATTTTGTGTTTTTAGCTAATGCCCTTCATGCCACCAACAACTTGCAGATCATTCCTGACTTCAGTCTCAAGGACTCCAGAGACCAAACAGTATTGGGGCTGGCATTATGGACAGGTAAGTTTGAAGATATCGTGGAACATGCCTGTGCTCTGTGGAGGATCTCAAGGAAAATAATACAAAAAGGACAAGCTAGACTTAGAGGCAGCTCTCTCTGAAGGAGTTGGAGCCAGCGTGGTATATAGTTAAGAGCAGTGGTTTGGAGAAGTGGACTCTGATCTGGGGAACCTGGTTTGATTCCCTATTCCTACACATGAAGCCAACTGGGTGACCTTGGGATAGTCACACTGTCTCAGCCCCACCTACCTCACAGGGTCTCTGTTGAGGGGAGGGGAAGGGAAGGTGATTGTAAGCCGGTTTGATTCTTCCTTAAGTGGTAGAGAAAATCGGCATATAAAAACCAACTCCTCCTTCTTCTTCTGTAAAAAGTAGATCCATGCCTCAGGGCAGTTCGTCGTAGTGCCCTCCTATGATTATTTGCCCGATGAGGAAAGGGAAGCCATGATGCATAGTCAATTTCTTGCATAGTCTTCTGGTAGATGGGATGAATCCAATTTATGAAGACCCCGTATAGGTAACGGCTTTCCAGCTGCAGATTTAAAGCTACCCTGGACTGGACTGGTGGTAGTGGTACTATAATATCATACTCTGCATTTGGTTTGCTCTGGCATGTCTGTAACAAAAAAAAATAGTTTCAGACCGCTGGGGTTAAGGACCAGTGTTTTCTTTGCTATTCCCTGGACGTCTTAAACTTTGCCATGTCTAGACAGATTAAGAAGGCACTAGGGCTGTGCACCTTCTTTCCAGTATTTTTCGAGTTTAATAAACCTGGAAATTTTTTGAAAAATCTGAAAAAGCCAATATAATGGATTAGACTTTTCTGAATTTTTTTAGAAAATTGGGTTTATTGAACCTGACCCCAAAAAATATGTGGCGCAGAGCTGAAGGGTGGGCTCTGTGGAGGCCAGTGTTCAGTTCTGCACCACTGGGACATTCAGATCTCCGCTGCTTGCTGGATCTGACCTCCACCTGGAGGTCGGAGACTGCAAGCAGCGTTCATCTGTCTCAGGTAAATAATAGGGGAGGGAGGGGGGAATGGTGGCGGGGCCAAAGCGGCCCCAAATAATTATTTGGGATCCTCTTTTTCAGCTCTTTATCTGCTGCCATTTTTTTTTACCAGCAGTAAAACAGAAAGGCAAGACAGATCCAAGTCCTAAAACTGCTGATGGAAGTTAATCAGTGTAGACCTGTTTACTGCCTGGAGTGGCCACAAGTTGGAGGGGTGGGGAGAGATTAAACATGGATCTCTGTTGCTCTGCCTTAGTACTATATCCATTACTTTGTCTCTGTCATCTCCACCTGTTCTCCCCTCCCACCCCTTAGATTGTTTTCAGGTTGGAGATTGAAGCTGGCTTGGATGAGACAAAGAGTTAAGGCCAGAGAACTATGCACGTATCTATACAAGTTAATTTGATGTGCCCAGGGTGCCTTGGATTTAAACCACAGTGGCCAATCCCGTGTGTCAGTTAGAGGGGCTGTGGCTCAGTTTGTAGAGCATCTGCTTGGCATGCAGATGGTCCCAGGTTCAATCCCCAGCATCTCCAGTTAAAGGGACTAGGCAAGTAGGTGATGTGAAAGACCTCTGCCTGAGACCCTGGAGAGCCGCTGCCGGTCTGAGTAGGCAATACTGACTTTGATGGACCAAGAGTCTGATTCAGTATAAGGCAGTGTCATGTGTGGTGTTCAAACAGCAGGGCCCAACACTGTCTGTTTACAAATAAAAAAACCTCACTAAGCATTTTTAACAAAAGTATATATGGTTCCAAGCTTGTGTAACAAGAACAGTTTTGCAGAAGTAGCTCTTTCCCACTTGCTTCTCCCTCAGCAATGCAAGAGGGAAGCAGGGAAGGGACGGTTTTAGCCAATTAACCCTTTCTTGCTGCAGTGGGAGTGCTTCCCCTTGTATTGAACCCTCAGCAGTGGCTTTTCAGGAGATTAAAGAGGAGGAGCAAACAGTGGCTTGCTAGCAGCAGTGCCATACCCCTCCCTCCTGAAAGCCACCAGCTGGCTGCTGCTTGGCACCACTGTGGATAGGGATGCTGGGAAGGGGAGGCCCCTTGTAAGGCCCTGACACATGCCCATAGGAACCACCCCTTGAGAATTCTCCCTCCCCAACCTGCTTGCTGTTTAGAGCGGTAGTCTCAGAATTTGTGGACAGCTGCAAATGTTAATTGAGTTGTTCCTTGAATGGAAACAGTTGTTCTTGAATGGAAAGGGTGTGAACTTTGCTGAAACCTAAAGTTTTTTCTTTAAAAACCTGACATCGTGTGAGGTAATATGCTGCCTCCACTCCCCCCAGGCATGCACATCATAGCGGCTCAGCTCCTCGGATCCGGGGCCTCTATCAATGACACCATGTCAGATGGGCAAACTCTGTTGCACATGGCAATCCAGAGGCAGGACAGCAAGAGCGCCCTCTTCCTGTTGGAACATCAAGCCGATATCAACATCAGGTACAGCTCGGGCAGCAACCTGACTTTGTAGGAGAGTAATGGGAAATGGCAGCCATGAAGGAGCTAGAAAAGATTCTGAAGTGTAAGGATGTGTCACTGGCCACCAATATTAAGTTAATTCATGCCATCGTATTCCCTATTACTATGTATGTGTGTGAAAGCTGGACATTGAAGAAAGCCGATAGGAAGAAAGTAGATTCCTTTGAAATGTGTTGTTGGAGGAGAGTGTTATGGATACCGTGGACTGCCAAAACAAACAAATCAGTGGGTTATAGATCAAATCAAGCCTGAACTGACCCTAGAAGCTAAAATGACTAAACTGAGGCTATCGTATTTTGGTCACATTATGAGAAGACAAGAGTCACTAGGAAAGACAGTCATGCTAGGAAAAGTTGAGGGTAGTAGGAAAAGAGGGAGACCCAACAAGAGATGGATTGACTCAATAAAGGAAGCCACAGCCCTCAATTTGCAAGATCTGAGCAAGGCTGTCAAAGATAGGACATTTTGGAGGACATTGATTCATAGGATGGCCTGAGTCGGAAACGACTTGACGGCACTTAACACACAATGGGAAATACACGCGATTGTGCGAGCCCCACAGTTCTGAGAGTTGGTGGCAAACATTGGGCATCGGGAAACCTTGGTTTTCAGTGGGCAGCTGATTCCCAGTGAGCGGGTAGAGATTTGGAGCAACATTTCCAGAAGTTTGCAGGGGCCTCCTGTAGCGTGAAACTTATTCTCTCACAACACTTAGAGAGATTTTGAAAGGAGAATTCCTCCGGAAGCTCTGCTTTCAAAACAATAACAGTCTCACATCTCTCTTTGCTTTATTATGCCAGCAAATGTTACTCCTCTTTCTTTGGCTTTTGACAATACAATATAATTGTTTGGACCTTGAATCCAAAAGCAACCAGCACTTGACCAATACACCTGCAGAATCTTTTTATCTTAATGAAAGAATCGTTTCTTTTGATTAAGCAAGGCATTGTAAAGATGTGTGCGTAGAGACAGATAAGCATTTCAAAGTCCAGAGGGAAAGGCTCCTCAGCAAGGTGCCAAGTGGTGCCTAGTGACAACATCCCTGCGGTGGCTGGTTCCACATACAGTAATGTGTGCTTATTGCAGGACGCAGGATGGAGAGACGGCCCTTCAGCTGGCCATCAAAAACCAGCTTCCGCTCGTGGTCGATGCGATCTGCACAAGGGGAGCAGACATGTCCGTGCCAGATGACAAAGGCAATCCTCCGCTCTGGCTCGCGTTAGAGAACGACCTGGAAGATATCGCCTCGACTCTGGTAGGGCTGGATGGCCAATCTTGTGCAGTCCTTTCCGTTTTAAAAGAATAGACGTTGCATGGCCGCCGGGTCCCAATGCACAATTAATATTTGTCATGTGTGCTGCTTTTTAATAAGAATTATGTCACCGGTTATTTCCACCTCCCTTTATCGAAACCTTAAAGGTAGACAAGAACTATGAAAAATTCCACCTCATCAGTGGATCTGGCAACCATAAGTGCAGGTTTCTGAGGGACTCCGATCTTCCCCTTTCCCCCAAATCCCTCCAGTCCTGCAGTCCTTTCTGATATCAGCAAAGTTGATTCCCAGAGTTGTGGGTCCCACAGTGATCAATAGCCACGGACAGGAGGGTGACTTTGCCCCCTTCTCTTTGCCTCCCTCAGTGAAGTCGCCCCATCAAGGTGCCTGTTAGTCCATGTAAGTCCCGTGTCCCTGGGAATGTGCATTCCTGTAGTCAGAAAGGACAGCTGAGGGAGGGAAAACAAGGGAAAGATCTGTGATCCTGGTGTCTACAGATCGCTTTACCCTGCCCAGATGTTCACTAGCTCTTGATGAGCAGAATTTGAACCCATGAAGCTGCCTTACACTGAATCAGACCCTTGGTCCATCAAAGTCAGTATTGTCTACTCAGACTGGCAGCAGCTCTCCAGGGTCCCAGGCAGAGGTCTTTCACATCACCTACCTGCCTAGTCCCTTTAACTGAAGATGCTGGGGATTGAACCTGGGACCTTCTGCATGCCAAGCAGATGCTCTGCCGCTGAGCCACAGCCCCTCCCCTCCCTCTGAATCTTTCTGCGTCTCTGCCTGCAGGTAAGACACGGCTGCGATGCAACTTGCTGGGGTCCGGGGCCAGGCGGATGTTTACAGACCCTCCTTCACAGAGCCATTGATGAGAACAACGAACAGATCTCCTGCTTCCTGATCCGCAGGTTAGATTCAAGCTTGTTTGGCAAGCCAGAGTGCTTGTGCTGTCAGTTCAAGCTAGATTTCCAAGGGCTGATGCTGGCCATTCATGGACTACACGAAATGGGACTTCTCTTGGCCTCCCATTGACCAACTGGTTGGCAAGCTCCTTGTCTGCACGACTGTGTTGGGAAGACTTGGTACCATCTGACCTGTGGTTTCTCAAAAGTGCAAATGCGGTCTGGGGGCTAGGCTGACATGCTGCTTTCTCTTTAGAGCCAGCATGGTGTAGTGGTTTGGAGTGGTGGAGCCTGATCCTGGAGAACTGGGTTTGATTCCCCACTCCTCTACATGAGCGGCAGCGGCTAATCTGGTGAACTGGGTTTGTTTCCCCACTCCTCCACATGAAGCCAACTGGGTGACCTTGGGCAAGTCACAGCTCTGTTAGAGCTCTCTCAGCCCCACCGACCTCACAGGGTGTCTGTTGTGGGGAGAGGAAGAGAAGGTGATTGTAAGCCAGTTTGAGTCTCCCTTAAGTGGTACAAAAAGTCAGCATATAAAAACCAAGTCTTCTTCTTCTAGTGGCTGCGATGTCAACAGCCCAAGGCAGCCGGGTGCCAACGGAGAGGGGGACGAGGAGGCCCATGATGGGCAGTCACCGTTGCACTTGGCAGCTTGTTGGGGCCTCGAAGAGGTGGTGCAGTGCCTTCTAGAGTTTGGCGCCAATGTGAACGCACAGGTACAAGATGGGGAACGTTTTCTGGGCCTTCCTCTCTTGGCAGGCCCCTTGGCATCTTTCTCTGTGCCTGGAACAGGCTCGCTCTCCTTCCCTGGCCCCTGTTGAGGATCACCTGGCTGGCTGCCTTACTTGCTTTTAGATGGCAGGTGAAAGCATTCCTTTTTGCCCAGGCTTTCAGTTCAGGGGGTTTATCTCTCCCATTTTATTCTGCAGTCTCCTCTGGCCCAAGAATCATGGTATCTACCTTATTTTAGGCTGTTCCGTTTGTAATTTATGCTTGGTGCCCTGTCTTGTTTTAAGAGTGTTGAGTGGTTTTTTGGAGGTTTTTGTAATGGCTTTGTTTTTTAAAGGCTTGGTTCTGTTGCCTCGTGGCGCAGAGCTGTAAGCTGCAGTACCGCAGTCCAAGCTCTGCTCACGACCTGAGTTCGATCCCGACGGAAGTTGGTTTCAGGTAGCCGGCTCAAGGTTGACTCAGCCTTCCGTCCTTCCGAGGTCGGTAAAATGAGGACCCAGCTTGCTGGGGGTAAAGGGAAGATGATGGGGCAGGCACTGGCAAACCACCCCATAAACAAAGTCTGCCTAGGAAACGTCGGGATGTGACGTCACCCCATGGGTCAGGAATGACCCGGTGCTTGCACAGGGGACCTTTACCTTTTTTTGTTGCCTCAGTTGCAAGCTGTCTGAAGCAGGTCTCTGGGGAAGTGACATATACATTTTCCAAAGAAATGTGTGTGTGTGTTTGAATCCACACAAGTAATCTGTACCAGAGGTGAACTAGAATTTTGACCTTGTGGCCAATTTCATAATGTCCCTTATTTTGTAGTAATCCCTCTTGGGATTTACAGGATCCTCTGTGGCAGCTTCTACATACGGTCGAGCATACTCTGTGTTGTAAACCCCATCTACTCGCACTTTCCTTTGTAGGATGCAGAAGGGAGAACTCCCATCCACGTTGCCATTATCAATCAGCACGCTGTCATCATCCAGCTGCTGATCTCTCACCCCGACATCCATCTCAACATGCGTGACCGGCAAGGCATGACTCCTTTTGCGTGTGCGATGACTTACAAAAATAACAAGGCGGCCGAAGCAATCCTGAAGCGGGAGCCGGGAGCTGCTGAGCAGGTATGTGTGTGTAAAGTGCCGTCAAGTCGCAGCCGACTTATGGCAACCCCGTAGGGCAGTGGTTCCCAAAGTGGGCAGTACTACCCCCTGGTGGGCATTGGGATTATCTAGGGGGGCACTAAGAGGCAAGGGGACAGCAGGGGGGCGCTAGAGGTGGGGCCCTTCAACTGTGTTGTTCACTTCTTATAGATCAAGCTATGGCACCATGCTGGCAAATTTGGTGGAAACTTATCATAATTTTTTTCCCAGACTTTGAAGAGCTGGTACCACTGGATCAAGTTCATCAGTTTTGTTGAATAAATTTCAACTAAAAAGTCTTAATTTGATTTTGAATAGATGTGCAGTTAATCTTGATTTGCAATTTTATTGTTATTATCTTCTTTAGTGTGTCATGCAAACCCCTATTTTGAATAATGCTTTTTATAGGATAGGGGGCACTGGGGTTGAGTTTGTGGAACCAAGTGGGCGGTGGCCCGAAAGGTTTGGGAACCACTGCCGTAGGGTCTTCAAGGCAAGAGACGTTCAGAGATGGTTTGCCATTGCCTGCCTCTGCATGGGCTGAGATGGTTCTGTGACTGGCCCAGGGTCCCCCAGCAGGCTTCATGTGAAGGAGTGGGGGAATCGAACCTGGCTCTCCAGATTGGAGTCCCATCGCTTTTAACCACTACACCATGCTGGCTCTATGGGGAGATGCAAATGCCCCCAAGACAGGAGCTGAGGCGTTATGGGTTCTTTTGATGTGACCTCTTAGTGTGATGCAATTGGCTGACACCCACTGAGAAGAGGGGCCCATGAGGGGGAGCTCTTAAATATGCAGGAGAGTGGGGAATCTATGCTTGGAGGTGGCTGCTATGACTTTTGAATGTTAGTGGTTGGAATTTGTAGATCCCTTTTTGAAGGAATGTAGGATTTTATCAACTTTGATGGATTTGTGTTTGCTTTACTGTCCGTGTATGGGTGTGAATGTGAGATAAGATGCAGTACCCCCCCACCCCCGTCAGATCCCTGAGGTTAGTTTACTGCAATGTGCTTTATATGGGACTGCCTTCAAGAATGGTTTCGAAGCTTCAAATGGTGATACCAGCAAATTGCATTATATCATCCTTCATTGGGCTTCCTGTGAATTTCTGGGCCCAATTCAATGTGGTGGTTTTAATCTGTAAAGGGATTAGAAAGCTTTGAGCACCCTGGAGCTCTGGAGGGCAGTCTCCCCTCAAACAAAAGTGCCTGCATACTTTGATTATCAGCAGTGGTCCCGCTCTGTCTTCCATTGCCATTGGAGGGCAGAGAAAGAGGGCCTTTTCCCATGGTAGCGCCCCAGCCCTGGGTTCTTCTGGGAGGTTATTTGCCCCTGCTGCTTCATTAGCCTCCAGGTGCCAGGTCTCTTCTAGCACCATCAAATTGATGATTGTGGGCTTTTGGTTTCTGTCTGTGTGCTGGTGTGGCTAGGCTAGAGCAATGGATTGGGAGATTCAGGTTCCTGTCTGCGCTGTGCCTTGGAGCTTGCTGGGAGATTTGGGCCGGTCGTTCTCCCTCAGCCTAACCTACCTCCTTGTGAGGATCAAATGGGGAGGTTGAGCTGCATAGGCTGCCTTTTGCTCCTTGAAGAAAAGGTGGGATTTTAAAAAATGCATTTGATAAACCTGCCGCCTGGTTTTTAAAATCCAATCTGCGGTTGTGTTTTTAGAGAGTGTGTCAGGGTGGTTTGCTGTATATGTTAATGTTTTAGTAGATTATGGACCATCGGCTGCCTTGAGTGTCTGGTTTTGGGTGGACAAGCAGGATAAAAAAGGGAGGAGGTTCAAGTTAATGCGTATGGCAAAGGCCACATCCTGATGTGATGTGCTAAATGCTGGTAGCATTAAATTGTGGAGATAGCTGTCATTCTGGCTTAACTAAACACATGCACATCATAGCAGTTCTTGCTTCAGAGTATACGCCACACAGTCTTCAGCAAAGGTTTTTGTCTGTTTGCAGCTTTCAAAAGTACTCATCTGGAGCTTGCATTAAGAATATAGGTGTTGGGTTTAGGGCATGGTGCTTGGAAACCCGCTGCGCAGGGATATTTTTGCTCACTTTATTTTTGTTCAACCACTGCTTCAGATGGACAACAAAGGCCGGAATTTCCTCCACGTGGCTGTTCAGAATTCTGACATTGAGAGTGTGCTGTTCCTGATCAGCGTCCAAGCGAATGTGAACTCCAGGGTCCAGGATGCCTCCAAGCTCACGCCGTTACATCTCGCTGTACAAGCTGGCTCGGAAATCATTGTGCGCAATCTGGTATGTGCTGGGGGAGCAGCTTTAACTTTACACCACTCATTGCTGGGGAAGGGGTGGGTGGGTGAATGGTTTCTGCCAGGGCTCACCTTCCTTATTCGGTAACCACAGCAGCTGCTAATAACTCAGCAGGCAGAGGTTCAATAACATAATGGTTCAGAATGACGCTTGAGGTAAAGGGTTAGGGACTGTAAACAATATCACTGTGCATAGTTTTGTTGGATAAGTTGGTCCCTTCTATGTAATCTTAGCATTGTTTGATGCATGGGTGTCGAACTCAATTGTTACGAGGGCTGGATATGACATAAATGTCACTTGGTCGGGCTGGGCAATGTTTCGCCAGCCCAGATAGAGAGTGGGAGGGGTGGCTGCTTCGGCTGGCTCGTGGGCTGGATAAGAGCTCTCAAGGGGCTGGATCCGGCATGCAGGCCTTATGTTTGACACCCCTGGTTTAATGCATCATGTTAATACTTATGCCTTGCTTTATCTCTGACTCAGATCTGATTCCAGATTTCTACCCGTCAAACCCTGTTGCACTGTCTATTGAATATCCTACTTTGTTTGCATTGAGTTATTCTGTCTAATTGCCTTGAGTCCCAGCAAAAAAGTCAGACTATAAATAAAGTTAATAATTTCATAGTCCTTATCAGTGGAGTTCGTTTCACGCGTTCAGCTTGGAAGCTAGCAAGTCATATGTGTCTGCGTTATTTTGAGCAACTCTCTTAGAAGGCCTATTTTTTATATGGGTTGTTCTTGCAAGCAGGTTGTAATACCTTTTATTAAATCAGTCACCACTTGTATGGAGGGACCCAGAGAAGGACCTCCAGAGGAAGATCTCTTGACATGGGCTGTTTCATATGGGAGACAGGCCCTTCAGATCCCCACGCACAGATAGTTCAGGGCTTTACAGGTCAAAACCCCCACTTCCGACTGTGCTCAAACACCAGGGCAGTTGTTGCAATATAAGGGGTTCGGTTAATAGCAATGTGCCCAGTTAAAAACCTCGTTGCAGATTTTTGCATCACTTCTGAGAACTTTTCATGCCGGGAGGGTATTACAGGAATTGGTGTGTGAGTAGTAATGGGCTGCTCATCTTGTTCTGACATGTTTCACTTGTTGCTAAAGCAGATTTTTTTCCAGAACTCTCCTCCTTTCTGCCAACAGCTGCTTGCAGGGGCCAAGGTCAACGAGCTGAACAAGCACCGCCAGACGGCCCTCCATCTTGCTGCCCAGCAAGACCTTCCCACAATTTGCTCAGTCCTTCTGGAGAACGGGGTAGACTTTTCAGCCGTGGATGAAAATGGGAACAACGGTAACTGCCTTGATGCCAGCTTGGCCTTCTCTCCCCTTATACTGGCTTGCAAGAGATCCAGTTGTCAAATTCAGATTTGCTCCATTCCCCTCCCCTGCTCAGTCATATTCTTTGGGCTGGGGAGGAAATGCTGTTTTTCTAAACCAGTTCTGCAACTAAGAAATGCCTTAAGCAGGGGTGTGTGTGTGTCGTGTTTTACAGAGTACAAGATGACCAGTCCCCTTGCCCTTAAAGGAACTTGCATTCTAAAGCTTGAAATAGAGGAGGGAATGGGGGGGGGGGAGGGAATTTTCTGCAACTGAAATTCTATTTTGTATCTTTCCTTTCCTCCTTTGCTCCTATGACCCATAGGTCCTGAGCAGTTGTTTCTTAGAGGAAAATATGATGGAGAGATATTTGGCCAGGGCCGATGTTATATTTGGATCTCTATCCATCAGCGAAAAAGGGAACTGTTTTGTCTTTTGTTATGGGAGCAGGAATTCTTGCCAATGTGGTATCTTATATCTGACCCAATAATTCGATTTAGTGGTCATTTGGTTGTATAATGATGTTCAGTTTGAAAATATTGTTTTGTAAGTATTATATTAAAAAACTTTTTATTATAAGATGGGTATTAGGATTATTGAGAACTGTCACAACATCACTGATATATAACGCATTACTATGTATTTCATAAAAGATAATTGTTGGCTAACTCTTGTTTATTGGTTAAACTGTTAGACGTTTTAATGAATGTTGTGACTTCAAGATTTTTAGATCGGACCTTACTAATCTATTTTTCTTTTCTGTGTTCATATCTATGTTTTGTTAGAGACAGAGGAAGGAGGCAGAGGTGGGGATAAAACAGGGAGAAAATCTGCATTTATTCCAGTTTCAGATACTTTGGCTTACCTTCAGTAGGGGAGGGGAGACAAAGGGGTGGTGGCAGTGGCTACGTGGAAAAGGGGAGCTTTGAGGAGTTATTTGATGGGAGAAGCTGTATGCAGGTGGTCTGGGATCAGGGAGTTTGGACACTATTTGGCATTTTTTTGTAGATTGTAAAGAGCATGTTCTCACCAGAGACAAATGGATCACAATATACATTCAGAGGTGGGGACCTGCCCTAAAACAAGATATAGTTGCAAAGTTATTGGCTGATACTGACCCAAACGTAATCCTCGCTGTGGCACAAATTTTTACTATGGTTTTTAATGATACCTCTTTTTAACTGTACTGTTTAGATATTATATTTTTGTATGTATGGTTATTTATGGAATGTACTGAATTTGTTTTGCTTATGACCTGTTGGTCCACGAGCATAAAGAATGGAATTAAGGAAAAGGTGGTCCGGGAGGCAGTTTCAGGCATAATGGGCAGCAAGAAAAAAACACAGAACTGTGTGTGGGGACAAGAGATCTTTGGACGGTTGGGTTTGAGGAAGCCAAGATCACTGGCTGGGGCAACGAGA
Source organism: Euleptes europaea (assembly GCF_029931775.1). Classification (NCBI taxonomy): domain Eukaryota; kingdom Metazoa; phylum Chordata; class Lepidosauria; order Squamata; family Sphaerodactylidae; genus Euleptes; species Euleptes europaea. The sequence goes on along the minus strand of NC_079330.1, from coordinate 21,382,185 downwards.
GTGGAAAGCAAAGGCAGGGAGAGCCAGGCTCCTAGAAAGCTTCAGAGATAAGGGTAGACAGTTTGTGTGGAGTCCGGGAGAAGACCAAGAGAGGCACATTGCATAGTCAGAACAATGAGAAAGGAATGACCATGTGCTGCGTAGAGGTGAGGGGGCTGAGGTGTGACAGCGGAAGAGGAGGGAGGAGAAGTGGTCGTGGCCAAGGTGACCAATGACTCAAGTGGGAATTGGGGGTTCTCTGGGGAGGGTGTGGAGATAGAGAGCCGGACTTGTGCAGTGTTGTAAAAGGACTTAGTCATGACTTCACGGCAAACCAAGCATGGGCAGCAGAAGGTGAGGATTTGTGCCTGTTCTTACAGGGTTGGGAGGGTGGGGTGGACAGTGTTGAGGACAGACTAGAAGTTGTTTAAAAATTGAAGCTTAAAAAAAAGGAAACCGCAAATCCTACAGGGATTGGCCTTCAAAAATTGCACTGACCAGGATCATGAATTTATACTTGAGTGTCTGGTTTTTGAATGGCGGATCTCTCTTTCGTATCTCTAAACACAGCCCTCCATCTGGCAGTGATGCAGGGGCGTCTGAACAACATCCGTGTCCTCCTGACAGAATGCTCTGTGGATGCAGAAGCCTTTAACGTCAGGTAAACCTAACCAGGTTCTTGACCTGGAGAGAGAACCCCTGCCCATTTCTATAGATCCCTGTGTTTTTTCTTTCCTCTACTGGGTTCCCAAATTCTCTCAGAGATGCTGGCTAATGATCGCATTCACCATGTGAGCCATGTCTAAGTTGGACGTGTACCATTGGCAAATGCTGAAGCCTTTTTCTGTAGGGGCTGAGGTTATTAAATGGCGAATTCTGTCCCAAAAAGCCCCTTTCAAAAAAAGTTCCATGCATTTGGAAAACTAGGTTATCAGGGAAGATACTTGAAATTAACTCGTGGTGGAATGCTAGTTTACTGTGTGCAGGAAGTTCTTTAATGGATGGATGTCTTCAGTCATAGAATCACAGAGTTGAAAGGTACCACCAGGGTCATCTAGTCCAATCCCCTGCACAATGCAGGACATTCACAACTACCTCCCCCCCCCACAGCAACCCCCCACTCCACTCCCACAAGATGGCCAAGATGCCTTCCCTCTCATGATCTGCCTAAGGTCATAGAATCAGCATTGCTGACAGATGGCCATCTAGCCTATGCTTAAAAACCTCCAGGCAAAGGGAGCTTACCACCTCCCGAGGAAGCCTGTTCCACTGAGGAATCGCTCTGTTAGAACATTCTTCCTAATATCTAGACGGAAACTCTCTTGATATAATTTCAACCCATTGGTTCTGGTCCTACCTTCTGGGGCAACAGAAAACGCGGCACCATCCTCTATATGACAGTCCTTCAGGTACTTGAAGATGGTTATCATATCACCTGTCTGTGGTACTCCGGCAGTCATAATGAGGCCCCCCTTGTTGCACTCTGGTCCATGCATAGGCTCCTTGTCTCAGTATACAAACTGTGCAGGCATAAGTGCTGACCCCACGATAGTGAATCTTTGAAACAGTGTTCCTGACCATCAGGAACATAGCTGACGCACATACATTTTATATGGTCACAGACTGCATGCTCATGTTCCAGCAATTGTGTGTGGGTGGTGGTGGGGGTGAGGCCAGTGTGCCCAGAGTTAACCGATTATCATTATCAAGGCATCCTGTACAAATATCTCAAAAGGATTGCATCAGTTACCTCAGCTACAGTTTGATAACTTCTAGATTCAGTCATGAGGAAGACTAACAGTGCTGGAAACACCCCTTGGATCCTCCCTTAGACCTGGGGATATTTGCCTGTGGTGCTGGCTGTCATGACTTGTTCCGTCTGCTGATCTTGGCTGCTTTGCAAGGTCTGAGCCTTCCCGCTCCACACTATAAATTTCTGCATCCTGGCACAACACACCGTTGGGAACGGTTTGCCAGTGCATTTAGAAAGCATCTCTTTGCTTCAAAGCAGTCTCTTTGAAAGGTGTACGTTGTGTAAGAGGTAGACCTGGATCAGAGATAGAGTGTGTATCTCTGTAATGTGTTGGATGTCTTTGTTGCCAGAGGTCAGTCTCCGATGCACATTCTGGGGCAGTATGGGAAAGACAACGCGGCAGCCATCTTTGACCTCTTTTTGGAATGCATGCCGGAGTACCCTCTTGACAAACCAGATGCTGAAGGGAACACAGGTAAGATGCTTGGGGAGTCTGGCTGTTGACAGGCAGGATAGAAATCACTAAAATAAAAAGACGACTTCCCTAATTGTTCTCAAACTGGACATACAGAATTCCTTATTTATAATGTTGATTGAATCACTGGTCTACTTAGTTCAATCTTGTCTGCAGAGGCACAGAGACTGGAGATGCCGAGGGTTAAACCTGGCATCGTTCTCCCACTGAGCAAAAGACGCAGTACAGCAGTGTGTGGCACTTCTGTGTTCTACCAGAAAAAAAGTATCCCATAACAGAGTTGCACATTGGTCATGTTGCAGCTCCTCCCCCCTCCCTTTTTAACCAAACCAAACAGATTTGCGGAGGGCAGAAGAACAGCTCTAAGGGCCTCTTTAAGAAAGATAAGAACATCTGTCGTCTCCTGATGTTGGCCTGCTGATGCGCATGACCTCATAGGGGCTTGTTTTATATCTGATTGCGTGAACTGAATCAGGCAGTTTCATAGTGTTACCTGGACGAGGACAGGGAAGGGTTTGGGGTCTAGGAGAGGACTGTAAGCTACCATTTTGAGAGAAAGGCTCTGATAAGCGAGACTAGCCTTTGCTCAGGGGTAGAGCTGCCTGCTTTGCCTTCAGAAGGTCCCAGATTCAATTCGTGCCCTCTCAAGCTGCACGTGTTGGGGCAAAACCCTTTTTCACTTGAGACCCTGGAGAGCCGCTGCTGGTCAGAGAAGGCAGCACTGAGCTAGTTGCTATGCAAAAGCGAACACTTTCTCTCTGATGTGCAGCTGCTGCAGCATTTTTTTATTTCCTCGCTGCAAAATGGTTCCAGTCTTAAACGCTATCGGAGGGGGTCCACGAACAGAGCTAAAGCCTTTCCCTACTCTTCTCTTGCAGTGCTTCTCCTGGCCTACATGAAGGGAAATGCCAACTTGTGCCGGGCCATCGTGCGAGCTGGGGCACGCCTGGGAGTCAACAACAACCAGGGGGTCAACATCTTCAACTATCAAGTTGCCACAAAACAGCTTCTCTTCCGGCTCTTAGGTAAGGAAGGTCGGGATGATGCTGACGTGCTGTTGAAGCAGCGTTTGCATGGGAACGCTTGGAACGCCACATTGAGGTCCATGATAGAAGAGAGATAGAAGATAGGAGGTGCAGGGAAGAGGGGCCGTGGCTCAGCGGTAGAGCAGCTTTATATGCTGTTATAAACAATGCCTTCTATGTTGTGACACAGAGTGGTAAGCTGCAGTACTGCAGTCCAAGCTCTGCTCATGACCTGAGTTCGATCCCGACGGAAGTCGGTTTCAGGTAGCCCGCTCAAGGCTGACTCAGCCTTCCTAGGTGGGTAAATGAGTACCCAGCTTGCTGGGGGTAAAGGGAAGATGACTGGGGAAGGCACTGACAAACCACCCTGTAAACAAAGTCTGCCTAGTAAATGTCAGGATGTGACGTCACCCCATGGGTCAGGAATGACCCGGTTATTGCACAGGTGACCTTTACCTTTTACTATGTTGTTCGGTCAGTAAAAGAAGTTTTGATAGGAAAGTATTTCATATATTTCAGGCCCCACCTGTCCCCCACCTCCAGAAAACGGGCTTTTCCCCCATGACTTTAAAATTTCTGGACATTCTACATCTGTAGACCTTCACAACCTGGAACTGACCCAGGCAAACTATGGCCATTCTCTGGCCATGTTGCTTGCTTGGGTCTGGAAGGTCACAATACACCTTGGTGGGCCATGAGCTATGCAGATCCAAGCAAGAGTTCCTTCTTTTTTTTTCTTTCAGATATGCTGTCCAAGGAACCTCCCTGGTGTGATGGCTCAAATTGCTATGAATGCATTGCCAAGTTCGGGGTCACGACAAGGAAGCATCACTGGTAATTAACCTTTGTGTCAGTTTTTGGCTCCACAAAGTCCATTGGTCCATTATACGCCTGCATCCTGCCCCAGGATGTGGTGATGGCTGCCAACTTGGAAGACTTTAAGAGGGGAGTGGACGTGTTCATGCAGGAGAGGGCTATCTGTGGCTACTTGTCAAAATGGATACTAGTCATGATGCATACGTATTCTCTGCAGTCTCAGAGGAGCATGCCCATTATATTAGGTGCTGTGGAACACAGGGTGGATAATGCAGCTGCAGCTGTTTTGCTTGTGGTCTTTGTAGAAGCACCTGGTTGGCCACTGTGAGCAGACTGCTGGACTTGATGGGCCTTGGTCTGATCAAGAGTGGCTTTTCTTATGTTCTTATGTTCAATAACTTGAGATTTTGCTAAACTAGAGGTGATGGGGATTGAATCTGGGACCTGTTTCATACGAAACTTGTACAAAGCATGCTGAGCTGCATCCCCTTCAATTACAGAAGACACCTGGAACCACTTACCTAAGTAGACTGCTTTAGAGGCAGCATAATCTGCTTGTTAATAGTATGCAAGAGCCAGCGTGGTGTAGTGGTTAAGAGTGGCGGACTCTAATCTGGAGAACTGGGTTTGATTCCCTGCTCCTCCACATGAAGCCTGCTGGGTGACCTTGGGCCAGTCATAGTTCTCACTCTGAAGTCAGAGGACACGTTCATCAGCGGGTGATTTCGATCGACTGCTTGATGGTATGCCAATAAAGGTATTTAAAGTTGATGTCCCTCCTGTGCTCAGGGAGGCAGGATTCAAACTTTTACTTCCTGTCCCCTGGGCTAGGAACGCCCTCTGCAATTCAGTTTTCCTCCTGGAGAAGCAGAGTTTGGTTTAGCTCAAGAGCAAACATTGCCTTTAGGAGCCTAGTTCTCTCAGAACTCTCTCAGCCCACGCTGAGGCAGGCAAAGGCAAACCACCTCCGAATGCCTCTTGCCTTGAAAACCCTACGGGGTCACCGTAAGTCAGCAGTGAGTTGACGGCACTTTACACACATACACACAAATAGTGTGCAGTTAACTAAGTCTTGAACAGCGGCTGGGAAGTGTTATGACCTCTGTGTGGGTGGAGGTGTAGGACACGCTGCGCTTTTGGGAGGTAGAGAAAATGCATGCAAATGATCTTCCAAAAGCTGGCAGGAATAGTGAAAATTCCCAATGCAGTTGAGGCTTCAGGTTGAGTGTCCCTCATCCAGACAGCTTGGGACCAGAAGTGGTCCGTATTTTGTAGTATTTTGTATCTGAAATTCGACTGCGGTGGGGAGGGACGCTAAACTGAAGTCTGGGTGCGCTGCGAGCAAGCCTAGGCTTCAGTTTAGCGTCCTTCTCCGCTGCAGTCAAACTCCGCTGCAGTCAAACTGGGGAGAGGCTGTGGCTCAGTGGCAGAGCATCTGCTTGGCATGCAGAAAGTCCCAGGTTCAATCCCCGGCATCTCCTGTTAGAGGGATTAGGCAAATAGGTGATGTGGAAGAACCCTGCCTGAGACCTTGGAGAGCTGCTGCCAGACTGAGTGGACAATACTGACTTTGAGGGACCAAGGGCCTGATTCAGTATAAGGTTGCTTCATGTGTTCCATGTGGAGTTGATGGTGGCAGGGAAGCTAAAGCGAGGTCCCAGCCACCCAACTTCTCCAGACTTTGGAGAGGCCTGGCAGTGGGGATCTGACTGCATGTCGGCTTCAAAGGCCTGGATTTTGGGTCAGTCCAGATTTTGGATGTTTGGATAGGGGATACTCAACCTGTACTACCGACAACTCTGAAAGTTAACAGTAGGATAGCTTGGTTGGTGGGGGACCAGGATGCACAGCTGAGTGAATGCTAGCATGCAAAGAGACAATGATGCAGAGAGGAGAACTCAGCGGGGTGCAGCCCAAAGGCCTGCATAGGAAGACACCAGGCAGTTCGGTCCCAGGGTACTTAGTGTGGAGGTCCAGCACAGTTGGAAGGAGCAGATGAGAACCGAGGTCTCCAGGCTACTTCCTTCCCCATCTATCATGCCATGCTCCACAGTAGGTTTCATCCTTCAAAAACTTGTATGGGCATGGTTGGAATCTTGATCATACAAGCCCTAGAACCTGCTTAACTATGTAGCTGATGGTATCCAAATTTGGAAGGCAAAAGAAAAAGGAGTCCTTGGATATCTAACAATTTTGAGATCCTTGTTGTTGGAATTAAGGGCTTAATTTTATTATGATCCATCTCCCTTCTTCCCTGTAATTCCATTATCACAAACTGCTGCTTAAAAGCTCATACCCTGCCAGAAATTTTGTTAGTCTTTAAGGTGCTACTGGACTCTTGCTCTTTTCTACTGCTGCTTAAACTCCACTCAGTTTCCAAAGAGGGTTGCTTTGCAGCCTGATACTTACAAAACACCCTGGGATTCCTGGCATGTATAAGCAGGCCCCTTGTCTGGTTCCCCCCCTCCCCCAAGTTTCCCTGGATACCAGAAGTAATGTGAGAGTTCTCAGTCATTAAGCCTCTTTCCTTCCTTGCAGCCGGCACTGTGGGCGTTTGCTGTGCCACAAGTGCTCGACCAAGGAGATCCCCATCATCAAGTTCGACCTGAACAAGCCGGTCCGCGTCTGCAACATCTGCTTTGACGTCCTGACGCTGGGCGGAGTCTCCTAGTGTGGCCTGCAGGAAGGGGGAGTGGCTTCCAGGCCCTGCCCCTCCCACCCGCCTTGCAGTCGCCTGTAATGGAGACAGAGAGGAGCTTATACTTGTCTTCCTTGTTACGATAGACTTCGACCAACTTAAGGGACCACATAAACACTATATTCCAGTATAAATGAGTCTATTGTACGATTGCCGAACATTAACGGTGGATGATGGCTAGAAACTGGACCAGAAACAAGCTGGGACTGTTGCAAAGTGAGAAAATGAACACAAATTGGGTTAGACCCTCCGCTTATCATAGTATGGGGCATTGAAAGTGAAACTTCTTGCATTAACTGATCATGTAATACAATAGGCCTTAGCAGGCCTTGATGCAGTAAATTCTGGGTAACTCTGTTCGATTTGCCCCTTTTTTTTGTTACCTTCTCCGAGAGAATGATCCTATTCTTGTCCAGCTTTGTCGTCAAGTGGGCAGCTCTACTGTGCACAATGAACCGCCCCTTCCAAAAACAGGGTTTTGTTTAGCGCGTTGCTGAGGGTTTTTTTTTTTTTTTTTGGTGTGGCCTTATGACAAAAGCTGTACAGTTTTTCCTCCCGTAGGAACGGAACCAGAATTCCGGCTCCTGTGTCTTCATCACTTAGGTTCTCTCCCACCCCATCCTGCGCTCTCAAGTCCAAGGGGAGAAGAGGCGAGGCTATCTTTATCAAATTCAGTCACTGCTCCTCAAAGGAAGACATCGAGTGGCCCGTCTCCTTCGTAGCGATTATCGATTTGCTCGGCAAAAATAGTCGTTATGTTTACAATGACTCCGGGAGTTCTGGTGGTGGGGGTTAGAACAGGATGTTTGGTGCATAGGAGCTCCCGTGGAGCCTCTGTGTGATGATGCAGGGTGAACCCGGGGATGAGGCAGCCTGCCGTGATCCCGAGGGGTCTCTGGTCACGGAGGAAGTCATGTCGTGTTTTGCTCTTACAACTCGGGAGGCTAGGGGGCTAGCCCGGAGCCTTTCTGCACGCAGACGTCTAGGGTGTAAGCTGTCGGCAGGCTGCCCTATTCACGAGTTCTGTGTCGAATCTCGACTCCTGCACAGAAGCGCACATTCCCTCCACTGCCACCCCCCGTCCTCTTGCGTTAGCTCTGCTTCTGTGAACACTGGAATTGGGTCCCCCTCGAAAGGAGACCCTGAATTACACAGCGACTGGCGCGTGTGACTGTTAAAGACTGCAAAACCACCACGTTTAAGCAGAAAGCTTGTTCGCCTTTCTTCTTTTAAAAAAGGAACAAAACCCGGGATGAAGTACGTAGCTCAACCTTTTTGTTGTTGTTCCACAAATGAATCACTTGTGATATGGGTTTCTCTTAACCTTTGGTAACCACTACTTTTTCAGTGTGTGAATGTGTGTGTTCAGAAGGGAAGGTAAAATATCATTCATTACTTCAGATCCCAATACTAACTTGTCCTGTAATGTTATCAACCACGTATATATATGTAAAAAGAGCTGATACCAGAGTGCTACTTTTCTATATTTCTGTGATTTATAGGATATAACTGCTTTATATGTTAAGTGAAAACTTGGGGGGCCTGTGCAGTTTAAAAAAAAAGTCGACTCTTTAAGGGAGAACTCTTAAAAGTTAATGCTAAAACTGTGTTTCAAGTGGGATCTCTCAGTTTGCTGCTCAGCCTTCCAGACTCAGTGGGAAGAAAAACTGGAACTCCGTCCTCTTCAGCTGTGTGGGGGTGATGAATTGCGGAGGGGCTGTGTTTGTTCCTCTCCTGGAGGGGGGGGAGGTAAGAGGATTATTTTTACTTGTCTGTTTGCTCCCTTGCTCTAAAACGGGGCTGGGCAATTTATTTTGGCCTAAGGGCAGCCTCATGGTTTCCACCTGCGTTGGAAGGAACCAGCATCTAACTTAGGAGCCCTTTGAAGAAGGCGGAGGTGCAGTTGTGGTGCTCTTCCTGGCACTTGGCCCTCGAAAAATGTAAGTTTTTTTCAGGAGCATTGGCTCTGATGGATGCCACCATCTAGCATAACTTGCTCCCAACAAATAAGGCTGGGTGAAAAACTTCTGCGGGCCAGATGTGTCCCCTCAGGCTATACCTTCTTTGCCCCTCCTCTATAAAGATTAAAACTGCACCACTTAACTTGCGTTGATAGAATCCATCTCTCTTTTCCACTTCACCTCCAAAGATTTTTGGGATCCCTTTTTCAGACTATTTGGTGCGTGTGCACAGGGAAACCCCAAACCGTGAGACATGGCAATAGTCCATGACCTTTATTGTCTGTCCAAGATTAGTGGTCCAAATACGCGACCTTGATGTGGATTCAGTCTTGGCAATGTGTCATGAATCAAATTGGCAATGTGTCATGAATTTGGTTGGAGTTGTGATAAGGTGGGACTGTTTTCAGGACTGGCCTTGCATAAGTTTGACTACTTGACTAATCCAATAAACACCTGCAGTTTTCTTCTGATTGGTGGTAAATTAGACAAAGAATTGACTTCCAAATTGCACCAATGACTCACAGGGCCCAGGGGAATGGGAAGATGGAACATTCCTTGTGAGATATAGTCCTCAAGCAGTACATTTCGGGGTGGGGGGGTGATTCTAGATGGGCTTTGTCAGGTTGCACAAAACTAATCACTGTAAAGCACTTTTAATAAAACATTTAAGTCTAAATTTGTACCACCTTGACCCTACATTTGTGTTACACAGCTGCTAAGCAGGTCAGCTTATGCTTCTGATAGGGGGAGTTGGAACATCTCATTTGCTTCCATATGGCAGCTGAGAGGTGGGAGAAATATTTGATCCTCAAAATTTGTTTGGCAGCCTTCTTGCAGAGAACGAGTACTGATGGCTTTTTAGGGGATCAAAAACCCACAGATTCTTACCTTCCTGTCTATTCAGGTCACTTGCGTGAAAGGGAATCCTAAAGACTAATTTTGTTAGGTCCCTGATGTTCTTCCAGTTTGAAAAGCTAGGTGGAATTTTCAACACCTTTTGAGGAAGTTCCCTTGGTAATCTTTTAACGCTAATGAGGACTAGCTGCTTCTCAGGGCCTTAAAACTGAATCTTAGCTAATCTGGAAATTTTACATGAACCATAAATGGCAGAATATAGGGAGGGGGGAGATTTTAAGAACTGTGAAAAGGTCAGCAGGGCATTTTCAGACAAGAGATAATTGTGGACTGCTCATAACTTTGTGGAAGCTCCCGGTTCACGAGCTGCAGCGTTTTGTTCTATGATTCCCTGGCAAAGGCATCATGTGATTGATTGGGGCTACCAGCTGTTCAGAGCTCTGATGCAGTTGTGTTGGGGGGGGGGTGGAGGATGAAGATTCTCCCCCCATGCCAAGACTACAGTGCCCAGCTGGCCTTCTCTTCCAGATGGACCTGTGAACGCCAGTTGTCATGACGGTTGCCCATTTAAAAAGAAATTCAAGAATTTAAGATGTGAGGCAATGCAAAGGATACAATTCAAAATCACGGCAATCCCTGCTTCTTCCCAAGAAAGCCTCGCAAAATGGGTTTGGGGCTTGCTGCATTCTGTTCATTTCCCCGTACCTATCATTCCTTCTCTGCCTTTTCCTTCTCCACCTGCTTGCTTCTTGGGCGTGGACAGGGCATTCGACTTGAACGGTAGCTGCTGATAGTGGGGTGAGCCCATCTTTGTTTCTGGTTACTACATTTCTAAATGGGTTAAAGGGACAAAAAAACCATTCTCGGTTCAGAGTCTTGGGAGCTTCTGAAGGCTCCCCTAAAGCTGCCCCTCAAAAAGGCAGTTCTTGCCTTGCAAAGAACCCTTCCTGCCCGACTAACATTGCTGAAGAGGCCAGTGTGAGAAGGGGAGTCACACCTGCCCTAAGGAGTATGCTGTACAGTCCCTACAGTTCCCTCCATGCTAGTTTTGCCTCTGGCTTTTGAATGGGGCAAAGGGGAGAGAAGAGATTTAGCTCCTTGCTACAACTTAGCCCATGAACTCTTCTCACACTGAGGAGGGCAGCATCTGGAGAGATGATCTCAGCAGCCAGCTGGTGTGAGCTTTCAAGCTGGTACAATTTCTGATCTACCTCCCCCACTCAAAACTGTGTGTGTTGTTTGTCTTACCAGGTGCACAACAGTCTTTGTCTTGGCTGTCTAAGGCACGAAGTTGGCAAAACTCAGGACTTGTCCGATGGGAACATTCATTTGATGTATTGTGATTAGCACAGGCCTGCTTGGGGATGAGGGGTTTTTCCTGCCTTGAACCCGATTGCTGAATGCTTACTTTGTCTGCTTCCGAGTTGCTGCTTTTCTAGTCAAATGGCCTTTTGGGAGCTGAGATCTTTGTCATCGTGGCTTTGGACAATGCATGCTTGGATCAGTCACAAGATTGGTCTGATGCCTCAAAATCAGTAACTTTGTGGTTTCTTGTACTAGCTAAAAGGAAGATGAAGATTTGAAGATATGATTTCTCAAGGTTAATCATTGTTAATGATTAAGGGGCTTGCTTTTGATTTAAAGGTAAAGGTAGTGCCCTGTGCAAGCAATGGGTCATTCTTGACCTATGGGTGATGTTACATCCCAACTTTTACTAGGCAGACTTTGTTTACGGGGTGGTTTGCCAGTGCCTTCCCCGTCGTCTTCCCTTGACCCCCAGCAAGCTGGGTATTCATTTTACCAACCTCGGAAGGATGGAAGGCAGAGTCGACCTTGAGCCGGCTACCTGAAACCGACTTCCGTTGGGATCGAACTCATGTCGTGAGCAGAGCTTGGACTGCAGTACTGCAGCTTACCACTCTGTGCCACGGGGCTCATCCTGCTTTTGACTTACTTATTAGTTAACACAGGTGGAAAAAGTGTCCGTGCCCATCTTGACCTCGGTCATCTTGCTCAAGCAAAGATTCAGTCCTGAGGTTGAGATGTGAGGTCTCCGGAACTATGCTGTGTATCGGTTTGTTCATGCTTCACATAGTAGGCTGCTGATGGAAAATACTAAGTACTAATCCGCTTTGCAAAAGGATGGCGAATGCCTTAACTCTGCCCGTAAAACTGAGAGCCGGTGCAGCTTTTCCACATGACACTGAAATGCATCTCCTGTTATGCATACAAGGAATCTTCCATGGATCCAATAGACGTGCAAAGAACAGCTGAGGAGGTAAGCCTGCCTGGGCTGCATTACTTCAGACTTCAGGGAATGGAACTCACAAAGGAGAATGCTCTCCTAAACAATCCTGCTCCCTGCACTAAGAAAACTACTCACAGGACTGTGGCTTAGTCTTCTGCTTGGTAAGGCGAGTTTATGTCTATGGATTTTTCCTATATGTGTAAGAGCATTCAGTCACCTGAGTTTTTACCTGCAGTGTGAGTGGTATAGCCCAGATTACTAACTCAGTGGCATTATGAAAACTAGGACATCAGATTGGAAGGGATCTCTGTATTTCCACTGCTCTGTCCAGCAGTATTATGTGTTTAACAATAGAAAAAACTCAAAATAACCTAGTTCCCGAGATTCTCAGTCTGGCTCTGAAACAGGTACAGCCTTCAGAAAAATCTTTAAAAATAAATTGCAGCTTTCCCCCTCAAGTCCTTGTAAAGCAATGTATTTTTTTCAATATTTATATGGCTGTTTAAATTCTTTTAATAAACAAGCTATTGAATCGGATGGCATTTGGGAGTTCTGATTGTAGAAATGACCTTATGGGGTATTTTTTTTTAAAGGTAAAGGTCCCCTGTGCAAGCACCGGGTCATTCCTGACCCATGGGGTGACGTCACATCACGACGTTTACTAGACAGACTTTGTTTTGCAGGGTGGTTTGCCAGTGCCTTCCCCAGCCGTCTACACTTAACCCCCAGCAAGGTAGGTACTCATTTTACCGACCTCGGAAGGATGGAAGGCTGAGTCAACCTTGAGCTGGCTACCTGAAACCAACTTCCGCTGGGATCAAACTCAGGTCATGAGCAGAGCTTGGACTGCAGTACTGCAGCTAACCACTCTGCACCACGGGGCTCCTTTTTTAAAAAGGAGAGCAATTATGTATGGCTGGCCTCTCAGAAATTGCATTTTTGGGAGATGGAGATAATGCTTCGCTGTAACGGCATACAAGACAGTTGTCCCGGTGGAGTAGCTGCTTTATATAGAACACCCCATAGTATCCCTGCCTCTTAGCTTTTGACAAAGTCATCCCCTAAAATACAAACGGAAGAGACTTTGACTCACACCCATACATTTTCAAAAGGCTTTACTGTCAACCCCAAAGAGCGCATGGCTCCCCTTGTTTTAACCCCATATTGTGGGGAATAAAACTCCAATTCACCTGGGCCACCAGCTAGTGAAGCTCCCGTATCCTTATTGCATAATGTAAAAATTCTGCAACTTTATTAAGTCCGGATTCTGGCTATTCAATAAAAACAATAACTTGTGTTTATCAGACGACTCCTTCTTTCCTCTTCAAAGAGGAAATAAGAATTTGACCCGAATCGCTTCTCAGCCTTTTGGCTAAGATCAAGTGTGTCTAGTGAAGCAGAGGAGGAGGGCCTCCACTTTAAGGCAGGCTCCTCTTATTCACCATATTCATTCATGGAGTCGTATGCTTCCAATTGGCTCTAACACATTGAAAGCCAAATCAAATCTATTGGCCTGAATTTTGATTCCCTACTCATGCTTTCTGACGTAGAAGCTTTCCCAATGATAAAACGTAGACTTTTAGACATACGCCTTCAAGATCTATATAGGGCTGCTAATAAAACCTGCTTGCCACTAAGCTTTAGGGATACCTTTTGATGTCTACCAGCCTTCCCCATATGTATCCCACCTGTATGATCCATCCTATCACACAGCCATCTCCCTAGCTAGGTTTAATGTTATGCCATCTGTGTTACTCGATGGTTAATTTAGCAAAATCCCCCAATCAGACAGACATTGTCCCTGTGGCAGTAATTGTGCTGAAACAATTGGACGTGTTTTATTTTACTGTAGTTTCTATTCAAAAATTCAGAGGAGGAGAGGTGAGTCAGCCAATGAGCTCTTCTCTGTGCCCAAATCTTCTTCACTGGAGTGCTTCTGACATCGGAACACTGCCTTAGTCTTTTAGAGCACACCAGTTGGCCAGCGGGTGGCAGCCGTCGTACTCTTGTAGCCTGGGGTGGTCCAAGTCGCCTCTGTTGCTGGGCGGGTGGGAAGAGGGCGGCTCAAAAGGGGGCCCTTCTGTCCTCACGCACACGCAGCGGCTGCCCCGCGAGCCTGGCTCATACATCTTCCTGGGGACGCCAGCCCAATCTCTGCTGATTCCTCCACTACAATGACAAGCAGGAAAATGACTGCTGCTTAGGATGTGCTTAGGAAAATGAATATCTCTCCCCTTCCTTTCTGCAATCCAGCTCAGAAGGGGGAGGGGGCACGGCTATTTATACAGCTTATTACCAGGAGTCTTTCCCAAAGTGGTTTAAAAAGATTTGAACCCCCATCAAATCATTGAATTAAGAAACAACTGAACACTGAATCTGCCATTCTTGGAAGAAAATACTCATGCTTGTTTCCGTAATGAGTTCAAATAACAAAACATGGAGTTCAAAGAACAAAATACTCTTGAGGGAGTATTTTTAGCAGCCACTACTGAAAAGGCCTGATTAGGTGGCTCATCTGCAGAGGGAAAAGCAAATCCCTAATGGCAAAATATAACAAAATACCAGTCCTCAACCAGAGGAACTATGGCTCAGTGGTAGAGCATCTGCTTGATATGCAGAAGGTCCCATGTTCAATTCCCGGCATCTCCAGTTAAAGGGACTAGGCAGGTAGGTGATGTGAAAGACCTCTGCCTAAGACCCTGGAAAGCCACTGCTGGTCTCAGTAGACAGTACTGACTTTGATGGACCAAGGGTCTGATTCAGTAGAAGGCAGCTTCATGTGTTCAGAGTTGTATAAGAGAATTTAGGGGAGGGGCTGTGGCTCAGTGGTAGAACTTCTGCTTGGTATGCAGAAGGTCCCAAGTTCAATCCCCGGCACCTCCAGTTAAAGGGACTAGGCAAGTAGGTGATGTCAAAGACCTCTACCTGAGACCCTGGAAAGCCACTGCTGGTCTCAGTAGACAGTACTGACTTTGATGGGCTGAGGGTCTGGTTCAGTATAAGGCAGCTTCATGTGTTCTCCAGGAACAAGACAATATTTTACTTAACAGGTTGTGAATGCCACCTTTCGACCAGAGCTTCCTGGACTGCTAGGTAAGCACTGATTTCCCTAGTACTGACAGAATCTTCCCGCCTCAAACCAAAATGGCTGTTAGGGCTCTTCCCCCTTCTACATTTCTTTCATATTATTGCTTGCTTAGATTTTATGATTTCTTAATCTGATAGCTGCAGGCTTATCTCTACATAGACAAAAAAAATCCAAGTGAGGCTGCTCATGGCTACACTTTAGAGTTCTACAAAGGGGGAGAGAGAATGCCAAGTCTGCAGAAAAATATCTTACTTCAAAAATGTTGGGAAGGGAACCCTCAAACAAACACTAAGGAGTGTTGGGGGGACCACAGAGTTGTTGGATGATTCCTAAAGAAATGTGGCATCACTTCTGGGTTTACCTTGAAGCGATGTCACATTGATGGGTGTTTTTTTTCCTCCTGCTGGGGGCAGGGATCCTCTCACACCCACCAAGGGGATAACAAGCCTAACTGAAAACCAAAAATGGCACCTGCCACTGAGGTAGTGTGCCAGCTACCAGCACCATGAGTAAAGGTGTGTGTAGGTGGAGGGGGGAGACAGAAGGGGCAGACAGTGGCAACATAGGCAGGAGAAGGTAATAGAATTTCCTTTCTACCATAGGTACTCACAGGTTCCCACTGGTAAATAATAAAATACATTGGATGTAAAGATGATGAACTACTGCAGCCCCAAGCCCCCTGCCATCTTGTCCCTCTTCTATCACCCCTCCTTCTGAACTCTTACCTCTCCTTGGAACACCAGACTTTGCTTCCAGAAGCTGAGCGCCATTCAGCGTTACAAGATGGGAAGCGCTGCTTTTTCTCCTCCTCTTGGGCCTGCAGCCTCTGCCCTTCGTCAATCAGTGCTTGGGCTTGCTGTAGGAGAGGCGTGGGGTTCCCGTTTTCATCGTAAAATCTTCCTGCAACTTTGCCTTTCCATGAGTGAGAGAGAAATTTAAAAAGTCATTCTTCATCTTCTACTTCTACATCTTCTACCATGGGGAGTTACCTGTCCCAGTGTTGTGTTATAGATAGTAATCATCCCTTGTAGTAATAAAGCTCTTCCAAGGAGTTGGAGGACCTTTCCTATGAGGAAAGGCTGCAGAGCCTGGGGGCGCTTTCACGCATGCCGAATAATGCACTTTCAATCTGCTTTCAATGTACTTTGCAGATGGATTTTACTCTGTGAAGTAGCAAAATGCACTCTCAAACGATAGTTGAAGTGCATTACTGAGCAGGTGTGAAAACACCCTGGGACTTTTTAGTTTAAAAAAACAGCTGCTGGGAGGAGGGGGGGAAGGAATGACAGATTCATAAAATTATGCATGGGGTGCACACAGTAAAGGAAGCTTCTTCCTCCCCTGGTATTAGAAATGTCTCTAATAATTAATTTGTTTTCTAATACTGTTTTTATGTAAATTTATGTAAATTGTATTTTTTGTAAGATGCTTTGGGTTGCCCATGAGTGAGCAGACCAGGATATAAATAAAATAAATACTAAATAAATATGTGTTTCATTGTTCGGCTAAGGTTACCGATCCTGCCTTTTCCCAAGCATTCTGACCAAGGTATCATCACAAGTTACAATCATTGGAGAGAAGTTGTCGCTAGATTCTTTGATGCTATCACTAGTCACGTACCAACAAACACGTAGTTCTTACTGTAGAATGAGAGCCAGTTCTGGATGGTCAGCATTTCTGACGGTGACAGCCCCTCAATATCGTCCACCAAACCCGTTTCAGTGAAGTCGCCTGTCGCGAAAGCTCGAGAGGCATCTTTTCCTAGAGAAACCATGGAAATTAGTATGCAGAAAGTCCACCAGCCAATGGCTAACAAGGACGCTGAAAACATGAAGCTCTCTTCTCATTAGTCAGATCATTGGTCCATTTAGGTCAGTACTGACTGGCAGCAGCAATGAGAATCTCAGGCACAAAAAGGTCATGCTCAAGATCTTGTAACTGGAGGTGCCAGCGACTGAAGCTGCGACTTGCTGCATGCGAACCAGCTGCTCTTCCGCTAGGGTTGCCAGGTCCCTCTTTGCCACCGGCGGGAGGTTTTTGAGGTGGAGCCTGAGGAGGGCAGGGTTTGGGGAGGGACTTCAATGCCATAGAGTCCAATGGCCAAAGCAGCCATTTTCTCCAGGTGAACGGATCTCTATCAGCTGGAGATCAGTTGTAAAAGCGGGAGATCTCCAGCTAGTACCTGGAGGTTGGTCTAAAATTACGGCTACCGTGGCTGAATTTCTTTCAGGAGTTCTTAAAGAACAAGAAAAGTTTTATTAACCTGACTTGTAACTTATATGTATTACCCTTCGGAGGTATATTGTTTTTTATCGCTGTCTTTTGGTATGCCAATAAAGGTTAATGAAATGAAAAAAAAAATGACCTGGAGGTTGGCAACCCTATCTTCCACTAAGTTGCTGCCCCTAACTACTGGCATGTCAACCTATATACAGAAAGCCCCCAAAGTCCAAGAGAACTGCTGGACGCACCAAGGGCTGTTACCCTTTAAGAGCTTCACCCAAGAAAAGGGTCACCAGCTACCCTGGGCCGGAAAGAAACACACACAGCACCTCACACCTATTTGCATATCCAGCAACCAATATACACACACACCACTGAAAGGAGCAAAGACGGTCTGGCGTCAAAGACTGGGGAGGATACATAGAAAGACACCCAGGCAATCCCTTATTTGCATGCTTAGCAACCACTGCATGCTAAGCAAAGTGAAATGAACTAAGACGGGGATCATCCCCTCAATCCTATATGCATGCCCAGCAACCAACAGCACACGCACTTTTCCCCAAAGGCTGCCAAACTAACAGAGGCTGTATTTCCAAAGAAGAATACCGGAGAAGAAGCTGTAGGCTCCCCCTGGTCCATAGTGCTGGTGCCCGCGCTGCACATCGAAGACCTTCCCCAGCACAGCCAGGTAGAGCCCCGCGCTCCCTAAGCCGCCCGTGCAGCGGCTCAATTCGACGGCGCTCACCACCCGCCACTCATCACGTGTCCGCCACAACCACGAGCGGGGATCGAACCCGCGGCTCACGACCCAGGCGGCCACGAAGCCCAGCGCCAAGGCAGCCAGCGCTCCTCGCAGCATCAGGCGTGGATTGGTCGGGAGGCCAGGGGGAAGGGGCGGGGCTGCCAGAGCTCAGCATGTCGGCAGGAGGGGCAGTTGAGGGCACCACGTGACGCACCCTGACCACCCATTGGCTCCGGTTCTCAGGGCGGTTGACCGCTAATCGGCTGGCGGTCGCAAAGGGAGCCGCGGTGTTCGGTGCTGCTTTACGGCAGCGCCGCAAAAGGGGCTGCCGGAGCTCAACATGTCGGCAGGAGGGGGCAGTTGAGGGCACCACGTGACGCACCCTGACCACCCATTGCCCCCGGTTCTCAGGACGGTTGACAGCTAATCGGCTGGCGGTCGCAAAGGGAGCCGAGGTGCTCGGTGCTGCTTTACGGCAGCGTCGCAAAAGGACACCACCTGGTGGTTGTGTCACGGAAGTCCGCAGTCCACGTGGCCTGCCTGCCTATACATATTATCTGACAACTCCTCGTCTCTGTAGAGCTTTTTGCTTGGCTAGATTGAATGCTAACCCTTCTATGGTAATGCAGGGCAGAATTCTGAATATACCATACTCAGACAGGATCTGCCCTTGCTCTTCTGGCTCTATTGACTCATTAGCTCATGCCCTTTTGGAATGCTGCTTTTACGAGGAACTTCGATCGCACTATATTTCCCCCCTTTTAACATACAAATCCAATGCCTCTGTGACTGACATAATGCCTTTTTTACTAAGCGATAGGGACCCCAAGGCTACATTGCCAGTGGCAAGATTTGTTTCAATCCTTATATCCCTCCAACACTAGATATATGCTGCTCAAGAACAATTGATCAAGGAGCTTCAAAGGGATAAAAGGAAAGGAAGTCCGCAGTGGGAAAGGTGTGAGACGACAAAGGAAAATTTGAGGGACACGTGATCGTCCCTTTTGCTTTCGTTTCGGTCTAATGCTGGGTTTTATTCCAACGCAAAGAATACCAGCGTTTTCACCATGGAAGTGATTTCAGTGCAGGCTCACCAGAGGCAGGAACTGATAAAAATGTCTGGTTTTATCGGAAGTTCAGGTTCTACCATTATAAGCCCCTTCAATCTCTATGGTGGTAGTAAATAGCAAGAGTTATAAGATAAAACAAGCCCTGCTGGATTAGACCGCACTTGTATTCCCAGCGATGTATTAAGAGTTTGAAAATGTTATAAAAAATACTGTTCGCACTTTGTTTGGCACCTTTAGCTGTGAAGACATCTTCCAACCATTTATAAGCCGTGGTATCCAAAACCCCTTTTAAAGTGATTTTTTTACAACATTTTCAAACTCTTAATACATCGCTGGGAATACAAAGTGCGGTAACCCCCCAAGACTCATCAAGTCCAGCGGTTTGTTCACACAGTGGCCAACCAGGTGCTTCTACAAAGCCCACAAGCAAAACGACTGCAGCAGCACAGCACAATATAATAGGCATGCTCTTCTGATCCTGGAGTGAATAGCACCTTGAGTCCAGTAGCACCTGCCAGAAATTTTGTTAGTCTTCAAGATGTTACTGGACTCTTCCTCTTTTCTACTGCTATTGACAGACTAACATGGCTACCCGTCGTGAGCCATCTCTAATGGTTGTCCTCCAACGCTACAGGCTCGGCTTTTTTACTCATGTCGCTTTACGACAGCGTGGCTCTTGAAAGGAATGTCTATGGAGAGAAATAGAGGAATCTCATCGCTGTCGCTTTGAGGCAGTGTCGTAAATAAGTGTCGTAAAGTCTACCTTTCGGCGAAATGGGGAGGCCCCCATGTTTGTGTGTTCGCTTTCCGGCAACCTTGGGAGAAATCTGTTGCTTTATGGTAGCGTCATTAAAAACCATCCCTTCCAAAGCGTGGGTGTGTTTTTTTCCCGTCCCCTATATCCATCTCAAACCTCATTGGGTCTTCGATTTCCACACACACAAAACACATGTCAGCTTAGTGAATGTTATGCGTATGTATTTTATGCGTATGTATTTTTTTAGATCGTTTTGTATTGTGGAGTGATGTATTGTGAAAGTGAAAAATAAAGATTTAAATAAATAAACAACTTATTCAGCGTCGCTTTACAACAGCGTTGCAAAAAAAACCCAAGCTTGAGGAAGAGTTCAGCGTTGTTGCTTTATGGCATCGCCGCAAAAGAGATTACAAAAACAAGGGTGAGGGGCTTTATTATGACTTAACAAGGGGTGGTTAGGTTGAGTAAGACAATTTATCTCTCCTTAGGGAGTGATTGTCTCATCATAAGGTTTTCAAGGTAAAGGTTGGTCAGAAGTGGTTTACCAGTGCCTTCTTCTGTGCAGTACTAACCAGAGTTAGCCGTAGTGGCACTGCGTTGCCTATGAAAGATCCTCCGCCTTCCACTACAGCTGCTGCCCAGTAGCTAACCTTCAGGGATTCCTCTGCCCCCATCCCCATTCCAACTGCTGGTTCTCTTCCGCGGATGTGGCCATTGATCCCTTAAGGGGGTGGATGCATCTTCGTCTGGTGTCTCAGCGGTGACCATTCCGTCTTGAGTGACTCTGCTAGGAGTTTAGTCTCTCGATAGAGTCTAGACCCCTTACGGTATTGCTCTCAGCTTCCCTGACACACACAAACCCCCTCACCACGTTAAGGTGTGCACCCAGAAGGGGTGATAGCTGATAGAAAGAAAATAGATTCCTTTGAAATGTGGTGTTGGAGGAGAGTGTTACGGATTCCGTGGACGGCCAAAAAAACAAATCGGTGGGTTATAGATCAAATCAGAACTGAACTCGCCCTAGAAGCTAAAATGACTAAACTGAGGCTACGGTATTTTGGTCACATTCTGAGAAGGCAAGAGTCACTAGAAAAGACGGTCATGCTAGCAAAAGAGGAAGACCCAACAAGAGATGGACGGACTCAATAAAGGAAGCCACAGCCTTCAATTTGCAAGATCTGAGCAAGGCTGTCAATGTTAGGACATTCTGGAGGACTTTCATTCATAGGGTCGCCCTGAGTCGGAAGCGACTCGACACCCACACACACACGGAGTGATTGATTGATTCTAGGAGCCGGGTCACTGAACGAGAACGTGACCGGCTTCGGACGGCGGCGGCGGCAGGCGTCGCCGCTTTACGGCCTCGTCGCAAACCCCACTTCCCCATCCGCCCGCCCCTGCCGCTTTGCGACGCCGGGCGCCGCTTTCCGGCCGTGTGGATTCCTGAGGGAGCGGCCCTTCCTGGACCGCTGACAGGCGGCGGCCGCCCGCTCTGAGGGAGAAGCCGGCGAGGCGAGGGCGGCGCTCCATGGGGAACGTGGGCAGCCACAGCGAGGGCGAGGAGGAGGAGGGAGAGGAGGAAGAGGAGCGCGCCGCAGCCGCTCCCTCCTCCCGCTCCAACGCCGCTTCCCCCTGCGAGGCCGCCATGGACCCCGCGGCCTCCTGCTCCTCAGCCGCCGCCGCCGCCTCGGGCCCCGCCGCCCAGCCTCCCGCCTCGCCGCCCTCGCCCTTCCCGCCGGCCGCCGTCCTGCTGGGCCAGGCGCGCCTGCGGGAGGAGGCGGCCGCCCGGCTGCGCGAGGCGCCGTCGGCCGAGCCGCTGCTCTCCCGCCACCACGGCGCCTTGGTGCGCTGGCTGGAGGAGCGCCTGGGCCGCGGCGAGCCGCTCGTCAGCCTCGAGCAGGTCTGCGAAGCCCTCGAGAACCGCGCCGGGACCACCCAGGGCGCCGCCCCCCCTGCCGCCGCCGCCGCCGCCGGGATCGCAGGGGCGGGGGCGGCCGTCGAGGAGCGCGCGCGCAACGAAGAGGTCAGTGGTTGGGGGGGGAGGGGGAGGGGGGCTCTCCAACGGCCGGCCTTGGCTCCTCGGGGGGAGGGGGGGCTCTCCAACGGCCGGCCTTGGCTCCTCGGGGGGGGGAGGGGGAGGGGGAGGCTCTCCAACGGCCGGCCTTGGCTCCTCGGGCATCGCCAGGAAGGCCGAACCGATCCCGGAAGCCAGGCATCCCTCTGGTGCAGGGGCTCCCACTCCTTTCGCCCTCGGCTCCCGCAAACTCAACCCCATTGGAAAGAGAAACGGCTGAATTACAGTTGATGTTCAAACTAAAGACAATGCAAAATATTGTCGAAGGCTTTCACGGTCAGAGTTCATCGGTTCTTGTAGGTCACTGGTTCCCAACCAGGGGTCTGCGAGAATAAATTAAGGTCTGCGAAACAAAGTTATAATGTTATAATATAATATTATAACTTTATAATATTAATGAATTAATATTTTCAATTAAAAGTTCTCTATTCTAAAATATATATTCAAATATTATTCTAAGTTTATTGCTTAACTAACAGTTATGATTAAAGTTTATTTTCAAATTGTCGGAATTTTTATTTTGAGCCTTGGGGTCCCTGCACTGAACAAAAATGTCCTAGTGGTCCCTGGTCAAGCTCTGTGACCGTGGTCTTGGTATTTTCTTTCCTGACGTTTCGCCAGCAGCTGTGGCAGGCATCTTCAGAGGAGTAGCACTGAAGGACAGTGTCTCTCAGTGTCAAGTGTATAGGAAGAGTCCTTCAGTGTTTGTTACTCCTCTGTCCTTCAGTGTTACTCCTCTGAAGATGCCTGCCACAGCTGCTGGCGAAACGTCAGGAAAGAAAATACCAAGACCATGGTCACACAGCCCGGATAACCTACAAGAACCGATGAAGAGGTCAGTGTTTGGGGGGAGGGGGGGCTCTCCAAAGGCCGGCCTTGGCTCCTCGGGCATCGCCAGGAAGGCCAAGCTCCGAACCGATCCTGGAAGCCAGACATCCCTCTGGTGCAGGGGCTCCCACTCCTTTCGCCCTCGGCTCCTGCAAACTCAACCCCAAAGGGAGATTGGAAAGAGAAACAGCTGAATTACAGTTGATGTTCAAACTAAAGACAATGCTTCTTGTAGGTTATCCGGGCTGTGTGACCGTGGTCGTGGTATTTTCTTTCCTGACGTCTCGCCAGCAGCTGTGGCAGGCATCTTCAGAGGAGGAACACTGAAGGACAGTGTCTCTGAAGATTTCAGTGTTCCTCCTCTGAAGATGCCTGCCACAGCTGCTGGCGAAACGTCAGGAAAGAAAATACCAAGACCACGGTTTCACAGCCCGGATAACCTACAAGAACCAATGAACTCTGACCGTGAAAGCCTTCGACAACATTTTAAAGACAATGTGTTTACCTGGGCTGAATAAAGACCTTGCATTCATGGCTCATCACCAATGCCGATTTCTCCACACCCATCTCTCCCCTGGACATCACAGACTCTTCTGCATACCACACCTAATCCCATCACGCCTGCTATTCACATTGACATACTGTTAACGTTTACATACGGTTACATACGCTTGTCTGAATTCACTCTCCTCTACTTAAAGACAGATGGATTCACATTCTAGCTGTATCTGAAGAAGGGAGCTGTGGCTCATGAAAGCTCATACCCTGCCAGAAAATATTTTTTGTTAGTCTTTAAGGTGCTGCTGGACTCTTGCTCTTTTCTACTACTGCAGACAGACTAACACGGCTACCCACTGGGAATTAACTCAACCCCAGTGTGTGCTGTGTTAAGTGCCGTCAAGTCCCTTCCGACTCATGGCGACTCTATGAATCAGTGCCCTCCAAAATGTCCTATCTTTGACAGCCTTGCTCAGGTCTTGCAAACTGAGGGCTGTGGCTTCCTTTGTTGAGTCAAGCCATCTCCTGTTGGGTCTTCCTCTTTTCCTGTTGCCTTCAACTTTTCCGAGCGTGACGGTCTTTTCCAGTGACTCTTGTCATCTCATGACGTGACCAAAATACAATAGCCTCAGTTTAGTCATTTTAGCTTCTAGGGTCAGTTCAGGCTTGATTTGATTTATAACACACTGATTTGTTTTTTTTGGCAGTCCATGGTATCCATAGGAGGGAAGGCAGCGTGGTACAGCCCGATCTTGTCAGATCTTGGAAGCTAAGCAGGTTCAGCCTTGGTTAGTATTTGAATGGGAGACCACCAAGGAATACCAGGGTTGCTGTGCAGAGGAAGGCACTGGCAAACCACCTGTTAGTCTCTTGCCATGAACACCCCAAAAGGAGTCGCCATAAGTCGGCTGCAACTTGATGGCACTTTACACACGCACACACATGGTATCCGTAACACTTTCCTCCAGCACCACATTTGAAAGGAATCTATTTTCTTCCTATCAGCTTTCTTCAGTGTCCAGCTGAATAGAAATTAGGGAATACATAGAAATAGGGAATACATAGAAATAGGGAATACAATGGCATGAATACAATGGCATGAATACATCAACCCCAGTACCCCCTACCCTATCCAACAACACAGTTGAAGGGGCCCCCTGCTGCCCCCTTTCTTCTTAGTGGTGTTGGAGGACAGTGTTATGGATACTGAGGACTGCCAAAAAAACAAATCAGTGGGTTATAGATCAAATCAAGCCTGAACTGACCCTAGAAGCTAAAATGGAGGAGGGGCGAACAATGTTGTCAACCACTTTAGGTCCCCATTGGAGAGGGAAATGAAGGGTTAATACCTAAATAACTAGGTATTCCATCTTGAGCTCCTTCAAGGAAGGGTTGCAGTGAAAGTGTAGGGGATCAGTAGGATATGTTCTTTCTACTGCATTATTTTAAAATATCACTTATTAAATGATACTATCAATGTACATTCTATATTTACACAGTACAAGTTTACTGAGCATGCAATATAAAAGTGGTATAGAGGGGAGGTGATGGTGCACATAAATGTGGTGGTGCACATAAATGTGGTGGGGAGATAAGTACGGTATTCATTTCAGTGACAGTCGTGTAGGCTTAGTTCACTAGGGAAAGTAGGGGTAACAGGCAATGCGAAAGATCTCTTTCTGAAAACTTGGAGAGCTGCTGCCAGTCAGAGTAGACAGTGCTGACCTTGATAGCCTAATGATTTGACTCCGTATAAGGAAGCTTGAATCCCCAGCAAAACAGTCACGTAGTAGGTAAGGTAGAAGATCTGTGTCTGAAGGTCCCTGGTGCAGTACCCAGCGTTTCCAGTTCAAATGATCTGGTAATGGGACTTCTACTTGAAATCCTGGAGAGTTACTGCCAGTCAGACTGACCTTTGATAGCTCATGTTTCTGACTAAGTATAAGACACTTCCATGTGTGGGAATGGAGGAGTGTTGTGCTGAATGCTTCACAGGAAAGGTGAATGTTAAAGGGAGATTTGAAAAAAAAAAGGGAGAGGTGGGGGGCAGCTCCAGGCATAACAGGCAAGTAGGGGACCATTGGAAGTATTCATGCACTGGCACTTGCTTAGTCAGATTCATGAATTGAATGTATGAGCCATTATGTATGAGCCATTCAATGTAAAACAACCAGTTGGACAGAAAGATAATTGTATTTGGTAAAGCTTTTTTTAAAAAAATTAAGGTTTATTAAACTACAGCGACACCAAAGAGAGAGAAAAGGAACAAAAACATATCAAATGAGTATATTGTCAAAGGATTTACCCATTACATACTGTACCATTGAGCATAAAAACAAGAATGTCAACATGGAGCGATCCTAATTCAGCTTGTAGCTGGGAATTGTAACAAGCTTCTTTATGGGATTTCTGTTTCATGCTAAAATCCAGTTCCTTCCCTGGTGAAATACCTGTTGGCTCCCTTGTTTACCATTTTGTTTTTATGTACGTCTGTGCATATATGCATTCAGCTGCCAGCAGAGGATGCTAGGGCTTTAGGCATTCCGCCAAGTGGGATCTGGTTCCTAACAATTTACACAACCCAAAGGAAAATGCAAAAAAAGGAGAGAAGGGCTGCATGGAAAAAACAAAGTGAGAAGAATGATTACATTTGAAGATGCAGCTCCTGTATGCTTTTATTAGAAAAACAAGTTTAGTGTCCAATTAGCCACTAAATAAATTCATTCGGGGTAAGATGCATAAAACAGATCCATGGTTTATTGTAAAACCATGGTAAGATGCATAAAACAGATCCATGGTTTACTGTACCAGGTGGGTCTGTGAATAAGCTAAAGAGCCTTTGATTTTCACGTACAAGGCCCAAGGTTCTGTTAAAGGATCTCCAGTAGTGGATGTTGGGAAGGAGGCCAATCAGAATAGATAGTGCTGCACTCAATGGACTGACAGCTTCAGAAGGCAGCTTCATGTGCATCTTACTGACTTTGTCCTCAGCACTTGCATTTTCTTATTTAGAACATCTGTAAGATGGAATCTGAGATAGGTCATATCAGTAAAAATGGTGTCATATCAGTAAAAATGGTTCCAATACAGAATTCTTTAAAAAAACCAACCTTCAAATGTGAGCTCTCCTCCCCCAGTAATTCTTTGTGGTTTAAAACCAAAGAAATAAAAAGGCAAGGGAGTTGATTCAGTAATCAGCTTGTATTGCTCCTTTTCCTCTTGGCGCTGCTGCTGCAAGATATTCTTTGCTATGTGGTTGGGGGATGATGACAACGGGACAAACAGTAATTTGGATCCATCATAGCTTTTCTGCACAGTGTGACTTTTTTGCCTCCCCTTCCTGTTGCAGAGTGAAATATCTCCCCAAATGCTCTTCCCACTGTGGAACTTTCTGCCCCCACCCGAACAAGAGAGTTGTACCATGCAGGTGGAAACCCTTTTGTAGAAACACTGTTCTTTGTAGAAACACTCCAATTATTTTGTTTTTAATGTACTATCTCGTCAAACATTTTCCCATAACCATGATATGTAGGTGGAACATTCAGAGGCAGTGTACTGGAATACTGTAGAGTAGTCTTGAGCCAGTGTAACTGAGGGAGGAACTTGAAATAAAACAGAAAACAAGTCTTGTGAGCCTTCCCAGGTTTTCCTTTGTTTGCCTCAAATGCCTGTAGTTATCATCTTTGTGTATACCCTGTAAAGGTCATGATGGAGGAAATATCAGCCATGCTTTAAATGGAATGCTACTAGTCTGGCCAAACCATCTTCCAGATAATAACTCCAGAAAATTATCTCCTTTGGCACTATCTCTTCTTTAGTTATGATAGCTAAATGGAACCTCTGCATTCAGAGGCAAATATACTTCTGAAAATCAATTGGTAGGGACGAAGAACAGGATTGGGGGGGCAGTTCTTGCCTTCCTTTCCTGCTTGTGGCCTTCCCTGTGGGGAACAAGATGTTGAATTAGATGGACCTTTGCGATCCAGCAGTGAATGATTCAGACCAGGCACAGCTTGAAGGCTGGGAGGCAGAGTTGTTTCAGTTCCCTAAGGCATTTTAGTGAGATCAGATGGCCTGAACCAGCTTGCCCTCTTAAGTTGCCTGCATGCGGTCTTCTTAAAAATCAATAAGACAGTTCATCCTGCAGCCATTAGATTTTCTGTTCTTTTTCTTCTCTTTTCTAATTTAAGGCTAGGTAGAAAGTTGCAGTACTTGCAGTACAGTACAGTTGCAGTACAGTCGAAAGCTCTGCTCATGACCTGAGTTCGATCCCAACAGAAGTTGGTTTCAGGTAGCCGGCTCAAGGTTGACTCAGCCTTCCGAGGTCGGTAAAATGAGTACCCGGCTTGCTGGGGGTAAAGGGAAGATGACTGGGGAAGGCACTGGCAAACCACCCCGTAAACAAAGTCTGCCTAGTAAAGGTTGTGATGTGACGTCACCCCATGGGTCAGGAATGACCCGGTGCTTGCACAGGGGACCTTTACCTTAGTAGGAAGTATTTGGGTATACAAGTTCACAGGGTCCTTGTGTAAGGTGTTCAGGTTTTTATGAGTGTTTCTGAACGGTGTGTTATTGCTTGAGGAGATGTAAAGTGCTTTGTGGGTCGCCTACTACTGTTTAGAAGATTTGGGGGGCAGTTTAGAAAGTTTGAGACTGGAACAGGAAATATGATATGCAAATAGGACTGCAGCAATGTATCTGTTGTAGTTTTATCACATCTTTCTTCCATGGAGCTCAGGGCAGCATATATGATTCTCCTCCATTTTATCTTATAGCCCTGTGAGGTGGGAGAAGCCCGAGGTTACCCACTGAGCTTCATAGATGAGAAGAGCAAGGTTTGAGTCCAGTAAAACCTTAAAGACCGACAAGAGTTCTAGGGAATAGTATCTGATGAAGGGAGGTTTGACTCTCTCGGTTGATACCCTGAAAATCTTTTTGTTCTTTAACAGGCTAATGGGCTTGAATCTTGCTTTTTGACTGCAGACCGACATGGCTGCTCCTTTGAAACAGTCTTCATGGATGAGAAGGACATTGAAATCAGGTCTTCCTGGTCCTAGTCAGATAGTCCACTAAACCGGTTTTCTAAGCTTATAAGCGCACTAGCACCCTAAGGGTTGGTGTTTTGGGTCGCACATCTTGGCCTAAATCTGACTGGGAAACCCGGAATAGCAAGCAGAAAAAAATGCTGGATTTGGGGATAAAGTAACATATTAGTTTACTAATCTGTGCGGTGTATTTACAATATTTAAATCCTTGTTTTCTCCAACTCAGTAGGATTCAAAGCAGCTTACATCATTAAAAACAAAACACCTTAATCTAAAATCCACATAAATACTGTACAAATAGAAAAACAAAAAAGCAAGCCATCAGACTTTGACTTCCATTTAAGAGTCAATAAAAGCACATTGAAAAAGCTGTGCTTTTTAGAGTTTCTGGATCTTTTGCAAGACTGGGGCCTTCTGCATATCCTCAGGAATACTATTCCACGGCCTCTGAGAAGGCCTGAGCAGAAACAGCTCTCATTGTCCTGAGTGGAGGTACTAATAACACCTGGTCTGATGAGGACTTGAGGGTACATGGGGATGCTGCCCACAGATATAAGGATCTCAGGTCATGAAGAGGTTTAGAGGTTAAATCCAGCACCTTTGACTTAATCTAGAAACCAATTGGCAGCCAATGTAATGATATTAATACATGCAGAATGCCAGCAAATTAGTTGCTGCATTCTGCACCAGTTGAAGCTTTTGTGTTGTCCTCGACAGCAGCCCCACATAGGCAGTGTTACAACAGCATTTACAAAAGTGACTCTGAATTGTGCTTGTGATCACTGGGGTGAGGTGGGATTTCTGTGTGGATCTCGTATCTCCAATGCTGGTTCTTCGCGGGCCACAGAAGCAGAGTTTAATCACAGTTATTGGGAAAGGTTGTGGAGAATTTGAATGAGGAAGTACATGACCATCAGGGAGCCAGGCTACTGGTCTGGCTAAGCATAGATCTTATCAATATGACAGAATTGTGAATGCTTGAAGGCAACTTATGAAAAAAGTTTGAACCTGATATGAAGGATGAGGAAAGATTAGCATTGGTGTGGGCCTGAGATGAGGAAATTTAAATTAGTTTGGGCAGTGCACTAGGTCATGGGTTAAGCGTCAGGATACGAATGGTGAGTGCACAGAAGCTTAATTTCTTACTGTTTATTTATATGCCACTTTCGTCCCCAGTTGGAATTTAAAGCGGTTTATAACTTTGGTCTCTCCTCTTATCTGGACAAACAATCACTTTGTGGAGTAGGTTAATCTGAGAGATTATGACAGGCCCAGGGTCACCCTAAGAGATTCCACAGCAGAGTTGGTATTTGAACCCGACTATTCCACCTTTCATAGGTTTCTCTGAGAGGCTTGCTTGAAAACCATCTTTGCTTGTGTTCCTGTGAAGGTAGATCAGAAGTTTCTGAGGAGATGTGGCGTGGTTGGGGTGAGGTTTGTATAAATATTTGAAGTGTTTGTTCCATTGGCAAGTTATTTCCCCGCTGTCAACCTCTTCTTTGTCCATGATCTCTCATTATAAATAAGTTGCAACTATGGGCAGAAATGTTATCTTGAAAAAAATGCCCACTGTGAATGCAGTGGCCCTAATGCTTAGCAGAGTGAGTGGAGAATATTCACAGTGGAACTTTCCCCCTAAAAGCATATTGCCCCCACCATTACATTGTGAGTTGCTTTATAAATTTCTCTGTGATGTGGTGTGCGGTGGGGGAGGGACATGATAGAGGTTTATAAAATCATGCATAGGGCAGAGAAAGCGGGTAGAGAGAACTCCCTCTCTGCACCCAATGAAATTGTTGTGCAAATAGATACAGGGCTGACAAAAGGAAGTATTTCTTTACTCAACAAGTGATTAAAACATGGAATTCACTGTCAGAGGGTACAGTGATGGCCATAAGCATAAATGGCTTTAAAAGGGGATAGATAATTCGTGGAGGATGGTTCCATCAGCCTTCCCTGAAGCATGCAGCAATTCAGAGACAAATAAGCCTCTGGATGAGAGGCAATATTGGGGAAAGGCCTAGGGCTTCCCATTGCCCGCTTTGCGTGGGCATTCTCTTGCTTGTGGCCCCCATTTGCCCTTGCCTCTGGGGCTAGCAGGAGGACAATGTGTGTGGGGGTGAAAACAATTTTGCATTGTGTGGCAACAGTACATCTGGACAAAAACCCTGATATGACATCAGCTGATGCTTTAGAAAGCACTATTTAACTTATTTTCATTATTTGTGTGTGTAAAATGCCGTCAAGTCGCAGCCGACTTATGGTGACCCCTTTTGGGGTTTTCATTACAAGGGACTAACAGAGGTGGTTTGCCAGTGCCTTCCTCTGCACAGCAACCCTGGTCTTCCTTGGTGGTCTCCCATCCAAATACTAACCAGGGCTGACCCTGCTTAGCTTCTGAGATCTGACGAGATCAGGCCAGCCTGGGTCATCCAGGTCAGGGATTTTTCATTATTTATACTCCACTTTTCTCAATGAGAGTCAAGGCAGAATACACAATGTAAGTCAATGGGATAGGCCACCCACCACACACACACTCAAAAAGGATAAGCCATCCAGTAAGCAATGTAACAGATATAGGACTGAAGAAATTAAAACCAAGTAAAAATCTGGAACAAAGCTGAAACCAAAGTTTATAGAGCACCAGGCAATGTCACATCTGGGTTTTTGTCCAGACATGATGTCACCATGTAGTGCAATGTCATGTCCACCCCCAAAGCTGCCAGGGATGCCAGGTTCTATGCACTGTTTACTTTCCAGAGTTATTGGTTGGCCACTATGTGAGACAAGATGCTGGACTAGATGGACCACTGGTCTCACCCAGCAGGGCTATTCTGATGTTCTTATGTTCTTAATTTAAAAAAGCTGCTTGTGTCATGTTAAGGGAACTTCCGTTCAGAGGAGGGGAAATGAAAAATTGTTTTGCTTATGTCAAGAGTTTTCTGCACTGAAGTCAGTACAACTGTAAGCAGCGGAGTGAAACTGCCAGTGTGTTTCCTCTGCTGTTCAGGGCTTCCAAGGCAGGCAAATCTGAAAAGAGTCACTTGAATAGGAGAAGGAGCTCACAACAGAATGAGGCTGATCACTATGCAAACATGAAAGGAAGGGAGAAGAAAGTCAAGCTATGAGCGCTTTTGGTGTGGAGTATCTCACTGGCTGGGACAGAAAGTATAAAAGTGTCACTTCACAATGGAATATGTATTCTAGCCAATGTAGGCTTTATATCTGTATTGTGATTATTATTATTAATCTCACCCTTCCCAACTAAAGCCAGGTGCAGGGTGGCTAGCAGTATAAAATTATTGCAATTAAAACCATAAATAACATATAATTAAAACATTAAATTATTAATAAACAATGGTGCCCTGTTCATGGGTCCCAGATGATGGTTTGATTTCTGATTCGTACCCAGCATCCCTTAACAAGAGGTTAATGGATGGGAAAGGGGGGAAAAGGAGGGAGGGGAAGGGAAAGAGAGGGGACAGGAAAGGAGGGGGAGGCCTGCTAAAAGAACTATTGCTGTCCTCAACTGAAAGCTTGGCAGAACATCTCCATCTTGAAGCCCCTGAGAAACTGTGTTAGGTCTTGCAGGGCCCTGGCATAATTTGACAGAGTTCCACCAGGCTGGGGCCAAGGCCAAAAAAGCTCTGGCCCTGGTTGAGGACAGCCAGATAGGTTTTGGGCCAGGGACCACCAGGAGATAGTTATTTGTGGAATGCAATGTTCTTTGGGGGGCATAACAGGAGAGGCAGTCCTGGAGATATGGCTGTCCCAGGCAGTTAGGGCTTTAAAGGTCAATACCAGCACCTTTAACCTGATCCAGTACTTGACCCGGAGCCAGTGCAGCTGGCGAAGCACAGGTGTTATATGTGTCCTCTATGGGGTGGGGCTTCCGAAGTGAAGTTCAGCATACCAGCAATTACAAAAGATGATGTGAAAGGTTTTACCTTTGTGTGACATCCAGTATTGGTAATGGTTCAAGGAGAAACATTGCTTCTGGGCAAAGGTTCTGGGCCCCACACCCTGTTATTCAGCAGGGAAGTTGTTAAAGAGTTACTGCTCTCCGTTCCTAAGAAATGACAACTCCTTTCTTTGGGAACACTACCTTGCTTGCATGTGAATGGATCCTGCATCCTTTTCTGACGATCCAGATCACTTTACAATTTTGTTTTGGTTCTCCTTGAAATAAGTGCCAGTAAAGGACAGAACAAAGATAATGCCTCCATCTTCGTACAAATGGGGTAGAAGAAACCTTCACATCACCCAAAGTCCAGCCAAATGGGTGTGCTTCTTAAATGAAGCTGTCATAACACAAATGCAGAGCCTGATTAAAGTCATTTTGGCACTCTGGGGTGGGAATATTTTTAGGGCCCTCCACACTGTTTCTTCAGCATGTAGTTAATTTACTTAGTTCAGTTTGGGTCCCAAACGTTAGCCTGTCATTTTGATACTGGAAATATATTTGGGTCTTCATAGGCAAGTAATATTTCCCATTACTACGTCTGGGTATGAAAGTTGGACAATGGAGAAAGCTGAAAGGAGGAAAGTTGATTCCTTTGAAATATGTTGATGAGAGTTTTATGGATCCCGTGGACCACTAAAAAGACAAATAAGTTGGTTCTAGATCAAATCAAGCCTGCACTCTCCCTAGAAGCTAAAATGACTAAACTGAGGTTATCATACTTTGGTCACATTATGAGAAGAGTTGCTGGAAAAAACAATCATGCTAGGAAAAGTTGAAGGCAGCAGGAAAAGAGGAAGACCAAACATGAGATGGATTTGAAAGGAAGTCATGGCCCTCAGTTTCCAGACCTGAGCAAGGCTGTTAACAATAGGATGTTTTGGAGGTCATAAATTCATAGGGGTTGCCATAAGTCAGAAGTGATTTGATGTGTGTGTGTTACATGCCAGGTCAGATTGACCAGCATATGTGAGCAAACCTTGCATATCGTAAGGAGCTATTAATTTGGAGTAGAAAATGCTTCTAACCAGCTAGAAAATTAGTATCTATCATTTTCACAAAATGTACGAGTACTCATTTAGTGCTTGTGAAATTACTTTAACGGATGGGTTTATACATGAGTCAAGTGAACCTGTTAACTTCCATTAACAGTGGCTTCCATGTTGTGGAATCCTTTCCCTTGAGAAGCTCCTTTGGGTTTGTTATCAGAAACAGCTCAGGTTATTTCAGGGCTTGTTCAAATGGTTTCCCAGAATTAGTCTTGAGCATGTGGGAACTTTCCCCTATTTCTTTCACTGTGTGTAACAGATACTGCCAAACTGAAAGTTCTTTTCGTTTAAGTCTGAATATTGAAACCACAAGGGAGAACCTTTCTGCATGTGATGGGGAGTGGGTAGAAAGAGAAGAAATGCTTGAACTTGCTGCTCTCTTCATTCTGCGAATGTGAGGTTATAAAGGGTTTCAGTCTCACCAGTACACTAGAATTTTTACCTGTCTTCCCCATTTTACTGATTGTAGATTCTGGTTTAATATTGATTACATTTGGAGAATGGTCATGGCTCAGTGTCAAAGTGCCTACTTTCCATGCAAAAGATCTTTGGTTCAGTCTCTAACTCAAATATCTCTGGTATTGGGAAAGACCTTTCTCTGCCTTGGTCAAAGCCCCATTGATTTTCAACTAATGTTTCTTGTGCATTTTCAGACACTTCTCTGAAACAATAAATGCTGAATTATTTTTAAACAAATGCTTAAACAAAGCTGCAGTTTTAAGGAGCTTCTTTTTTCCCTGGAAGCTCACATGTGGTTATTTGGGGATGATTCAGAGGTTCCTCTGACCTGGCAGCTCTGCAAACTCTGTTATCGCCTAATCTCAAAACTGGTGTCAGAATGATTCTATATGTTGTGGTTGTATTCTTATACTGCCTAATGAGTTGCAATATGTCATTCTGGGATTGTGTGTGTGTGTTGGTGGTGGTGGTAGGGAAGTGCATCCAAGAAAGCATGAATGAGGGGAAAGAAATATTTATTTTTAGTTCACTGTTTTTTCAAGGTGTTCTTACTAGTTATTGTGATTGTATTCCCTTTGTGGGAAGCAATGCACGTGAATGAAAACTAGCTGTAATCTAACAAGAATCAGGAGAAAATAAGGCCGCACTAGCGGGCAGGAAGGACAAAAGAGAGCAAGGTGCAAAGTAGAGAGTTTATTTGGATCAATTGTTCAAGGTGGGAGCTGAGAAACCTCTACATAAGTTCCCCTGACGAAGCAAATTGTGGAACATGTAGGGATCTAGAAGAGCTAAACAAACTCTCTACCTTGCACCTTGCTCTCCTTTGTCCTTTCTGTAATCTAACATCGGAAGACATTGGTTGTAAATGTGAATGTCTGCTGCATGTTTCAGGGAAGGCATGTTTGTTTTCATCAAATCACATATTTCCCCCGTCGTTTGAATATGCTGTGAGCAAAGCCTAGATGTATGTGGCCCCCACACACAATATTAAGGCTTAAAGCTGGAACTTTTATACTTGGTCCTTATACCGTGGTTGTGTTGTCTCCAAGTGTTCTGCCCTTCTCTCTGTAGCTAGGTAAAGATGTGTGCTGTTACTGGGCTGAGCAAGGAAGAGTAATTGTAACAAGCTCACAAGCCACAAAATTCTGTGATTCAAAGCTGAGTATATTCAAGGTAATGATGCTAAAGTAACATATGTAACTTAAACATTTCGCCACTTACAGTGCACATTCTCCTCATTGCTATCGCAGGACTTTTTTCGACCCCGCTTGGAAGCTTTCCAGCTTGGCTTTTGGATACTGTGTTCCTGTCTTGTTATATTGTTGTAGAGAATTTGTGTACTGCTTGGTGCATACATATTGATGCAATTATGCATGTTTAAGTTACATATGTTACTTTAGCATCATTACCTTGAATATACTCAGCTTTGAATCACAGAATTCTGTGGCTTGTGTGCTTGTTACAATTACTCTTCCTTGCTCTTCTCTCTGTAGCGGCTCGGAGCGTCGAGCACATCTCTGCTGATAAAGCCTCCTGCAGCGGAGACTGATTATCTTCTTGTATCAAAGGTCGGAAGCAGGCAGTGCTAGTCACGCAACTGAGAGTACTGTTTGGCTAAGTTACCTCTCAAATATCACAGTTCAAACAACTATCTCAAAGCTCTTGTTTGTTGTGGGTGGGGCTGTCATCAAATCTTTGCACTCAACAAAAGCACTTGTTGAACTAGTTGGCGTAGAGGAGAATCGTGGAGGTTGTGGGCTATGGCTCCCTGCTCTGGGCTATAGTCTGGATGATACCAGTTGCTGAAATCGGATTTTCTCCTTGAGAAGTTGAAGAATGGGTGCAGGGGAGTCTTCTGTTCTTCCCACCTCTGTTCATTTACAGGGCTATCCTGCTTTAAGTCCCAGGTCACATTTTAGTATTCAGTGTTAGCACGCTAGATGTCTCATTTTGCTTGGTGAGTTGCACCCTATTAGTCAATCATGGTTCTTTCCTTTGCAGAATGAAGTCAGAAGTAGGGTATGCCATGCAAAAATGACTAGTCTGCTCAGGGCAGTTCTTATCACACCAAAGTAGGATGTTTTATAGAGTGAATGAGAGCATCTGATGTGAAACACCCATTAGGAAAAAGGAGAGGATCTGATAGCATGGCAATGAATGGCTCCCCTCTGCACAATACAAATATGACCTCCAGGAGTGTCTATACGAGACAAAAGCTGACACTAATGGTTTTAGAGTTCAGTGATTTATACTCTTTTGTTCGTTAACAGAGGTTGGTTATTTAATTATACTTTTCTCCAGGGAGCCCTGTGGCGCAGAGTGGTAAGCTGCAGTACTGCAGTCAAAATTCTGCTCATGACCTGAGTTCAATCCCAACGGAAGTCGAGTTCAGGTAGCCAGCTCAAGGTTTACTCAGTCTTCCATTCCTCCGAGGTCGGTAAAATGAATACCCAGTTTGCTGGGGGTAAAGTGTAGACGACTGGGGGAAGGTAATAGCAAACCACCCCATAAATATAGTCTGTCTAGTAAACGTTGTGATGTGACATCACCCCTGGGTCAGTAATGACCTGGTGCTTGCACCTTTAACTTTTACCTTCTCAAGTGAGGCTGGGAAAGATAGTGCAGCTCATAACTGCCTACTGAATCTGTGTTGTGTCTTTACCAGGCTGGACACCCAAATCCAGCACTAGAAAGACCCTCTCATTCTCTGTTTGCCAAAGCTTGCAATGGTTGGGGGTTACTATTTTTGCTCCATTTTAAGCTGAACTAGCTTTAGATTAGAAGTGCTGCATCTTTGAGTTCTTCTAGGAACATGGTTTGGCAACATACTTCTGCTAAACAGTGCAGTCCAAAGCAAGGTTAACACACTTCTAAAGCATGCAGATCTCCTTTTGGTTTGCTCATGAATCGCTTCAAAAAGTAATAAACACTGACAACACATTACCAGTAATAGTTGCTCTGGCCAGATCCTCAAGTTCACGCCAGTTTGTGTGTGTGTGTGTGTGTGTGTGTGTGTGTGTGTGAATGTGAACTGGCTGTCTTTTAATTTATTTAAAATATTTATGTGTTGCCTCTCCAATTTTGTTCAAGATGGGTTTCTATAAAACTGCATAATTACCATATGCAATAAAACAACACAGAGAGGCTAACAATATAAAGCAAGCAGCGTAATCAGCATGAAAGCACGAAAATCATCATGAAGTAGCAGCGTTTAAAAGTTAGCTACATTAGCATTAACAGTAGAAGCTTTAAGGCAAGATCTCAAAAGTTGAAACGGAAGGACCACATCCTCCCATATATTTCTTCCTATCAGCGGAAGTCCTCTTCTGAGGCCCTACTTCACCTGCCATCTCTGACTGTGATTAGGCAGGTTGGTACAAGAAGCAGGGTTTTCTCAGTTGGATCACTCCTCCCCCCCATGTGAAATGCCCTCTCTGTAGCTGTTCGCCTGGCATAGAATCTGTTGAGTTTCTGTTGCCAGGTGGAAAAGTATTTGTTTGCTCGGGCCTTTTGTTTGGTTTGTTGCTGGGTGGTTTGTTAGTTGACTGGGTTCCTCTGTTTTTATGTTTTTGCTTTTTAATTTAATAATAGATGATGTTTTATAAAGTTTTCATAATTGGGTTGACATTGGTTGGTTTCATTGCTGTCTCATTTGGTTTTGTTTTTCATCGTGTACTGTTTGATGTTCTGCTTTGTGATTTACTATTGTTTTTTTAATTGTTGGGAGGGATTTTAACTTGTAGGATACTATTTTTTTAAAATATTGGCTCATATTGTAAGCTGCTCTTAAGACTGAAGAGTGGGTAGACGTTTCTCTAATAAGAAGAAGGTCGTGTTACAATATAAAACAGCGGAGGGACTAACCCCAAATTAGTAATGTATGCAGAGAGCAATCCTAAGCAGGTCTACTCAGAAGTGAGCCCCATTTTATTCGTTGTGGCTTACTGCAAGGAATATTCTTAGCATTGCAGCCAAAAGCTTGGATAAATGAGAACTTTTTAACTTGGTGTCAGTAAAATTCTCATCTCTGCAGCGGGTTAAGGGGGAGGGTGTTCCACAGCCCCGTCCTTCATGGCAGCTTGCCTCACTTCTGAAGATGTTGAGGACAGCAGAGCTTCAGATAGTGATCTTTTTTTTTTTTTTGTTCCTTTATTGGTACAAGCGACTAATACTTGAAATAAACAAATTTGGCAGACAATATACAATAGACTGTAAAATCTAATATACGTCGCTTGCTTATGATGTTATATCAGACACTTCCGAACATATGCAGGGGGAAAACCTTGTCCAAGGCAACAATTTATACACAAAACAGTCTGTTAAATTAACCAGTATAAATGACAGATCAACTAATCTAGAAGGCAAAGTATAGCATAGTTGATGTTGGAATGAGAAAGCCTAATCAATGCTGCTTTTTATCTCCTGCCTCAGCCTGAAGACCACTTACAATTTGCCATTTGCTGGTCTTCTTCCACAGGCCACAGTAGTCTCTATGGGAGGTTTACTGAGGATATTGTTCCTGCCACAGCTGTTCTACAACTTTTACAGAAGGCTATATGGGAACAGCAGTAATCTATTTTCACATAGTGATCTTAAAGCTCAGACTGACTTTACAAATGGGGAGTGCAATAAGAGTCATCTGCCCAATTCGCCTGTCTGACAGCTGATCATCTCTTCTTCCCCTAGGCCTTGGCTCAGTTTGATACCGAGGGAGATGGCACGGTGGACGTGGAGAATATGCTGGAGATTCTCAAGACCTCCAGTGGAGCCAATCTGCAAGGAGAGCTTAGTCATGTCATCAGGCAGCTGCAGGCTTGTTCACTTGTTCCAGGTAAGAGAGAAGGAGGGTGGGAAAAGAGTTGTCATCCCAGCATTTGGAGACCTTTGGAAAGGATTTTGGACACACAGAGCCACAGAGCTTAACATGACATGTAAGTGCTTCACTGGGAGATGGCCCTAGTTCAGTGGTGCAACTCACGCTGTGTATGTGAAAGGTGCCGAGTTCAGTCCCTGACACCTCCAATTAAAAGATCTCTGCTTGCTAGGCTGGGAAAGACCTCATCCTGAGATCCTTGGAATTTGGTACTGGTCAGGACTTTTCCACATGATAAAAAGGCAAGAATCACTGGAAAGGTCAATAATGCTAGGAAAAGTTGAAGGCTGCACGAAAAGAGGAAGACCCAATATGAGATGAATTGACTCAATCGAGGAAGCCATTGCCCTCACTTTGCAAGATCTGAGCAAGGCTGTTAATGAGGACATTCTGGAGGTCATGAATTCATGGAGTCACCATAGGTCAGAAGCTACCTGACCTCTGTCTGTCTCTCTCATATACACACACACGACTTTTCTGTATTAGATTAGCTGCATAGTTGGGTTGGTGATGGGATTTGAAGATATTTCCTTTGGCGCACCGATGTGTTTGTGTTGTTCCACTATCATCTCTGACCAAATTTTAAAAATGTATATTTATTTGATGTATTTTATAGCCTATCCTTCTACTGAAGTACTTCAAAATGAGAACGATATTGGAACAAAGTTGTTACTTTTGTGCCTGCATGGTATAAGCCTCTCTTTGGTCTTAAAACTGACGTACTGCACAGCAGTTCACTGTTCAACCAGTTTGCTAGTGGATTTTTTCTATGTGGTGAATCTCATCCAGACGTACCAGGCAATAGGGAAAATCCTTGATCAGGGAAATCACCTGGATCGAGTGCACAGTACTATTTCCTGATCCTTTGCTGAGTTGCACTGTTCTTATCTTCTAGTCAAGAGGCTTTTTTAAGGCCTGTGGAATTTACATTACCAGTGGATGTTTTATTTACTCAGATCTTTTCAGAGATGCATGATGGTGACTCACAAGGTGTTAGTCTTTTGTAATACTTGTAGTAGCTCTGTTTGGGTATGCCCAAAATAAATAAAGATCTCAATGTTTACTAAAATTCTGTGGAAGACGTATGTCTGAAAAATCTCTGGTACCCATTTTAAAGGGCCATTTTCACATCCTGTAGGAGAGGCGTGGAATTTTGTGCAAAGAAAGCACATGTATGCGACGATAGAGTGAACAGACTTGCTGTTTATATAATCATTCACCTGCATGCTGTAGTTGCAATCTCTTATTTGACATATCGCAGGATTTGGGAATTTTCGGCAGTGAGCAAACTATCAAGGAATGTGGTTCAAGACAGCAAGGATGGAACAGGTAGCCATGCAGGCTGCCAAAGCTCCAACTTGTGGGGCTTTTAGGGAGATACTGCATGCATATTCTCAAGCACAATTTCCAGAATTGAGACTTAAGGAACTTGTTACTTTAAAGGCAAAGTTTCTGGAAATGGAAGATTCTTGCGGACTGACACAGCACGAAAGCTCTGCTTATTTTGAGCTTTTTTTCTAGAGCTTATACCAAGTCAGTTATTCATCTTTTCAAGAGTTGATGTGGTGTGGTAAAGTGTATGAATTTTCGGCTGGAAGCTTGTGTCGGTTTCTTTCAGGGTGCTCAGGGCAGTGTACAGGGTCCCTCTTTCTCCCCACCATTTCATTTTAACTTCACAACAGCTTTCTTAGGTAGGCTAGGTTCACAGCAACTGGCCCAAGGTAATCGAGTTTGTTTCATGACTAAATGGGGATATGAACCCAGCGCTCTCCTGTAGTAAATGTGATTTGTTAACTGTTACACCACACTGACTACATTTTTCCAGTACAGCTGAGTCATTTAATTTAGTTGACAGCTTTTTGGCTACCCGCTCTTGCCATTGTTCCCTAAGTTTTTGCATGAAGTATTTTGAAAAACAAAGTAAGAAAAGCCATAAACACACACTAAATATTTTTCACTTGCCTCTGGCAGGGTATATATTGGACGAGCAAGTCCCTTTATTGCCTTTCTTCAGCCCCTGATTCACTCCTTGAATATGCAAATAAATCAGAGATGAAAATGTGTTTCAGCATTGTCATGTTAGCATAGCTTTTCCTGTAAGCAGGGCCTTAATTTTCAAATTTATATTATTGAAATATGCTGTTGCTCTTTTTCCCTTTTTTTGTGTTTGGATCGATTTGCTGATAGCCTTATAACATTGCAGAGGTGTCTGAGCTGTAGTACCTGGGGTCTAACACAGCTCACATGGTACCCACAGATTTGTATTACTTGTTGTTTCAATCTTGCCAAGACTTGCAAGGATTTTTGCTGAGCTTCGTTTTTTTAAATTGTTTTCCCCAATGCTGCTTGAAAGCACTTACCGGTACGTGGTTTCCATTTTGGATTCATTATCTGACTTAATTCTAGCCAGTCATCAGTGAGAAAAGATGGGAAATAAATATTGCTTTATTCACTGGATTACAGGGAAGCTTTTTTCCTGCCAACAGTTGAATGCACCATCCTAAGAGCATCTTTCTGTGTCTCTCTCTGTGTGTCAAGGTTTCATAGACATATTTTCTGAATCGAAGGAGCGCCATAGTCTTCATGCTTCCATGATTCTGAGATTCCTGCACCGGAACCGTATTGCCAGCTCTGTCATCCCATATCCAGTCTTGGAGTACTTCAACAATATTTGCACTATGCGCTCTTCTGTACTGAAGGATTCCTTAGACCGGCTCTTCTTAAAAGAAAAAGGTATTGGAACTTGTTGGTCTCCTGGGAGAGAAGTGTTTATTGTGGGTTTGAGAAACTCCACCAGCTAAGTATCTTGCATATCTGATGTGCATTTGCTCTGTTCTTTCCTCCAGTAGCCCCAAAGCCAAGTTAATTTAGGGGCTTGATTGTAGAATGCCCCTTTCCAGCTGAGGGGTGGCCTCTGGGGTAAACTAGTGTCTTGAAGCAGCAACTGTTATGCAGTCACAGCTTTTTTAAAATATAATTGTCAGTGCTAGGGAAATCCCAGGAGCCAGTTTGCCATTGAGTTTCAGCATATTAAGGGTCCCTGAGAATTTTGTCAGCTTTTCCTTCCTGGAGAGGAACAGCCTCTCTCTCCTGGATCTGCAAGGGATGTGATATGTGAGAGCTGCAGTTTCTTAATTTTCCTTGTTTGTTGTAAGGGAAGGAAAGCCCATGAGTAATTTTCATACTATGTGCCATGAGGGAACAGTTGTGCTGTGACAAATAAGTAAATTAAAGGTTCATGTGAACTGCAAAGTACTTGCCCACAGAGAAGGTTGCTGCTTGTGTCTGTGAATTATCCTTTTGCTCTTGCTTTGCCATTCCTTGATCAGTGTTCACCAGCTGCCTGCTATTTTGCTGCATCGGCGCGCTGGGTGTCATTGGATCATTGAGTCATTCTTAACGCAGATGCACAGCGGAATTTCCTGGCTTCCAAGGAGTGCCACCTGTTGCATCTCTGCACAAACGTTTATCTTGGATTTGCCTCCTTCCACTCAATAGTGCAAATCCAGATCAGTGGCTCTTGCAGAAACACAGGAGATGCCCTCCTGTGAGGACAGCTAGCTCTTACTCTTACCTACTGTACGAGTCAACTTTTTTTGTTGGGGGGGATGTAAAGGGGAAGTGGGACCTCAGCTGTCAGACATTTGGGAAATATTGGTCTTAAAAGGTGCCTTCTCCTCCATAGTTCTAAACTCTGCGGCAACTAAAGAAAGTAGTTTTTGTGTTATGTTCTT
This sequence comes from Euleptes europaea, assembly GCF_029931775.1. Taxonomy (NCBI): domain Eukaryota; kingdom Metazoa; phylum Chordata; class Lepidosauria; order Squamata; family Sphaerodactylidae; genus Euleptes; species Euleptes europaea. The sequence continues at coordinate 21,339,974 of NC_079330.1, read as the reverse complement.
ACGGAGGAATTTTTCTTGACTTGAGGAAGGCTTAAGCTAACAGAAATTGGCTGAGGAGCATTGAACAGCATACCCAGGCAGTAACATTGGTGGCTTGCCACGGGTGGTTGTTGTTTAAGCATGGGCCAGTGGTGGAGTAAATGGGAGGAGGTGCACCTGATCTAGTGATCTCTTATGTATGAGACTCAGGTTTCTGTAGGATAACTGGTTTTCCAGATGTAACGTTGCCACTTTCCTTGCACTGAACACATTTAATAAACACAAAATAGATGCCTGCCTCCAAAGAGCTCACAGTATGCCCAAGGCAATAAAGCAGATGGATAAAGGAGCACAGAGCAAGAAGAAAGCTAAAACTACTAGGAGCACTTGTGACCATCCTGCTGTTGCTCCTTTTCCTTTTACAGAATGCCCTAATGACTTAAATGGAAACCAGGAGTTGGACAAGCTTAAATCAGTTTCAAAGTGCTACACTCACATAGAAACCTCCTCCAACTCAGCTGATATTGACAAAATGACCAATGGGGAAACTTCCTCCTTCTGGCAGTCCGATGGGAGCGCTCGTTCACATTGGATACGGTAAGCGAGAGACACTTTTCTGGGGTCTGTGATCTAGGTCTTCCCAAATAAAATTGTTCTTTTCTAGCAATGCTATGATGGGAGGTGGAAAGCAGCTTGTGCCCTTCGCAAGTTCACTTGAGATCTATAGGGTTGGAACAGAGCCAGTGTACACCAAGAGGGCCAGCGTGGTATAGTGGTTAAGAGCGGTGGACTCTAATCTGGAGAACCTAGTTCGATTCCCCACTCCTCCACATGAAGCCAGCTGGGCGACCTTGGGCCAGTCACAATTCTCTCAGAACTCTCTCAGCCCATGCAGAGGCAGGCAATGGCAAACCACCCCTGAATGTCTCTTGCCTTGAAAACCCTATGGGGTTGCCATAAGTCAGCTATGACTTGATGACACACACACACACATACCAAGTCCATCCTGTGTAGGATCTGTTCATTTCCCCTGGCTAATAGAGGTGGGACAAGGATATGAGTGGGGCAGAAAACCTTTATCAGATTGTTATTTAATGGGATGCATTTTCCCCAAAGAAGCCTGCCTGTAAGCTTGGATTTTATATGGAGGCCTTGCTTCCCCCCCCCCCATCAGAGACTCACCAGCTGGTTATACCAGACGGAGCCTTTTCATTGGTGCATTTGATCCTATGAAATTTCCTCCCTATGGAGACTTACCTGATCCTGTCCCTTCTTGCTTTTTATTCATCTGGCTAGTCCCCATTCTGTTTTGGAGGGTCTTGGGGGCAGATCTAAATGAATAGTTGAATTTTTGAATAGTTTGGTTATGATTTGTGGCTTTTATGCTTAGTTAAAAAATATTAGTCTTCTAACCTATTATGTGGACCTTTTGTGGGTAAAACCACGGGACGGAAGTGTTGTAAATCTGATCTTTTGCCCTCCCAAGATTTTGTGAGAGATGAACGGTACCGAAAATGTATTAATGCTTTCCAGATGCTTACATTCACAAGGGCAGCATATTTATTCATTCACCGCTTTCACCTTTTTTGGAGGTTTGTTTTTTGTTTGCAGATATGCCATGCGGGGGAGGGGGGTGTTTTGGGCCAGCTCTGTTCTGCTTGCCAGATGTTGGATCAGACTTCAGCTGCGGCAGCACAAATCAGTACTCGAACTGCTGAGCTGTAGGATTGGCTGGGTAGATGCGGCAGAGACAAAGCCTGTGGAAGAATATCTTTGATTCCACATACCCCCCTGTAATTTAATGGAGGAGGGGTTTCACTGAGTGGGTCACTCTTCTTACTTCCTCTGAAGTTGCAGCCATGTGAATCTGAGTTAATCTGTCCCTGTGATGGGAACACACACCTTTAGCCTCAACCCCACCCAGACTTCAGTCTTGCCAGTTTTGCCCAGACTGGAGCTTTCTTGTTGGTGCTCCTTTTAAAATTAAGCTTTTAGCCCTGGCATTTTTATTTTCTCTTTAGCATAGAGCAGGAAAGGTGACATCTGTTCAAGCTGCCCTTCTTCCAACCACTAACGAAAGCAGACCAGGTGAGGTGGGGTGCAGAAGGCGGCATCCCTCACTGACTTGGTTGCTGCCCGGACTGAGGCACAAAGGGCAAGTTGGGTGTGGGAGGAAGCAACAGGAAAATGGGGCTCACCTAGCATTGAAGGAGATGCTTTGCACAGACCCCAGACAGAAGAGGTCAGAGGGAGCATAAGGGGTCAGCAAAAGGGGACAAGCTCTCTCAGATTTACACGGCCCTGCCCTGGCAGCGAGCAGGAGGAGTTAACATGCTTTCAGGGTTATTCTCCATCCAATGAGAACACACATTCACGGTAAATTCAATATCCCTTCCATTGTTTTGCTTCATAGTTACATTTCCCCCCTCTTGCCTTGCAGTTTAAAGATGAAACCAGATGTCATTCTGAGGCACCTCTCCATTGCAGTGGCAGCGAACGACCAGAGTTACATGCCGCAGCAAGTCACAGTAGCAGTTGGAAGGACTGCCAGCAATCTCCAGGAGGTCCGCGATGTTCACATTCCAAGCAATGTCACCGGCTACGTGACATTGTTGGAAAACGCTAACATTAGTCAGATGTGTGAGTCAATAACAATGCAATTGGTGTTTCTGGTTTCTTTAAAGTAACAGTTTTTCAGAGCAGAGATTACAGGATCTAGTGCTCAGATAAAGTGCAGCTGTGCCCCAGGGAATGTGTAACATTTGTAAAGCATAGAAATCAGAACTGGTTTCGTAAATTACTTCCTTTAAGCATGCTATGTCAGTGTATCCTCCCTGCTTCTATGCACATGCCTTCTGGAAGGAATCAAACACCTGACAGGCACCCCAGCAAATCTATGAGAATCAAATCTAGTTTAAACCATGTATCACACCCATGCATGTTCTCAAGGCTGCCCCAGTAACTTAGTTATTTTTGTGGAGTCCTTGACCTGGATGGCCCAGGCTGGCCTGATCTTATCAGATCTCAGAAGCTAAGCGGGGTCGGCCCTGTTTAGTATGTAGGAATACCAGGTTGCTGTGCAGAGGCAGGCAATAGCAAACCACCTCTGTGTCTTGCCTTGAAATCCCTGTGGGGGTTGCCATAGGTCGGCTGCTATTTGACGGTGCTTTGCATGCACACACAAGAGAATTCTGGTGTGGTGGTTGGTTGGGTTGAGGAGGAGGAGGAGGCCCAGGTGGCATAAAAATGTAATAGATCTTCCTGCCTGGGATGTTTGTTGTCTGTTACCAACTATTGAAGTTAGTATCCTGTGACCCTAGAGAAGTGGAACTTTGGCATTTTACAAATCGGTGTTTTTGCTCTTATCACCTAATGTGACGTAATCTACCATCTGTACAAAAACTCCATCATAACAGAAATGCAGTGGCTGCTGCTGGGAAGCTTATTTGCTTGTGGTTTCAGCTGGATCCATTGCTGGAATTCTGTGTGGCTCTTGAACACACTGAAACACTAGCGTTTTCAGTGTCTGTTGGAAGAACCGTTGAGTAATAATCGTGTTTACTTTTGACCCATGAATCTTATTTGACACAGAGGCAGGCAGTGGCAAAACCACCCCTGAATGTCTCTTACCTTGAAAAACCTATGGGGTTGTCAGTTGTGACTTGACAGCAAAAAGAGAGAGCGAGAGATAAAATCCCACCTTTAACAACCTCTGGAGAAGCCGTATAGAAATTTTATATATAAAAGTTCTGGAAATTATGAAGCCAAGGGGGAGTGGGGGGGAGTCTTGCTCTGAATTTTTCAGGAACAAAACAAGCATTTGGGGAAGACTGAATGTGACACAGTACTTAATTCCTTGTCAAACCTAAACTCAATATAAAATGCCTAATTGTTGGAACAATTGGCAAAACCCACTTGAAAGTGGAACAAACTGGGTTTCCCCCCCTTGCCCCCCCCAGGACTTTACATCTCTAGCTCTGAACTCCAAACATGTTTTAGCTTAGAGAAGAGAATGGTTTTAGCAGTGTGAAGCAACAGCAGTGAGCTTGTTTGGGATGAGGGAGCTGGGCGCCTTTCAGAGGTGGGTTGCCTTTCTTTTGAAATGATTGTGCGGTGGTGGCCCAATTACCACGAGGCAGAATAAGAACTCTGCCTGAGACGTTGGATTTGGGGTGCCGTCGAGGGTGATGAAGCGAGGGCCAGATCTGACCTTTTGGGCAGATTCTGATTGGACGTTCTCTCCATGCCAGCCCCGTCGCAATGGCCAGAGCTGCACAAGAGGCAAAGCGAGGCTGGAAGAAATTACCTTTGTTTGATGCTCTCTGGCAGATGTGCAGATAAACATCAAGCGTTGCCTTAGCGATGGGTGCGATACCAGAATCCACGGGCTCAGAGCTATCGGGTACCAGAGGGTGAGGAAAGGCGGAGTCTCGGTCTGCGACGCTTCAGCGATCTGGTACTGGTCGCTCTTGACCTCCTTGGTGACAGCTTCCATGGAAACCAATCCAGCAATTGTCCACACCATCCTGCAAAATACCCAGTGAGTCCCGTTCCCTTGGGCTGAGTCTTCCTCCTCTCGTGCGTCATTCTTATGCCAAGACTTCTATGCTTGCGTGCAGCCAGGCAATTCACCTAGGATGTACGTGCAACTTGAGCAGCAGTGTGGAGTAGTGGGTAAAGGGGTCAGGCTCAGAGCCCTGCTTACCTGTGAACTTTCTGAGTGGACAAACCCTTATTTATCTATCTACTATTTTGTGATCTCTGTATATCTCTGATGGGGTCTGTGTTTTTCACAAAGCAGCAATTTAGAAACTTGTAAAGCTAGCTTCTTTTCAGTCATTCTACAGCATTATGTATCCTCAACCCATAAAGAAGGTCCCCTCAGTGGACTGCCTTGACCAATGGAGTGTATCCCTTGCTTTTGGACAAGGCTGGTAAAATCTGATAGTGTCTTGACATCTTTGAGGAGTGGAAGGAGTACAAGGACCCCCTAGTGTTGCCTCTAATATTGGAACCCCTCAGTTGACATTTATTTCAAAAAGATCCTTTTGATCTTGAAGGCAAAAATATATTTAAGATTATGATTGAGATTGTTAGTGGAGACCACCAATTTCTACTTTTATTTTCCTCTGCTTCCTTCCTCCCCGTCTCTCCAACTTCTAGGGAATTTTTCTCTAAGAAGAGAGAGAAGGGGAGGTGAACTGACAGCGGAAGAGGAGTGAGGGACTTTTCCCTTTATTTCTCTTCTTTGCTAACGTTTCCTGTTCCTTCCTCTCCCAATTCATAGGGAAGAGTAGCTGCCGAGGAGTCTGAAAGATGGAATAAAACATCAAAGGCCGAAAGGCAGACACAGATGGGGGTTTGTCCAGAGGGGTTTTTTACTCTGCCGTAGCCACTTATTGAGGAGGGTCGGAGGGGCCTCTGCTGTCTCTGCAGAATGCCAGTATGTCTGTCCAGCGTAAGGCCAACCAAATGCCGCCAAGTTGGATGGCAGCTGTGCTGGGTGGACTTGAAGGAATTGGAACCTTGCCCCAATAGTCAAGCTAGCTGCTGGTTTGCAGACAGTTTGGGGAGGAGGAGAGGTAAAGGCTTCTGATTTGGCAGCAAATGGCTGGGGGTGGGGCTGGGAGGGTACCCGGGGAGACGCCAGGTATTTCCCTGACCTCTTGAGAGACCAGAGATAGCTATTTGTGAGGGCACAGCTTTCCACACCCTCTTTAAAGCGGGCCCAGAGGCAGGCTGAGGAGGAAGTGGTTGGCCCTGCTCTGCAAGCCAAGGGAGCGGAGATCACGGAGAAGAGGAAGAACCAGGTTGCTGCAACCATCTCTTCTCCCTTTTCTGAGGTCTTGGGGGGTTCCTTCAGGTGGGCATGGCACACAGTGGAAGGCAGAAACCACATGGTGGAAGAAATCGCCTCCCATAGCCAACAGTTCCTCTGTCCCTATTTGTGATTTTTTTCCTACCCCCTCCTAACCGTTCATGGTAGAATCTTCAGAGATGTTAATACACAGAGCTGTCATGAAGCGAGTTTATACTCTTGCAGCTTCCCAGAAGGCAGTGGTTCCTGGTTACTTTCATTAAGACAGAGCTATTCCACCAGGCCTACAACTGAGGACAGCCCACAGTGCTATCAATGCTGGCCTCCCTACTCCCCCCCCCTTTACTATATAACTAATGTTTTTGGTGGTGGTGGGGGAAATAGCCAATTGGTTGCTTTGTTCGGCATTTGTTGCTGCAGCGGGCACAACTATATGGCGACCATCTTTTTAATAAATTAGGAATAGCATTTATGGTTTTAAATGTTTAAAATGTTTTATTGTTATATTTGTGTTTTAATGTTGTCACCCGCCCTAAGCCTGGCTCTGGCTGGGGAGGGCAGGTTAGAAATGTGAAAAATAAACAAATAAATTACCACCTTGCACAGTGTTGTTTAAGCTTCAGCATTGATTTTGTCACACAACTGACTCTTCCTTTCTGGTGGGATGATCTTTCCTTCCTTCTCTAGGAAAGCCCTGCAGCATATGCCGCCGTTGTCTCTGTCACCTGGTTCCACGGATTTCTCCAGTTTCTTGTCTCCTAATGTTTTGGAAGAAGTCGACAGTTTTCTCCTGAGAATTACCAGGTTCGGTCATAACAAAAACCGTCAAACTAGGAGAGGGCGGGCACTGAAAAAGGTTTAACAAAGCTTGGGGCTTTTGAGTTTAATCCAACAACAAAGGGGGACATGACACATGTTTATAGTATAATTAATTCTGTGGAAAGAGGACACAGAGGGATTTTTCTCCCACTTTCGTATTAATAGGTCTTGCATATGTTTTAGATATGTTGCGAGTCAAGTCAAGTTTTATTTCGATACAATATCAGCTCTAGGTAAAAATCAAAGTTAGGTTAAAATAATAAAATAAAATAAAATAATGAAAGTTGATGGTTCTGGAAGGATGACTTGAAGAAGAGGAGGAAAGATCTTGATTCTGGAAGGATGACTTGAAGAAGAGGAGGAAAGATCTTGATTCTGGAAGGATGACTTGAAGAAGAGGAGGAAAGATCTTCTTCAAGTCATCCTTCCAGAATCATCAACTTTTATTATTTTATTTTATTATTTTAACCTAACTTTGATTTTTACCTAGATCTGATATTGTATCGAAATAAAACTTGAGATACGTTGTGTGCTGCCCTTAGCCCAGCTTTACCAGGGAGGGTGGGATATAAATTTAGTAAAATAAATAAATTAGAGCCAAACTAAACGTGATGGTAGCCACAGGTCCATCCCATGGCAACTGACGCCATTTTAGAAGCTGTTGTAATTTTTAAAAAATTGCTGCGAGGGCCTGATCTGGATCGGGCAGGCAGTGCAGCAGCCGCATGACCCCTTGAATCCCCCCAGACCTTTTCAGGCATTAAAGTTTCAGCACTTGAAAAGGCACGATGGGGGTGGGTGGGGAGGAGGCGAGCTCTGGGGGGCGCTGCATGCATTTTAAAAAACAACTGCTTCTAAAATGGCTCCAGCGGCCACAGGACGGACTCGTGGCCACTGTCAGGTTTAGTTTGGCTTTTTACAGTATGACTGGAAAGTTACCCGTCCACAAAAGGTCCTATTCCAAATTTGGTTCAGCAGATGTAAAAGGGGAGGATATATTCGTAGTGGAAGTAAGTTCCATTTCCCAAAGGGCAAATCAGTGGCGTAGCACCAGGGCTGAATCTGGCCACCTGAGCAGTGCTATTGAGACCCCCTACTAGCTGATCCAGAAAGGAAAGAGGCATTGGGAGGAGGGTGCTGGCTTGTGACAACAGCTCTTTTCACAGGGTGAGAGGTGAGCCTTGATCCACAGATACCCACTTGTTCTACTCAGAGTGGTCCTCTAGCAAAACAAACTTCTGATTGAGATCCTAAAAGCATAGCTTTTGGTTTCAGTGGGTAGCCGTGTTGGTCTGCATTAGAAGAGCAAGATTCAAGTCCAGTAGCACCTTAGGTGTCAAATGGAGCTTTGACTCTCAAAAGCTTATACCGTAGAAATCTTGTCAGTATTTAAGGTGCTACTGGACGTGACTGTTGCCATATTTGGTTATTCATTTCTAAATGTAGTTCTTTTAAACTATGCCTCTCCCTATTAATACATATGGACATCTGAAACTGCCTCATACTGAATCAGAGCACAGGTCTGTTTGGCTCATTACTGACTGATTGGCAGCCGGTGCCTAAGATCTTAAGCAACAGCCTGCCCTAATCATGCCACCTGAGATCCTTTGCCCTTGGAGATGGCATGCCTTGAAACCAGGGCAATCTGCGTGCAAAACATGCAGGCTGCTTCTGGTGCTTGAAATGCCACAAAATATATGCAGATTTGGAAGGCTTGGAAATGAGCCTAAGAATGCGAGTAACATTAAGACACCAACTATATGAAGAAAAGCGTGCTTGAATTTACAGATCTCTCTTTCTCTCTCCCCTTTCCCAGTTGTTGTGCTTCTCCAGAGGTGGAGCTCACGTTGCTGGCATTTGCTCTCGCCAGAGGGAGCATTGCTAAAGTGTTGAGCTCACTTTGCACGATTTCTGACCATCTGGAAACACCTTACAAAGCTGCTTCTCTCATTGCTTCCATGGCCACAGTCCGGCAAAACCTGCTCTATAAATACGGTAGGTGTTGGTGTGGTGTGGTCTGAAAGCATGTGTGTGTGTGTGCACATGCATATGCATAATGTGCTTGATATTCTTTGCATAGCTGAGCAGATTGTATGGTTCATCACTGGTGTGTTGAGCAAGGTGGTTGAGCAAAAATGTTCAAGTCTTACATGCTGTTTCAAAATTGTACTACTAGCAGCTCACTTGAGATGAGGAGCAGTTTGCCCCTGTGAGAGAAGGTGAGTAACCAGGGTAGTTTCTGGAGATGCAGAACTTACCGTGCTGTTTCTTCTCCAGAACTCCATGTCAGGATCCATCCTACACTCGATAATCACTCCAGACCTTCATATCACTTTGTGACTGTGTGATTTGGATGTTTTGTTAAAGATAGGTGTTAAGCTTTATTTGTAGGAGTGCCTTTAACACACTAAGAAGCTCTGCAGCTCTATATTTATTGAGACCTTACTAGTACAACACCCAAGTCACAAATATTTATATTATTTAGTCTGGTGTGCTGTTGTCTTTAGACCGCTGAAGAAGGCAAATATACCGAAATGCGTATGGTCTATATGTGATTGTTTGTTTATGGTTTGTGTATGATTGTATGTCTTATTGTACATTATGCCTATAGTGTTATTTTAGTATATGTGTTTGGAAGGCTTCTTGCAAGGCCATATAGGAGTTATTAGCATCATTTGGGTTTTAACTTGTATTAAACTTATATGTATTCAGAAAACTTTGTAATGGTTTAGCTTTTAATCATATTGGCCTTGTCAGCTGCTATTTGCTTGACCTTCTAGGTACTTAATTAAAGGAGCCATCAAGCAACAGTACACACACCCTTCCATATCTCACACTGTTTTAAGATGGCTATTCAACAGCATTTGTAACATTTACGATCTAAACCCATAAGGGCCAGGGGCCGAATCCGTCCCCTTGAAAGCTCTTAATCTGGCCCGTGAGCCAGCTGAGGCAACCACCCTCCCCGCTCTCGATCTGGGCTGGATAGGCATGGCTGGCCTGACATTTATGTCATATCTGGCCCTCGTAACATTTGAGTTTGACACCCCTGATCTAAACAATAGAAGCAGTTCAGTTTTGTCCTGATGTTAAGAGATTACCTCTGACAGATGGAACTGTGTAAGAGCACAGATGTTTTATAATAAGGCTGCAAACCTAATAGGGCTGCATGGATTATGTAAAATGCCTCATGCCCCTAGAGTACCATAATAGAGCTGCATAGATTATGTAAAATGTCTTATGCCCCCAGAGTGCCATGAGATTGTTTTATATTTGATATCCATTAGGCTTATTTTTGGGCAACTCTAGAAATCTTAGAAGGAATGGTTAATGATGATAGAGCCAGTAATTTAAAAATGTTCAAGGCAACTTGGTTTAAATGCAAAAGGTAAACTCCTCAGTAATTCACTGCACAGTAAGAAAATATGGGCTGGATCCTGTGAACTGTGGGCAGAGCTGCAGTCTTTTGTCTCCAGCGTGGTGTAGTGGTTAAGAGCGGCAGACTCTAATCTGGGGAACCGGGTTTGTTCCCCACTCCTTCACACAAAGCCTGCTGGGTGACCTTGGACTTGTCACAGTTCTCTCAGAACTCTCTCAGCCCCGCCTACTTCACAAGGTGCCAGTTGTCAGGGAGGGGGGAAGGGAAGGCAATTGTAAGTCCCTTTGAGACTCCTTACCGGTTCTCCAGGTTAGAGTCCACCGCTCATGTGGAGGAGTGGGGAATCAAACCCACTTCTCCAGATCAGAGTCCATCACTCCTAATCACTACAACACTCTGTAGTGTAGCCATTGGTGAATAGCTTCTGCTTGCTCTTGACAAGCCTGTTTCCTTCTCCAGGAACGCCCCTGCGGCTGACTTTGCAAGCCTGCGACGTCAAAGGGAAGGAAGACAAATCCGGACCTGAAAACCTCCTTGTGGAGCCTTGGACGGGGGATGGTAAGCGCCCACTTGGCTTCTAGAGGCAAGTCATCGCCGCCGTGCCAAATCTGCATGCCATGGAATCAGTCCCGGGCAACACCCCCTGGGTTGGTCCAGCTCCAAGTTTGTCACATTGAAAATGCTCACGGGTGGGGAGAAACCCAGCAAAATTTACTAGTCTCGCATTCTCTTTGCAGGCTTCCTTACAGAGACTGGAAAGACTCGGGCCAGCGTGATCCTATCAACGGGGACGGAGTCGGCTTTCCAGGTCACGCAAATTAGAATAAAGGTAGGGGGTCTGCTCATCAAAGAACTATTTAGGAAGTGTGGTTTGCTTTCTTTCGACAGTCCTGGTTTTAAGACCACCCCTTTAATGGTCCGGTTGGCTCTGCTGGAGGAGGGCATCAGATTGCACAGAAACCAAATCAGTGTAGAGGCAAAAATGGAGTAGGCTTCCACAGAAGCCTTTAAAATAAGATAAAGTTTCCAACTTGAAGACTATCCATAATAATAGTCTGTTTAAGTAGCTTCTCAGACAATCAGTGATACTTTCAACAGCCCCGTAGGACTGGGCGATGTTATTCCCTCGAGCAATTAGGTGGCTGAAAGTGGTTTGTTAAAAGGCTCTTACCGAGTTCATGGTAGAGGCAAAATAGGACTCTTCATTTCTGTGAGGTCATCATATATCGTTTTGCAAACCTTCCTTGAGCTTCAGTTTCACTGGCTGAAAGAAGCTGCAGATGAATTTTGCCCATTTGTTTTGGTCATTCTTTTCCTTAATGTGGCAGGCTGGGGTCTGAGGGCCCCCCAGGGATACCTAGAAGGTCCTGCCAACATTTGGGAGAAGGACTTTTTCCTGGCAGACACCACTGAGCCATGCCTCATGCCTTGATGACAGTTTCAGAGGCATCTCTCCATGCTTCCATGATTGCTCTATGCATGGCTGCCAACTGATGCTTGTTTTAGCCGATCTGGGAAAGCGAATGGGGCTGGGTGAAGGGGGAGCAAAGGAGCCAGTGTGGGTCTGCTGGGCTTGGCTTGGGGCCCCCGAGTGCAAGTGCTTGCTTGAGCCATGAAAATTACTGAATGAAGAAGAGTTGGTTTTTATATGCAGACTTTTTCTACCACTTAAGGAAGAATCAAATCACCTTCCCTTCTGCTCCCCTGTGAGGTAGGTGGGGCTGAGAGAGTGTGACTAGCCCAAGGTCACCCAACTGGCTTCGTGTGTAGGAGTAGGGAAACCAACCTGGTTCACCAGATTAGCTTCTGCCGCTCATGTGGCGGAGTAGGGAATCAAACCCAGTTCTCCAGATCAGAGTCCACTGCTCCAAATCACCGCTCTTAACCATTACACCATGCTGACCTATGGCCATTCACTTTCTCTTCCTAACCCACCTTACAGGGTTATTATGAAGAAAACCATGAGACTGCCCTATCCTTACATACCACTCTGAGCTCCTTGGAAGAAGGGTGGTGTATAGATGCACAGCAGGACTCGGGAGCCAGACATTGGTGGGGGGAGTGGAGTCCTTCATCTCCTCCTCCCCCACTCTAGAGGCTATGCTGTGAAGGAGTAGGCTGCTTGATTCTTCTTAGTCTTTTTACCTTGCAGCTTGCGAACATCAGGTATTTAATTTTGCTATTCCCATTTTATTTTGTACACGGTTATAGCTTTGTTCTCTTCCTAGGTACGGAGAGGAGCAATTGGGGCCCGGTGTGGGTTAGTGTTTGCTTATAACTGCTCTTCAGAAAAATTTCACGCAGAGGAGCATTTTAAAAGATTTGAAACCTACGACAAATGGAAGCTAGAGGATTTCCGGCAGTTTTTAAAAATCAGGTAAAAGGAAACATGCATTTTTGGATGCTTTGAGATTATAGCCAGTGCTTTTTTTGCATATTGTCCAAACCTTGCTGAGAGGAAAGGTGAACTTGAGTATGATCTCTTGGGAAAGAGTGGGTCTTCTGGTTCTTTTCCTAGCCAGGTTTCCATCTAGATGAGCAGCTGAGTAGACGTTTTTGCTGGTGTCTGCTAGCACTGGCGAGGCAAGATACTCAGATGTAGAAATCTTGTAGGTGTAATAATATATGTTGAGGCTACTTTAGGCTGAGGTAGGAAAGTGCTGAAAAATCTGGTCCATGAGCGGTGGTCTCTTTTCACACTCCCCCACACCAAGGAGCTTCTGAGGTGCTAAACATTTACATAGAAATAAAAGCTGTGTAATGCAAAGATGTCTTAAGAGAGTTGCAAAACAAGGTCTTGAGGCCTGAGACGTCTTGTGTCGTTTCCCTCCTTCCCCACAGTTTTTTAAAAACAGCCAGCCTGATGAAAAGTTTGGCAGAACTCAAAAGCTGGCACACTTCTGTGCCATTTTGGTTGACCCTAATAGGAGATCATGTGACCTCTGTGTTTAGATTTTGTGCTTTGGACCAGCACAGCTACCTGCAATCTCTTTCTATATAAAGCTCCGCCCAGTTTCTTTCATAACAGTTCACAAATGTTTGTTCACCTCTCGTTGAGTCTCACATTTGAAGATTTTGTTGAACATCTTGCTGAGCTGATACTTAGAAGAAGAAGAAGAAGAAGAAGAGGAGTTGGTTTTTATAGACCGACTTTCTCTACCACTTAAGGGAGACTCAAACTGGCTTACAATCTCCTTCCCTTCCCCTCCCCACAACAGACACCCTTTGAGGTAGGTGGGGCTGAGAGAGCTCTAACAGAGCTGCATCTTGCCCAAGGTAACCCAGCTGGCTTCGTATGTAGGAGGGGGAAACAAATGCAGTTCACCAGATTAGCCTCCGCCACTCATGTGGAGAAGTGGGGAATCAAACCCGGTTCTCCAGATCAGAGTCCACCACTCCAAACCACCTCTCTTAACCACTACACCACGCTGGCTCTTAGGAAGTTCAGGTCTCTCTGTGGCTCTTAGGAAGTTTAGGTCTCTCTGTGCTTCCTTGTTCCCGTCACAGCCATGCCCTCTGCTTACCAAACCAGCATCTTCCCATTCCCTGTGACCCTCATTCACAAAGAGTTCAGTTTACCACTTTGGGGAGACAACGTCGGTGAACCATGAGGACCAGAAGCACTTGTAATATGGAGATACTAGGGGGTGAAATGTCATCCACCTGTGATAGGTAGTTCCTGCCATAGCCAGGTTAATTGCAGTTGGGTTGTGTGACTACAGAAAAAGCATAAGCCATGGTAATCTTCCTTTGTACCTGCAGGAGTGGCACTTCTCGTGACGAGCTGGGAGAGGAGGACCCCGTTGGCTGGTTTGAAATGGAAGAGGAGTGGGACGAAGTGGAAGTCAAAATGCAGCAGTGCAGAATTTCCAGAGTAAAAGTTCCTTTCTATTCATTCAGATTTGAAGACAGTAAAACTTTTACTACGCGAATTAGAGCAGTGGTCCTCAACCAGTACTATTTGTATCACCAGAGGGATGTAGGGTAGGCCCATATTATAGAAGCACTATTCTACTGTCCTCTGGTGATGTCGTGGGGTGGGGCCTGGTGTAGCACACTTAGCACCAGTCTGGCTTATGTCACTGTTTGAGCCACCCCTAGAGTTTATATTCCACGTTCCCTGTTGGTTTCTTGGGTCCCACAGATTTCAGGCTAAGCAACACGCTGAGTGAGTTCTGCACAACATCATTGTTCATTGGGGAGGGGCTGTGGCTCAGTGGTAGAGCATCTACTTGGCATGCACAAGGTCCCAGTTTCAATCCCCGGTATCTCAAGTTATAGGAACCAGGCAAGTAAGGTGATGTGAAAGACCTTCTCTACCTGAGACACTGCCGGTCTGAGTAGACAAAACTGACTTTGATGGACCAAGGGTCTGATTCAGAATAAGGCAGCGTCATGTGTTCATGTGATGTGAAAGGACCTCCACTTGAGACCCTGGAGAGAGACTGCCGGTCTGAGTAGACAGTATTGACTTTGATAGACCAAGGGTCTGAATTCAGTGAGAGTTCAGTAGGAGCATGTGATACTTTTATTTACAGCCATTGGCCAGCATACAAAATTAAATACATCACTTCCAGTAGAGTCGCTGATCCCAGCGCCATGTCCTCCGAGATCGCTCGGAGGAACCAAGAAACGTTTTGAATCGAGACTTTGCCCAAAAGTCCTGACTCCAATCCTAAACAGTGGATTGGAATGCAGGCAACCCCCTGCTGCCGTGGAAGAGCGGTCTGACTCCCAACCCCCTCCCGCAAGAAGCTCTTGATGTGGAGGAGGGCTGGTAGAAGTCCCGCCGGCTGAGGAGGATTTTCACCGCCGTGAACGCCTCAAGGAAACAGGCTGCGATCTCCTCTACACCATACTGAATATTGAACAAGTAAATAATAGAGGACCCCGACTTCCAATCTCCGTGTAAGTTACATGAATTCCTTTTGCTCACTAAATCTGATTTTGGACGCCTGGAAATTTTTAAATTTATGTTAAAGACTCTGCACCCCATTTACCCACGATTTTAAACGATCTTCCTACTAGAAAGACTGCTTAATTGTCAAAAACTGAATTAGCAGGCAAATAAAAACAACCTGAAAGAGTTGAGTGGCATCGATAGCTTCCAGTCGGCGGCCGCGGTGCGAAAGGGAGGAGGAGAAATTTTTGCTTTCGATTCCCTATTTTGGGTGAGTCCTCCAGGCACGTTCTTCATTCTGGAAGTGACCACTCTAGGATTTGGAAATTATACAGGACTGTCGGGCCGGATGTGCCTCACTCAGTGCAACAGCAAAATAAATCCTACCTCCTTTTTGAAAAGAGTGAGAGTGACGGAAAGCTCACAGCCTCATATCTTCCTGTAACGCCTTGCAATAAGCACCAAAGTCAACAGACCCTCCTAAAAACCTAGAAGCTCTCGAGTACTGACCTGCCTGCTCAAACTCCATTTAAATTTGGGAAAAGAAGAAGAAAACCACAGAGAATCATGGAAATTAATTACCAAAAGATACAGGAAATGTTGGCCAAGCAAAATGAATTAATAAATGAACTAGTAAAGAAGAAGTTTGAACAGATCTCCAAACAACAAGAACAATCAGCTATACAAATAACTTCAATTATTGCCCAGAAATTTGATGGCATAATAAATGAGATCAAGGAAATAAAAGATCAAATTTTAGTAATGAAAAATGGCATGAATAAAATGGAACTTTCAATTAAAAACAATATGGATGACTTGAAGGAATTTTAAAAAGACATTAAATCTCAAGCGCAACAAATTGAAGCAATACAACTCCAGGGACAAAGAATGAAAGATCAATTAGCCATCTTGAATTTACAACAAAGGGAATTTAACCTACGTATACACAACCTGCCGGAAAGACTTGGGAGTACCAGAGAGGACATCATAAGATCACTGGCTGAAATATTTCACTTAAATGTACAAGAATTGAATGCTGCAATAAACAAGATATATAGAATTCCGTTATCATCACGAGTACAGAAAACAAAAGCCAGAGAGATCTTGATCTCTTTTGTTGATATCAGGATGAAAAACAGCATCATGAAATTCCAACTGGAGAATTAGCTAAGAGTTGACAACACACCGTTGATAATTCTCAAAGATATCCCTCGTCACCTGATTGAAAAGAGAGCCATCTACAAAGACTTTGTCGAGACACTAAGAAACAAAGGAATAAAATACAGCTGGTTGTTACCACAAGGTCTCACTTTTACCTACAAACAAACTAAACATGCTATCAACTCACTGGAAGATATTGAAAAGTTTGTGACAAGAAATAGTGAGCTGTCAGCCCAAACTACTGGATTACAAGAAGAAGATTCAACAACTCAAGGAGCTATAGGTATAGACCGTTCCAGACAGGAGATCACTTCAAAAAAGCAAGTGAATGGTGATAGAAATCTCCGACAGAAGAAAAAGTATAAAAAGAAAAGCTGAAAAAGTTGGAAGAATATTAATTTGACTTTTAATTTGGGAAAGGTGGGGGGCAGGGGAAAACAATATTAACATCATTTTTTATTTGGGGTATATACGGGTTTTTTTCTTTTAAGATATATACCACTTAATTAGAGATGTGTAACTGGAGAAAATAATGCTAAATGATTTTTATCTCTTCATTTTTTTAATTGTTTTTACTTTTCTTTCCTTATTAATATTACATGATTATTACTTACTGAAAGGTATTAGATAAGGGGAAAGAATAATATCCAATGACATATAATGAAATAGAATGTAAGAATGCAAAGGAGATTGTAGATATTTTAGAGAGGGAGGAAGACGGTGGGGAAGTCAATTATAATTAATTATATATAAAATTGAAGACATACACCTAATACTTTTTTAAAACAAATTTTTTTATTGGTATATAAGATGTATTGTCAAATGACATGTAAGTAATTATTGAAAAATAATAAATATATATATACAAAATTAAATACATCTATAATTAAAATAGAAGCAGGAAAAGGGGCTCAAGGCATTATTACATTAATTCAATAACATTTGCAGACTACATAATCTGGACATTCTAATGTTTGGTACAAGATCGGCACCCTACAATTGAGGCTCAGTCCTAAATAATATGCAGTTAATTTGATTTCTCATAAAGTGATTAAACTCCCTTCTTCCTGAGTACAGTGTGGCAGAACTTTGCTACCATGAGGGTAACCAAGGGCTTGATTCAGTGTAAGGCAGCTTCTTGTGTTTTCTTTTACAAGTAATTTTGGATGTCACGTCCCTTTTAGTATCTGATGGTGAAGTTCCTATGCACCAGGCAAGACAAGGCCGAGAGGCTCGGAGTGCAAGGTCTGAGCCTCTTCGGGTACCTTCGGCCCGCGTCGGCAGAGCCCAGCAGAAGCATGATTTGTATGAAGTGCGGCAAAACTAATGGAGATACCATTTGTGGAACGACTCTTCTCCTGAAGACTCTGTGTTTCGTCCAGCAACTTGCACAGGATTTGGTATGTTTTACTTCGTCTCTCTGCCATCTTCTCTCTGAATCCTTCGGGGCTGTTTTTAAGCCCATGATTAATTGACCACCTGCTTTGATGTAGTAAATAATGTAGCTGCTAGTAACGTAGCTGTAGGAACATAGCTGGTAGTAAATAATAGAGGAGGTGCTGGAAAAGAAGCCTTGCGAAATAATGTAGTGGCCCAGGAGAGCCCATTGGGTACTTTAAGAACAAGACCAGATTATGCAGCTTAGGTGTAGATGGAAAACGACTGGTGCTGGAAGAGGTTTTCAGACTACACTGAACTCTTCATTTTTTAAGGCATAAAAGAAGTAAGAGAAGCAGTCATATGGCACCATAAAAGCTGACAAATTTATTGCATCATAAATCTGAGTGGGCCAGAGCCCGCTTTTTCACATGTAGGCTGACCCATGAAAGCTTTTATGCCACGTTAAGTTAGCTAGTCCTTTAAGATTCCACTTGACTCTGCTGTGTTTCCGGAGACAAATGAAGAAAGGTGATGTGTTAGTAACTGCTGGATGCTCCTTAAAACCAGGGGAAAGAATGGTGTCCATTTTGTGCACTGATATAGGCCAGGTTTTGCAATAATGCGGTCAATTCTGCTGGAATTCAGCATCTGTGATAATCGTCTAGCAATTAACATCCCTGCCTTCCCTCCTCTTTCATGGTATTTTTGATTTTAAAAAAGGGGGAAATGTGTTTAGTGTGCAGCTTCTAGTGACCCCATATTCTTTCTAGGTGCAGAAGAAAGAGAGTGGTCTAAGGTACAGATCATACCTGGATTTTGGAGGCCTTGATTTAAAGCTGTTTTGGGATTTCTACAGCAGACTTCACGAAAAGTAGGTTTTTTTCAGTTAAAGGAAACTAGTTCTGAAGTTCCTGCTCCCTTCTGCTGCTGATTGGCTGTCTGAAGCCCTGTTCTAACTTAAGTGGAGGCAGTAGTAAACCTTGGCTAAAAAGAGCATCTTTTGTATTAATAGGAAAGAGTTGGGAATTTGGGATGGGGCATTTCTTATACTCTACTTTCTGGCCAGAGTGATTCTCAAAGTGGGTTACATTTGAAGTCCCTGCTAATATACAGTTCAAATAATGGCAACTGGAGCAATTTGCAGAGCAGTTTCTTGACCTTTTGAATAGTAGATTTTCTCTTTTGGAGAGAAAGAGAAACCACATTCTTCCTAGTTTTGACTTCTCACAAATGGGCAGCAGTTGACTAATGGTTGGCATCTTCACCCTTGTTCCACTCACCCACAAAGTGTTCCTCTTCCTAAACCACCTTCTGACCTAGGTGCTGTTCTTTCTACCCTCCCCCCCTAGAGATAGGTAGGGGTCAGGGCTTATTTTGTCAGGCTGTTGATGCACAACTTCTCCCATGTCTTCCCCTTCCTGACAACAAGGAGGTGGGGAGAAACAATGGTAACAAAAGTCCTTTTCTCAAGCCTCCTCCTGCCCTGCAATAGTAGTTGCTGTGCTTTCTACCTGTATATCTAGAGAGGAGTAGAAGGTGGCATTTTTAGTCTGGATTTCAGATGCTGATTTTTTAAAATATAGAAATCTGTTTTATTTCCTCTGTTACCCTGCCTTTCTCCCCGATGGGAACCCAAAGCAGCTTACATTGTTGTCTTCTCCTCCATTTTGTCCTCACAACAATCCTGTGTGGCTGAATGTGTTACCCAGCAAGCTTGGCAGAGTGGAAGTTTGAGCCTGGGTATCCCAGATCCTAGACTGATACTCTAATCTAGTGGTACTCATCCTGCAGCTCACGGAGAGCCATATTTGTAATCACCGTCAATCAAAGGAGCCACTTTTACTTCCATCCCTTGCACAAGGCCTGCATCTCAGGGAGGCTCATAGCTTACCCATATCCTCTGGTGGCTGTTTCAAGGTGGGAACAACCTGCCAACCACCAACCCTATCGGGAAAGGGCTTTGCCTACTTTCCTGAAATATGGGGCACGTGCCCCATCGGAAACGGTGTTCAGAAGAGCCACAGGTCTCTCCTGAGCCACTGAGTATCATTGTTCTAACCACTACACCACACTGGCTGTGTTAGAATTCCTACTCGGGAGGTGGTAGGTAAGCTCTCCTTCCCTGGAGGTTTTTAATCAGAGGCTAGATGGCCATCTGTCAGCAATGCTGATTCTATGACCTTAGGCAGATGATGAGAGGGAGGGCATCTTGGGCATCTTCTGGGCATGGAGTAGGAGGTTACTGGGGGTGTTGGGGGGGAGTTAGTTTTGAATTTCCTGCACTGTGCAAGGGGTTGGACTAGATGACCCTGGTGGTCCCTTCCAACTCTATGATTCTATGATTCTACTTCTATATCTTCGGTTTGTTGTAACCCATTCTGTTTCAAGGTGGGAATGACCTGCCAGCCACAAGCCCCATCAGGAAAGGGCTTTGCCTACTTTCCTGAAATATGGGGCACGTGCCCCATTGGGGAACGGTGTTCAGAAGAGCCAGAGGTCTCCTGAGCCAATGGGTATCACTGTTCTAACCACTACACCACACTGGCTGTGTTAGAATTCCTAGAGTTTTTACTTCTATGTCTTTGGTTTGTTGTAACCCATTCTGAGCTTTCTTGATAGCTTAGGATAGATACCACAATTATTTTGCTTTTCTTTCTCCCTCTGTTCCTCACCTCTCAAAAAACTGTCTATTAATGGGCATTAATGGTACTCTTACTTTGGTAGAAGTGGAGCTTTGTTATAGTAATGTTTTTTAATTTTTTTCAATTAAAATCCGTACATTGAAAACAAGTAAATGGTAAAAGGACAGAGAATGTGTGTGTGTGTGTGTGTGTGAGCTAAAATATTAAAATGATAACATCAAAATAACATGGAGTACATAGACAGAAATTACATGAACAGAAAATACATAAACTTCTACTCGGGCCACATGACCAGTTCTCAGGGGAGACAGGATGGACAGCAAAAAGATTGATACCTACCATTAAGTGCTGCAAAGGCCATCATAGAATATTGTAAAGTATTTCAGTGTCTTGAACATATAAGCAAAAATGTAACACATGGAAGCTTAAGGCCATTCTTAGGCAGAGATCACTTTTACCTCCCAAATGTTCAGCTCTTATAGCTGAGAATTGAAGTGAAGTTCCCCACTTCTGAGTATTTGCTATAGTGATGTTGTGACTTTTCCTTCTAGCCCGCGAGAAGAGTGCATCGAGGCCCAGACCATGATCCTGCGGCTTTTGCAGAGCTGCTTCTCGGTGCTCGCCGCAGACAATAAAGCCACAAAACCTCAGGAAAACGCACAGAGCAAAAAGCCCGATGACACAGAAGCGGCCGAGGCATTGTACAAGCATCTCTGTGAAGGTGATCTGCTTTTGAAACCCTCTTGGTACCAACACAGCATCTTTCACACTTTCCACCTTCAGGGAACACTTTCCGCGTTGGCTCCATGCCACAAAGCTCCCTGGGTGTGGCAAAGGATTCTGAGGCTTGTTTTAGGGGAGTGAGTGTTAATCTTGCTATAATTCCAGTTTATTTCACATGAGCACATGAAGCTGCCTTATACTGAATCAGACCCTTGGTCCAACAACACTGTCTACTTAGACCGGCAGCAGCTCTCCAGGGTCTCAGGCAGGGGTCTTTCACATCACCTACTTGCCTAGTCCCTTTAACTGGAGATGCTGGGGATTGAACCTGGGACCTTCTGCATGCCAAGCAGATGCTCTACCACTGAGCCACAGCCCCTCCCCAAATGTAGCCCCTTTCCTAATGTAGTATTTAAATAAAGGGCAATGTTTTCTTTGGTCTGCAAAAGCTTAAAAAATAAGAACAGAATTCTGATTGTTTTTGGCTTCTCAGTTTAAAGAGTTTCTTTATTTTTCTGAGTGAAACAAAAATCCTGTGTCACCTACTTCAGTATGAGTTTTCATCAGCTGATATCGAAATAAATGCTGTTAGTCTTTAAAGTGCCACTGGATTTTTGCTTTATCTTGCTACCGCAGACTAACACAGCCACCCCTTTGCATTTATCTTTCTGAGCAGTCGTAGACAGGAGAGATGGCGAGTCCACGCCGTTGAAGACCTTGAAGCAGGAAGTCAACAACACGTTGCTCAACGGCGCAGCCATCTTTTTCCCGGAGAGGCATACCCGACGGGAGCAGCTCTTTGCAATGATGGTAAAACTGTCTATTTTCATTTGTTTGGTCAGTTTTAAGTCTTGTCTTTGTTCTCACTCAATCCGTTAAAAACATGAAAGAGACGTTGTAACAGAACCAAGGAGATCCAGCACGGTGTAAATATGTATATATATTTCCTTGCTTTCACTTCACTACCCAGTGTGGTATAGTGGTTAAGGGAGTCAGACTAGTATCTGGGAGACCTGGGTTTGAATCCCCACTTGTGCCATGGAAGCTTACTGGGTGACTTTGAACCGGTCGCATTCTCTCAGCCTAACCTACCGCACAGGGTTGTTGTGAGGGTGAAATGGAGGAGAGGAGACCAACATATAAGCCGCTTTGCGTCTCCATTGGGGAGAAAGGCAGGGTACAAATGAAGTAAATCAATAAATACCCATTGCCTTAGCACTCCCTTTTTAATTTTATTCATTTACAAGATTTACATCCTGTCTTTCAGCCCTATCAAGGCCGCCAAGGCTGTTAACAACTAAACGAGAGCAGTATAAAAACACATAAAATGAGTTAAAATCAAAACTAAACTACGTGTGTGTATTGTATAAAAAACAGAAACATCAGTTGAAACGTAGGGCAGGAAGGAGGAATCATTCAGGCAATGTTAGATGAATAAAAAAAAAAGTCTTCACTCTCTGCCGAAAGATAGTGGTAGAAGGGAAATGTGACTGCTGTAGCAATCTTCAACCTCACATTTATTTTCTATACTAAATGCTTGTGTGTGTTGTTTTTAATAAGTTTTTCTTCTTCTTTCCCCCCAGAAAAACATTACAGAACAGGAACACAAACCGTCCGCCCATCTTGCTTTCAAATCCCTCTGCACTTATTTCAGGTAAACCTCTTAATTATGTCAAAAGGACAGACCATTCATCTCAGCAAAAAATTTTCTCAAAACCCGTCATCATCTTAGCCAAGCCTGAGGGTATGCTAGATGGTCTGCTAAGCTTGCCACTTCATACAAGAAAATAAGACCTTCCCGTAGACATGTCTCAAATTTCTTGAAATTCCTAAATACTGGAGAACTTATACCCTTGCACATTTCAATGTTCTACCCTTAGCTCTTCTGGATGGCAGATTCCACCACTTTCCTCTTTCCCAACAATTTTGTCCATGCAAAACAGGAGAAGTGGAAGCTATAGGACATGGCTTGTTGCACTGCCCTTTCTATAATAATATTAGATCCCAGTACATTGTCCTGTAAGAGCCCTGTGGCTCAAAGCTGCAGTACTGCAGCCAAAAGCTCTGTTCATGACCTGAGTTCGATCCCGACGAAAGTCGGTTTCAGGTAGCCGGCTCCAGGTCAACTCCGCCTTCCATCCTTCCGAGGTCGGTGAAATGAGTACCCAGCTTGCTGGGGTAAAGGGAAGATGACTGGGGAAGGCACTGGCAAACCACCCCATAAACAAAGTCTGCCTAGTAAACATCGGGATGTGACGTCACCCCATGGATCTGGAATGACCCGGTGCTTGCACAGGGGACCTTTACCTTTATACATTGTCCCCATCCTGTCAGTTTTTCCAGGAAGATCTGAGGAATACTATGTTTTCCTTCTTCTCACAGACTCTTCCCAGGAGATAACCATCCAGGTAGCCAAATTTTATCTCCAGGCAAGTGGGATACGCAAACGGCAAACTGAGACTAATGATCCTACTCCATAGACGGCATCACCCCTCTTTTATAGCCTACTCTTTTGATTTAAATTTATCACCTGTTAATGTTATTTTATGAGCCTCGTGGGTTAGAGTGGTAAGCTGCAGTACTGCAGTCTAAAGCTCTGCTCATGACCTGAGTTTGATTCTGACGGAAGTCGGTTTCAGGTAGCCGGCTCAAGGTTGACTCAGCCTTCCATCCTTCCGAGGTCGGTAAAACAAGTACCCAGCTTGCTGGGGGTAAAGTGTAGATGACTGGGGAAGGCAATGACAAACCACCCCATAAACATAGTCTGCCTAGTAAACGTCGGGATGTGAAAACACCCCATGTAATGAGTTGATTATTAATTAATTGCGCCAGTTTTGATTTCCATCCCAGTAGCGTCTTGGAAAACAGTGATACCCATACCTGGGAACAGTTTTAAGCCTGACAAATGTGCAGAAGCAGAGGAAGAAGAGGATTTGACTTGAGGGTCAAGGTGTACAGAAACCAGGAAGGCGTTAGAAAGGGAACTGTGACAAGTGGAATGGTGGGTGGGGTTGTATTCTCCCCCCCCCCCATGCCGTGCTGGCTTCATAAAGTCTCTCCTAGGTTCCCTGTAGTGTAAGAGCCTTTTTCTACTTTTCTGTTTAATGAAAAAATGATATTCTTAAGCATAAGAACTAGAAACACCTTGAGAAGTGGGACACTCTGGAATCCAACTGGTACTCTGAATTTGTTGTATTTGAATGATTTACATTCAAACCTATGTTAATAGAATACTTGCAAAATGTTCACTCTTTGGCAGCAATCAGGATCCTGGTGGGCTTTTGCTCTTACCAGAGAAAGGAACTTCTGCAGACCTAGATGTTGGTCAAGTGCTAACAGTGATGGAGACTCTTCTGTTGGTGGCGTCGAGAGAAGTAGGAATACTTTTTAAAATGTATAATCTCTCTCATGGGCAGCCCATTCCTGAAGGGTGGGTAGTGAGGTCATGGCTGGGAACGGCACAACTGTGCTGCCTCCTGAAAGCTTCCCGGCCTGAAAAAATATATTAAAATACCATTTAAAAAAAAAAACTGTGAAACTTGCCCATTGAGTTACACGGGTCTGCCCCAGCTATTTTGCAAGCATAACTAGACACCTGCAAAATGGTGTGTTCCTGGGCCAAAAGGGGTTTGGAAGTTGGGCAGCCAGGAATGTCCCCCTTCCCCTTCCCGGACACCAGCACGAGCTCTCGTGCCGGAAAAACGCAGCCAGGGAGGAAGTGACTGCGTATGGGGCTTGTGCTCCTGTGCTGCTCCCCGGCGCTGGGCTAAGTCACCCTGTGCTGACGTCCATGCCACTCTGGATGGTCCAGAGTGGCTCAGTCGCTGGCACTGGGGTCATGCTGGCTCCTATGTGGCTCCGCCACCCTTCAGGATTGCACGGTGAGACTCAAGACCAATTACACAGTGTAAGTCAGTTCAATCAATAGGATGAAACACACTGAGAGCCAGTGTGGTGTAGCGGTTAAGAGTGTCGTAGTAGTATCTGGGAGACCCAGGTTCAAATCCCCTCTCTACCCTGGAAGCTCACAGGGTGACCTTGGGCCAGTCACACTCTCAACCTAACCTACCTCCCAAGGTTGTTAGGATAAAATGGAGGAGAGGAAAATGATGTGAGCCGTCTTGGGTCCTCGTGGGGGGGTGGGGGAGGTGCGGTATAAATGAATTAATTAAATTAATTAAAAATCCAATAAACAATGTAATAAAGCTGGGATTACAAAAATCTGAAACAAAGTCACTGTGTTTGCAGAAAACCTCCAGCACCCATCACGCTTTTTCTGACAACTTCACAAACTTTTGATTTTTCAGTGTGAAATGTTGATGCTGGGCATGGCCCAGCAAGACAGCAGTTCCGTGCTCTCATCCTTATTCTGGTCTGTACAAGGCAGCCTCCTTTCCTGGTGCTACTTGCAGTTCAAGGGCAGCGACTCGGCACCCAAGAACCTCGCCACGGAAATCCTTACAAAATGTAGGTATCCAAGCCAAAGAAGTGACGAATTTGACTCAACCCCCCTTTTCAAATCAGCATGTTTCCTTTACAGAACTGTGTGGTGGTAATTTGTGAAATCTACTGATAGCTGTGAAGCGATAAGAAAAAAAATAACCAGCGTATTGTACAATGGTCCCTTCTTGATTTTTTTCCATCTAGATGTGCAACTGTTCCTGTCAAGTGTCAGGAAAATTTTAGAATCTCTCCTGGCTCAGCATAGCGGAAAGATCATAGTGGAAAAATTGAGCAACTCTGTCTTTGCCATGGTAACCCGCCAGCTGGTGAGTGAGCTAACCGGGCTATTATGGCACACTGTTGTATTAGTTAAATGCTAAGTATAAAAACCCGTAATCTTCATGGGCTGTCTTGTATATGCTCTCCAGATGACTGTCCTGCTGGACTTCTGCACTTTAGACATTCCACACTGCGCCCTTCTGCAGGATATCATAACCTTGACAAAGCTACTGAACGACCTGTCGATGGAGCCCGGAGAGAATCCAGATAAGGTAGCCCGCAAAAAGGGTGCAGATCGATGTTTCTGGAGAGCCAGCGTGGTGTTGTGGTTAATAGCGGTGGTTTGGAGTGGTGGAGTCTGATCTGGAGAACCGGGTTTGATTCCCCACTCCTCCACGTGAGCGGCGGAGGCTAATCTGGTGAACTGGATTTGTTTCCCCACTCCTACACATGAAGTGAGCTGGGTGACCTTGGGCAAGTTACAGCTCTGTTAGAGCTCTCTCAGCCCCACCTACCTCACAGGGTGTCTGTTGTGGGGAGGGGAAGGGAAGGTGATTGTAAGCCGGTTTGAGTCTCCCTTAAGTGGTAGAGAAAGTCAGCATATAAAAACCAACTCTTCTTTCTAATACATGTTTTTTATCTTTCAAGGGCTGTTCTGTAGAATTCTTCTTTAGTCTAACTTTCTCCTTGTTGAAGGACATCACTATATCTAATAGCATACTAGGTATCCCCCCCTTGCCGATTACAAAAGCAGCAAGAACTCAAACCTCTTGCAGATAGGGAAAGGATGCCTGAGTACTCGGGGGGTGGGACTCTCCAAGGATGCAGAAAAATACAACTTTGTAAATGAACAAAAAGGGGAAATGAAAACAAAAAACGGACCTGATGAAAACTGAATATGCTTCACAACTGTGTGTAAACGAAGAGGAGAAATGCGGGGGAGGAGGGGAAATTAGCCCGCTTAAACCCTTTAGCATTGTATAAAGTCTTGGAGGACAGGATTTGAGTTTTCAATCCCCTGCTCAAATAGTCCTGTGCCCATTGGTAGAGCAGCGAAACATGGCCTCCTACAGACAAGATTGGAGTTCCTGTGTATTAGGTGGGAATCTTCAGGTATGTAGAAAAAGACCCTCCTTCCAGGAAAACATTCCAATTTAATAAGAATCTTGCATCCAGAAAATGTGGCATTCAGAGCAGGGACTTGTAAATAGAACTTAAAGTGGAATGTGGGGTTAAGATCCTCCATAGAATTCAACAAAAAATAAACTTGACCCCCAGAATCCTGGGGGGGGGAAAAACCTTTTCTAGAGGTACCTGACTATTAAAACTGTACCTTTTGGGCATCATTTCCACTTCTGGCACATAACGCAAATAAAGAGGAAGGCCCAGTGCACGGCATAAACACCAGAGTAGAAGTTTGGCCTAGAGCCCTGTGGCGCAGAGTGGTAAGCTGCCGTACTGCAGTCCAAGCTCTGCTCACCTGAGTTCGATCCCAACTGAAGTTGGTTTCAGGTAGCCGGCTCAAGGTTGACTCAGCCTTCCATCCTTCAGAGGTCGGTCACATGAGTACCCAGCTTGCTGGGGGTCAAGGGAAGATGACTGGGGAAGGCACTGGCAAACCACCCTGTAAACAGAGTCTGCCTAGTAAATGTCGGGATGTGACGTCACCCCATGGGTCAGGAATGACCCAGTGCTTGCACAGGGGACCTTTACCTTTTTAGAAGTTTGGCCTAACTTTTATGCGTTTAGGTTTTATCTGGGGACACAGCGCATTCGTTCAGAATTATTTCCAGCTTGTGCTTTGGGAAGTGGTTCCCATCCTGGCTCCGTCTTGATATATATATATATATTTTAAATTATGCCAGGTGGACATGGAAAGCTGGCAGCAAGAGCAGCCTGTGGTGCTTCGAACGTGGGCACTGGAATCTCCCCACAACTATGACAACAACTGCCACGACGTCACCGTCTTCCTTTGTCCGGGGGCAACTTACTTCGAGGTGGAATTTGATGAACGATGTGAAACAGAGAGGAGGTAACGTGCGGTGATTGGCCTGGGGGCGACTTTGTGTTTAACTTCTCTTTGGCCTTGCCAGCCCTGTTGGTTTCTAAAATCAGTTCAACAGAGCTTGCCCCGCATGTTCATTCAAAGCCTATAAGAACTTAAGAGAAGCCATGATAGATCAGACCAAGGCCCATCAACTCCAGCTGTCTTGTTCACATAGTGGCCAACCAGGTGCCTCTAGGAAGCCCACAAACAAGACAACTATGTTAAGAGCCAGCCTCTAGGAAGCCCACAAACAAGACAACTATATTAAGAGCCAGCATGGTGTAGTGGTTAAGAGTGGTGGTTTGGAGCAGCGGACTCTGATATGGAGAACTGGGTTTGATTCCCCACTCCTCCACATGAGCGGCGGATGCTAATCTGGTGAACTGGGTTGGTTTTGTCATCCAGCGCCTTTCAATATTCCCTCCTTTCTGAAGCCTTTTTAGTCCTCGGGCCAGTTTTTAAGGGTTGTTTCCCCAGTCAGCTTGCATATTTCCCCCCCTGCATAACCCTCTAAGTATGTAGAGACTCCTGCCTTGTCTATGGGAGGCTCCATTTTGCTGGTTTCATCATCTGCTTAGGGACCCAGCCTGTTTACTGTCAGATACAGAGGCAGAAAGTGAAAAGGAAATGAAATGGTGAAACTATCCAAGGCCCCACGGGTTTTGCAGTATAGAAGATAAATAGACACGGAGGGCAGCTCTATTTCTGTGGCTTAGTCTGTGTGCATGTGCGCTCACAACACCCTGCAGTAAGGGTAGCCCCATTCACAAGATACAGCGAATGCACATACAATTTGTGTACAGTGTATGCAGGATACCTTCCAATCAACTAATGAAAGGAAGCCCTCACATTGAGAATAAGAAGAAGAGTTGGTTTTTATATGCTGACTTCTGTACCACTTAAGGAAGAATCAAACCCGCTTACAATCACCTTCCCTTCCACTTCCCACAACAGACACCCTGTGAGGTAGGTGGGGCTGAGAGAGCTCTAACAGAGCTGTGACTAGCCCAAAGTCACCTAGCTGGCTTCATGTGTAGGAATAGGGAAAACAACCCAGTTCACCATATTACCGTCCACCACTCGTGGAGGAGTGGGGAATCAAACCCAGTTCTCCAGATTAGAGTCCACTGCTCCAAACCACCGCTCTCAACCACTACATCACGCTGGCATGCTGGTTCGGTGTTCCGTTCTCCTCTTTCTTTTGCTGTCTTAGCCCCTGTGGATCCAGCTGTCTCAGACTGGAGGTAGACTGTCAGTTAAGGCTGTGTCCATTTTTGCAGGTATGACTATCTGGAGTTCACTGATGCGAGAGGAGCCAAAACTCGGTATGACACAAAAGTTGGCACGGACAAGTGGCCCAAGGTGAGTGGCTTAAATAAGGAGCGAGCAAGCGAGATCTCTTGTGACTTTTAAACTGATCTCAAGGTGCATGGAGTTAATGCCTTGACATTCCACTGCAGTTGAAGGTTCTTCTAGCTGCAGATCTTCTTACTGTGTTTCTTTTTGGCTTGGGGAGGTGGCAAAGACATTGATACCCCACTGAGGACTTCCTAAGAAGAGCCCACCAGACCAGGCCAATTAGTCCAATGCCTTGTGTTCTGTAGTGGCCCACCAGGTGCCTCTGGGAAGCCTGCAGGTGGAACATGGAGGTTCCCCAATGAATGATATTTCACTGTGAACTACTAAAGCCGTGCATGACCTCATAATCATGAGAATCACTTTGAAGGAATCCTAGCCTGCATTAAATCATTTGCTTGGGTAGTAAGCTCATGTTACTTAAAGGCTGAGAATCATCCTTGAAAGCTCTTCAAGTTTCTAGCCCTAGTTGATTGTACAGTTGAATTTTGGAATGCTTGACAGCAGCTTGTTTGTGTAATCCTTTTTGTATGTCACACACAGTTTCCCAGGGTTTTTTTCCTTTTTTTGTTTTTGGGCTGAACTCTGTGAAACAGTTTCAGGTGGGTAGCTGTGTTGGTCTGCAGTAGAAGAGCAAGATTCGAGTCTAGTAACACTGGGAGCCAACGTGGTGTAGTGGAGCGGTGGACTCTGATCTGGAGAGCTGGGTTTGATTCCCTACTTCTCCACATGAGTGGCAGATGCTAATCTGGTGAACCGGGTTGGTTTCCCCACTCCTACACATGAAGCCAGCTGGGTGACCTTGGGCTAGCCACAGCTCTCTTAGAGCTCTCTCAGCACCACCTAGCTCACAGGGTGTTTGTTGTGGGGAGGGGGAGGGAAGGTGATTGTAAGCCGGTTTGATTCTTCCTTAAGTGGTAGAGAAAGTTGGCATATAAAAACCAACTCTTCTTCTTAAAGGCCAATAAGATTTCCAGGGTGTATAAGCTTTTGATAGTCAGTGCTCCCAAAGGGACTTTGACTCTCGAGAGCTTATACCCTGGAAATCTTGTTGGTCTGTAAGGTGCTGCTGGACTCGAATCCTGCTCTTCTGTGAAATAGGAAGCCCTAGTTTCCATCAGTTTTTAGATCTGGAAGTGATTTAGCTGGGGCAGTGTTTTACCAAACAGCTGAAAAAAGTGTGCCAGAGGACAGTGTTGGGTGTGTGTGTGTGTGTGTGTGGGATCCTAGACCTGGGGTTATGTTCCTTGATGTGCCTTCCTGTCATGCTACCCTTGGCAAAAATGTGACTGTTTTGTTGCTCTGTAGAAAGTGACCTTTAAGGCTGGCCCACGGCTGCAGTTTCTCTTTCACTCTGACAGTAGTAACAATGAGTGGGGCTACAAGTTCTCCGTCACTGCATACGGCCTGCCGGACATCGCGGTTTCCTGGGGGCTGGATCTGCAACTCCTCGTGGCCAGGCTGATGGGGTGCTTGGCTTCTCGGAGTATGCTGCTGAAATCTGTACAGGGTGAGTTGGGATGTTTATTGGTTCATTTTGTTGTTGTTATTCAGATTGCATTTCTATAAGTTGGTTGTGGGTGAGGAATAAGGGGAAAAGATTGTCAAATGTATATCTCTTTCCTTTATAATGTGCTAAGTGGTATACAAGGAGCCCTGTGGTGCAGAGTGGTAAGCTGCAGTACGGCAGTCCAAGCTCTGCTCACAACCTGAGTTCGATCCCAACGGAAGTCGGTTTTAGGTAGCCGGCTCAATGTTGACTCAGCCTTCCATCCTTCCGAGGTCGGTGAAATGAGTACCCAGCTTGCTGGGGGTCAAGGGAAGATGAGTGGGGAAGGCAGTAGTCTGCCTAGTAAACATTGTGATGTGACTTCACCCAGTGGGTCAGTAATGACCCAGTTCTTGCACAGGGAATTACCTTTACCTGAGTGGTATACAACAGTGCATTCAAAACTCAGGAAGGAAACAGAACTAAACAAGTGTCTCGTGCTTGACGCTAGTGTAACTACAAACCTGATGTTTCACATTGTCAGGAATTGCTATAGGTAGCGTTAGTTCATTGCATGTTTTTATTCACTGAGATTAAAGTATTCTGGTCTTGGGTTTTATGAACAACTTTTTAAAATCTTAACTTTATTGATTCCCCTCTTCTGTCTTGGCTCATCTGTAGTCTGGCCAGGCTTGTGTATAAGACAGGGGCTGTGAATGTCAGTACATCTCTCTACCAATCTATGCCCCTCTTAAATTGCTTAATGTCCTGTGTTTTAAGGATGTATTCCCCACTTTTCTCCCTACCAGGGACCCAAAGTGGCTTACAACATTGCCCCCCCTCTATTTTATCTTCACAACAACTTTGTTAGGCAGGTTAGACTGAGAGTGTGCGACTGGCCCGAGGTCACCCAGCAAGCTTCCACGGCAGAGTGGGGATTGGAACCCGGGTCTCCCAGCTCCTAGTACGACACTCTAGCCACTACACAACGCTATGTCAGGGAGTATATAGGCTAGAGCCCCCTCAACAGGCGACTTGATAGTGCACACTGAAGAATCCACGGAGACCTGCATGTGCTTGGCTTTCGTTACTTTTCATTTCCACTGGTGTGTATTTTAAGATGACAAGAGGGAAAGCCTCTACTGTTCCAGCTTCAATTCTATTTTTTTTCCTCCCCCTGACTGGTAGGAAAGGAAACCGAACGGTCTCCTGCAAAAGTGACAGCTGTTCTTAATTCTTCTCTGTGGAAACCGGTCTTCAGGCAGCAGATGTGTCCTGAACAGACTCCAGGAGCAAGTGTGCCCAGCCAAACAAACCGAGGCAGCACAGAGGTACTTAGTCAACCCTTTCCCCTCAAACCTTGTCACACCAGTGCAGGGACTACGTTATTATTATTATTTTATTTTATTTTATTCTTATTGATTTGATTTGATTTCTATCCCGCCCTTCCCCAGCTTTCAGGTCGGGCTCGGGGCGGCTTACAGCATATTCAACAATTAAAACATAAGTTACAATTAAAATTCTCCAGTACCATAAAAACTGTATTGGCGCCCTTCAAACTATCACAGTGGCGGGGAGTTCCCCATACAGAGGGGATGGAATAAAGGGAAGGGAGAGAAACAAGCCATTTCAATAAAAAATAGGGATTGGAAATAAGCAACATATAAATAAAGAGCCCCGTGGGGCAGAGTGGTAAGCTGCAGTACTGCAGTCCAAGCTCTGCTCACGACCTGAGTTCAATCCCTACAGAAGTTGGTTTCAGGTAGCTGTGGCTCAAGGTTGACTCAGCCTTCCATCCTTCCGAGGTCGGTCAAATGAGTACCCAGCTTGCTGGGGGTAAAGTGTGGATGAGTAGGGAAGGCAGTGGCAAACCCCCCCATAAACAAAGTCTGCCTAGTAAACGTCAGGATGTGACGTCACCCCATGGGTCAGGAATGACCCGGTGCTTGCACAGGGGACCTTTACCTTTTTAAATAACAGTATAACCACAAGCAAGAAGGGAGAACTTGCCAGCCCTGTGAAATCACATCAAATGTCGCAGGGCCTGTGTCTCCCTAGAGAGAGAGTTCCACCAGGCTGGGGCCAGAGCCGAAAAGGCTCTGGCTCTGGTTGTCACAGCCGGATGCTCTTTGGGCCGGGGAGCACCAGCAAGTTGTCCTCGGCTGAACGTACCGTCCTTTGAGGGATGTATCGGGAGAGACTTTAATGTCCACAAGCCTACTACTTCAAGAAGCCTCCTGAGCTGGTGTTAGGCACTCATCCTAATGCCAGCCTCTGTCAGTACCCTACACAGATAGGCATGAGACGGCCACACTACTGCAATTGACCAGGGCAGAGTCAAGGCCTGGAGGGTTTTGATTGGACTTCCAGTCACTGAGTAGGGTTATCGCCGACATGAGGATCACCAGCAAACATGGGCTTACTTAGGCTTGCGCAGCTGA
The DNA here is from genome assembly GCF_029931775.1 of Euleptes europaea. NCBI lineage: Eukaryota > Metazoa > Chordata > Lepidosauria > Squamata > Sphaerodactylidae > Euleptes > Euleptes europaea. The sequence continues at coordinate 21,307,118 of NC_079330.1, read as the reverse complement.
CCAGTCACAGTTCCATGCATGAAGAAAGATAGGGTATAAATGCAGTAAAAAAAACGAGCATAATAATATGGAAGTAAGTTATTTGCTACTTGTATACTTGGGGAGGGGCTGTGGCTCAGTGGTAGAGCATCTGCTTGGCATGCAGAAGGTCCCAGATTCAATCCCCGGCATCTCCAGTTAAAGGGACTAAGCAAGTAGGTGATGTGAAAGACCTCAACCTGAGACCCTGGAGAGCTGCTGCCAGTCTGAGTAGACAGTATTGACTTCGATGGACCAAGGGTGTGATTCAGTATAAGGCAATTTCATGTGTTCATGTCTGTGGGCCACACCCCCAACTTGTCTCTTTCTCTCTCTCTCTCTCTTCTGATATTCTTTCCAGGGCCTCAACTCCCACGTCAGCGACTGTCATAAATTTCTCCTTGACTTCGCAAAATCAGACCCTGCCCAGGAGTTCAGTGGGCCAAATTCTGAGCTTTTCAAAGGACTCACACAGGCATGTAAAAAACAGGCCCCCAAGAGTGATATAGTTGCTGGTTCCGCTGTTGATCAAGCTGTCAACTCCACATTTGCTGCTTTGGTGTATCTCTCTTCAGATTTGTTTGGGAAGCTGCAAAGATATGGTAACTCCTGCATTAGTGAATATTTATTCGTAACGAAGACACTCTTAATTGATGTAATTCAGCCGTCAGAAGCGAGCTTGCGTGTTCCTCCCAAATAACATTTGCCCCCTTGGCATACATCGCATGTCACTTTGACACAGGGGGGAAACCTTAGTCCCTAGTTCAATTAACGCTGCTTTTTTTGTAATGACAAACAGTCTGTCTGCGTGTGGCCCAAGGTCACCCGTCAGGCTTCCATAGCAGAATGGGATTCAAACCTGCATCCTAGTCTGACACTCTAACCAATACACTACCCTGGCTTTCATAGTTGTGGACACTTAGAAGGTCTGGAAAGAGCAGGAGGATTCCCCAGGTTTGGGCAACTCTAGAGGACTTCTGTGACTGAGCAGTTCAACAGATAAGGGCAAAATCCTGTTCTGGTGGAAAGTTTTTCAAGCAGAAATGTCCATGGATTGTTCCCTTTACTGCCTAACAGCCTTAAAGAGAGGAGGGAGATTTTGGAGGCTGAGGGGCCTGTGAGGAGAACAGGAGTGAATTATGGATTTTCTGGAACCCAAATGGTGGTTCAAAAGGATTTCTCTTTTTGCTCATATTTTATTCTTTCCACTTCCACTAGCAACAGCTGCCCGTTTTAGAGGCTGGAACTGAAATAAAGGCAGCTAAGCTTATATATCAAACTGCCACTCCTCTACCTGGGAGGGGAAAAATAAATCGGCCACTAAATGCACTACGGTTGTGTAAGGAGGCCATCTCCACGTTCTTAAAATGGACACGGCCAGCTTCACAGTAATCCAAGGATTAGCCGATTATAGCAAGAGTCTGAGACTTCTTCAGTTTAGTGCCTGAGAATTAAGGACTCAAAGATTATATCACTTTTGACTCCATTTCTTAAATATGTTTGGTCATTTAGATGTGGCTACCATCTTTCTTTCAACACACAGGGATCATCGGTGCTTCTAGATGAAAGAGCTGTCTGAGACCTAGAACAGGATGTTGTTTCAAAGACTGCTTTCCACTTGTTAATAATTTCAACTTTGTCTGCATTTGGGAATGATGAAAGATTTCAGTTTCCTTTGAAAAAAGCATGAGTTCCGGATCTGATCCTAGATTGAGTCCTGAAACAGGACAGTCAGCAGAGGGGCTCCGCAGTAGAGCTTCTGTTTTGCATGCCCCAGGTGCTGTCCCTTGCATCTCCATTTAAAAGGACAACCAAGCAGCAGGTGATGTGAAAGATCTCCCACCTGAGACCCTGGAGAGCTGCTCCCAGCCTGAGTAGACAATACTGACCTTGATGGACCAATGGTCTGATTCAGTATAAGGCAGCTTCCTATGCATGTGTGTGCCTTGAGGAAATAGGGATAGAGGTCCATTCAGCGCCTCTGCTGTTTCCTTTAACCCTCAGTGTTGCCTGAAAAATCAGATCAGCTGTCTTAAAAGGGTTTTGTTTTTCTTTCTTCCTCCCTCTTCCTTTCTGCCCTCATAGTCACCAGCGGAGGCAAAGCACTTTTAGGTGATGAGTTTGCACAAGTATATTCCCTGGCTGATGGGATCAGAATATGGATGGTATGCTTTTAATTACGTACTTGTTTAAGTATTTGCTCAAGGTATTATGCTTGCAGCATCTTGTGTGTGTGTAAAGTGCCGTCAAGTCGCAGCCGACTTATGGCAATCCCTTTGGGGGGTTTTCATGGCAAGAGACTAACAGAGGTGGTTTGCCAGTGCCTTCCTCTGCACAGCAACCCTGGTATTCCTTGGTGGTCTCCCATCCAAATACTAATCAGGGCTGACCCTGCTTAGCTTCTGAGATCTGACGAGATCAGGCTAGCCAAGGCCATCCAGGTCAGGGCTTGCAGCATCTTACCCCCCCCCCCCCAAAAATCAGTGAACTAAAACTGTGCCCGGGTTAGCCCAGGCTAGCCTCATTTCGTCAGATCTTGGAAGCTAAGCAGGGTTGGCCCCAGTTAGCATTTGGATAAGAGAATGCCAAGGAAATCCAGGGTCACTGTTCAAAATCAGGCAATGGAAATCCACCTCTGTTCATCTCTAGTCTTGAAAACCCTATGAGGTTGCCATAAGTCAGCTGCAACTTGACAGCAAATAAACAAACGGATAAATATAAATGGGTTTTTAGGAAGTTTATGATCTGTTTAAAAAGGCACATAAAAAGTGGTTAAAAAAACACCATGAAATATAATAAGAAATGAATAGATAATGAAGTGGCATTAAAGTTTCTGAAAGCGATTTTTTTTCTACCAGCAAGTGCCTTGTCAGACTAACAGGAAACATGCTACAAATCCGGAACAAACAAAATGTTTTCAGCTGGTGCCTGAAAGATAGCAAACTAGGCTCCAATTAAAGTTCTGTGGGGTGGGCATTCCACAACCAAGGCACCACCACTGAAAAGACCCTGTCCTTTGCAGCTAGAGATGAAGCAAAAGTTCCTTGTGGACCAGGGAAGCGACAGGGAAGAGAAGCCAGCTGGGGAGGCGTGCGAGGTGAACCCAGAAACTCTTGGTAAGTGTCCTTGCATACTCTCACACTTTACCCTTTGCTTCTGTTTCTCTCCCGCCGTGTTCAACATTATAGAAGGCTGCATTGGGCTTGGGCTAGGATCCTTTGTGGAGTGGTGAGAACCAACATGGTGTAGTGCTTAGGAGCAGTGGTCGCTAATCTGGTGAACCTGGTTGGTTTCCCCTCTCCTACACATGAAGCCAGCTGGGTGACCTTGGGCTAGTCACGGTTATCTCTGAACTCTCTCAGCTCCACCTACCTCACAAGGTGTCTGCTGCAGGGAGAGGAAGGGGATTGTAAACCAGTTTGATTCTCCTTAAATGGTAGAGAAAGTCAGAATATAAAAACCAATTCTTCTCTGGGGAAGTGACCTGGTCCGAAGGTCCTACAAGGGTGCTGAACTTTCTCGAAACTGATCCTCTTCCTGATCCACATCATGGTGACAAGATCCAGAGAGTTCTGCCCCACAATACTGAGAGCAGTTGGCTGTATTCAGACATTACAGATAGAGGTTTTCCAAGACTGATGTGAACATAACTTTTTGCTATGCTCATATACGTTCCTTTTTCCTTCTTTCCTTTCTTCATGCATGGACCATAATTAGACCGTCCTGGGTTTAGGAAGTCTTGAATCAAGTTGCTGTTTGTTGATGATGGTTTAAATGCAGGTGCCTGGGCAAACTGAAGTCCCCCCTCCACAGACAAACTGGGATTGGAATGTCCAGTTTATTAATCCTTGCTTAGAATCCTGGTTGGTGGGGAGGAAGGGCTGGTGGAATTGGCTCAGTTTGGACGATGCACCAAACCATGGTGTAGGACACTTAGCTATGGCTTGGCAAATTCAGACATCTTGTCAATCCCAGAGTTTTATTTCCCTTCACCGTGGCTTGGTGCAATCAGCTGGCAACCCAGAATCAACAATTTGTGCCAACTTTGGTTCAGTGTCACATTTGAATCAATAAACTGTAGTTGCAGTTGTTGCTCCGTCTTTGGTGCTGTTGCCCTGTAGAAACAAGAGGGAAAAGAAGCAGACAACCAGCTCTAAATCAACAGCTTCTTCTGCGTTTGAAACACCAACTGTGTTTTGGGTTCCAAACCATTGTTCATGCCAGCTGGTTTTCAGTGGTACGTTTGACCTGAGCCTTTGAATTTGAGCAGCTCTCATGGTTCTCTGTCAATCTTGCCTTGCAGCACAACAGTGCATCCAGAAGAGCCTTTTACTTCTGAGTTTCCTACCTGCAAGGACCAAGGCAGAAAGCCATGAATCTAATAGCGTGGAGGACTTTGGACAGGGCCACAAAGACAAACGCCGAAGGACAAGCTCTGTAATCGAAGCGGATTTTCAGGCCGCGGACGCAGCACCTGTCTGCAGAGCTACTGATTCTGCTTCCCCCGAGGGCAGTCGAGCGATAGATTTACACAAGCAAGTGCCGGACTCACCACAGGCAGAAAAGGCCTCGCCGAGCAAACTGCCTGACAGTGGTGCCTCGGAGCAAGAAGAGGCCTCATCCCCTCCCTCCACTCCCACACGCAAGCCTCCGTTTAGCCGTGGAAGGCTACGGCTTCTCTCTTTCCGTTCGATGGAAGAACCCAAGTCCATGCCCAGCATCAAGGAGAAATACCCTATCCTAAAGCACGCCTTAGATTTCATTAAGGACCAGTCTCTTTGTCATGAAAGGTGAGCCAGGTTGTAGGTTTTTGTGTCTGTGGTAGTCCATGGTAGTCCAACTGGGTATACTTCTCTGCTTAAAAAACAAATTTACATCCAAATTGCCGGGTTGAAATTAAATCAAAAGGGTGTCCATCTAGACCAGGGTGGGGAATGTCAGGCCTGGGGGCTGTTTAAGGCCCGCAAAATCATTTGGTCTGGCCCTTCGTGGGTCCTGGCAAATCTCTAGCTCAGAAGGATCTAAGACTGGTGATCCGACCCCTCCCGCGGACAGGAATAGCCTCTATTCAAGGCGGATGTGAGTTTGTTTTGCCGAGAAAAGGAACCTTTTTTCCCCCTTGAGAAGAGTCTTTAGCTATGGAGCTGCTAGGACCTCCCAAGAAACTGTGTTAACCCTTTCCCATCCAGGTCGTGGAGAAACGTATTCCCTCTGTACTACAAGAGGGCTGGGGGTGGAAGTGGCGACAATGGAGGTGTTAAAGGGGGCAGGGCCAGAATGCGCGTGCGGGGGGGGGGGTGAGTTCTTAGCCAGTGTGTCCTCATTTCATCCCTGCAGGCGGAGGTAGCAGGAGCAACTCCGGTGTGCGGCTGGACGGCTATGCCCGGCTGGTGCAAGAGACCAACCTGTGCCACCAGGTGCGTGAATACACCACTGGTTGGATGCCTGCCTGCTTGCCCGCACCAGGGGGGTGGTCATCTGGGGCAGCTGCCTGCTTGGGTCTTGGTCGGCTAATTTTTAAGTTGATAATTTTGTATGACCCACAAATGATGTAATAAATATCCAAATGGCCCTTGGCAGAAAAAAGGTTCCCCACCCCTGCTTTAGCAGAGGAACAGGATCGTATGGCTGTTCTGGTCCCAAGACATTTACATTCAAAATTGGTGAGTGTTGGAGAGTTGAATACTACAGCTGTGGGGAGGGAGCAACTCTTGTTTTCAGTGGTATTTAATTAATTTATTAATTTGATTTTTTTAAAGTCACCTAAAGCAGGGGTGGGGAACCTTTTTTCTGCCAAGGGCCATTTGGATATTTATAACATCATTCGTGGGCCATACAAAATTATCAACTTAAAAATTAGCCAACCAAGCCCCAAGCAGGCAGCTGCCCCAGATGATCCCCCCTCGTGCGGGCAAGCAGGCAGGCATCCAACCAGTGGCGTACTCACGCACCCGGTAGCACAGGTTGGACTCTTGCACCAGCCAGGCGTAGCTGTCCAGCCGCACGCCGGAGTTACTGCTGTTCTGCATGGTCGGGGCCGGATTCTACAGCCGGCTCCTGCTACCTTTTCCTGCAGGGATGAAATGAGGACACACTAGCTAAGAACTCGCCCCCCCCCCCGTGCATTCTGGCCCTGCCTCCTTTAACCCCTTCATTGTCGTCACTTCCACTCCCAGCCCTCTTGTAGTACAGAGTGAATACGTTTCTCCATGGCCTGGGTGGAAAAGGGTTAACACCGTTTCTTGGGTGGTCCTAGCAGCTCCATAGCTAATGACTCTTCTGCAAGGGGGAAAAAAGGTTCCTTTTCTGGGCAAAACAAACTCACATCCGCCCTGAATAGAGGCTATTCCTGTCCACAGGAGGGGTCGGATCACCAGTCTTAGATCCTTCTGAGCTAGAGATCTGCCAGGACCCATAAAGGGCCAGACCAAATGACTTCGCGGGCCTTAAATGGCCCCCAGGCCTGATGTTCACCACCCCTGTGCTAAAGCCTTCATTGGAAGCCCCTAACCTGGTGCCCCTACCATCTCCTTGTAACCTTCTTGGTGTCACTCAGTATGTTGTAAGAGCTTCAATTTGTCCACGCCTTTGGTATTTTATTTATTCGGTTTCTATCCTGCCCCTCCTCGACAATGCTGGGCTGGGGGCAACTTACCACATATTCTAACCATTAAAATGTCGTATTTACAGTTAAAAATCATCAACTTTTAAAAATACTAGTGGCGCCCTTGATTATTTCAATAGCAGGGGATAACCAAAGGTTAGGAATAAAGGAAGGAGAACAGTCTCAATAAAAGACGAAATAAGGGCTAGGGATAAGTTTATCTAACCATTAATAAACTAAAAAGGCAGGGTAGGAAAAGGAAAGGGAGGGAGGGAGGACAGACAAGATAGAAACTGTTGCTGTCCTCAATTTAAGAATGGATATTCCTCTTGCTGTTCTAGTGCTGCTGTTTATTATATCTTGTCATATTTAATATTTTCTTACAGGAATTTTTTTTTTCATTTTTGCTGTGAGCCTCTGTAGAGACCTGTTTTGACAGAAAGAGTGGGTACGATTGTATTGCTTCTCTGCTAAGGTTGCCAGCTCTGGGTTGGGAAATACCTGGAGATTTTTTGGGGCAGAGCCTGAGGTGGGCTAGTACCTAGAGGTTGGCAACCCTATGCTCTGCCCAAGACTGTTCTTTAAAACAATCAGCAGCTTTCCCTTCCCCCGTCCCAATACTATTGCTACCTTTTGTTCTGCTTGGTAAACATTTGCACATGTGCTGCTCTGTCATCACCGGTGTGTGTTTTAATCTTAGTGTGTTGGAGGTCCTTGCTTTAAGGAAAGCTCAAGCCAAAAGTATCTTGGAAGTCCTGAAGACAATCCACCAGTGCCTAAAAGCTCTCAGCCAACCTCACTGTTTCCTCCCATCCTGCATTCTTTTTCTGTTGGAACTCCTGGCTTGCCAAAAAGACTTCACCAAGTAAGATGCGTAGGCAATCCCACTTATTATGCATGGGCTTGTTGAATTCTCATTTGTGGTGCATGACAACCACCTGGATATATTTCAGATGTACTACTAGGAGGCATTTATAAAGACTGTTCAGTTTATGCATTTGTTTCCAGGTTTTCAGATGTGATCCAACAAAAGTACAAGCGTTTTCAAGTCCCACTGAAATCAGCGGCCTTGATTGACTCATGCCCCCAATGATATGCCTTTTAGGCGCTGGGGAACACAGACAGGATGCTGCTGTAGTTGTCTTGTTTGTGGGCTTCCTAGAGGCACCTGGTTGGCCATTGTGTGAACGGACTGTTGGATGTGATGGGCCTTGGTCTGATCCAGCATGGCTTTTCTTATGTTCTTATGCTAGTGTGAATATTCATCTGTCCCTGTTTTTAAACAATATGCATCCTTGATAGGTGCAGTGTCCCATTTCAAGTGCATGTCCTCTGGTCTGGTTCATGTTACATAGTTTAGTCTTTCATTACATAATTCAACCAACAGTGATTTGTGTCTTGGGTACAAACTGCAATTCTAAACCAGGATTGAACCACAGTTTGCAATCCTGCTTCTTAGACAAGAAACAAACCGCGGTTTGTTAAAGAACCCAAATTCAGTTGTTGCAGCCGAGGCAGTCTACCGTTTCAGCTCCATGCAGGAGAAGAGGGTGTGTGCATGAGGCAGAGATCACAAAGGGATACTTGCAGCTAGAATTCTCCTTCAGTCTAAAGTGGTGCAGTCTGCTCTGCCACATGCAGGTGTGAACCAGACCTTAGAAAAGGTTGGTGCAAAAAGTGACTTGAATAAGACTAACACAGTGTAGGGGTACCGGGGACGCTCAAAGCCACAATGGCAGCTGCAAGTACAGTGGTAGCTCAGAGTAACCATTGCAGCGAGACATCTTTCATAATGCTGAGATTGTAGTCACAAATGAGCATCCTGTCCCTTTGTTTTTCCAGTTACTTTGGACACCTGGAAGGCTGCGGTTCTGAGCTACATCAGGAAATACGGGAAGCCTACTACCAGCTGCTTTTCTTTTTGGTCAATGCAGTAAAAGGATTTAGCAGCCTCAACGACAAGTATGGACAATCGCTCACTTTTAAGCATGCCTGGCTCTCTTTGTAGTCTTTTTGGCTTTCCGCAGTCTATTGTGGATTTCTTGTTCAGCCAGAAGTTTTCTGCTCTCACCTGCATCCCATAAGATAGTTTGTACTGAGAAAGTCTGCAAGTGTGTTCTGGAACAGAAATTTTAAAAACTTCACGGTGTTTCAAAAACTATTTGTGTGTGTTTGTAGCATAAACTTGCATGATGTGTGCCTTTAGTTGGCAGATTGTGTACATTAGAAGGGGGAAAATTAACTGTGGGGTCCAAAGGCAATGGAGTACTAGAGGTAGAGTCTGACAATTCTAAGCAAAACTCAGAAGTATTCAAAACAAGAGGACTGCCCCTTCACAGCAGCAATAGTTTCTATTGAGCCTAGCTTCGAAATGTCAGGCTGTGCTTGTGTCTTTCATTCCCTTTTGACCCCACTGTTCACAGTTTCTTCACTCTGTTGGTTGTGTATGTATGACATATATAATGTGTCAGCATTTCATACACTGAATAAAGTGAGCTTTGGTCTACAAAACTTACACTATAATAACAGTGCAATCCTGAAAGGGGGGGGAATGGGCTTAGGAGCCAGCGTGAATTCATCACTGGCGGCGTGAAAATGGGCACTAACGCCAGTGCAGGGCCACTTACATTGGTGATGGGTTTCCACATGGCAGCTCAAGGCAGGGCCCCCAGCGGAGCCTCACCAGCAGTGTTTCTCTTGTGCAGGGGCTCGCATCCGTGCCAAAGGGAGTGTTCCTGGGGGCGGGGTGGGCTTTAGTCAGCTCCCTGAACCCTTTTGCCCCGGGAACACCCCCCCCCCCTTTGCCAGCGTTAACTTGCTCCTGCAAAAAGAATGGTGTTGCCCAGTGAAACTCTGTGGAGAAGCTTCACAGGGCTTGGGGAAAATCTGCATTTTTTTATTGCAGGCGCACCTCTGCAGGCAACTCTGCATTCTGTGTCATCCCCAGATGCCCCTCCCCGTAACTACCCCCCTTCAGGATTGGTTCTGCCCATCTGTTAGTTTTTAAGGTGCCGCAATACACCTTTCGTTGGGTGTAGAGAAATTTGATCCTTCTTTGTACCTTTCAAGCAGTGGAAGCTCTGGTATAGCAGCCAAGTTGGCTTCATTGTGGACTCATTTATCAAAGCATAATCTTGCTAATTAAGTTCGTTCTCCCTTCCTGTAACTGATCACAACCTGAGGGCTCCTGCGTGCTTTAATCAAGTTTTCCTGTTTTGTCTTCCCTATTTGTTTAGAGCACTGCTCCCTGCCTTGTCCTGTGTGCAAGCATCCCTCCTTCACCTCCTGGATATGGGTTGGGAGCCCCGCGACCTTTCCTTCTTTGTTGAGATACAGCTTCCACAGTTCCTCATGACCATGTCGCAGGAAAACATAAGTACCCACGACAGCATCGTTTGGTAAGCTGTGAGTGTCCGTAGTTGTCAAATAGAGAAGAATTGTGACTGAAACCATAGCTGGTGTTAGAGTGAAGGATAGCCCATGGTCATAAAGAGCTCAGGTCTTGCCCACCTTGGATTCTTCCTGGCTGAGTAGACTTTTCAAGATCACTATCATGCTTAAGTGAACTGGGAAAAGGTACTGTGACTGAGCTTGTAGGATACATAATTGTGGCAAAGAAATATGATTTCTTTTAGATCATTTGTACCCTGCCTTTCCAGAATGTCCTCAAGATTGCTATTTATTAATCTAAGGAAAGCATTTGTTATAAGTAGGTCAGAACTTGGAATATCTGTTCTCATTTAGTTTTTATCAAGTGGGTAGCCATGTTAGTCTGGTGTGTGTGTGTGTGTGTGTGTGTGTGTAAAGTGCCGTCAAGTCGCAGCTGACTTACGGCGATCCCAGCAGGGGACTTTCAAGACGAGTGATTAAGCAGAGATGGTATGGCATTGCCTTCCTCTGCAAAGTCTTCCTTGGAGGTTTCCCTTCCAGGTACCAACCCTGCTTAGCTTCCAAGATCGGACGAGATCGGGCTATACCATGCTGCCTTCTCTCCTGTTAGTCTGTAGTAGCAGAACAAATTCAAGTTCAGAGGTGAGCAAAATTTTCCAGGATATAAGCTTTCATGAGTCTGATGAAGAGAACTTGTGAGAGCTAATACCCTGGAAAATTCTGTTGCTATCTGTTCATGGATTCGAATTTTGTTTTACTTTATATGTTTCCAATGCTAGCCTTTCATGGAAAGAGACCCTCGGGCTTGGCAACAGCGTTCTAGAAGTTTTAGATGGAATTGCTGATATCCCCCCCACTCATTTCTTTGATGTCTGTTGGAAATAAGGTCCTCCAGTCACCTTTGCAAGCGACCGCCCTTAAAAGAGGTGGTTTGGGGTTTTTGACCTTGTTTGACCTGTGATGGCTTTTCTAGTTGTTGTTGTTTTGCCAAGTCATTGGACTGCTGTCATTCTTACAAAAGCTTTTAATTTTTCCTGTCTGTTCTTAGTCAGTGGAGCGAAGAAGACGAAATTGCAGACTACAGACAGAACTCTGAGTGGATGGATGAGTGCCAAGATGGAATCTTTGAGGCATGGTGTGACAAGATAAGTCAGGCGGATCCAGAGAAGCAGAGAAAGGTAAGAAAAGTTTTCGTCCTGTGTTGTATTAGGATGCTGACGAGATGAAGAGAGAGATCTTTGAACTGTTGGTCTTCCAACAGTGGGTGTCTCTCCCTAAGGGGAGGTGTGTTACACTAATCACTTTTGTTAGACAAATGGAGAGGAGGATCAAAGCAGAGAGAGAAAGCAACTGCAGATAACTCCTTTCGCTTTTATGGGGTGTAGAAGGATGAATTTTGGATGATTCACATTCGCTGTCATGGGGGACACAACATCCTCTCAGGCAGGCAACTCCTCCCGCCCCCTTCAGGAAAGTGGGACTTCTAGAAGCTTCTGGAATCATCTCTAGGGGAGTTACTGCCTCTGTGGAAATGGGGTAAAAAATTCTAAAAGTGCAGGGTGACTCTTGCTGCTCTTAAAAGTTAAGGCTCCCCCCCCCAAAAAAAACTGAATCTAGCTAGATGAGGGAAGACAGAGTGGGGCAAGAGACGTTTAGAGGTGGTTTGCCATTGCCTGCTTCCACGTCACACCCCTCATATTCCTGGGAGGTCTCCCATCCAAATACCTGCCAGGGTCGTGGCTGAGAGTGGGTGATTGGCCCAAGGTCAACCAGCAAGTTTCCATGGCAGAGTGGGGTTTCCCAGATCCTACCACAATACCTTAACCACTACACCACTCTGGCTCTCATAATTGTATATATACGTTCATGAGATCTCTTCAAAAATGATCCCAGGAGTATCAGCCGCTGTGTCTGAATCAGCCCTTGTAAGCTCAGTCTTCCTTAGCAACAGGGAGTCTTGAGTTACTTTATGAAGCTGCCTCCTACTAAGTAGATTCAGCTAGCTAAACATTATCTACTCTGACAGCGACATTCCTGCAGAGATCGGTCTCTCTGAACATCTCTTACCTGAGCTCGTGTAACTGGATATGTCAGAAATTGAGCCTGGGCCTTCTGTATCCACCGCATGGGTGGATCCTTGAGCCATTGCCCCTCCCGCACCCAACTGGGTTGGCAAAACGCGCCTCAATAATCCTGTTTCTCTTTAAGGTGCCACAAGAGTGTTGTTTCGACTGCAGGAGACTAGGGCTACCCTTCAGAAAATATAAGCCCTTCCTTGGGGTTCATATCAGGATCTCTGTGGGTGTTAATTAAGAGTGCTGTTGTGTAGGCATGTTGGGGGAAAGAGGCAAACTCTGAGATGTATTCATCCCATCTGTTCTCTTAGTGAAGCGCTCCGAGCATTTTTTCTAAAAAAGCTTCAGCTTCCCCTGCTTACCGTTTCCTGATGAGTTGGGAAGAGGGCCCGACTCTTGTTCTGTCGCCTAGAGGCTGTATAGCCCATCTGGATCCGTAATTAGTCCCGTACACGACGAGTTATCCGAGCTAGAGAGAGCCGTGATCGTGTCATTTATTCAACAAATCAGGCTTCCGCGCACACAGCCAAGGGAAAACCGTGTGTCTGTCTTCTTCCAGATGCATATGTTCATTGCCCGCTATTGTGATCTCTTGCGTGTTGACATCTCGTGTGACGGGTGTGATGAGATCGCCCCCTGGCACCGCTACCGCTGCTTGCAGTGCAACGATATGGATCTTTGTAAGACGTGCTTCTTGGGTAAGCGAATTTGCCAGAAGAGACATCACTTCCTTAAGGACACGTTGAGTTTCTTTTTTAAAAAAAACAAACATGGAACTTCAAGGAAGATATTTTCGCGTTGGGCTTTGTTGTGTTGAATGTCAGCTTCTCGGTTTTAATCGGATGTTGCAGTCCACTCTCGGTTGGAGGGAGGCCAGTGAAATTGGGGAATATAAAAATGCTTATATAGTGAGGGGAGAATACTCATGAGCAGAAGTGATGAGAATTTCTTGGGGCTTCTGTTCTTGTACTTAGAGTCCTCCCTAGCAGAGAGGAGCAACTCCTTAAATTTTCCTCTGTTCCCTGCCTCTCAAATGTTTCAAAATGGGAAAAGGGGAGATGCTAAGAGCTGTAAGGGGTTAGGAGGGGCAGATTTGGGTACTGAGCTAAGTCATTAGCAGATTTTTTCTCAGGCTATGCTAATTGAATGTCACCTTTCTGTTCAGAGACATGATAACTAGGAATATCCTATTTTGAGACGGGTGACAAAGATGAGTGTCTGTTTTCTTGGTTTTGTTTATAAGCTCCCTAGAGACATCTGGGCCAGATGGACCTTCGGTCTACTCCACCAGGGGTAGTAGTTAAGGGGTGCGAATTTTCTTTGACTAGCTGCTAGAAGAATCCAGGCAGTAGGGGGTTCATCTTCGTGGCTTCTGTGCAGTCCCATATGGGACTGCGCATCTGCAGGCCAGCCACGGAGAAGATTTCTAAACTTCTAGAAGCATCGACTCTGCTGAGCGCTCTCCCTTCCCTCAGCCCCTCTCACATTTTTTCCCACCCAAACACACTTGGCCTGCTTTAATATAGAGAAATCAGAGGATACATTTGCAGTGTGATAATGGTGCAGAGGTGGGGTTTGTACGCCCTTGCTGTCATACTTCAGAATTTATTTTTGCCTCCCTCGTACAGGTGGAGTGAAGCCCGAAGGTCACGAGGACAACCACGAAATGGTTAACATGGAGTACGCCTGCAATCATTGCCAAGGGATCATTGTGGGCCAGCGCATGAACTGTAACGTGTGCGAAGACTTTGACCTCTGCTTCGGGTGTTACTCGGCCAAGAAGTACTCTGATAGGTACGCATGCGCCCTCATGCTCTGGGAGAAGTTTGAATTTCAAAGATGCAGTTGCCGCCTCCGGTCTCCTTGTTAATACCCCCACATAATGTGGGTGGGTAGGAGGGAGGCAGTGCAAAACCAGGAATTGTCTTAGTGACCGCTTCTCGCAACCCGAGTCCAGCTCCTGACAGCCAAGGATTGTTTCTGCGGCTCTAAATGTACACGCACATGCACGCCCTCTGCAGTGATAGGTGTATTGTGAAGTAAAATACCTGCTAGCCTGTCTAACCTGAAGTCCATTCATCCAGCATGGTTAAGAGCGGCAGACTCTAATCTGGAGAACCAGGTTTGATTCTCCGCTCCTGCTCATGAAGTCTACTGGGCGTCCTTGGTCAGTCACAGTTCTCTTGGGACTCTCAGCCTCACCTACCTCCCAAGGTGCCTGTTTGGGGTGGGGGGAGGGAAGGTGATTATAAGCTGCTTTGAGACTCCTTCCATTAGAGAAAAGCGGGGTATAAAACCCAACTCTTCTTCTTTTCCAGCCACCTTCCCACCCACAGCATCGTGGCGTATCCAATGGTGACCATTCGTCTCAGTGATCGGCACAGGCTTATCCAGCCGTACCTCCACAACTACTCCTGGCTGCTCTTTGCTGCTTTGACCCTCTACAGTGCCGACTTGGCGAGTGGTGAGGAAGTGGATGACGAGGCCCTTGACCCCGCGGTCATCTCCCACGCCCGAGTCCTGCAGCAGGAGTGCATTCGCCTAGCCGGGGATTGCCTGATGAAAGCCCAGCACGGGAAAGGTGAATGGGGATGTCATAGTTTCCTGAACCAAGGCAGAACGTAACGCATCCTGACACACATCCAAGCCTTCTTTCCCCCCCATACTGACTTGCTTGTTGGGTGGATCAAGATGGAGGGGCTGTGGCTCAGGGGTAGAGCATCTCCTTGGCATGCCAGAGGTCCCAGGTTCAATCCCTGGCATTTCCGGTTAAAAGGACCAAGCAGTAGGTGATGGGAAAGGCCTTGACCTGGGACTCTGGAGAGTCACTGCTGGTCTGAGTGGACAATATTGGCCTTGATGGACCAATGGTTTGATTCAGTATATAGCAACTTCACTTTCATGGGGAGGGTCTGTGGCTCAGTTTGTAGAGCATCTGCTTGGTATGCGGAAGGTCCCAGGTTCAATCCCCGGCATCTCCAGTTAAAGGGACTAGGGAAGTAGGTGATGTGAAAGACCTCTGCCTGAGATCCTGGAGAGCCGCTGCCGGGTCTGTGTAGACACTACTGACTTTGACGGACCAAGGGTCTGATTCGGTATAAGGCAGTTTCATGTGTTCATGGAGCGCCCTCTTTCGGTACTTCTGAGCCCTTACATGTGGCTGGCTTATCTGGGACTCAGAGCTCTATGGCTAGAATGCTTCCTGTATCTCATAAACCCTTAACAGGAGGGCCGGTACCTACTGTGTGTCAGAGCCCTTCCAAGCCAGTACAGTAGGTCATGTTTCTGATAATGACGGAGCATTAGTCCCCTGCACCTGGCTGTCTTCAGCCCTTGTATTGGGACCTCAAAACAATCCCAGAGTTGACCTTGCTGGGTCAGTAGCCCATATAGAGCTGTCTCTTGTTCGTTGCTGCTTTATGGAATCATCTGCTGTTAGCGTCCATATGTAGACATCAAGGATGCCGCTCCTTCTGCCCTCTTGGCAGAAGGCAAGGCGGCTCAGTGGTGGAGAAGATTCCTCTTTAGCACAGGCAGGTTCCAGGAGTCTGACTCCTCCTCTTCCTGCCACATGACTGTGGCATACCTTACTGACGTGGTTGAAGCTCAGAGGGTCCTGTGCTGTCACCTGTGGCTAAAGGTGGGTCTGGAGTCTGGAAGGGCAGAATACCACTGCTCCTGCACCACGTTGCCTCTCCTCAGACAGGACAATGGTCCTTCTTGACACTTCCTATGACAAGCACAGCATTCCTGTCCAGAAAGCTCCCAGATGTGATCTGTATTTTTCAGGTGGGGGGAAGGTTTCTGTCCCTTCCCTTTCTCCACGAGGGAGCAGAACGTCCCTGTTGCTTCAGTTGAAGCTGTCGCTTATGGGTATAGAAGCGGCGGTAGACCTGCAGCCCCAAATTGCACAGACCTCTGTCGTGTGGGTTGCTTGCACTTGGGGAGGCTCATTCTGACAGAAGAGTTCAGCATCCCCCTTTCTGCCTGTGACACATGCGGACTGATGGTTTGGTGTGTTAACATCCTCCTCTTGAATATCTCACTTTTCTTCCTCCCACATCTAGGTGTGAAAGCTCTAGCCCTGCTCTGCGTGTTCCCAGAAGGCGAATCTTTGTCCGAAAATGTGATGCCATCTATTGATTATTCCACAGACAGTAACATGCACAGCCATGCTAGCAAAGAAGCCGGGGACAGCAATAAGACAGCGCCAGCACCTTTCTCCTGTTTCAATGTAAATATTCTTTATTTTTCAAAGTATCCTTTAAATCCCTTCTGTGTGTGCCCATTTTTTTACAGCCCTATAGGAAGTTATAAAAAGCCCGCATGTGCAAATGTGTTGAAAGCGTTATCAGTCCTTTTTGAGACTTTCTGGACAAGCTGGGACATCTGAATTGACTTTTAATTTTGGGTGGAGACTTAATGCTGACACGTAGAGAGGAGCATTCTTTGGCTACCCCTCCGTGTTGGGACTCCTGCCCACTGCAGGCTTACTGTGCAAAGCCAGAGCACTTTTCAGAAGCATTGCAAGGCTTAACTATTTTGGGTGCCCTTAAAGACTATTGACTGTCTTTAGGGGAGGGTCTGTGGCTCAGTTTGTCGAGCATCTGCTTGGCATGCAGAAGGTCCCAGGTTCAATCCCCGGCATCTCCCGTTAAAGGGACTAGGCAAGTTGGTGATGTGAAAGACCTCTGCCTGAGACCCTGGAGAGCCACTGCCAGTCTGAGTAGACAATACTGACTTTGATAGACCAAGAGTCTGATTCAGTATAAGGCAGCTTCACACATTTACAGCCTCGACTCGGCTTGCTCGCTTGAACGCCAACCCTTCAGCGGTGTTAAATGGAAGATACGGCAACTTACCTTATTCAGATAGGCTTTGTCTCTGTGATCTGAAGAGAGTGGATTCATTATCCCATATGATGTTGGAATGTCCCCAATACAATTCTTACCGCAATCAATGGATTACTCCTATCTTAATCAAATTACCTGCCGCCATAATAAAACAGTCCCCTTTTTGCTGGTGGATAGAGACCCAAGAACAACATTGGCAAGTATCTATCCACCATATTTTCTTTAAAGAAATAAAGGCTCCCCTTTTACTGCTCAAGACCTTTTGGTCAAGAGAGCTTGAAAGAAGGAAAGGGCAGCCTCGACCCAGGCAATTATTCATATGGGAGACTTCCAAAGAATACCAGGGGCATGATATGAAGGCAGGCAATGGCAAATCACTTCTGAATATCTCTTGCCTTGAAAACCTTACGGGGTTGCCATAAGTCAGCTGTGACTTGACGGCAAAAAAAAAACCCAGATCTGGCCTCCCCTGGTCAGCAGCAAAACGGCCTCTGAGCCAGAATTAGGTGGGGCACCAAATTGACAGAAAAGAGGATAAAGGCTAATCTTGCCCATCCCCTCTTCCTGCTTTTCTGCCACTAGGGTAGTGGGCGGAAATAAAAGCTGTGGGCCGGCCCTGCTGTTGTTCTTGGAGAGTGTGGGTGGAGGTAGGAGGGAGAGACTTCAGGAAACACCCCTCCACAGGTTTGCTTTGACTGAGAACACAATGAAGTACTTGCTGCAATGTAGTCTGTAATTTATTCCTAGGGGAATGGAAATGCTAACGAAATTCAGGCCTCTGTAGATACCAAACCAGAAGGCAAACCGAAAACGAAGAGAGAGCCTTCCAGTGGCCTTCCCCCAAAGAAAGAGGAGGGTTTACAAGACAGGGAGGCACTTGCGCTAAACCCAGACTTGACTGCAAAAGAAACCGTATCTCCAGAGCTACTGGGTAAAGATCTGTTCCTCTTTTTTTCCGTGAAAATTAAAAATTGGGGAGGTGGGGGGGAGATACAGCGGCTTCTGGCTCAGCCTTTTGGCCACCATGCCCCACAAGCCGGCACAAGGGTAACTTACGTTTTGTGAATTTGACTTCCACTGGGGACAACCTGAAAGGAGAGTTTTCAGTTTTAGCAGAAATGCTTATACGGACGAGCAATATTATTGTCAGTCACCATTCTGTGTTTGGTGGTGGGGAAACTTCGTTGCAGATCCTCAAGTCGCCAAAGTTCTGCCTCCGAAACCAGCCGACGAAAAGGTGAAACTGAGCCAGGAACAGGCCTTCGCTGAATGTTCCCAGAAGAGGATTCTTGGCTTGCTGGCGGCCATGTTGGCTCCCTTGAAATCCGTAAGAGATCGGGCACAAACCAGGGAATGTGTGGGAGGGAAACAAAGACAGTGCCTCTAGAAAAAAGTAGAGATGCCAAGAAGGCCTTGTGAACAGTTAGTTGTCTTACTAGCATTTATGGCTGTTCTCTCCAGCCTGCTTGCTTCCCTTGGCGTATGAATGTCTTTCTACAGGGAGGTCTAGCCTGAAGGTGCAGCGTCTCTAAAGAGGTGCTGCAAGACATACCCCAGAATGGTAACTCTAAAATAAAAAAAGCAATTGACTACCAAAGTGATTCCCCAATGTGGTGGCGGCAGGGGCTGTGACGCCCAGCACTGTGTTTCCTGGTGCCCACTTCCTTCTTCCCCAGAGCAAAGGGCCAGGCCTGTTTTTTTCTGAATCTTAGGAGTAAGTGGCGCTTCAGAAGAGCTGAGTACTCAGTGTCTGCAGGGAGCACCCATTTGGAAATAGCTGACTTGGCTGGGAGCCTGGTAAAACAATGTTATATAGAAATATATTTATTTCAGAACGCTTATATCAGGGTTAAAAACATTAAAATTGATAAAACAAAGCACAATAGCAACTATTAAGGTCGATAAACTTAAACCACACACCATACGCGTTTCGGCCAACAGGCCTTCATCAGTGGTCAGATACAATCCCACATAGTGCACACACACACAAACAATATACAAATATATCACAATATTTAAACAACGATAAAAGCCCAGGTATGTGTGTAAGGGTGTATATCAATTTTCAAATTTGAAAGCCCACTAAGGTGGAATTACCTGCAAGTTGTTCTACTCTGGGCTATATTAGTCTCCCATACGGAGTGTGCATGCTAGCATTTTGTGGTTGGCCCCTGCCCCCCATGGCAGCCATTTTGGGGTGGTTCCCGCTACCTCTTCGAAGTTTCAACAAGGCTGGGGACCCCTGGTTTCCTTGAAAGGAAAGGCCAAGAATTTGCGCAGCTGCTGCTTAAGAGAAATCAAAACCAAGAACCCTTCCCCTCAGTAGTACCCCAGCCTTGTTAGTTGACATTTAGTTGACTTCCGTGACAGCAAGCCCTTTTCTTTAGAAACTTACTGGGCTGAGATTGGAGTCTGTTCAGACATTGTCTAGTGAAGAGCAGTTTTTGCCTCCAGTCCCAGGTTCTGGTTGAAGGCCACCTGATGCAGCTGTCTTGCTTTAAAGTTCGGCAACTTTGTGTCTGGCCTGTGCCTAGAGAGATGCCTAGAAACGTCCCGAGACCCTTCCCCCACCATGCATCACCTTGAGTTCCATGATGAAAGAAAGGTGGAGATATTTTGATGTCTGCTTCTTTCATTATCTCTATAGAACCATAGAATCATAGAGTTGGAAAGGGACCACCAGGGTCATCTAGTCCAACCCCCTGCACAATGCAGGAAATTCACAACTAACTCCCCCCCACACACCCCAGTGACCCCTACTCCATGCCCAGAAGATGGCCAGTTTTAATTACCTTTCCACCACCACCCATTGAGGCTGGCATTCAAGCAGATTGTGAGGGGGGAGGAATTTAGGTCTATCAGGCCAGAAGCAGAAGCCCGTGGCATCCCTAACCCTACTGATGGCTTCCCCACCCCCGTTTCTCTCCATAGGGGTCTGCAGCATCCCTGATTAACCTGGACCAGATCCTTCCCCTCATGTTTCAAGTGGTGATCTCCAACGCCGGCCATTTGAATGAAACCTACCACCTGACCTTGGGGCTCCTGGGCCAGTTGGTTCGAAGGCTGACTCCTGCTGAAGTGGACGCTGCCGTCACCAAGGTCCTCTCGGCCAAGCATAGCCTCGTGGCGGCCGGAGATGGCTCTACAGTGCCAGAAGGCTGGAAGACAACCCATCTCCTTTTCAGCTTGGGAGCCGTCTGCTTAGACAGGTGCCACTTCAGCTAGGGCTGTCGAGCTTGGGAAAACGCTTAGGGCTGTTGAGCTTAGAAAGAAGGCGGTTAAGGGGAGACATGATAGAGGTCTATAACATTATGCATGGTATGGAGAGAGTGGACAGGGAGGAGCTTCCCCCCCTCTCATATTACTGGAACGCGGGGTCATCTGCTGAAGCTGGAGGGTGAGAGATTCAAAACAGATAAAAGGAAGCATTTCTTTACGCAACGCATCGTTACATTGTGGAACTCCCTGCCCCTTGGCTACTAGTCAAAATGGCTACTAGTCATGATGCGTACCTATTCTCTACAGTCTTAGAGGAGCGTGCCTATTATATTGAATGAATGAATGAAATAGTTTAATTTGCATATAGCCCTAGGCCATTAAAAATGTCAACAATACCACAAATACATAATAAAAGGTAAATACTAGGTTGAAAATGGCTAGATTGATAATAAATGTACATAATAACACTATGCACCTATTATATTAGGTACTGTGGAACACAGGCAGGTTAATGCTGCTGCAGTTGGGTCTAGCTTAGCTCCGCAGCACAGAGGATTATTGGTTGAATTTGAGAATCCACTCTCAGTTCATGGTTGGCACTAGCTAGGCCCTCTAGCCCTCAGGTCCTGTGAACCCTGGAACTCAGTGGCACCAAGTGTGGTGACTGCCTGTAGCTTAGATTTATTTAGAACATTTATATGCTGCCTCTCCAGAGACCTGCCAGATGGCTTTGAAAGGCATTAGACAAATGCATGGAGAAATAGGTCTGTTAACAAGGTAGATAAATGGAGTCTCCAGTTTGGAGCCATTGTACTTCTGAATACCAGGGTGTGGGTTTTGGAGGGGGAGGTGGGTAGCATCCTCAGTGGTTCTCTCTCTTATTTGTTACTCCCACAGCGGAATCTCCATAGTTTGGGCCTTATCCACCTTTGAGAAAGAGTTGCACATTGACTATGTTGCCTGGCCTTAGAGCAGGGATGGGGAACCTTTTTCCTGCCAAGGGCCATTTGCACATTTATAGCATCATTCGGGGGCCATACCAGGTGTAGATCTCCCGGTGGGGGGGAGAGGATAGGGTTGCCAGGTCTCCAGCCACCACCTGGAGGTTGGCAACCGCAGGGGAGGCCACACAGAGAAGGCCTGGAGGACTCCCCCGGTTCTCCCCCCCCCCCCAGGCGGGAGGGCAGCCAGCGGTGGGCCTGAGCAAACGAGGCGCCAGGGAGGTGCAGCCTGTGGTCGATCGGCAAGGGAGGAAGGAAGGAAAACAGAGAAAGAGGAAAAGGGAGAGAGGGAGAAAGAAATGGAAAGAGGGGGATAAAGAAAAGGACGGAGGGAGACAGACAAAGAGACAGAAAGAGAGGGAGAGAGAAAAGCCTTCCCCCCCACACACATACACACACGCCAGCCCCACGTGACCTGACCTCAGGCTCCATGCCCTCCCCGCCCCAGAGTCCACAAAAGGCCCCCTGAAGCCCAATCGGCTCCTGCGTGCATGCTTTGCCGCCGGGAGCCACGGGCCTCTTCCCCCCCCCCTTGCTGCTCAACAGCCGACAGGCAGCAAGAGGGGCTTACAGTGTTCCACAGTGGCTATAGGGGGCAACCTTGGGGGAAGCGTCCCTCTCCCTCCTCTCGCCGGCCAACAGCCGTCAGTCGCTGAGAGGAGGTCCAAAGGGCACCACACACCCCTGCAAGCCATGGCCCCAGGAACACCCTCAGGGAGGGCTGCCCTATGCTGAGCCTCCGCGGCGGGGCCCCAGAGTCCCGAGGGCCACAAAAAATGTCCTCGGGGGCCGCATACGGCCCCCGGGCCTGAGGTTCCCCATCCCTGCCTTAGAGGCTCAACATGTGATCAAGGAAACGGACAGGCAATTCCAATGAATTTGACAATATTTGCCCTATTTTGCTTTTCACATCTGCCTCCAGGACTGGTTGGGCTGTAAGTCTCAAACGAACATCGAGGAGTTGGCATTCTTTCTAACCATGGTGGCTGCTCCTTAGCAAATGCAGTTTCCTCCATCAGTATAGGAGGGTAGTTTGAACAGGTGACTCCTCTCGCTCAGTCCATGGGCCAAGGTCATGTGAATGAAACAGGTTCTCCTCTCCCCCAGCTTCCAGTCCTGCCTGCTCTGATGGTTTGTTTAGAGCTCCTGTTCCGTTAGTGAGCAGTGCCACCTGGACATCTTCTACTCTTCCTTCCCCAGATTAGCAAATTTTGGTTGCAGGGAAGCTACTGCAGTTTGGCATGCCCAGAACCATTTTGGGCACCAGACATGCCATTCCCATCTGAGGGGCCGAAAGAGGTGAAGGTGCAGAAAGATCCTGGTAACCAGTATTGGTGGTTCCGTGGAAGATCTCCCCCATTATGTCCTGCCCTGTCCTTTATTTACTGAGCCCTGGAACAAGTTTCTGGCAAACATTCTTTCAGCGTCATAATTATCATCTGATGATGACAGATTATTTGCTATACGATAAGGACCCTTGTATTTACCAAAGAATGGCACTGTATGGACCTGGTGGCCAAGAAAATCAGGGTGAAGCAAATCATGAAAGGTGGTAAAGCTGGACAGAGCCAAATGGGCGTATTTTAATTTTTAATTTTTGTATTCTTTTAATGATTCTGGTTTTGTATATTTTAACCTGTTGCTATACTGTTCTAGATTGTAATGACCTACGGCCTTATACAATAAACTTGACTTGACTTGGTAGCCAGTGTGACCGTGGAGCTGCTCTTGAGATGGGGACTGAAATAGAAATCTGTTTTCCTCAACAGCTCTCCTTTCCGAAACATTAGTGGCAAGCCATTACAAAATGGATGCCTCAAGTTGGGAAATAGCTCTGTCTTCTTCCCCTTTTTATAGAACACTCTCGCTTTAGGGACAAAACTCATAGAACTCTGTTGCGCGCACCATTAATCCTAATTCTCCTTTTCCAGCCGCATAGGCCTAGACTGGGCGTGCACCATGGCAGACATCCTTCGCGCTCTGAACTCTTCCGCCCAGTGGCATGGGGTGATCGCCACTTTCACAGACCACTGCATCAAGCAGCTGCCCTTCCAATTGAAGCACACCAACATCTTCGCCTTACTGGTTCTTGTTGGGTTTCCAGAGGTAAGCGATTGTCGGAGAACTGTTTTCTGAAAGAGCCTGCAGTGACAGAAACAGGATAAAGGGGAAATTATTTGGCAGAGTTAGCAGTCAAACCACATCGGTGGGACAAGTAACATTTGAAGACTTTTTTTGTAGCAGAAAAATTCTTTTTATGTAGCTGAAATATTCTTTTTATGTGTGAGTTCAAGTTAGAATATAAAAGTGAAGCATAGTTGGGTGAGATGAACTATATTAATTATTTGGATTCAGTATTGCTTTGATAGACAGTCTGAGAATCATTAAGCATTAGCATTGTTTGGGAAGATAGCTTGGAAAGTAGTGGGATTATAGCTAATGGATTTAACCTGTATTTAGATTAAATCAATGACTTGTAAGATTTTTGCGATTATCTGAAAATGAACTCCCTGAAAGACAATCTATTCTGCATGTAAGAGAATGTATGTGAATGGACAATGTTTGTTTGTTTGTAAAATTCTGAATAAAATTTACTTAACAAAAAAAGTTCTTCACATTTTTTGTTGTTGCCATCACAGGTCCTGTGTATGGGCACTCGCTCGGTGTACACAGATAATGCAAATGAAGCCCACAACGTCGTCATCCTTAAGCACTTCACAGAGAAGAACAGGGCAGTGGTTGTGGATGTCAAAACCCGAAAGAGGAAATCAGGTTCTCTTATGCTCTTTTCCTTAATCCGATCCCTTAAAGCCTCTGCCGAACTAGAAAGCTTGTTAAGAGTCAGAGGTTACCGTATTTTTCTGTGTATAAGACGCCCCCATGTGTAAGACGGCCTCTATTTTTTGGAACCCAAAATTAAGAAACCAGGAGTCATCGTATACATGAAGGCATGTATGGAAAAATACAGGCGGGGAAGAGAGTGGGGACCCTCAGAAGGCCAGTTGCCGGCCGGCCAGAGTGACCAGGCTCTTCCCCGCCCACTCTCTTCCCCGCCCGTCAGTGGCGACCTTCCATGTATAAGACAACCCCCCATTTTTTTCTAAATTTAAAAAGAAAAAAACGTCGTCTTATACATGGAAAAATACGGTATTTTAGGCTTACTGTCTCTGGAGTCATTCCTGTTCAGATTCCGACACTCTCATGCACTAACAAGGAAGACTTTGGATCAATCCTAGACCACTGTTACTAGGATCCAAAGAGCCAGTCAGTAGGGTTTTTTGACTCTGTTACTCTTGCGCCCAAAGAGCCCCATGGCGCAGAGTAGTAAGCTGCAGTACTGCAGTCCAAGCTTTGCTCACAACCTGAGTTCGCTCCCAACGGAAGTTGGTTTCAGGTAGCCGGCTCAGGGTTGACTCAGCCTTCCATCCTTCCGAGGTCGATAAAATGAGTACCCAGCTTGCTGGGGCTCAAGGGAAGATGACTGGGGAAGGCACTGGCAAACCACCCTGAAAACAAAGTCTGCCTAGTGAACGTCAGGATGTGACGTCACCCCATGGGTCAGGAATGACCCGGTGCTGCACAGGGGACCTTTACCTTTTTACTCTTGCGCCCACCCCTCCCTGGTCACATTTTTGCCCATACCAGATGGCAAATTGCTATTGAAAAGCAAGGTGGTTTCAAAAAGAGGTTTGTGGCAAGGGAATCTGTTTTTCAGGGATAAAAAGACCAAAGGGTGTGGGATTTTCTGGGTTCTCTTCTGTTTAACTCCTTCAGTCTGGTGCCTGGAAAAAAAGTAATTAACGTTGGCAAGTTTGCTTGATTTTAATTCACATTGCAGTTTTTGGGGGACAGAATTGGTTTAGTTTCTGGGTAGATAATGAAACAAACAGCCACTAAAAATAATGAAAGCCCTGACCTGAATAGCTCAGGCTAGCTCAGTCTCATCAGATCTCAGGATTGGCCCTAGTTAGTACTTGGATGGGAGACCTCCGAGAAAGGCCAGGGTTGCCATGCAGAGACAGACAATGGCACACTGCCTCTGTGCTCACCGTAAGTTGCCTGCAACTTGATGGGGGGAAATTCTGAATGCAACTTAGAGGACTGGTATTTAACATTCAAGCTTTACCTGGTGTTAGGTTTAAGGCAGACTCGAGTAAATGAAGCTTACTGTGGTTGAGATACCGACAGAAAGCAACACGATCCCCTTCTTTATTCCTCCCCCCTTTGTTTCTAGTGAAAGACTACCAGCTGGTTCAAAAGTGTGGCCAAGACGACAGTGAATCGCAGAGCCAGCTGCGCCAGTACCTCCAGCATTTTGTTTTCATAACCAGCCATCTTCTCCAGACAAGTATCGACAGCAGCTTTGCTGAGGCAGTGGAAGCGTCCTGGGTCTTGTCTCTTGCTCTGAAAGGACTTTACAGGACGCTTAAGGTACAGTTCTGAAGAACTGTGTGCAGTGGTTGGCTACACTCAACAAGGCCCCTCTCTTTAATTGCCTCTTTCCCCTTGCCCTTCCTGCAACAGATTCCAGGTGACTGCGATAGGATACTCTTCCCTCATTTTAGCCCCCCTAGGTTCTTGTGAGAATAAACAGGGGAAGGGGGAACTGTGTACTATGTCCTGAACTTCTTGGAAGAGAGGGACACGGGGGTGGGGGGAATGTACTAGAACAATAGGTGCAGATAACGAGGAAAGGTACTGATATTTTCAAGTGCATGGGACAGATGTAGTTTAGGTATTGTGCTAGATCAGAGGTTCCCAAACTATGCTCCACGGAGCACTTGGTGCTCCGCAAAACATCTCCTAGTGTGCCGTGAAGAGATTGGAAAGAAAAACACTACTGCCATTCTGTTTAGTATGTAGGGGCTAGGTGAAAATTAGTGCTCCATGACGAATTTCTCTCCTGAAAAGTGCTATGTGACTCAGAAAGTCTGGGAACCTCTGTGCTAGATTATTCTGTTAGTTGCCACTTTGTTGTGGCTTAACTGTTTTTTGTTGCTGTTGACATGTTATTGTTGGTCTTTTGTGCTTCATTTTTGCCTGTGAACTGCCTATGTAGTTCCTGATGAAAGTAATAAACATGTAGTTTGCTATTTATTTATTTATTTATTTATTTATTACTTTTATCCACTCTTTCCCAGCAAAAGTTGGGCTCAGAATGGCTAACAGCATTATAAAGCATTTCGTAAAAAAACAAAGACCTACAAACCAGTATAAAACCTAAATTAGCAGTTTGTCTAAACTACTTAAAAGATGGTGTCCTAAATTATTCCTTTAACAAAGGGTGAACAAGCAGCAGCAGTGGTCGAAATAATGAGGGCTGTTTTATTAAGGAAAGAGACCCATCAAGAGTGGATGGGTTTAGGCATTAGCCAGAGGCATTTATAGGAGTTTGTTCCTGATGTGTAGTCGAATTCACATCTTCCGTTTTGTGTTTATTGATCACGTTCAATTTTATAATGTCATTGTGGAGATTAGATTTGTGATAAATCTGTAGTCATTTCTCTTCTACTCCTCTTTTGGGAAGCTTAAAGAGAGGCTGATGTGGCATGCCACGGCAGCCTGCCGTCGCCCAGATTGTGGCCCGCCTGACTTAACAAAGCGACATCTTCCCTGTCTTTTGCAGACACATGCCTTTGAAGAGATCCGCACCGCCTTCCTTCAGACTGGCTTACTGAAGCTGCTGGTGAAGAAGTGCAGCAAAGGAACAGGTTTCAGCAAGACGTGGCTTCTCCGAGACTTGGAGGTGATGTGCCCTCTTGTTGAAGAGCCAGCGTGGTGTAATGGTTAAGAGTGGTGATTTGGAGCGGTGGAGTCTGATCTGGAGAACCAGGTTTGAGTCCCCACTCCTCCATGTGAGTGGCGGACGCTAATCTGGTGAACTAGATTTGTTTCTCCACTCCTACACATGAAGCCAGGTGGGTGACCTTGGGCTAGTCACAGCTCTCTTAGAGCTCTCTCAGCCCCACCTATCTCACAGGGTGTAAGTTGGGGGGTGGGAGGGAAGGTGATTGTAAGTGATACGGCAAAACGGGGGTTCGTGGGGGGAGAGAGAGACCTGCAGATCGATATTCAAGAAAACAGTTTATTCTGGCAGCTGCGACCCAGAGCACTCTATCGAGTAAAAATCTCTGAGCCCCGATTGTACTGAGGAAGGAATATTTATCCAAATTCAAGATATGACAACCCATCAACATTCAGGGTAACGCTGATAGCACTCCAGACATCGAGGCGGCGCAGTACAGTTCAGTTCTATCCAGTTTCTCCTATCAATGTTTATAGTTCACTCTGACTCTCCATGACTCTTAACCCACTTCCTTAGCACACAGACATACAGGGATATTCTGCCCAGCAACAAGCTATTCCCTGGCTGCCCTAATACATTTTACAGAAAGGAAAAGAGATTATTACAAATTGCTAAATCAGTGGATCTTCCATAGTCAGGGGAAGTCTACCTTGCTGTCACATTCCCCCCTTATGATACAAGACATACATATAAGGCTTGTCAATCATTCCTGTATTCCATTTCATCATACTTTCTATCACAAAATACACATTCCAGAACCCTCTTATCTCAGTGAACCACTCACTCCACCACTCAATCGACTTCCCAATTCTCATTCCGACCAACTTTCTAATTCCCATCCTGGGCACAATTAATTCAGGTCATCTTATACATTCTTAACAATTGATCTCACAAATACATCCCATCTCAAAATACGTTCTTGCCACTGAAATCCAACAAACAATTTCCACAATAAACCAATTGCTGAAACACAAAGGCCCTTACAATAGATCCAACAAACAATTTAACAGCATTAAGAAGCCAACTAGGCCTGGCAATATTACAAGAATGGTAGTGTGTGGGTGCTTATGCAGACTGTCAGTTGAAGACAAGAGGAAAGTCAGAGAAAAGACAGAGGAAGGGGACATATTTGCACGGCTAAAGGTGAGATTCTTGCACCTGCTTATGTACGCAGGCAGTTGATAGGGCCACAGGTGAAATATCTTTTTCTGTGGGCAATAATTCCAGGAAATTCCTGGAGGTCCCTAAAACAGCTTTATTGAAAAAAATCCAAAACTTAGGAAGGACAGTTGGAAGAAGCAGGAACACATTTGAACAAGATACATTAATGGAAGAACACACAGACTTCTAAGACATTGCAGAATGCATGATACATAGCAGCAACATCAATCCTGCATTGGTACATTTTATAAAACAACACCAACATCCCTTTATCCTTTCTTCAAACAAAGCATCCCAAAAATCAAAAGTCCTTTGTCAACTTTGAATGGAAACATACACAACCTTTCACAATAGTCATACAGTTGAGATCATTACAAAGAGAAACACCAGAGAACTCAGGCAGTCTAGAATAGGCATGACTGCCACAGAATCAGAACCTTGCTGTCACATAAGCCAGTTTGATTCTTCCTTAAGTGGTAGAGAATGTCAGCATATAAAAACCAACTCTTCTTCTTCCAGATCTTATCAATCATGCTTTACTCATCCAAAAAGGAAATAAGCTCCCTTGCTGAGCGGAAGGTCCCAAGACTGGAGGAGAGGGACGAGGATCAAGCAGTGGATCAGTCTGTCGTCACGCCCACTGATGCTGACCAGAACCGGCCGGACCCTCTGGAGGGCTTGGATGAAGCCACCAAAATCTGTTTCTTGGTACTTTGTGGTGCATGGCTCTTGGGGGTGAGGGAGGCATCTAGGAATGTTCATGGTGCAGTCGAGCCAAGTGGCAGAGATAAACGACTTGTATCAAATCGCACAATTACCAGACCTTAAGAGCCTTAGAGTGTGTGCCAAGATTTATTGCAGAGAGAAGCCCTGAGAACGTGAGGGTGGGAATGTTTTATTCATCGGCAAAGTCTCCCTATTCTGATGTCTGGAGAAGTTACTAGCAGACACTGAGCTCCTTTACAGTCTTTGGCTGGAAGGGAGAATTGGCGGAAATTACACCTCCCCTTCCATTAGTGGAAAATTTAGTCTGGATCCAACCCAGGATCAATATAAGGGGCTTTAAGATCAGGACCTGCTCCTGCCTATATTTACTGTATTCTCCCCAGCAGTGGGTTTTTAGATCTTACTGCTGGGATTATTTATTGCTCTTCAGTGACAAGATTCTAGATTTTATTTCTCGTCTTGTTATTGGATTGCTTTAGTACTGAAAGCTATCTCGAGAACTGTGCACTAAAAGGTGGGGAACAGTTACCTTAAATCCGTAAAAAATACAGAACGAAGAAGAAAAGATTTGCGCTTCTCTGTTCTGATTGCAGTCAAACTTTGTTCCAGATGACTCATGATGCTCTCGATGCACCTCTGCATATCCTTCGGGCCATGTACGAATTGCAGATGAAGAGGACAGATTCTTTCTTTCTTGAAGTTCAGAAGAGGTAAGGGAATTTGGGAGGGGCCATGGCTCAGTAGTAGAGCATCTGGGTCAATCCCCGGTATCTCCAGTTAAAGGATCTTGCAGTAGGTGGTGTGAAAGGCCTCTGCCTGAGACTCTGGAAAGCTGCTGCCAGTCTGAGTAGTCAGTGCTGACTTTGTCAGACCAAGGGTGGCAGCTTCATGAGTCTCGTATAGGTCACTTACGCGTGACCTATACGAGAGCAAGCATGGTGTAGTGGTTAAGAGTGGTGGTTTCCACATGAGCGGCGGAGGCTAATCTGGTGAACTGGATTTGTTTCCCCACTCCTCCACACGAAGTCAGCTGGGTGACCTTGGGCTAGTCACGCTCTCTCAGCTCTCACCCACCTCACAGGGTGTCTGTCGTGGGGAGGGGAAGGGAAGGTGATTGTAAGCCGGTTTGAATCTCCCTTAAGTGGAAGAGAAAGTCGGCATTATAAAAACCCAACTCTTCTTCTTGTATACTTGGGGAAGAGGAAGGGGGTAGGGAAAGATTAGCTTTGAACGTGCAAATAGGAAAGGCTTTGTATGTAAATCCTGTTTTTTGAAGTTACCGTCTCTTTGACTGTGAAGTGTTTCACTGGGTTGTTTTCGGGGTTTTTTTGCATAAGGTTTGATGGGGACGTAGTCACAACTGATGAGAGGATCCGAACCCTGGCTCAGAAATGGCAGCCCAGCAAGCGCCTGCGCTCGGAGGAACAGAGCTCCAAAGCAGTGGATACCGACATGATCATCTTACCCTGCCTGGTGAGTGTCCTGTCCTGCACCAAAGTAGAAGAAAAACAGGTGATACAGGATCTAGGGGTCCCCATCAAACCTCCTCATTCTACAACGCTGCTGTTTTTCTGTCCCTCACCAGGGGGATACGAGCAATAGAGGCCTATTTGGGGGCCTAGAGTGGCTGCTTTCTTTGCGTGTTTGTGTGTGAAGTGCTGTCAAGTCATAGAATCATAGAGTTGGAAGGGACCACCAGAGTCACCTAGTCCAACCCCCCTGCACAATGCAGGAAACTCACAACTACCTCCCCCACACACACCCAGTGCCCAGAAGATGGCCAAGATGCCCCCCCTCCCATGAACTGCCCAAGTTCATAGAATCAGCATTGCTGACAGATGGCCATCTAGCCTCTGCTTAAAAGCCTCCAGGGAAAGAGAGCTCACCACCTCCCAAGGAAGCCTGTTCCACTGAGGAACCGCTATAAGTCACAAAGTCACAGCTGACTTACTGTGACCCAGTAGGGTTTTCAAGGCAGGTGACTAACAGGTGTTTTGCCATAGCCTGCCTCTGCATAGCAACCCTGGTATTCCTTGGTGGTTTCCCATCCGTGTACTAACCAGGGCTGCCAAGCAACTGTGCCTTTGGTCAAAAGAAAAAAATGGGGACTGTTTAAACCCGAGCTCTGCATGTTAACAGGTCTAAACCCCTCCAGCCTGTTCCTCTCTTGCAGTCGAAGCCTGCCCCCAGCGACAAAGCCACCGAAGAATCCAACCCCATCACCCAGAAGCTTATCACCAACACGGAGAGCGACCTGCAGCTCAGCTACGCCAAGCAGCGCCGCACCAAAAGCTCCGTCCTGCTGCAGAAGGAGCTGGACTCCAGGAGCAAGAAAGCCGTGCGGGGCTACCTCCGCCGGGTCAACGAGGCGACCGCCGTCCTCTACGCCCGGCACGTCCTCGCCTTGCTCTTAGCTGAGTGGCCCGACGATGTGGCAATCAGTGAGGAGATGCTGGAGCTCAGCGGCCCCGCCCACATGACCTACATCCTGGACATGCTGATGCAGCTGGAGGAGAAGCAGCTGTGGGAAAAGGTAGCCGTTGCATGCCTCAGTAGGGTTGCTGTTAAAGAGTCAGCACAGGGGAGGGGCTGTGGCTCAGTGGTAGAGCGTCTGCTTGGCATGCAGAAGGTCCCAGGTTCCATCTCTTGCATCTCCATTTAAAGGAACTAGGCAAGTAGGTGACGTGAAAGACCTCCACCTGAGACCCTGGAGAGCGGCTGTCGGTCTTGGTAGACATTACTGACTTTGATGGACCAAGGATCTGGTTCAGTATAAGGCAGCTTCATGTGTTCATGGAAGGGTTGTGAAATGGACGGGAGAATCGGCATTAAGTCTCACCAGTGAGGCAAGTGTGATTGAAACTGTGGGCCGGCGAGGTTTTATAAGCATTACGAGGTTTCCCGTCACCTGGGACTGTCACTCAGGGAGGATTTGAAGAGGAGGGAAAAGAAATTCACATTATCTTAAGAGCCATCTGGTCTCTTCTAACTCTTCATCCCAAGCTGAAAGGGAGCCTGTTGGAAAAGGTGTGTGATTAGATTACAGATTACTCTTTCAAATAAAGCTTCAAGACGTTCTCCCTGTTTTGTCTCAGTTTTGGTCAAGTTGGAGCCCAGAGCTGAGTTGTAGAATATATACGGACGGTCGCTGATTAACTCCCTGGCACCTCCAGCTTAAAAAAACAACAACCACAGTATAACATTGCTTTGGTGAGAACTCATGTAAAATTAAGAAGAAGAAGAGTTGGTTTTTATATGCCGACTTTCTCTACCACTTAAGGGAGACTCAAACCGGCTTACAGTCACCTTCCCTTCTCCTCCCCACAACAGACACTCTGTGAGTTAGGTGAAGCTGAGAGAATGTGTCTTGCTCAAGGTCACCCAGCTGGCTTCGTGTAATTGATCACCAAAGCGCCAACTCTGGAGCACGCTGCCGCTGTTCATCCCAGGTTTTTGGTATTCCTTATCCGAAATCTCTTCCCTCCTATACCTATCTGTTGTCTCCCCAAAGCCTTTTAAGAGTGTTCATTCTGGCCAGACGTCCACTCCTCGGCAGTTATGAGCGGAAGGTTCATACATTTACCTTATTCAGAACAAGTCTGCCCCTGTTCTCTAGGTAAAATCTACACAATTGCACATATTCTTTAGCCGTGTCTTTTGTATGCTAATCTCAAGAGGCCATGTTTGCCAGTTCATTCTGATATATATATATTTATGACCTGGTTAACTATCGACATGTAGAGAGATCCAAAAAGAACTCTAGCAGTTGCTAATGTTTTTGTTGCTTTCGTCTATGAGCGATTAACAGCTATTCACTGCTCAAAATCGATGTATCATAGAGCTTTTTTTGGATGAAAAGAAGTGATGAGTATTAAAATAAAAGTACTTTCACCTGTGCTACATGTACATGGGTACTTCTGTTCTAATAATCGTCACTTCCATTGATATCACTGTCTCAAGAACTTCCTTTAATGGGCTACATATCCTCTCCAATATACAATGTGGTCCTTCTTAGTACGTTCCGTTTCACATGCTGTGTTTCTCTTTAGTGTATTTAGTGCAGGGATGGGGAACCTCAGGCCCGGGGGCCGTATGCGGCCCCCGAGGACATTTTTTGTGGCCCTCGGGACTCTGGGGCCCCGCCGCGGAGGCTCAGCATAGGGCAGCCCTCCCTGAGGGTGTTCCTGGGGCCATGGCTTGCAGGGGTGTGTGGTGCCCTTTGGACCTCCTCTCAGCGACTGACGGCTGTTGGCCGGCGAGAGGAGGTAGAGGGACGCTTCCCCCAAGGTTGCCCCCTATAGCCACTGTGGAACACTGTAAGCCCCTCTTGCTGCCTGTCGGCTGTTGAGCAGCAAGGGGGGGGGGAAGAGGCCCGTGGCTCCCCGGCGGCAAAGCATGCACGCAGGAGCCGATTGGGCTTCAGGGGGCCTTTTGTGGACTCTGGAGCGGGGAGGGCATGGAGCCTGAGGTCAGGTCACGTGGGGCTGGCGTGTGTGTATGTGTGTGGGGGGGAAGGCTTTTCTCTCTCCCTCTCTTTCTGTCTCTTTTTTTGTCTGTCTCCCTCCGTCCTTTTCTTTATTCCCCTCTTTCATTTCTTTCTCCCTCTCTCCCTTTTCCTCTTTCTCTGTTTTCCTTCCTTCCTCCCTTGCCGATCGACCACAGGCTGCACCTCCCTGGCGCCTCGTTTGCTCAGGCCCACCGCTGGCTGCCCTCCCGCCTGGGGGGGGGGGAGAACCGGGGGAGCCCTCCAGGCCTTCTCTGCGTGGCCTCCCCTGCGGTTGCCAACCTCCAGGGGGTGGCTGGAGACCTGGCAACCCTAGCCTCTCCCCCCCACCGGGAGATCTACACCTGGTATGGCCCCCGAATGATGCTATAAATGTGCAAATGGCCCTTGGCAGGAAAAAGGTTCCCCACCCCTGATTTAGTGCATTAGTGTAAGGCAGGTTTGCTTGTTTGTGTGTTCAAGACAAGCAGGGGTCCCTCTTTAGCTATGACTTGTGCTCAGTTTTTGTGTTTAGGAGTAATGAGATTCCCCCCCCTCTTTCCCCGTTCTTCTTCAGATTCTCCTGAAAGTGCTGCGTGGCTGCAACGAAAGCATGCTTGCAACGATGGCGCTCACGGCCTGTCAGTTTATGGAGGAGCCTGGGATGGCTGTCCAAGTGCGCGAATCCAAGCATCCCTACAACAATAATACAAATTTTGAGGTATTGGGTCTAGCGGTTCTTCAGACGCTAGGAGTGTGTGAACCCAGTCCCCCTTTGAGTTCCCTTATGAGTCAGAGGACTACAGTGACTGCCCTATGAGGAGCAGTTAAAACGCTTAGGGCTGTTTAGCTTGGAAAGAAGGCCGTTAAGGGGAGACGTGATAGAGGTCTATAAAATTATGCATAGCTTGAAGAGAGTGGGCAAGGAGAAGCTTTTCTCCCTCATAATATTAGAAGGTGGTGTCATCTGCTGAAGCTGGAGGGTGAGAGATTCAAAACAGGTAAAAGGAAGTATTTCTTCACAAAACGCATAGTTACATTGTGGAACTCCCTGCCCCAGGATGGGGTGATGGCTGCCAACTTGGAAGGCTTTAAGAGGGGAGGGGACATGTTCATGGAGGAGAGGGCTATTCATGGCTATTGGTAAAAGTGATGCTAGTCATGATGCATACCTGTTCTCTCCAGGATCAGAGGAGCATGCCTATTATATTAGGTGCTGTGGAACGCAGGCAGGACAGTGCTGCTGCAGTCATCTTGTTTGTGGGCTTCCTAGAGGCACCTGGTTGGCCACCATGTGAACAGACTGCTGGACTTGAAGGGCCTGGGTCTGATCCTGCATGGCCTTTCGTATGTTCTTATGTTGAGTCACTGTGTATGTCCTGATTGGAAGGAAGGGAGGCTAGAGCAGTGACTCATGAAGAAATGTCCTGGCTCCAGCCTGGTGGAATCCTGTGCCTGGTAACATCAAGGCTCTGCGGGGGGGGGGGGGGGTCCTTTTCTCGGCAAAACAAACTCACATCCACCTTGAACAGAGGCTATTCCTGTCCGCAGGAGGGGACGATTGGCAGTCTTAGATCCTTCTGAGCTAGAGATCTGCCAGGATCCACGAAGGGCCAGGCCAAATGATTTCGGAGGCCTTAAACGGCCCCCAGGCATGACGTTCCCCACCCCTGGTCTAGACATTAGGAAGAATTTTCTAACAGTTAAAGTGGTTCCTCAGTGGAACAGGCTTCCTCGGGAGGTGGTAAGTTCTCCTTCCCTGGCGGTTTTTAAGCAGAGGCTAGATGGCCTTCTGTCAGCAATGCTGATTCTATGATCTTAGGAAGATCATGAGAGGGAAGGCATCTTGGCCATCTTCTGGGCATGGAGTAGGGGTCACTGGGTGTGTGTGGAGGGAGGTAGTTGTGAATTTTCCTGCATTGTGCAGGGGGTTGGACCTGGTGGTCCCTTCCGACTCAGTGATTCTATGATTCTAACACATTATGTAAGAAGTTGCCTTGGGAGTTGGTGAGTTGGTCCTGTGTGCTTGAAGTGGCTGATGTTGGTCTGGGCTCTCTTCCGCAGGATAAGGTCCACATCCCTGGTGCTATCTACCTCTCCATCAAGTTTGATCCCCAGTGTAACACCGAAGAAGGATGCGACGAGCTGCTCATATCCAGCAGCAGTGACTTGCAGCATGACCGGCACAGCTTCAGTGGGCCCCCACACAAGTGGACCGACTTTGAGCTCCCAGGTGAAACTCTTTTTCGGACCCCTTTCCTGCGCTACCTGTCAAGGGCACCTGGTTCCTTTTGGTATCTCTGTGTATCGAAAATACCATGCAAGAGTGATGGATGCAATAACTTCCCGGGGCGGGGGTGGGGGGAGACCCTTGCTGCTTAAGCAGTGGCTGGTCTTTTTTAAAAGTATTTCTTAAAAAAAAAGAAAAGAAAAAAAGAACAAGGGGAAAAACCTTAAAATCCAACAACTAAACAATTCTTTAAAGCAAGAAAAATATATACATAAAGACAAAAATATAACAGGGGTGGTGGATCTACACATCTGTTTCTATAAACGGTTTCCAAATACCTAAAAATAAGTCCATATGCAATTGCTGTCTGTATGCCCATGCGTTCATATATTGATAGAGTTCTAAGGTCTTCAATCCATTGATTTACCAGAGTTGGGCTTTGATCTTTCCAACGTGACATGAGTCTTTTAGCTGTTGTAAGGGCACGGAGGGCCCATTTTCGTTGACCATCGATTATCCTCCAAAAGAGGGGCAGGTAGTTTGAAAGCGCATAAGCATCCTCAAAAGTCAGTGTCCATTCTAATAGAAAATTGATACGAGTAATAACTTCTTCCCAGAAAAGCAGTGGCATGTCTTGCACTGATCCTAATTGAATGCATTCTTCACAGCATTTATTTTTGTTTGTTTATGTGTTGCAAGTGATGTTTTTAGAGACTAGAGCGGGCTGTATCCATCCCCTTGAGAGCTCTTATCTGGCCCATGAGCCAGCTGCCTCCCCCAGCCCCCGCCTGGGCTGGCGAGCCCGCTGCAGGCTGGCCAGCCGAGGCAGCCACCATCACCCCGCTCCCCATCTGGGCTGGTGAGGTATGCCTAGCCCAACCAGACCAAGAAGAAGAAGAGTTGGTTTTTATATGCCGACTTTCTCTACCACTTAAGGGAAGACTCAAACCAGCTTACAGTCACCTTCCCTTCCCCTCCCCACAACAGACACCCTGTGAGGTAGGTGGGGCTGAGAGAGCTATATCAGAGCTTTGACTAGCCCAAAGTCACCCAGCTGGCTTCGTCTGTAGGAGTGAGGAAACCAATCCAGTTCACCAGATTAGCCTCCGCCGCTCATGTGGAGGAGTGGGGAATCAAACCCGGTTCTCCAGATCAGAGTCCACCGCTCCAAACCACTGCTCTTAACCACTACACCATGCTGGCTCTCAAGTGACATATAGGTAGTATCCAGCCCTCGTAACAATTGAGTTCCACACCCCTGGACTAGAGTGCTTCACTGGGCCAGTGCAGACGTGTTGCTCCCTGCAATCCATGCTTGGTGATCAAGAGTTTCCCGAGGGCAGTGGAGTTTCCCTCCCATTCACTCTTATATGAATTTCTTTCTTCATTCTTTTGTTGGCCCTTAAGCAAGATTTCCTGTTATATCTGCACCAACGCTGAATGCAGTTGTTGCTGTTCAGGATCCATGTCTGTTTTGGCTGGTAACCTGGGTGTGTGCAAAGAGAGTTGTTGGTAGCTTCTTTGAGGTTCAATGTGGCAGTCTTACAAAAGAATGAGAATGTTAATAGGATGTGCTCCAATGTGTTTTGCGGACTGGGCTTGCTGCCTCCTGCATCTTACTTGAGAGCCCAGCGTCGTGTAGTGGTTAAGAGTGGTGGACTCTAATCTGGAGAACCAAGTTTGATTCCCCACTCCTACACATGAAACCTGTGGGCGACCTTGGTCCAGTCACAGTTCTCTCTGAACTCTCTCAGCCCCACCTACATCACAAGGTGTCTGCTGCGGGGAGAGGAAGGGAAGGTGATTGTAAGCCGGTTTGAGACTCCTTAAAGGTAGACAAAATCGGGGTATAAAAACCAACTCTTCTTCTTCAGCCACAGTTGAATCAGGTGCTGACTAATGGGGGTTCGGTTTTGACCTACCGTATATACCCGTGTATAAGCCAACCCGCGTATAAGCCGAGGTGCCTAATTTCTCCCCAAAAATGGGGGAAAATTAGGCACCCGCGTATAAGCCGAGGGTCGGTTTATAACCCCTCCCCCCCCCACAGGCTTACCTGGACTCCCGGCAGCAAGCGGCACGGGCCTGGCGGCGGCGGCAGCACAACCGGGCGAGGGCCGGGGCAGCCTCCCTGCAGCCGCCCCAGGCCGCCCTCGGCCGCGAGAAGTGGCGGCGTGGCCGGGCGAGGGCCGGGGCAGCCGCCCCAGGCCGCGAGAAGCGGCGGCGCTGGCGAGGGCCGGGGCAGCCTCCCTGCAGCCGCCCCAGGCCGCTCTCGGCCGCGAGAAGCGGCGGCGTGGCCGGGCGAGGGCCAGGGCAGCCTCCCTGCAGCCGCCCCAGGCCGCCCTCGGCCACGAGAAGCAGCGGCGGGGCGAGGGCCGGGGCAGCCGCCCCAGGCCGCTCTCGGCCGCGAGAAGCGGCAGCACGGCCAGGCGAGGGCCGGGGCCGCCGCCCCAGGCCGCTCTCAACCGCGAGAAGCGGCGGCACGGCCGGGCGAGGGCCGGGGCAGCTGCCCCAGGCCACCCCAGGCCGCCCTCGGCGGGGAGAAGCGGCAGCGCGGCCGGGCAAGGGCCGGGGCAGCCTCCCTGCAGCCGCCCCAGGCCGCTCTCGGCCGCGAGAAGCGGCGGCACGGCTGGGCGAGGGCCGGGGCAGCCGCCCCAGGCCGCTGTCGGCCGCGAGAAGCGGCGGCACGGCCGGGCGAGGGCCGGGACAGCCTCCCTGCAGCAGCCCCAGGCCGCTCTCGGCCGCGAGATGCGGCGGCACAGCCGGGCGAGGGCCGGGGCAGCCGCCCCAGGCCACCCCAGGCCGCCCTCGGCGGGGAGAAGCGGTGGCGCGGCCGGGCAAGGGCCGGGGCAGCCTTCCTGCAGCTGCAGGAGGCCACCCCAGGCCGCTCTTGGCAGCAGGAAGCGGCGTGGGCCCGGCGGTGGCGGCGGCAGTAAGTTCCCTCCTCCCCCCTCCCCTCCCCTACCGTATTGACCCGTGTATAAGCCGAGTTCAGCTTTTTCAGCCCTTTTTTGGGGCTGAAAAACTCGGCTTATACGCGAGTATATACGGTAATTTCGTTCTCTCCCAACAATCCCTCTAGCCTGCATTGGTTTCATCCCTCTGGCTTGGTTAAGAATTAAAAACACCATATGTATTGTACCATGCTCACCATGACTCATCTCTCCCTTTGTGTCACTTACAGAGAGGTATATTAATGTAGCGATCACCCCAACGCTGTCCTGTTACTCAGGACTTGTTGCCTGTCAAAGAATATTTCTAAACAATTGTCAGAAAACACTTTTAATCCATTAGCAGTTGCCAGCCACAGTTGCCAGCACTGGAATCAAAGCCCTGTTTTGCACATGATGTTATTTAAAGCCCTTCCTCGATTTAAAGAACATCAGGAAGCAAATAATTTTTTTCGTACCCATCACTGTTTTTGTTCAAAAGGTGGAGAGAGGGTTACTTCTCCCATTGTGGGTAGTATGGTTCATATCCAGTCCCCAGTATCTCCACTTAAGTATCAGGAGCTGGGCAAGATCCTGCCCCAGACCTGAAAAGCTAACCTCCAGTCAAAGTATATAGTGCTGAGATGGATGGACCAGTGTCCTGACTTGGTAGAAGGCAGTCTCATATGTTCAGACCTTTTGGAAAAAAAATACTTGCACGCTGTCCTTTCACCTTGCAAGATCTTCAAGTCACCTTTGGATCCAAAATAAATAAATATTTTAAAAACACAGTAAAGCGTTTCAGAATCAAACCTATGTAAGCTAAAAGCCAACATTCTGAAAACAGCCTATAATGCGCAACACGATAAGCAGATAACCACAGTATTAAAATAGTAATGTGTTAGTTTTCTCATGCTTTTGGTGAGTGATAATACAAAGTATTGTTGGGGCCTGAAAGATAAGATGAGGTGCCTGACCTGATGGGAAGGGTGTTCTGAAGTTCATAGAATCATAGAGTTGGAAGGGACCACCAGGGTCATCAAGTCCAACCCCCTGCACAATGCAGGAAATTCACAACGACTACCTCCCCCCCACACACACCCCTAGTGACCAGAAGATGGTCAAGATGCCCTTCCTCTCATCATCTGCCTAAGGTCACAGAATCAGCATTGCTGACAATTGGCCATCTAGTCTCTTCTTAAAAACCTCCAGGGAAGGAGCGCTCGCCACCTCCCGAGGAAGCCTGTTCCACTGAGGAACTGCTCTAACTGTTAGAAAATTCTTCCTAATGTCTAGACGGAAACTCTTGATTTAATTTCAACCCGTTGGTTCTGGTCCGACCTCCTGGTACAACAGAAACAACTCAGCACCATCCTGTATATGACAGCCCTTCAAGTACTTGAAGATGGTTATCATATCCCCTCTCAGTCTTCTCCTCTTCAGGCTAAACATACCCAGCTCCTTCGACCTTTCCTCATAGGACTTGGTCTCCAGGCCCCTCACCATCTTTGTTGCCCTCCTCTGGACACGTTCCAGCTTGGAGCACTTCATTAAGTGCCATCAGGTCACAACTGACTCATGGCAACTCCTTTCCAAGGCAAGAGATGAGCAGTGGTGGTTATTTTGGGTTCAGTTTTCTTCCGGTTTTAGCTTTTGGTTGACAAATAATACAGAGGCTGCTTTGATATCCACCTCCCTCCTTCCTAAATTTGCTGCCTTGGCTGCTGGCTTCACTGTTCCTTGTCCGTGCGGTGCCTCTGGCGGTATCATGTCTCATTTAAAATAACTGTAGAAGGCCAGACAGGTGCTTTGCACTCGCGTTTTTGGAAATGTTGCTGGCATGTGTGGAAAAATCTGAAGCTGCCCCTCCTGCCATTTTCCTTTTAGCCTGGTGTCCCAGCTTGTCTGAATCTTTCCTTTTTGCTTGCCAGGAGATACGCTGTACTATCGATTTACATCCGACATGAGCAACACTGAGTGGGGCTACAAGTTTACAGTGACGGCTGGTCATCTGGGGAGGTTCCAGACAGGTGAGCGCTGTTCAGAGTGATAACCCTGGGGAATCTCCTAGTGATGTTCTTGTAAAACTAGGATGTCTTGGCGTGAGGACTGTTCTTTACATGGATGTACTGGGGTGGGTGGGGAAATGACAAGATTTAACAGAGGCTTTTGTGTGTGTGTGTGTGTGTGTGTGTGTGTGTGTGTGTGTGTTGCATAGCATGGAGTTTGAAGTATGATTTGGAATGGTGGCTGCAAAACACTCCGTTTGCTTGTATAAAATGTCTTTTGTGTGTTGTAACTCAGTGGTTCCCAACCTGGGGGCCAGGGACTTCTGGAGATGCCGCAAAAGTCTTCCAAGAGGTCTGCGAATCCATACATGCATTCAGCAGCTACCATTTTGATCTTTTTAACAATATGCATTTTCTCAATTAATGGGTACTAATAGTACAACTGCTATCCTGTGGGGTTGTGGGTCTGCAAAAAAAATTGATATTAAAAGGAGGGATCCACATACTTGAACAGGTTGGGAACCAGTGTTGTAACTCATACGTTTCTGGGTGGGTGGAGAGTGGAGATTCTTTGCTCCCCCCCATCTTCTTGGTGAAGGCAGGTAGCTACCACAGGCAGGACATTTTTGGTAGTGGCACCAGATCTCCGGAACAGCTTTGTTTATAAGGTCTGCCTGACATTTAGGCCCTTTGTTTCTGCATGCTCTGGAGCGTTCCCATTTTGGGGGTTGGTTTTCTCAGGCTTGGCTTGGCTGTCATACATGAGTTACCGCCTGCTGGTTCAGTTATATCCTCTTACGTTTTATCGGTGCTGCATTGTCTTCCGCGCTACTTGCAGCAAAAAGACTGTTTTCGGAAAAGCCGGGTAGAAGGCATTTCAAGAAATAATAAAACCTTTTTTTCAGGGGAGGAAAAAAGCTGCTATAAAAAGCACCCCGTGACTGTGTTTTGAATTCCAGGGTTTGAGATTCTGAGGCAGATGCTCTCGGAGGAAAGGGTGGTCCCTCATATTCCACTAGCCAAAGTTTGGGAGTGGCAGGTGGGCGTGGCCTGCCGGCAAACGGGCCACCAGAGATTGAAAGCCATCCATCTGCTCCTTAAGATAGTGCAGTGCTGCAGCCAAAGGTATGCCTGCTCAAGTCTTCGTTTCATTTCTTACGTCGCACTCACCCTCACACCTGCTCAAAGTAAAACCACCAAAATCCCATCTTTTAAAAAACATATATTTTATTTATTTTATATTAGGGGTACAGAAGGGGGAAAAAGGGATGGGTAATCACAGTTTTTACAATCAATAATTTATTTGCAGTCATAGACCATCAAATAAGACAAATTTGCATAGTTAAATAGCACAGGATAAAAACAAATACAAAATAGATTTGCTATTAAAAATGGTTAAATGGTTAAAATGGCTAAAAATGGCAAGATTATCAAAGTGCATAACTAATTAATGTCCAAGCAAATACTAAATGTGGGTACAATTAAAATGCTTGATAATATCCTAAAATTACAGAGGCTAAAACTAGAAGGAAAAACAAACAGACAAACATGTATTCAAACTGCAGGATCAAACAGTATTCATTCTCTATTTCCTTAGTTATTGTAGGTTCTTAAGCACACTCTGCCTGATTTTAATTGCTAGCCAAGCAAACCTGGCCATGCTTGCGGATAGGTTAGCCATAGTATCCGATAGGAGGAGCTCTAAACGTTGCTTTCTTAAAGGTCTGGGGCAGTCCACTAATAATGGGATGGGTAATCATAAAGGGATGTCCGTCTGAGGATAAAAGGAAAAACCGTGTAAACACTTCCTCTTAAAAGTTTACTCTAGCAGACTACAATGTAACTTTTTAAACTTTTGTATTAGCTGTTATATGGGCAAGAATATAAATGCATTCAAAGAATAATCATCTTATATGTTTTGTAACTGTCCAAACAGTTTTCTGCTCTACACTGGGAGGCTGCTTTATGATTTTATAGCATCTTGTGGCTTTGAGGGCTGCAATTTTAACTTAAAAAAAATAAAAACCTTTAAAATTTGTTTCCCCACTCCTACACATGAAGCCTGCTAGGTGACCTTGGGCTAGTCACAGCTCTCTCGGGCCCACCTACCTCACAAGGTGTCTGTTGTGGGGAAGGGAAGGTGATCGTAATCCGGTTTGATTCTCCCTTAAGTGGTAGGGAAAGTTGACATATAAAAACCAACTCTTCTTCTTCAATGGCAAATCTGCTCATCACTTGCCTTGAAAAACCCTGAATTATTATATTAAATCTTCGTTCTGATTTGGTGTGATGTCTTAATTGAGCCTTAATGATGGAAGCTGGAGGATGCGGGGAGCTCCTCGAGTTGCTTTTTTTTTTTTTGCCATCAAGTAACAGCTGACTTATGGCAACCCCATAGGGTTTTCAAGGCAAGAGACGTTCAGAGGTGGTTTGCCACTGCCTGCCTCCGCCTCACGCCCCTGGTATTCTTTGGAGATCTTCCATCCCAGTACTTGCCAAGGTCAAGACTGAGAGCTTGTGACTGGCCCAAGGTCACCCAGCAAGTTTCCATGGCAGAGTGGGGATTTGAACCTGGGTCCTAGTCCGACACCTCGTTAAAATAAGGGGGTAATAAAAGTCACCTCAGACAAACCAAGCCGTGGATCGTCAAGGTCTTTAATGTTGAAATGTTAACAGGGAGCTCATGCAGCTTCCATATAAGAGCATTCCTGACGTGCATGGACATAATACATAACAGCTGTAAAAGGAAATATCTTGTAAAATCCACCGGTGCCCCATTCTCCCACATTCTGGGTAAGGTGTGGGAATATTAGTTCCCATTTCCCCCCTCCTCTGCCCCCATTTGCACCGCCCTTGAGCTTCCTGTTTTGCTATCAGAGCTCCGTATGAGTGAAAAGCAGCATTATAATTATGCATGGAAGGCATGCCAAACCTGAAAAAGCAGCACAGTGGCCAAGAGTAGAATGTAGCGTGCACAAGATTATACTGAAAGGCTAACAGTAGGCAACTGTCACAAAAGGACATGAATAAATGTTGCCAGCGATCTGGTAACACAGAAACAAGACCCTAGTACAATGTGGTACAGTCAGACAAAAATATAAACTAAAGTCAATGGAGCAACATTTTCACAAAGTAGTCAATTTTTACACTTATGAACACGAGAGCAACAAATGCACAAAGTAGCCAATTTCCACACATATGAGCATGAAAAGGAAAGTCCAGTTTCTAATCCTTTTCAGACGTCTTCATCAGTTGCAGTGTTTGATAGTGCCAAGATGGAATTGACCCGAAACGCTCCTGGTATCAGTATTCTTTTGGAGCAGTGTTGTTGCACAGAAAGTAGAAGGCGCTTCTTTTTTCATGTGTAAAGTTGTAGGCTGCTTTTGCTGTGGGTTGCTGTAGGGCCTTTCCTGTGTTGATTTCGTCCTTTTTCCTCCTAGGGACTGTGACCTCACGTTACTGAAGCCACTGTGGCAGCTTTTCACCCACATGGAGAACAACCTGCGCATAGATGTGACCAAGCTGGGAATCCTCCTCCCGCTTCACCGGGCACTGACCGAACTTTTCTTTGTTACTGAGAACAGAGTCAATGTAAGTCCTCCCCTTCTCTCTGGGTACTGGGAATGGCTTGCAAATTAATACATTTAAGCCGTCCTTCTGTTTCTCTTGCTCCTTTTCTTCTTTTTGTAAAGGCTTTCCTGGGTAAAGTTTGCCATCTAAGATAATTGCAGCAAAATGCCCCTATATGGCAGTCACGGTGGGGTGTTTGTTTCACTTTCATGAGGTTTTTTTTTTTTTAGCA
Organism: Euleptes europaea; assembly: GCF_029931775.1. Lineage (NCBI taxonomy): Eukaryota > Metazoa > Chordata > Lepidosauria > Squamata > Sphaerodactylidae > Euleptes > Euleptes europaea. Next base: position 21,262,811 of record NC_079330.1, on the reverse strand, counting down.
TTCTGATCCTGACCAGCAGAAACATTGCGGGTTCTGCAGTCCTTGGATCGGTTGTGCCGGGGGGCGGGGGCGGGGAAATCCTGTTGAAATGCAATGAAAAGTCAACCAAGTGCAGGACTTCTTATTTTGGTTTTTTAGCAGAGGAGAGTCTGTGTCCGTCCCATGGATTCATAAGGCTACCACGTAATCCAGTGGTGAAAATACTTTGTTTTTCTCCCTCCACACTTACAGGAACTTGGATCTCTGCAGGAATACTTGCTTGCCTTAAATACGGAAGACCATCTTCACCGCTGTACAGCACAGGTAAAAGTCCCCGCATGTCTGATCACATGCCTCCTGCTTGACATGACCGTTAGTTGCAGAGAGATATGGGACACTGTGCTCCTTGCAGGATGGGTGCCATTTTTTTAAGCCAGTAAATATCATGTGGCTTTGACCCATGTTGACTGGTGGCCTTGTGTCTCTTGGTGTCCCCTAGGATTTGTTCCTTAGCTTCTTGTTTAGTGCCATCGTTAGACATTTCGATGCACAGGGCAGTCTTCCGTTTCTACCCCCACAGCCCTGGACTTGACACTGCATAGATTTTTTTTCTTTACAAAAGAAGTGGGAGATAATATTCTATTTAAAGTACAGAATAGGAGTTTCCTCTGGGCTGACCTTGTAAGAAGTTGTCATTGATCTGGAGTGAGCTGAAAGTGGCAGTAAGGGTATCATAGAATCATAGAGTTGGAAGGGACCTTCAGGGTCCAACCCCCTGCACAATGCAGGAAATTCACAACTACCTCCCCCACACACACCCAGTGACCCCTACTCCATGCCCAGAAGATGGACAAGATGCCCTCCCTCTCATGATCTGCCTAAGGTCATAGAATCAGCATTGCTGACAGGTGGCCATCTAGCCTTAAAAACCTCCAGGGAAGGAGCACTTACCACCTCCCAAGGAAGCCTCGGAAGTATCCGTGTCTGATACTCCTGTTTCTGTCTTCTCTGACACCTTGTGCTGAGAAACTGTTTTTGTCCATAAAAGAACTGCCCCACCCGGCAGCTGATGTGCAAACACGTCACGTACCTCTAGTTTTCTCCTTTCCCCTAAAGGGGAAAGCAAAAGACAGCAAAGTCTCTGACAGTCTTCAGTGGCGCTGACCCACCTAGCCTGCTGCTCCCAGTAAGCCTCTGGAGCAAGCTGGCAGCCTGACTTTTCCTATCCACTCCCCTTGAAAACACACCTAATCATCGCAAAATAAAATGTCCTTTTGTCATAGGATCGTTTGGAGCCCACAGTTGCATATCGCCTTTGTTTAGCAAGGTTATGAATCATCAGGCAGGTGTTGTGCAGGCTTCCTTTTAAGACATAAACTGAGAAATCGGGGGCAGGGGAAAGAAACTCATACTCAGTGATCACAAACTGTTCTTAGAACATAAGAAGAGCCATGCTGGATCACACCAAAGCCCATCAAGTCCAGCAGTCTGTTCACACAGTGGCCAACCGGGTGCCTCTAGGAAGCCCACAAACAAGACAGCTGCAGCAGCACCATCCTGCCTGTGTTCCACAGCACCTAATATAATAGGCAATCTGCTCTGATACTAGAGAAGAGTGGGTATGCACCATGACTGGTATTCATTTTGACTAGCAGCCATGGATAGCCCTCTCCTCCATGAACATGTCGACTCCCCTCTTCAAGCCTTCCAAGTTGGCAGCCATCACCACATCCTGGGACAGGGAATTCCCTCAATCCTGTACACGCCCTAACTAGTCTTATTCTAAGGCATGCTCTTTAAGCTTAGAAGTTACTGCAATCTAAAAGTTTGGAGTCTTTGTCCAGGCAGCCAGCAGGAGTTCCACAGTTTAACTATGCGTTGTGTGAAGAAATACTTCATTTTATCTGCATCGTGTGCAAGGATGGGAATCTGCAATTTTGACGTTTCACTCGGCCTTTGCCTCTCCGACACTCAACTCTTTCACTGTGTCTCCCCCCACCCTCTCTTTCTCTCTCTCTCTCTGTTTCTAAACAGGCCCTGAAAAACATTGCTGCTATTAGCCTTGCCATTAACTATCCCAACAAATCGACAAGTCTCTGGAATGTTTAACGAGTGGCCTTGCGGTTTTGGGATAGGATAGTTCCTGCCCGTAGGAACCTTGGCGCAAGCATCCAAGCTTGTCTCAGGCACGGGAGAGCCGACCGAGAGAGGGTCCTTCTGCTTCAGTGTATGTGCACAACGCAGCCACCCCCCCACCCCAGTGTAGATTCTGTCAAAGCAGCAGCGCACTTTCCAAAGAAACGGGGCGCACTCTCTCTGGAGCATCTTGCGTGTCACCTACAGCTATGTACGCACTTCTGTTGTAGCATGTCTTTCGGAACAGTATTTACTTCCTTTAAATTTTCAAAATAAAACGGAGTGAGGCGGAGAGGTGTAGCTTCTCGCTCGCTGAAGGAGAGGAACCCAGCCTGGCCCCCTCCTGCCCATCACCTCCCAACCCTGCTGGATTGTCTCCCACTGGAAAAAAAACTAGACAGTTAATTGGAAGTGAGCAACTGGAAGCCTCGTTCTTAACCTGAGCAGGTCCTGCCATGACGCCTGCTTTGCTCAAGTCCGAAGAAGGGGCAGAGGAGGATGCAGGGGGTGCACAGCAAGAGTGAAAACGGTTCCTGTGGCAGCCTTGTCATGTTACTTCCTATTCCTTGGGAAAAGTTGGCACCACCCCCACCAGGAATCAACTTGCAGCAGCCAGCTCCAGTCCCTGTTGAAACAAGCTAAATTAAATATATATATATATATATATAAAAATATTGGAGCTAAAGTGTCCAAAGGGGGGAACGGACGCGACTGTTGCTAGATAATAAGCTTGTGCTGCTAGTGCAGAAGTTTGTTTTTAGGAAGACACCCCCCCCCCCCCGTCCTTGTGGCTCGGAAACCGTGCAGGTTTCTGATGCCAGGGGGGAGGTCGAGGAAGCTTTTCCTCTAAGATTGCATCAAGGAAAGAGATGCTGGTTGTCGAGTCAGAGGGTCCCAGCTCCCGAATGGCTAGCAAACTCCCCTAACTTGCTTCATATAGCAATAACGGTGTCACCCCTGCTCAGGAAGGAGTCTATGCAAGGACCTCGTGAGGTGAAGTGAATTGGCTTTAATCTATCATTGAAGGTGGAGGCAGGCTGGTGTTTTGCTCCCTTTTCGGAGGCAGACAGCAAGAAGGGCGCTGTGTCTTAACGTGCATGGAAATAGAAACGGACACCCACGTTCAGCCCCCAAGCTGGCCATTGCTGTCTTTCTCGCATCCCAAGTTTGCAGGACTTGCGAGCTTTAATGCTTTTCAGGATTTGAATTCCAAGGAAAAAAATGTGCACAGACAAATCAAGGCAGTAGGGAACCCACATCAAGCACCATCAGATAGGGATGGATTTGCTCGGGAGGAGGATTTTCTCCAGGAGGGATAGCGACTTATAATATTCAGAGTGTGCCAGAAAAGCCTGCTTTTGGGAACGGATCTGGTAGACGAGTATTTTTGAAAAGCTGCAGGAAGAGGGGGCATAGTCAGTCTGCTTTTGTAAAGCCTTTCAGTCTGCAGCATCTGCCAACTGCATCTTGTCTTCCAGATTTTAGTGACCAGAAGAGGTGACCGGGGCCATAGTCAGAAAAGCAGAATTGTAGGAAGAAGAATAGGTTCTGTGTTTAAGGCTGCTAGGAGCATGGCTGTAGGAGCATACTGATAAGATGCTGATTTGGTAACACAGACTATGACGGTTAGGAAGGAAGGGGCTTCTGATGGAGGACAGAGAGGCAGGGGGAAGCTTGCTTTTGGGGCTGCATCTCAGGTGGCCATGCATTCCTATCCTGTCGCCAGGTTTTCTTTCAAAGCATGGGGGAATTGTGGGAGGGGTTCCCCGTTTTAAGAGCATAGCAATCTTGTCTTCCTTAACGTTATCAGGGGAGGGCGTGGACAAGGATCAGATACAGCCAAGCCAGGCGTCAGTTTCTTCTGTAGTCCACCTTCATGCACGTTGCGTCAAGAAGAGCTCAAAGATTATAGTTGGAATTGTGGAGCTGCTCCCCCCCCCCCCAAGTTGTCTTTGAGAAAAACGGAGAGTTCCTCAAGTAAACAAGTTGCTGAAGGGTAACTGGGCTTTTCAAAGACGCTGCTGCAATCTCCATTCCTTCCTTCTGCGCCCCCCCCCTTTTATAATCCTTCAGGGTCACTGCTTATACAGATGCCCCTAATCTCTCATTGCCCCCCCCTTTCTGTTTGGCTTATATGTCTCTAGGTAATCATATGCATAATAATCCCTCTCAAAATAATTGCACAGAATTGCCCATAGTGCAGACTGCTTATCCTGGACTCGGCAGGTCTGTTATTTTGAAGCCAGTAAAGAGTAGCCCCCCCTCACGCCCCCCATCTCAACCCTGCCTTCCTCAGTGTGGAACTTGGCGGTCCAAAACAGACAGTAATATCTTTTATCAGCGCTGCCCACATGGAGCAGCTAAGAAGCTTTTCCTTTTTGCTGGAAATTGAAGCGAGAAAGGGCAGGGTACACATTGAGTTGGGTATTTCTCACAAACGGTTCTTCTGAATTCCTTAGCAGATTCATTTAAATGCAAAAAAAACCCCTGAGATTTGAACTTTATACACATTTGGGGACGGGGAGAAATGTGCCTATAATAATGACTGTGTGCATTGAAATCTTATATGATGTATTAAGAAACCACCATTAATCACCCTGATACACCTTTTGCTTTCAATATAAACACTTTTTTTTAAAGGTGGTTTTTAATTTTCTTACGGGTTTTTTTTTTTTTGACTTCACAAACTTTTTGTTGTGTGCGTGTTTAACATCATTAAAACCAATCCCTTCAATTGATTACTGTTTGGTTTAACGTGTATTAAAGAAGACATAGGCTAGAGATGCGGTGGATATATGCAGATGAAGAGATATATTGTAAAACTATTAAAAATGGAAAGTACAAGGGGATGGGTCTGATTCTTTTGTGTGTCTGCTGTGAGGGGGAAGCACACCTAGGGCTGGCTAACTTTGGGGCTCAATGGCATAAGAATCTCCTTTATATCGAGTTGAACCAGTGGTCCACATAACCTGCTATCCCTCCCTAATGGGTTATCAAGGCCTTGAGATAAAAATAAGGCCAAGGCCAATGGTGCAACATAGGTTAAAAAAATTATTACTCAGAATAGAAATTCACTACGTGTGTCGCCCAAATGGCTACAGAATTTATGCTCATTTGAAGGACTACTGCAATAACTACAACGTGGTGTAGTGGTTAAGAGCGGTGGTTTGGAGTGGTGGAATCTGATCTGGAGAACCGGTTTTGATTCCCCGCTCCTCCACATGAGCGGTGGAGGCTAATCTGGTGAACTGGATTTGTTTCACCACTCCTGCACACAAAGCCAGCTGGGTGACCTTGGGCTAGTCACACTCTCAGTCCCGCCTACCTCACAGGGTGTCTGTTGTGGGGAGGGGAGGGGTTTGTAAGCCGGTTTGATTCTTCCTTAGGTGGTGGAGAAAGTCAGCATATAAAAACCAACTCCTCCTCCTTCTGTTATTTTTATCTCCTGTTACTGGTGCGGCCCTTTTATTTCTCTTTGCATCAAGGTCTTGGGCAGAGAAGGGCCTTCCTCCATACTTGGAGAAGGGTTGTCTTGCAGGCAGATGGCTGCTCCCGCTTGTACCAGCAGGGCTCGATATTAGAATTAGTTTCTTCTGTTACTGATATAAAACATTTTAGAAGCTCGCCTTTCTCCCAGATACCTGGGGCGCAAGGTAGGTAACAACATGAAAATCGGCACAACGTAACATAATTCTAAGAAGAGTAGAAATTAAAACAGCCAGCAGGAAAGCTTTAAAGGGCAGCAGGGAATGCTGTCTTTCAATATGCCCACAACTTTCGACACGGTCAAACAGAGGTCTTCAAATCCTCCGGGAGGCAATTCCATAACAATGGAGCAGCCACAGAGAAAGCCTGTGAGTAAGCAGCAGCCAACTGTATCCTACGCCGAGCGAAGCTGCCACACAGACTTATTCTGGAAGAGACTATCAATGAAGGGGTTGAAAGTTAAGTAAGTACATATTTATTACAGTCCTCGACCAGAATGCTGTTATAGACGTAGAATTAAAAGTGTAACATAGGTTGTGAATATAAATATTGTGTCTTCAGTCAGACTCCATATGATTGATAAATATTAGTCAACACTAAAATATAGAATAAAATAACACTAAAACATGAAAATGAGTAAAAGAAGAAATATAATAATTTCTTATGATCCTTCCTGCCCCAGTATAGACCAAGATTTCCTGACCTTTAAGACCACCCACCAAATTTTGCCACCTTTAAAGTCATATCTTGATGCTTATCTGATAACATAGTATAAAGGTAAAACATTGTATTTTTCCCTGGAGAGCCCTTCATTATAAGAACAATCAAAACATCCCGAATATGTTTGTAGATTTTACAGACAAAAACAACATGTAAAGATTCAGCATGTCCCTCTTTCCATTAAAAAAAAAAGGTAAGGGTCCCCTGTGCAAGCACCAGGTCATTCCTGACTCATGGGGTGACATCACATCCTGATGTTTTCTAGGCAGACTTTGTTATGGGGTGGTTTGCCAGTGCTTTCCGCAGTCATCTTCCCTTTACCCCCAGCGAGCTGGGTACTCATTTGACCGACCTCGGAAGGATGGAAGGCTGAGTCAACCTTGATCCGGCTACCTGAAACCGACTTCCGTCGGGATCGAACTCTGGTGAGCAGAGCTTGGACTGCACTACTCAGCTTACCACTGCGCCACAGGGCTCCTCTTTACATAAACATTCACAGTCGTCAAAAGGATTCCTTTTGTACCTACCCTCTGGAATAGCTGAGGGGAGTGCATTATAACGCAACCAGGTAAATGCTCCTGTCATCTGGATTGTCTAGGTGGAAAATGTAAGATGCTGGAAGGATTTTATCCTTTAGCCAACCAGTTTCTCCAGATATCCAACAACAGGAGGTCGAGGCCTTCCCCAGATGTTGTCTATTGGAACTGGGATTCAGAGGTTGACTGCTGCTGAATGTGGAGGTTCCCTTTGGTCATCCTCCATGAATCTATCATCCCTTTTCAAAGTTGTTTATTCCTGTGGCCATCACTATATCCTCTGGCAGCAAATTCCACATTTTAATCACTTTCTGTGTAAAGAAGTATTTCCTTTTGTCCATTCTGAATCTACTGCCTGTCAGCTTCATTGGATACCCTCGAGTTCTAGTCTTTTGGAAGAGGGAGAAAAAGTTCTGTTTGTCAACTCTCTCCACCACGTATGTAATTTTGTAAACCTCTATCATGTCCCCCCTTCATCGTCTCTTCTAAACTGAGAAGTCCCAGACTCTTCAGGATTGCCCCCTAGGGAAGGTACTCCAACCCCCTAATCATCTTGGTTGCCCGCTTCTGTACTTTTTCCAGCATGGTCAGAGTGGTGGCTTCCAAATAAGGGGAGAGCTTACAAGCTCACGCATAGTTGGTGAAAAATACTTTTGGCCACTGCAGATGCCTGTTTCTCTGGCGACAGAGCTGGGTCCAGCAGGTCTGTAAACTCGAACTTGCAGCCAGATGCAGCACACGGATCCTTGACTTTCGCATTAATTCATCCCAGCGCTCATGTAGATCTTATGTCAGTGACTCCTGTCCCATGAAGAAATGTGGGCCTGGCCGTCCCTACCATACAATTCTAAGAGCCAGCATGGTGGTGTGGTTTGGAGCGGTGGACTCTAGAGAACTGGGCTTGATTCCCCACTCCTCCACATGAGCGGCAGACTCTAATCTTGTGAACCGGGTTGGTTTCCCCACTCCTCCACATGAAGCCTGCTGGGCGACCTTGGGCCAGTCACAACTCTCTGACCTCTCTCAGCCCCACCTACCTCACAAGGTGTCTGTTAGGAGAGGAAGGGAAGGAGACTGAAACCCACTTTGATTCTCCTTAAAAGGTAGAGAAAGTCGGCATATAAAAACCAACTCCTTCTTCTAAACATTGAGAAATTTCCTAGTCTTCTCCATGCTTATATACTAGCTTTTTAAAAGTATTGAGCCATCACATTTTCTGCACCAGCTCACTCCAAGAATCAGCCCTTATGTCTTGTATTATGGGAGAACAAACTTCCTATATCTACTTTCTCCACCCTATGCATACTTTCACAAACCTCAATGTGTTTCCCCTTAGTTGTCTTTTTTCTAAAGTGAAAGTCCCAGATACTTGAGCCTTTCCTCATTGGAACGGTGCTGCGACCCTTGAATCATCTTGGTTGCCCTCTTCTGCACTTCTTTCTAGCTCTGCAAGATGTTTTATGAGGTACAGCAACCCAAACTGTACACACAATTCCAAATGAGGCCACCGCATAGATCTATATAGGAGCATTTTATGAGGGGCACTAGATCAATACAGAGGGAAACATTAATTCTCACAATTTTAATACGTTTAAAGAGATGCTGCAGCTGGTTCTTCACTTGCAGATGGTGTGTGCCTATGAGTTTGCAAGACAGACGCACAGAGTCAACCAGCAATCTTGTTCTTCTACTCCTCTATGTACATTTTTAATACATTCATCATTCCCCCTTACCTTTTTTAACAGCCTTTTAAAAAATTTCTAATTAGTGCCAGAGCTTGGAGTATGTCCCTTGGTGACGGCATAGGCACTAGCCAGTTGATGCTGCCCATGGTAGCTTTTTGCTGAAAGGTTGCTGAATTCGCACCCCCCCACACACCTAAATTCTGGAAAGAAAAAGATGGATTTATACTGGGTCATGTTTCTGAGCTGCCCCCACAACTGTCTTCATTCTTGTGGTGTATCTGCCAGGCAACAGACCTAAGGGACTTGTTTTTGACCACTGGATTTCAAATGGACCCCAGCTTCTGGAATGCATCTTCTGTGTTCATCAGCGTCTCAGACCATTCTCATGGGAGACATGTCATTAAGAACACCACGTCCTTCTGCCAAGGGTGTGCACGCATATGCGCCTGTTCCCAGAACTACAGCAAGCATGACATAAGCCCTCTGTGCAGTAATCTCCTCACCCACAGATCTGCTGTCTGGGTGAAGCTCTGTGAGCTCGCACTGAAACAGCTGTGATCCCTTTCTGTAGGCAGGTTCTGCATTTTTGGGGAGGAGGGAGGTTGTTTATGTATGCACAATTTTAAAAACCATTTCGAAGGCAACTGTACTCTACCCTAATGTGACTGCATGTTTTCCAGCATTTCATAGATAAATATAGGGTCACTTATCTTGCTTTCTTGGAACCCCCCTTTATATCAGGGGTCATCATCTTTTCAAATGGAATGCTCTGCTTGCTTGTGGCTTGAATGTATTTGGCACTAGTTGGGTTCTCTATCATGTTATACTTAACAGTATGATGAATCCACTGGCCATCACAAGTTTTGCTTCTAGAGACCCTGGTTCTAGAGACTGATGCTAGTCATTCGTCTTGGCAGTTTTTTAACAAGGAATCCTCCCCCACCCCCAAATCCAAGAATAGGTAGAGAATAGGTACAGTGGCTTACCCATAAGGGACTGCCCATGGTAAAAACAGAGGTGGTTGGGTCATAGGCACCTGTACTGGGTTGGGGAAGGCAAGATGCTTTTTAGAGAAGGGGGTGTGGGGGTAATAAACTAGGCCAGGTCTGTAGTGCAAATCCATAGTGGTGTCCCCCAAGAAGAATGCAGCTTTTTGTACAAATTAGGTAGACTGAAAATTGGTGGAAGGACCATTAACACTTTGAGATATGCAGATGACACCACATTACTGGCAGAAAATGAAGACTCGCAACGACCTCGGCAGAAGGTCAAAGCGGAAAGTACCAGAGCAGGATTACAGCTGAACACCAAGAAGACAAAAGTACTGACAACTAGGGAATTAACACAATGTTAAGTATGTTAAGTATGAAGAAATTGAAATTGTTCAAGGTTTTCTATTCTTTGGCTCTGTCATCAACCAAAAGGGAGACTGCAACCAAGAAATCAGAATAAGATTGAGACTGGGAAAGGCAGCCGTGAAGGAGCTAGAAAAGATTCTTAAGTGTAAGGATGTGTCACTGGCAACCAAGATTAAGTTAATTCATGCCATCGCATTCCTTATTACTGTGTAGGGGTATGAAAGTTAGACAATGAAGAAAGCTGACAGGAAGAAAGTAGATTTCTTTGAAATGTGGTGTCGGAGGAGAACTTTATGGATACCACAAACCGCCAAAAAGACAAATCAGTGGGTTCTTGATCAAATCAAGCCTGAATTCTCCCTAGAAGCTAAAATGACTAAACTGAGGCTATCATAGTTTGGTCACATTATGAGAAGACAAGACTCACTGGAAAAGACAATCATGTTAGGAAAAGTTGAAGGCAGCAGGAAAAGAGGAAGACCCAACATGAAATGGATTGACTCACTCGAGGAAGCCATGACCCTCTGCAAGACCTGAACAAAGACATTTTGGAGAACATTAATTCATAGGGTTGCCATAAGTCGGAAGCGACTTGACGGCACTTAACACGGACCCATTTTGCATCAGGCTGCGTCTTTCATTTTTGGAGCTTATTCCACTGCTGTCAGTCACAAGGACAGGAAGCAGATGCAAAACCCTTCACAGTGACCACTGGAAGCTACAGATGTGCCATCTGGGAGGTTAATATCTCTGTTTTGCTAGTTGAGCGTATGGTTGTTTGAAGACCGTCCATCTCAACTGATGCCTCACCGGCCACAAGCAAGGGAGCCAATTCCTTGAAGATGCAGCTCAACAGTTACAGGTAAGCAACACTGTTTTCTTCTGTCACTGAAGGGCCTCACTTTCTTTGTTTGGCCTGCCTCCCACCTACCCCACCACTCAGTACCCCCTTACACCTCCTTTTCAGGCCTGCAGCTATCACTGGCCACTATTCAGTAGCTGTTCACATCCCCCCACCCCCGGGTTGCCAACTGCCAGGTAGTTCAAAACAATTCACAGTGCGATGCTAATAGGCTATGCAAAAACAATCCACACAAGGCTCAGTTCTATACATATATTCAAAAGGAGATATTCAATACAAAACGTGGTGCAAGCAATATCTATAGGTGAGCGACAGTCAAACAAGAGAACATTATACAAAAATATCAAAAGACAAGTCAAAGAACAATATATACAACAAATCTATGTCTAATGTTTCTCTTTGAGTCTTAAAGACTTTCCAGTATAATTTCAGTCTTTGTAAGAGCTGGTCCCGAAAGCGTAAGCTACCACTACACAGGCAAACTTCAACCACCAGACTACTATGTAGCATTAAGAAAACAACAAGGCTGAAGAAGCCATCATTGGTGAAAGCATCTATTACCTGGAAGACGTTTCCATTCTACTATAAGTGCCAGCTTGGTCTCCGTTTGAAACACCTGCAGCACCTAGCCAGTGGATATAAAAGTCTGATTTCCCACTTGGACTCTTGGAAAATCTGTATGAATTCTTTCTACTTTCGGGACCAGCTCTTACAAAGACTGAAATTCTTGCAGAACTCTCTCAACCCCACCGACCTCACAAGGTGTCTGTTGTGGGGAGAGAAAGAGATTGAAAGCCACTTTGAGACTCCTTAAAGGTAGAGAAAGCCGGCATATAAAAACCAACTCTTCTTCTTCTTTCAGGCCTCCAGTCACCTTCATTTGCTGTTCTTAGAGGTGAACCAAAAAGCCACCCACAAAATCTTAATCTAGTATGAAGGAGCCATATGGGTAGCCATGTTGTAGGATAGCCAACCTCAAGGGGGTGTCTGGAGATCTGGGATTGCAAATTGATCTGCAGGGTTATACAGGTCAGTTCACCTGGAGGAAATGGCAGCTTTGGAAGGTGGACTCTATGGCATTATAGCCTGTTGAAGTCCCTCCCCTCCCCAAACCTCACCCTCCTCAGGCTCCACCCCCCAAATCTCCAGGCATTTCCCAACCTGGAGCTGGCAATCCTGCCATGTCATTTAGTAGCACCCAAACAAAGCAGAATTCCAGCGGTGCTTTCTGTTCCGGTATGAAGCATGTAAGGGAAAGGTAAAACCATCCAACACATTTCTCTTCCATTCCTAATCTCTTTTGCTGTATCTTATGCCTTTTGGTGCTGTCTTTTCCTTCTACTGTCGACGCATGTGGTCAGCATGTTGGATACACGGTGTTGTTTGGGGACCACCTACCCAAAAATACCAAGCCAGGCTGGTGGCAGCTGTCATTTCACCCCCATGGCCTCTTATGCTCCTTGCCACGAAAATCATTTTGCTCCGAACAGTGTGTGGTGACTCACACGTGGAACCCCCGCTGTTCCTTGCCAGGCTTTTAAAAAAATCCTTCCTCAGCACAGCTACGGTTTGCTTTTCTGCTGCTGGAATCTCTGGACAGAACTGATCTTGGCAAATGGCTGTTCCTACCTATGGTGGGAATGTTATTGGAGGTGGGTGAGTGATGGAGGGACCTTGCAGGAGAAAATCAGAGGCGCACACTTTCCAGTTCTCCCCTGGAATTGTACAGCATGCACACTGCCTTGGCATTTTCCTCCCAGCTAGATTTATTCCTGGTTTCAGAACCCAACTGGAGAGAGACTGATTAAAAATAGGAGGAGAGGGAGGGTAGAGGGAAGGGTTCGAGAATCTCATGCTGGAATAGAAATAGAATAGAAATTTTATTTATACCCTGCCCTTCCCCGTTGGACCGGGCTCAGGTCAGCTAACATCATCGGTATACATACATAATAACAATATCAAAAACAATTAAAACATTAAGTTAATACATTTACAAAATATGATCTTAAATGAAGACTGGTCCTTAGTGTTAATGACTACTGAAAACATAGGCCATTTATTGGATGACAAAAGCTTCGAAGTTACCACTCAAGTAGCCGAGTTCCTGGCCAAGGTCCTAAAGGAGGGAGAAAGAAGGAGGGGAACCCTCATTTAATTGTTTTTATAAAATTTACTGATGAACTGTGAATTCATTCCTTTTTTATATCCATATCTAGCTGTTTTACCTGTTTGTTTTGTTACTGTAAATGCCAATAAAGGTTCTGTATTCTGTTTAAGGACGCAAATCGTAAATGTTCACCTTGCTACTTCCAGATACCCTCCAACAGAATTTTCTCCTTGCCAGACTATTTCCGCTGGTTAGAAATTCATAAGTTCAGACGAGCTTTCTTACTGGCGAGATGTAATGCCCTAGACTCAGCCGAGACACAAGGGCAATAAGATAAAATTATTGCAGAAGTACGAAAATGCCCATTTTGTCCGGATCAAATGGACTCCCTAACCCACATTGTTTTAGCATGTCCACAAAAGAATATTGCACGAAATAAATATATCCCTCCTTGGATAAAACAGCGAAAGACCCTTTCTGAGAAGCGGATACTATGTTATCTGCTGTCAAGTAGATTGATGAATTGCGTGAGACGTGGCAACTTTTCTCTTTATAGTGTCAAGGAAAAATTAAATTTCATTTCCCCTTTTTAAAGTCTGGAATGGTTGGTGAATAGCCAATGGCTTTCAATCTAGGGAAAGGAATACGTTTATAAATGGCACCATATCCTCAGTTTTCCTACAGGAAAGATGTTACTATGGTGGCCATGACCCAACCATTCAGTTTAGTGTCATACTCCAAGGGGTGGGGGAGATTGACAACAAGGGGGGGAAAGCACAAGAAAAGAAACAGAATGGGGAGATAGGGTTGCCAGTTTGGGGTTGGGAAATACCTGGAGCTTTTGGGGGTGAAGCCTGAGGAGGGCAGGATTTGGGGAGGGGAAAGACTTCAATGGCGTATAATGCCATAGAGTCCACCTTCCAAAGAGGCCATTTTCTCCAGGTGGACTGATCTCTATCACCTGGAGATCTGAATCAACCCTGAGCCGGCTACTTGAAATCAACTTCCATTGGGATCGAACTCAGGTCGTGAGCAGGGCTTTGACCGCAGTACTGCAGCTTACCACTCTGCGCCACGGGGCTTGTATACAAACTACCGGTACTGTAGATCAAACACTGCCAGGGCCATCTGCTGTTTTCCAATGGGTAGGGGTTGACTTTACCTGATCAACATACATATGGTTGTCTGTCTGTGGTTGACCTGGGCTAGCATGTTGGCATCTGTTTAGGCGCACATTGCTTGTGGTTGGTTTTTCTTTTCTTTGATTGCCTCTTGAAGTATGCCATGGCACAATATTGAAACTTCTGCTTAACAGTCTGGGCACAAATTGTTTAAAATTATATAACACCTTTAGTGACTGTAACTTGACACTAGGTGGTGCGATTGTGCAGTTTGGATAGCTGCAGCATTCGTAATAAAAAGAAAGGCCTCCCATGTAAAACTGTCCTTCCTTCGTTGGTTCTTGTAGGTTATCCGGGCTGTGTAACCGTGGTCTTGGTATTTTCTTTCCTGACGTTTCGCCAGCAGCTGTGGCAGGCACTTGACACTGAGAGACACTGTCCTTCAGTGTTCCTCCTCTGAAGAGGCCTGCCACAGCTGCTGGCGAAACGTCAGGAAAGAAAATACCAAGACCACGGTTACACAGCCCGGATAACCTACAAGAACCAATGAACTCTGACCGTGAAAGCCTTCGACAATATTTTGTCCTTTCTTCATTCGTCTCTATGGTAGAAAGAAGGTAATCTGTTCAGCCTGGAAAAAGAGATAAGGGTGCGTTGTACCAGTGTGGTGTAGTTGTTATAGCAGCAGACTCTAATCTGGAGAACTGGATTGAGTTCCCCACTCCTTCACCTAAATCCTGCTAGGGTAGGGTTGCCATCTGCAGGTAGTAGGTGGAGATCTCCTGCTATTACAACTGATCTCCAGCCAATACAGATCAGTTCACCTGGAGAAAATGGCCGCTTTGGCAATTGGACACTATGACACTGAAGTCCCTCCCTACTCCAAATCCCGCCCACCCCAGGCTCCGCCCCAAAAATCTCCACTGCGCACTGTACATACATTCACTGTAACTTGTAAACAGGGCTTGTGCATTGATAGGATGAGCATTCACTGTAGGAACTGCAGGGAGTGAGCTTAGGGTTACCAGGTCCCTCTTCGCCATTGGCAGGAGGTTTTTGGGGCAGAGCCTGAGGTGGGTGGGGTTTGGGGAAAGGAGGGACTTCAATGCCATAAAGTCCAATTGCCAAAGTGGCCATTTTCTCCAGGTGAATGGATCTCTATCAGCTGGAGATCAGTTGTAATTGTGGGAGATCTCCAGTTACTACCTGAAGGTTGACAACCCTATTAAAGGTAGAAAAAAGTGGGGTATAAAAACCACTTCTTCTTTTTTAGAAACCAGCATCCACAAAATGAATCCTGCTGCATGAAAGGGCCCTTCTGGAAATGGACTTTCTGGAAGAGATCCAGAGAGTACAGATTTTGACGTTCCCTTGTTTTTAAATTCAGATTCTCCAAAAATTAAAAAAAAAACCTCAGTGTCCAAAACAGTGAAATGACGGCGAAACCATGCGACTCTTCTATTTATCATCCCTCTTGATTTCTAGACAATCCCCTATATCCCAGCAGGCTCAAAGCTGACTTTAACAGGTTGCATAGTATTTGAGATGGTTATTACAGCAGAAAGCTATAGTAATTCCCTCTAAAATAAATCTGACTAGCAGCTGCCTTTTTTAAATTTCAAAGGGAAGGCTTATTACTTATATAGTCTCAGTACACTTTGGTTCAGCCTGGGTTTTTGTGTGTGTGTGTTTTGTTTTACACTGTGCGCTAATTAAGGCTGCAATCGTTTCCATTCTTGCTTAAGTGACATGAAATGTGATGAAACGCCGGTGTAAATGAGCACAGAATTGAAGGCCTCACACTGATTTGTTCATTCATTTTGCTGGTTTGTAGTTGACTTCAGATTAATTGCTCTGTTGTGGTTACCCGATGCATTTCAAGGTTAATTTTATTTTAAGCTGCTATGAACGACTTTATGCCCAGTGTGGAGAAATGCATTTACTTTCGAGGCTTGGGTTCTGCACATACCCCACACTTTGTTTTAAAAGGTTTTTCTCTGTGGACAGAAGGCAGGCAGGAGGGTGGAAGTCAGCTGCTTCCAAGTGCTCGCTACAGCCATTGATATGAAGAAAAAGAAGAGAGAGTTTTTATATGCCGACTTTCTCTACCACTTAAGGAAGAATCAAACGGGCTTACAATCACCTGCCCTTCCCCTCCCCACAACACACACCCTGTGAGGTAGGTGGGGCTGAGAGAGCTGTGACTATCCCAAGGTCACCCAGCTGGCTTCATGTGTAGGAGTGGGGAAACCAACCCGGTTCACTAGATTAGAGTCCACCATTCATGTGGAGGAGCGGGGAATCAAACCCAGTTCTCCAGATTACAGCCCACCACTTTTAACCACTACATCACGCTGGGTGGGGACAAGCCTGAGCTCAATGGGCCAGTAATCCCATTTGGTGTAAGGCAGGCTTATATTCCTTAAATTGCTAACCTAGGCCTACCTCACAAGCAGCTTGCCAACCGTACTGTTGGTAGCTAGCTGAGCCTCTTGCTTTACATGGGTCAGCCCTTCAAGAAAGACTTTTTTTAAAAAAAGATCTTTGTCAAGATCTATTTCCTATTCAGGAGGACTTGTTCTCTGAGAAAATGTTGCCATTCACTCAATAGTCCTCTCTCCGACTTGTTTTGAGATGGCGCACATCAAACAACGATGCATTGTTTGGTGCGGTCCCAGAGAATAAAGTGTGAACCCCCAGTGGGTTCTGCCCAGTTCCTGTGGAAACGCCTGGTTCTGAGTGATTTACGCTTTGTTTAGGTGCTCCTTGAGTTTATTTTTGTTAGTGGAAATAATGTTACCAAAGTGGGAACCTGCAGACTCGCCGTGATTTCAGCCCCTTGTTTTCCAAGCAGTTTGCCAGGGTAACCCAATGAACTCTGGTGATAAATGCAAAGGGGTTGCAAGTGATTCATCAAATCTGTTTGATTTTGTCTATCTTTTTCTCCAAAGACCTTGTGGTCCCATCCAGACTCATCTCACCCTACTATTCTCACATCCCTTTTCAACAGTAAACACCGCCTCTGTTAGTTTGCCCAACGCACCCAGCAACAACAACAAAATCAAGGTATAGTTTAGGTATTTTTAAAGGTGGGGCTGTGGCTCAGTGGTAGAGCATCTGCTTGGCATGCAGAAGGTCCCAGGTTCAATCCCCGGCATCTCCAGTTAAAGGGACCAGGCAAGTAGGTGATCTGCCTGAGACCCTGGAGAGCCGCTGCTGGTCTGGACAGTACTGGACCAAGGGTCCATCATGTGTTCATGTCATACATTCCCCTCTCCTTTCTTCTCTCCCCCCCCCCCTGAAATGCTAATGATAACAGAAGGTAGCCTGGTTTTGAATAAGAAAACTGAGTGGTGGAGGTTGAACAGTTAAGCTCCCCCTCCTTTCTCTGCATGCCTCCCCCAAGGCAAATCGAGGCTGATGAATCTGAAATATGCCAATTATGGATGGGCTGAGTTGTGTGATCGTCATCTCATTGGTATGAACCCCATAGAAAGTAACAATGATCTTTATCACCAAGGGATTGCATTTGTCAATGCGTTATTTTTCCAAGTTGAGAGTTAAGACTTCCCAGGTGAACAGGCGTCGGGTCTGAGTTCTCCATCCAGCTGACCTTACAAAAGGAAAATTGGCAGCTCTCTCTTCTATTGTGAAGGGCCTTGTTAAATGAAAGCACTGCTTATAAAATGACCTTATCAGGGCCAGCTTGATTTTTTAAAAAAGACTTGGGGGCACAAAGCGTCCCAAAGAACTGTCGGAAGGCCCTTTCCGAGGCCGTTCTGCTCTTGGACCCAGATGGAAAGCTGATAGTGTTTACATAGTGTATACGTAGAACTGACCACGGTTCATGGTCAGCTGAGTGTGGAACCTGGAATGGCCTAGTTTGTACACTAGTTTGTGAAACCTAGAACAGCCTAGTTAAATTTTTGTGCATGGTAAATAGGGTTGCCAGCTCCGGGTTGGGAAATACCTGGAGATTTTTTTTGGGGGGGGTGTCTGAGGAGGGCAGAGTTTGGAGAGGGGAGGGACTTCACTGCCATAGAGTCCAATTGCCAAAGTGGCCATTTTCTCCAGGGGAACTGATTTCTATTGCTTGGAGATCAGTTGTAATAGTGGGAGATCTCCAGCCACCACCTGGAGGTTGGCCACCCCAATGGTGAATAATAGCCCGTAGTTACTAGCCCGGGTGACTAGCCCGGGTGCCTCCATGTACGGAGGCAGCAAACCTTTCTAGCCAGTGCTAGAAAACATCAGTGGAAGGCTTGGCCTCTATATGTTCTGTTGGCCCTCCAAGACAGCAGGCTGGCCACTGTTTGAAGAAGAAGAGTTGGTTTTTATATGCTGACTTTCTCTACCACTTAAGGAAGAATCATACTGGAGCGGTGGACTTTAATCTGGAGAACCGGGTTTGATTCCCTACTCCTCGACATGCGCTTTAAAGGCTAATCTGGTTGAACCGGGTTGGTTTCCCCACTCCTCCACGTGAAGCCAGCTCGGTGACCTTGGGCTAGCCACACTCTCTCAGCCCCACCTACCTCACAGGGTGTCTGTTGTGGGGAGGGGAAGGGAAGGTGATAGTAAGCCGGTTTGATTCTTCCTTACGTGTTAGAGAAAGTCGGCATATAAAAACCAACTCTCCTCCTCCTCCTCCTCCTCCACCACCACCACCACCAGAAGGACCATTCCAATATCAATGTGTTAAGCTTCCTTGCTTGTTCCTTAAGTTCCTTTGTTTGTTTCTTCTGTTGTTAACTTGTCTTTAACTCCAGCTCTGAGCAAATATTCCATCTTCCCAGCAGCACGTTGCCCTAATGTGACTAGATGGTTGTCAAGGCAACAATTTCATTAAAGAAAATGGCAGGGTTTTAAGGCCGTCTAATTTCTCCAAGCGAGGGTGCTCGGGGGCTGCAGCAGACAGCTCCTGCCTCTTCCCTACGGAGGGTCACCTGTTTCTTGTGGCATTCTTATGCCGAAATCCCTCTGATCATCTACCTTGTCTTCACATTCCTCCGTTTTTGCGTGCCCAGCACCAAAAGACCCTCTCATTCCACAAGAAACTCAGATGAACTAAAAAAAAAAAAAATGAAACGCATGCATGAAAAACATTGCTTGGAAATGGAGGAATGTAACGACATATTCTGAACTTTTGCAATTTCACTTGGGAACCCTCTATTTGAACTAGGGCTGCCAACCTCCAGGTACTAGCTGGAGATCTCCTGCTGTTACAACTGATCTCCAGCCGATAGAAATCAGTTCCCCTGGAGAAAATGGCCGCTTTGGTAATTGGACTCTATGACACTGAAGTCCCTCCCCTTCCCAACCCCAGCCCTCCTCAGGCTCCACCCCAAAAATCTCCCGCCAGTGGCAAAGAGGGACGTGGTTTGAACACATGAAGCTGCCTTCTACTGAATCAGACCCTTGGCTTGTTAAGGTCAGTATTGTCTATTCAGACTGGCAGCAGCTCTCCAAGGTCTCACGCAGAGGTCTTTCTCATCACCTACTGCCTGGTCCATTTAACCGGAAATGCCAGGGATTGAACCTGGGGCCTTGTGCATGTCATGCAGAGGCTCTTCTGCCGAGCCACAGCCCCTCTTTAAACCCATTATAATCAGCTCATTAGCAGGCAAGGAACCTGGTTGCCCCTTCTAGTAACCAGGTACTAAAATGGGATCCTGACAATTCCCTGAGATGTGGTGTCAAAGGTTGGTGTAGGCTGTGCTGGAAACCACTTTGCATACATGGGATGCAGGGTCATTCATAACTGATTGATTGCAAATTGACCGTGCCAAGTGGGGACCCACGAGGAAACACATTTCCCCTCCACCTTTCCCCTCCACCTTTCCTCACTGCCTCTGGCTTCACCCCCCCCCCCCACACACACACACTTTCATGTCCATCTCTTCAAATTAGGGTTGCTAGCTCTGGGTTGGAAAATACCTGGAGATTTGGGAGGTGGAGCCTAAGGAGGGTGGGGTTTGGAGAGGGGAGGGGACTTCAATGGGAAATAATGCCATAGAGTCCACCTTCCAAAATGGCTATTTTCTCCAGATGAAGTGATCTATTTTGCCTGGAGATCAATTGTAATACCAGGAGATCTCCAGCTACCACCTGGAGGTTGGCAAGCCTACTCCTCATGGTCCTGGTGGCTGGTACCACTGCCTCAGGGTGGGCTGCCCAAATGTTTCCTGACATCTGTACATGTAAAGGTTGCCAGCTCTGGTTTGGGAAACACCTGGAGATGTTGGAGGTGGAGCCTGAGGAGGGCGGGGTTTGGGGAGGAGAAGGACTCCAATGTCATAGAGTCCAATTGCCAAAGAAGCCATTTTTTCCAGGTGGACTGATCTCTATCGGCTGGAGATCAGTTGTAGTAGCAGAAGATCTCCAGCCACCACCTGGAGGTTGGCAACCCTAGTACATGTGCAGGCATGAATCAGCCTGTGGGGGTTATTCCATTTGGCTGTGTAATGCATAGGGTTGCCAGCTCTGGGTTGGGAAATACCTGGGTGGATCCTGAAGAGGGCGGGGTTTGAGGAGGGCAGGGACTTCCCTGGGGTATAGTACCATAGAGTCCACCATCCAAAGCAGCCATTTTCTCCAGGGGAACTGATCTCTATCGCCTGGAGATCAGTTGTAATAGCAGGAGATCCAGCCGCCACCTGGAGATCCAGCCGCCACCTGGAGACTGGCAACCCTAGTATTGCACATGTGACGTGGCCATAGAAGAGACAGAACCATGCAAGGAGCCCACACTGCTGGTTGTGGCTTCCACGTCACAACGTAACTTGATGAGGAGGGCCCGTCCCCCATCTGGGAGACTTGCCCTTGCAAATATGTACGCTGCGGCGGGTACAGCTGTTGTCAGATTTGACTCGCTTGCAAATCTGCTTCTGTGCAGCTGCCGCGAGTGGGCGTTTGTGCTTCCGCGGGGCCACCCTGGACCAGAGAGATAAGTACCGAGAGGAAGAAGGCAGTTGAAGCAAAGGCTTTTCAGCTTCAGGGTCCCCACAAAAGCCTTATCAGATGTGGACCTTGCCCTGCTAGAGGGAATAATGAGCTGTTCGAGGGACTGTGTTGTTGTGCCTAGACACAGGGGCAGAGCAGAAGGAAAATACTTTCTTAAAAAAAAAAACAGTTGTATTTTTTTTCCAGAAGCCTGAGATTCAGGAGGAGTGCAGTGGTGAGAAGCCAGTATGGTGGTTAGAGTGTCGAACTAGGACAGGGCAGACTTGCATTCAAATCCCTGCTTACCGGGTGACCTTAGGCCCCCCTTCCTCCCTCAGCCTACCTCACAGGGTTGCTGTGAGGATAAATTGAAGGAGGAAAGAGCTACACAGGCTGCCCTGAGTTTCTTGTAGGAATGGTGGAATAAAAATGTCACAGATAGTAATAGTACAAGCAGTAGTTAAAACTAGAATGGAGAGGAGTAGATGTAGACAAGCGGGAACGTGTCCAGAGGAGGGCAACAAAGATGGTGAGGGGTCTGGAGACCAAGTCCTATGAGGTTGAAGGAGTTGGGTATGTTTGGGAAGAGGAGAAGACTGAGAGGGGATATGATAGCCATCTTCAAGTACATGAAGGACTGTCATGTAGAGGAGGGTGTGGAGTTGTTTTCTGTTGCCCCAAAAGGTCGGACCAGAACCAACGGGTTGAAATTAAATCAAAAGAGTTCCCGTCTAGACATTAGGAAGAATTTTCTAACAGAGCGGTTCCTCAGTGGAACAGACTTCCTCGAGAGGTGGTAAGCTCTCCTTCCCTGGAGGTTTTTAAGCAGAGGCTAGATGGCCATCTGTCAGCAATGCTGATTCGATGATTTTAAGCAGATGATGAGAGGGAGGGCATCTTGACCAACTTCTGGGCATTGTCCAGGGGGTTGGACTAGATGACCCTGGTGGTCCCTTCCAACTCTATGATTCCATGAGTACCTCTAAGCATGTGCATAGACCCCGTTTCTTAATTTTGAGGATAAGGGATTCTTCTTCTTTAATGATGACAATAATAAATGGCCGAAACATTGAAACACGCAAGTATGCTGTAAGAAATATGGGAAGTAGATAGTAGGAATGAATCAACTAAACAATGCCGAAAAGCTGAAGTGTTCATGAACCATTCAATTTCACTTGATACAAAGATTACACCCACCCCTGGCAGATGCTGATTTGAAGGCTATTAGGGAAGAGCAGGGACTGATACAGAGGCACAGCAGACAGCCTCCTCTATGAAAGCCAGCAAGTTGCGCCTAATGCACAAATTCAGGAGTAGCAATCCGTGCAGTGACTGCTTGGGTGAAGCCAAGTGCAGTGGCTCGTGCAGGGACGCTGCAGGCAGCCTCCTTGGTTGGCTAGGTCCTTTGAGTTCCCTGGAACCTTTCTTTCCTACAGTGTGTTTTCATTTTTTCCCCCTCTCCCTGCTGTATGGTTTGGGAATTAGTGTCTTCGCGACTTCTGATTAAATGAGTACCAGGACCAAAATGTTCTAGCGATCCCCTTGGCTGCCTCACCCCTTCATCCATTTAGGTGTTCCTAAACGTATACTGAGTCACTCGCTATTAGGTATCCAGAAGACACAAGGTCCAACATCGACCGAAGTGGTAATGATGCTGTTGGCACTCAGGTTTATGGGAGGACTCGGAAGGGACAAATGGTTAGTGCTTGGCCAACCGGCACCAACCCAGCTGGCTGGCACCGTCTGCGGCCTGGCAGTGAACTCCCAGCTGGGTCCCTGGTTGGGGTCACACAGCGAAACCTGATGCAATTCTTTAGAAAGGGAGGAAGGCTGTGGGTGGGGAAAATCCAGGGAAGAATCTGAGTGAGTTTGCCATGCTCAGGGAGGAGGTTGTTAAGAAGGTTTTTATATGCCGACTTTCTCTACCTTTTAAGAAATTTTGAATATTAACCCCTTGAAGCTAGAGTGAGCTGTTGCAGAAAAGGTGAAAGGTTCAATACTTTAAACAGGCTAGTATATAAGCATGGGGAAGAGAAAGGACTTGGTTTTTATATGCCGACTTTCTCTACCGTTTAAGAAGAATCAAACCGGCTTACAATCTCCTTCTCTTCCTCTCCCCACAACAGACACCTCGTGAGGTAGGACAGGTTGAGAGAGTTCGGAGAGCACTGTGACTAGCCCAAGGTCACCCAGCTGGCTTCATGTGTAGGAGTGGGGAAACAAACCCAGTTCACCAGATTAGAGTCCGCTGCTCATGTGGAGGAGTGAGGAGTCAAACCCGGTTCTCCACATCAAACTCCACCGCTCTTATCCACTACACCAAGAACGACACGTTTAGAAACCCACACTAAAAATGGAGCAAGGTGTCCTTAAAAGGCAAAAACAGAGACAAAACTGAGAATTGGGATTATCAGGGACTGAGATCCTATGTAAACAAGGATAGTTGGCATATGGGACCACATAACTAAGCACAATATTTTCTCACCAGATGCCTAGATGCTGTGGATATTTTGGGCCGGCTCTCCTCTGACAACCATGAGGCTGTGGGAACTGGAAGCCCAGGTGGAAGTCAAATCCCAGCAGGTGCCCCCCCACAAGTGACTTGCTGTAATTTGTCATGTGTTGTTTCAGAGGGGAGTGCTCAAAACAGAAGGCGATTGTGCATGCTGTTGCACAGCAAACTGTGTGTTAGCTATCCTGAAATGTCAGCGGTTTGGACGTTACACCGCCCACACACTTATCTGGCTTCCGAATCCTCATCGGAAAATCTTTACTCTCTGCCTTTCTTTCCTGCGCACGTTCCTTCCTTATTTTCCTCCTATCGTTATTCCTTCTAGGTCGGCATGGTTCCAGGCCCAATGGAGTAGGTGAGGGAAAGGGCTGGCAGAAGACTCGTAGGTAGCTGACACCACCTGGCAAGCAGGAGATAAGCTCAAGAATGTCTGCCCTTCCAAGCGCCTTCCTACTGTATCACCTTGAAGACATGAAGCTGCGTTATACTGAATAACTTTGATCCATCAAAGCCAGTATTGTCTACTCAGACCGGCAGCGGCTCTCCAGGGTCTCAGGTAGAGGTCTTTCACATCATCTACTTGCCTGGTCCCCTTAACTGGAGATGTTGGGGATTGAATGTGGGACCTTCTGCATGCCAAGCAGATGCTCTACCACTGAGCCACAGCCCCTCCCCTTGGATAGGTCCTAGGTGAGCTCCAGAGTCAGCGTGTTTGCTGTCCACCTGAAACCTGGGTCAGGAGGAGGTTTTGCTAGTGTGAGTCATCAGCATTGTCATTTCCCAGGATTTGAACTCCCTCCACAGAATGCCTGCAAGAGCCCTGTGGTGCAGAGTGGTAAGCTGCAGTACTGCAGTCCAGGCTCTGCTCACGACCTGAGTTCGCTCCCAACGGAAGTTGGTTTCAGGTAGCCGGCTCAGGGTTGACTCAGTCTTCCATCCTTCTGAGGTTTGTAAAGTGACTACCCAGCTTGCTCGGGGAAAAAGGGAAGATGACTGGGGAAGGCACTGGCAAACCACCCCATAAACAAAGGTCTGCCTGGAAATGTCGGGATGTGACGTCCCCCCATGGGTCAGGAATGACCCGGTGCTTGCACAGGGGACCTTTAACTTTATCTTTACCACAGAATGCCTAGAAGTGAAATATCTGAGCAGGGGACTAAATCTCCCTAGTGTGCGTGTATGCAAACATGGGTGCATGAAGGCAATATGCTGTGCACAGGCTGCTCTTTCCCACCCTGCAGCTGATGCTAGTTAAATTGTGGAACTCCCTGCTCCAGGATGTGGTGATGGCTGCCAACTTGGAAGGCTTTAAGAGGGGAGCGGACGTGTTCATGGAGGAGAGGGCTGGATACCAGTCATGGTGCATACCTGTTCTCTCCAGGATCAGATGAGCATGCCTATTATATTAGGTGATTTGGAACACAGTGCTGCTGTAGTTGTTTATGGGCTTCCTAGAGGCCCCTGGTTGGCCACTGAGGGAACAGACTGCTGGACTTGATGGGCTTTGGTCTGATCCAGCATGGCCTTTCTTAGGTTCTTATGATGCATTTTGTTTTGACCACTGATCATCTCATGAAGCTGTCTTATCCTGAATCAGACCCTCGGTCCATCAAAGTCACAATTATTTTCTCAGACCGGCAGCAGTTCTCCAGGGTCTCAGGCAGAGGTCTTTCACATCACCAACTTGCCTAGTCCCTTTAACTGGAGATGCCAGGCATTGAACCTGGGACCTTCTGCATGCCAAGCATATGCTCTGCCACTGAGCCATGGCCCCTCCTGTCTCAAGGCAGTCCTGTATGTGTCTCACGTAGTCTTAACCCGGAGAACAAACCTCATCCTCTTGCCTTCTCAGTCTGGAGAGGAGAGGTCACCACAAAGTCAATGAATATAGCAAGCAAAGCAGAACACCTTGGCAATGTAAAAGGAGTTTGTTTGTGGAGTGGGAACTGTGGTGTTTCAAATGTGGCACTGTTCCTGTTGGTGAGTTAGAATCCTAGAATTATAGAGCTGGAAGGGACCACCAGGGTCATCTAGTCCAACCCCCTGCACAATGCAGGACATTCACAACTACCTCCCCCCCGCACACCCCCAGTGACCAGAAGATGGCCAAGATGCCTTCGCGCTCATCATCTGCCTAAGATCATAGAATCAGCATTGCTGACAGATGGCCATCTAACCTCTTCTTAAAAACCTCCAGGGAAGGAGAGCTTACCACCTCCCAAGGAAGCCTGTTCCACTGAGGAACCGCTTTAAGTATTAGAAAATTCTTCCTAATGTCAAGACGGAGTTGTTAGAGAGTGTGCTTTTGTGGGGTACGTAGCATACAGGGGCTTCCCATTAAAAGTAATGGCTCTCTCACTGTAGTGCAGCCACATGGTTTCATGTAATGATGTAATATTTATGACCTTTCTCTTAGATTCACAAATAAGTCTTCGTTTCATAAATAAAATCTGTCTGTTCCTGATTTTTGTTTCAGCAACAATTAATCTTCTTTCCAATATTCCCTCAAGAAGAGCTAGTAAGGCATACCACCCAGAAACTGGAGTGGGAATAATTCTTGGCAAAAACCTGCCAAGGTAAGAACCATTCCATTAAACAATGTCTTTATTTGCTTTTTCAATTCATTTGTTCAATTGCTGTCCCCCTCTATCGTGAAGGCTCAAAGCACCTATCGTGAAGGCTACATTTATTTTGCAATTAACAAAAAAGGAAAGGCGGGGGGAAAGGAAGGAGCGGAATTTTCCAAAACATTGCACAAATGCTTCCAAAACGGCCATTGCCTTATGCCAGAGATACTTTTCTAAAAATACCCCCCCAAAAAAATCTATTTTCTTAGTTACTGTCAAAATTGACATCAGCACAATCTAATCATTACATGAATCATTAAGAATGACACAAAACAAGGAAAAGCATGCCCATAACACAACTTCATTCTTATAAACAAAACAGGACACTTCCAAGGGTTAAGGGAAAAGAATATCCTGTGCATGGTTCATGAGTGTATCTTCAGTTCGAACAGGAGAAAGACAAATTGCTATAATCTTCAAGCACTGCACGCGATCCTGCCCATCTACAAAGATCTTTGGAAGATGTTTTCCTGGCTGGGTGTTCTCTCACCTTCAAAGGCCGGGTGGCTGGTCACCAAGAATCAGGAAGAGGAGGAGGAGAATTGGTTTTTATATGCCGGCTTTCTCTACCACTTAAGGAAGAATCAAACTGGCTTACAATCACCTTCGCTTCCCCTCCCCACAACAGACACCCTGTGAGGTAGGTGCGGCTGAGAGAGCTCGAAGAGAGCTGTGACTAGCCCAAGGTCATCTCTACCTTCAGCCCAACCTACTGCACAAGGTGGTTGTGAAGACAAAATGGAAGATGGGGAAATGATGTCCTAAGCAGTTTGGGGGCAGTACCCATTGAGGATCGCCAATAGGCCTGGTGAAGAATGTCCTGCCCCTTTAATAGAGGCTTAACATGGTGTTATTTACCAGGTGATATTTATCTCCGTGTTAAGAAAAGCCTCAGCTGCCATTTCCATCCATGGAGGCTTAGAGCAACAGGTCCGTTGGCAGCCCCGGCCTGGCATTTGAGTATCTGCAGGGAGCTGCTCTGAAATAACAGCCAGGTTCCAAACTGAGGTAGGGATGTCGGATATTAAACTTCTTCTTATTTATTTTTTTGCATGCAGTGGCTTTGAGTTGCAAGGCTAGAAACTAAGGGACTGGCACAGTGAAAATCCACACTGTGTTGGGAGAGGAATTAAAAAACAACAACACACCCACCATTTTAAGCCCTGCAGAGTTTCTTTGGCAGGTGGCTCCCAGAGTTGGTTCCAAAGTAATCTTTTTGCCTCCCTGGCTGTGTATTGGTATTAACTTTAAAATGAGAAAGAAAAAAAAAAGATGTCATTTGCAGGGCTGGGAAGGGGGGTGGGAAAAAAAGAGAGGATTATTGCTGACTCTCTTGTTTGGAAGAAACCTGGAACTTTAAGAGTTTACTCGACTTGTGAAAGCGCTGTGCATGAATAAAAATGGCTGATCTAATCTTAGCCATTGCAAACCCAGTTCAGAACAAACAGGGTGAATCAGCAAGGAAGTATATTTGTTATTTTTATTAAGTTCATGTATATCCTGCCTTTTTTCTCAATGGAGACCCAAAGCAGCTTACACTGTTTTCCTCTGTTTTAGCCTCACAGCAGCCCTGTGAGGTATGCTTGGCTGAGAGTATGTGACCCAGCGAACTTCCATGGCACAGTGGGGATTCGAACCTGGGTCTCCCAGATCCTAATCTGTAGGGTTGCCAGGTCCTTCTTTGCCACCGGCGGGAGGTTTTTGGGGTCGGAGTCTGAGGAGGGAGGGTTTGGGGAGGGGAGGGACTTCAATGCCATAGAGTCCAATTGCCAAAGCGTCCATTTTCTCCAGGTGAACTGATCTCTATCAACTGGAGATCAGCTGTAATAGCAGATCTCCAGCTAATACCTGGAGGTTGGCAACCCTACTAATCTGACACTAACCAGTACATAGTTCTGGCTCTCGCCTAGGGTTGCCAGCTCCAGGTTGGGAAATACCTTGAGATTTTTAGGGGTGGAGACTGAGGAGGGTGGGTCTTGGCGAGGGGAGGGACTGCAAAGCCATAGAATCCACCTTCCACTGAAGTTCTCCAGGTGAACTGATCTCTATCGGCTGGAGAACAGTGGTAATCCCAGGAGGTCTCCAGCTAGTACCTGGAGCTTGGCAACCCTTATCTCACCGGTACTATATCCTGTAGCTGTGAGCCCCAACTTGCTGCCTTGGGGTGCTATGGCACCCACTGTTGTGTTCCTTAATGCCCTTTTCTTGGAGTCCCAAGGGTTTTGAATGGAACAGGGGAGGGGAAAGCTAGAGAGAGCTTTGGTTTGCTCCCTGCCAACTGTCCATCAGTCCACCAAAGTGCTGAGCTCATGAAGGCCCATTCCACAGCTATTCACCATTGGCCTGGCTGCAGACATAGATACAGTGTGAGCCAGCACCCCCCTATGGCAGGGAGCAAACCTTCCCCTTGGGTAGGGTTGCCAGGTCTCCTTGGGTAGGGTTGCCACTGGCGGGAGGTTTTTATGGCGGACCTTGAGGAGGGTGGGGTTTTGGGAGGGATTTCAATGCCATATAGTCCAATTGCCACAGGCAGACATTTTCTCCAGGTGAACTGATCTCTATCGACACTATCTCAATAAAATCCTATTTCTGAAATGGACCATATTCTAACTTCTAAAAGGTTTATCTAATAGCATTTACTATTTATGACTTGCATCTTTCCGTGCCTTATATATAGCGGCACAAAGTTCAGCCACACATCTTGAGATTAATGGGTTACTATCTTCCAAAAGTCGTTGAGTACAAATTTCATCAGACAGACCCATATTGTTTTTTAAATTTTCCTGGATAGTCTTGACTCTTATTTCTTGATGGAGAGGACAATACAGTAAGGCGCACTCACGGGTCTCAATTTCTTCACCATTACGCAGGCAAGTTCTTTAGGAGAAGGGGATTTTCCTATATCTGCCGTCTATGACAGCCGATGGCAGAGCTCCATACCTGGCTAATGTGAAAGCTCTTCTAAATTTATTTACCTCCAGTGTCGTCAGTTTCCCGAGGGCAGGGTTGCCAACCTCCAGGTAATAGCTGGAGATCTCCTGCTATTACAACTGACCAGCTGGAGGTCAGTTGTAATAGCAGGAGATCTCCAGCTATTACCTGGAGGTTGAAAACAAATCAGACACCTCTATACATTTATCATAAGATGAGAAATTCAGTATAGGAATAGCTGTAAATAATGCCAATGAAGTTATGGCTATATATTTACAGTATGTGGTAATATACCCACCAACACCTCATATTACCAACAGGCACATGTATTTATTTCTTTTACATATAGAATTTTAAACAACAACAACATTTTTTTCTCAGCAATTCCTATAAAAGGTAAGTATTGCAATAATTTAATATAATTAAAATGTCCTTTATGATGTATTTCTTTTCTTTTGCAGCAGCTGATTGGTTGATCAGCTGCTGCAAAAGAGAAGAAATACATCATAAAGGACATTTTAATTATATTAAATTATTGCAATACTTACCTTTTATAGGAATTGCTGAGAAAAAAATTGTTGTTTAAAATTCTATATGTAAAAGAAATAAATACATGTGTCTGTTGGTAATATGAGGTGTTGGTGGGTATATTACCACATACTGTAAATATATAGCCATAACTTCATTGGCATTATTTACAGCTATTCCTATACTGAATTACCTGGAGGTTGGCAACCCTACCCTCTGGGAACTTAAACCAGCGTCTCTTCCCCAAAGCAAAAAGCCAGGCCGAGCATTCACCTGCCTCTGCAACACAAGAAGCGCCCAAGAGCTCTCCTCTTGGCGTCTGCATGAAGTCACCCATTCAGAAGCTGCTGATTCAGTCGCTTGGACCTCTGGACATTTTGTTGTTGGCCCAGCTCCACATGGCAGCTATTTTTTGGGTAGACCTTACTTCCCTTTCCAGGCTCTGTATAGTGTGGGGGATTCCTGTTGTACAGTTTCATTTTAGTAGCATCTTTCATGGGAGCAGAATACCAGTTACAGAAGAGCACAGGCTGAACTCTTAGAACATAAGAAAAGCCCTGCTGGATCAGACCAAGGGCCATCAAGTCCCGCAGTCTGTTCACACAGGGGCCAAACAGGTGCCTCTAGGAAGCCCACAAACAATATGACTGCAGCAGCACCATCCTGCCTGTGTTCCACAGCACCTAAGATAATAGGCATGCTCCTCTGATCCTGGAGAGAATGGGTATGCATCAGGACTAGTATCCATTTAAACTAATAGCCATGAATACCCCTTTCCTCCATGAACATGTCCACTCCCCTCTTTAACCCTCCAAGCTGGCAGCCTATAGTTACACTGAGAAGTAGGGTTGCCAGTCTCCAGGGGATGGCTGGAGATCTCCTGCTATTACAACTGATCTCTAGGCGACAGAGATCAGTTCACCTGGAGGAAACAGCGGCTTCGGAAGGTAGACTCCGTGGCATTATACCCCACTGAAGTTCCTCCTCTCCCCAAACCCCACCTCAAAATCTCCAGGTATTTCCCAACCCAGACCTGGCAACGCTACTGGGAGGAGAGCATTGGTGGTTAGCTGAAACAGCATGTATAAACTTCTTCACGATTTCAAATCCGGTCATTAAATTTCAGCCTTCTGTTGTGGAGGTCAACCTAGCATCCTCTGAAGGAGCAGGGTCTTCTTCGTCATGTCCCCAAGACTTTTGAATGCACTTCCACGAGAGGCCTGAAATGCTGTTCTCCTTGACATCTTTTTTTCCCCTGTGTTTTTGGAACTCCTCGGTTAAGTATTTTTGCTTTTCTCGCATTTTAGATTTTGAACCTTTGTGACACGTTTTATTGTTTGATTCCTGTCGTTACAACTCTTTAGAATTTTATACTGAAAAATGGTATAGAAATCTTGTCAAGTCAAGCCTGAAATATAAGTAGACGGGTGTTTATCTGAACATCTTGATTAAATAATTGTAATATATTTTAATTTTTAAAAGTGCCGAGTGTTCAGGTGTTTGCCAACCATCAAAGAAGCTTTGCCCTTGTTAGAACATGGGAAGGATTTGGGAGATAACAGCTCTATTCTTACTGAGAAAACTGACGTGCTGCAGAGAAAGTGGAGAGGGAACTTTTTGTCCCTCTCATAATATTAGAATTCATGGTCACCACGCACAGTTGAGGGACAGACAAAAAAGGAACTGTGCAACAAATAATTAACTTGTGGGACTTGCTGCCACAGGGCTGAACGATAGTTGCTAGTTTAGATGGCTTTGAAAGAGTACTGACTGAATTCATACAAGAGGAAAGGCCACAATGGCTAAATGAAACCTACAATCATAGAAACATAGAGTTGGAAGGGACCTCCAGGGTCATCTAGTCCACCCCCCTGCATAATACAGGAAAATCACAACTACCTCCCCCCACACCCCCAGTGACCCCTGCTCCATGCTCAGAAAACAGTGTGCCTCTGAGGGGTAGTACAGTGGTAGAAAAGAGCTATAGCTTTCATGCCACACATGTGGGATTCCTGGCAATGACTCCTTGGCAGCTAGGGTTGCCGGCTGCCTCTTCGCCACTGGCGGGAGGTTTTTGGGGCGGAGCCTGAGGAGGGGGGGTTGGGGAGGGACTTCAATGCCATAGAGTCCAATTACCAAAGTGGCCATTTTCTCCAGGTGAACTGAGGCTATAACATGTAACGAAAAGAGCATGTAATAGCCTTTTGGCTACATTGAAGTATATAGCCCTTTGTGTGTTCAAAGGTGCTGCCTTAAGCCCTGTGAGGCTGCTGTTTTAAGCCCTGCGAGGCGAATTGTGTGATGTTAACACTCTTACCTTTTACTTTGGTTTGTTGGTTGATTTTTGAATGATTTTATTTTGAATAAATTTACCCTTGGTTTTGTTTTGAATTGAGTATTGAGCCACGTGCTGCTTTCTTATCGAGCGTTCACTATTTTCAGCACAGGTTCTTTCATTCCCTAACTAACCTCCAGGTGTTGGCTGGAGATCTGCTCTTACAACTGATCTCCAGCCGATAGAGATCAGTTCCCCTGGAGAAAATGGGCGCTTTGGCAGTTGGACTCTATGGCATCGAAGTCCCTCCCCAAACCCCGCCCTCCTCAGGCTCCGCCCCCCAAAATATCCAGGTCTATCCCAGCCTAGAGCTGGCAAACCTAGTTTGAGGGCTAGCTGTGTGCAACCGTCCCTAATCAGTACGTTTGTAAATGAATGGGGGATTATTCCAGCACAGCTCGTTTGCTCTCCCCACGCAAGATAGCTGATCCGTTCTGAAGTGCTCCTGTATTATTATATTAGTAGTCCATCATAATAACACAGTAGGAGGTTGAAAGTTTAAAGCAGTGTGTTTATTAGGCCCAATATACCCGTGTTGGCGAACCTATGGCACGCGTAGCCCTCTCTGCCGGCACGCGCGGTTCCTCCAAGCCGCTGGCCTTTCCAGCTCTGCCCCTCCCTGGATGGGGGAGGCTGTAGCCCAGGGGTGGGGAACCTCCGACATCACTGGCGGTGGCCTCCGGACTCTCCCACAGAAGCTGCCGCCATTGCTGCCGCTGGAGGGAGCGTGCGCGGCCGGCCAGGCGGATGGGAGAGCGGGGAACAGAAGCCGGGCACCCACACTCGGCATGGCCGGCGGCTTCTCCGGCGCCCTCTGGGTCTGTGCGGGCGGAGGGGCGCGCAGTCCTATTCCACCTTTGAAGTGCCCACAAGCCATCCTCCAAACACCTTTCCATTTGTCTTGATATGTAGAGAGAAAACACTAGTTGCCAATCTCCAGGTACTAGCTGGAGATCTCCTGCTATTACAAGTGATCTCCAACCAATAGAGATCAGTTTCCCTGGAAAAAATTGCCACTTTGGCAATTGGACTCTGTGGCACTGAAGTCCTTCCCCAAACCCCACCCTCCTCAGGCGCCACCCCAAAAACCTCCCACTCATGGCGAAGAGGAACTTGGCAACCCTAGCCTCTCCCTTTGGGCCCCCTCTGGGGGTGGTATTCAGGTTAAATTGCCGCATTGGCACTCGGCGATAAATAAGTGGGTTTTCGGTTGCAGTTTGGGCACTCGGTCTCTAAAAGGTTCGCCATCACTGCAATATACCTACCGGGTGGAAACTGCCCAGAGTGCAGGACAATTTACACACATGAACAAAGGATTGCAAGAACCTTTCTCACTTCTGGTCAGGGCCGTTACAATTGCGTAGATTCAATGCACATTGGATGTCTACTCCAATATCTCATTAGAATAGCCTATAGATATTGCCTGAGGCTGTCTCCAAGCAAGCACTTGGTCTTGTGATCCACATTCCTAACAGTGAAGGTAAGACACTGTTTTTCTCTACTGGGGAAAGCCCGTACCAGGCAAGTATGTAATCTGTTGGCTTCTTATAGTTGTGGATGCCAACGTTCCCAAAGCATCCATGTGTGTGCAGAATATATCTTGTCTGATGCTATTTTCTATACCTGAGCATAGCACCTCATAACTTTATGAGTGTTCGTACATGTGAAAGAATATATGTTTTCCCATATAAATGAAGTTTATAGGCACTTCAGCTCAAGGCTGCCCTGGAATTTGCTGCCAGTTGAGAAAGTGGAGGAGCGGCGAAACGGTGCCCATCTCTCTCAGGCCTGCCTCTCAGACTGAATCACCCTCTTGGGCTCGCCTTAAGCAAAGCGCTCGTTTGTCGGCGCCTCCGAAGGCGGGAGCCGCTCGCAGCGCAACCAAAATGGCCTCTCTTTGCAAAGGCCGGGAAGCCTAGCAACAGCCACATCGTGTTCTAACTTTGCCTCACTTTTCAGGATTAGCAGCCAGGATGACACACGCCACGAAAGCGAGCGTGCAAATTTTGTTGCTGAGGCCATCTGAGCCTCCCACTCACTGGGTTAAAATTAAATTTATTCTTTTTAACTGTTTACATTGGGTTTTCTGGGCTGCCTTGCCAGCCGCCGGCCGCTGGAATCCACAGGTGAGCCGGACTGAGGCGGGGCAGTGGCCTTGCTAGAAAGCAGTGCCTGGCCCCGCCATGACATGCCCCAGAAATAGAGGCCATTTCCTGTTGTGCATTGGGAGAAACAGAGGGCCAATACTCATGCCTGCCTTTTTTCTCTTTCTTTTTGGAAGTTGGGCCAAATAGCAACAACTTGGGCTTTCTAGCACAGAATCATGAGGCTTTCCCTCTTTTTTTAGGTTTCTAATCCTCATGGGAAGAAGAAGAGGAGGAGGAGTTGGTTTTTATGTGCCGACTTTCTCTACCTCTAAAGGAAGAATCAAACCAGCTTACAATCACCTTCCCTTCCCCTCCCCACAACAGACACCCTGTGAGGTAGATGGGGCTGAGAGAGCTGTGACTAGCCCAAGGTCACCCAGCTGGCTTCATGTGTAGGAGTGGGGAAACCAACCCAGTTCACTAGATTGGCCTCCGCTGCTCATATGGAGTGGGGAATCAAGCCCGGTTCTCCAGATCAGACTCCACTGCTCCAAACCACCGCTCTTAACCACTACACCACGCTGGCTCTCTTGAAAACTTATAGATGCCTTAAAAGCAGCGGCCAAAATATGAAAGTCATTGTGGTGATTACAGAGATCTGGGTGCAGATCCACCTCAGGCTTACTGGATTGCCTTGGCCTGACTGGTCTCAGCCTAACCTTCCTACGTTGTGACCTACCCCAACGCAAGAGTGCCAGGTGGAAGTAGCCTAACCTACTTTGCAGGATTGTTGTGAGGCTGGAAGGAGATCTCAAGGTCCTGCCTGGAGGTTAGCAACCCTACGAAGGCCATCTGTGAACCTACACTGCACTGAAGGGGGAAGGGGCATTCCTGATGTCCGAGGCCTCTTCGATATTCCGGAGCATTTCTTTCCATCACCGAATCCTCCTCACTGCCAAGCTCCATTCCTTTTAGCACAGGGCAAGCCCGTCTCTTCCTCCTATCTTCCCCCAATCTGGGGGGAAAAAAAGGTTTATTTTTGTTAGCTCTGTTTATTTTGAGGGAAGCCTGGTTTAATTGACAGCAAGCAATCTGTTTTGGGAAGCCTGGGCGCTCCAACTGAGAGCCCGTCCTTCTGTCCTTCAGCGTCTGCTTTATAGCCTTAGCGCTGGAAGGGGAGGGTACCCACCTCTGCTTCGGTGCCAAGGCTGAGTCAACTGGTTATAAAAAAAAATAGAAATCTCCCCACTCTTCCTTGAAGCAATTTATCATCCTTTCAACAACACTCTTTCCCAGGCCTGCTGCAGGACTTCTTGCGGCCAGCGTTTCCCCGCATCCTAACCGCAGCTTCTAAGTGGTGCCATCCGACATCACAACCCCCTAATTCACTGCTGGAAGATGTGTGGGTTGGTATCAAGGTGAAGGAAAGGACAGCAGCGCATCCCTTTCCCCCAGCAAGGTCTGGAATCGGGCCAGCCATCTTCTGGTCTGAAATCTTATACCTAGGGTTGCCAGGTCCCTCCTCACCATCGGCGGGAGGTTTTTGGGGCGCAGCCTGAGAAGGTTGGGGTTTGGGGAGGGGAGAGGCTTCAATGCCATAGAGTCCAATTGCCAAAGCGGCCATTTTCTCCAGGTGAACTGACCTCTATCGACTAGAGACCAGTTATAATAGCAGGAGGTCTCCAGCTAGTACCTGGAGGTTGGCAACCCTTCTTATACCTCCCTCGTGTCCTCTGCTTTTGGTACCATTCAAGGAATAAGGGAAGGAGGACTCTCAGAGATGCTCGCAGTAAGATGCCCGCCATCTAGGGTTGCCAGGTCCCTCTTCACCACCAGTGGGAGGTTTTTGGGGCGGAGCCTGAGGAAGGGTGGGGTTTGGGGAGGGGAGGGACTTCAATGCCATAGGATCTAATTGCCAAAGCAGCCATTTTCTCCAGGTCACATTTTCTCCAGATCTCCCCCTGCCCAAGACAACTTTGCATTAGATTTTGATTCCTGCAGGCTACCTTAGAGATCCAATTTCATGCTGAAAAGCAGGATAAAATATGACCAGTCTCTACATACGTAAATGAAACGATGATAAAGGAGCAAGTCTTACAATGGATAAATGTCAATTTATTCTAGATGCCTGGAGTGTGGTTTTGACCACGTAAGCCTTCCTGGTGCAAAGAATTGTGCCATTGAGATGCTCTCTCTCTTCATTAGAGATCTTTTATTTTCAGTTGGTACTTGGATTAATCGCTGTCTGCACAGGGTGTGGATCAATTCTCTCTCTCTCTCTCTCTCTCTCTCTCTCTGTGTGTGTGTCTTCCTGTCTTTTTCAGAAAAACCATAATCTATCTTAGCTTATTATCTGGACTCTTTTCTCCTGTAAAATTTCTTTGCCTTCTTCCCTACTTCCGTAGAGTGCCTCCTGGCTCTCTTGTTGTTCTTTGATAATCATCCCACTAGCTGCTTTACCCATGGTGGAGTTTCATTCCAGAAGCTCTTCTACCATCTGGTAGGGTTATGAGTAGGGTTGCCAACCTCTAGGTGGTGGCTGGAGATCTCCTGCTATTACAACTGATCTCCAGCCAATAGAGACCAGTTGCCCGGGAGAAAATGGCTGCTTTGGCAATTGGACTCTATGGCATTGAAGTCCCTCCCCTCTCCAAACCCTGCCCTCTTCAGGCTCTGTCCCCCAAATCTCCAGGTATTTCCCAAGCCGAAGCTGGCAACCCTAGTCATGAGGTCAGTCCACCAATTCCCCCTTCTCTAATTGTCCTTCTTGGGATGTTTCTTGACAGTGTCCTCCATGAAAGACCAAACTGAGCAGACTAATTCGGTAGCCTTTTTTTATAGCAACTGAGTGATAACTTGACTTCCTGTCAGCCTAAACTCAAGAGGGATTGGCGGGGGCAATGGTCTATGTGGGCAGGTTTGGGGAACCTGGGCAAGATGCCTTCCAATGTCTCCGACAAAGAGCATCACCCGTTCCTGTGGAAACACACAGTCACCATGGAGAAGGGAGAAGCCAAGGAAGGTTTTACGAACCTGGAGGGCCCGTTGCTGCTCCCTGAGAGTGTCTATCTTCAGGCAGCTCTTCCAGCATTAAAGGAGAGGCCTTTTGAAAGCACTTCGGAATCTGAGAACCACATACTCGAAAGGCCACGTCTGTCTCTCTGTTTCTCAACCCACGTGGCACCTCTGATGTTCTCAGCATTCCCTGATTTCCCAGCACGGAGGTCACCCACTTTTACAGCAGTAGCTCCAGTTCTCTAGAACTGGCAATGCCAGGGATGTGTGGTTGCTGGAGTGTCAGGTTATGACCGGGAAGACCTGGGTTCAAGCTGTCCTGTGCCATGAACCTGTCTGGGTGATCTCAGGCAACGCACTCTTTCTCAGACCGCGCCACAGTTGTTGTGAGGATAAGACGGAGGAGGACAAAACTGAGCTTCTTGGAGGAAGAGTGGGAGAAAAGTTGTGGGTAGGCTGGAAAGGCGAAAAGATGCCATCTATTCTAAAGGCATCCTAAAGATGCCTTTAGGAAAATATGTGAAATGGTATTGTTTAGAGCAGGGCTTCTAAAACTTCTTCCACTCGTGACCACTTTTCGGCCGGAAATGTTTACACGACCCAGGGTACATAGGTATATAAAAGAGGTATACAAATCAAACATTTACTGATAATAAATCCTAAAGAAATTTATTTTAAAACAATTCTTTGGTGTACATATAATTTTGGAAGAAAAAAGGAGGGGAATAAAACCCAACCTAAAAACAAAAGCTGGGTACCCAAGGTTGGGTGAAAGGAAAATATATACAAGTCTATGTATAAATACTGAAAGTATAATTTATTAAAGTTAAAATTATTTAAAAGCATTAAAATAGCACAAGGGCATTTCCTGAGGTTGATAACTGTAACCACATACGAAACATGTTTTGGCCTATGGGTGGCTGTGAGAATAAAATGGGGACAGGAAAGCCACCTATGCTGCCCTGAGCTCCTAAGCAGAAGGGTGGTATCAGTTTGTGTGCCAGATGTTGGGACTTCCTATCCTGAAACGTCAGTGCTGTGCATACTTTGGCCCTTTATTCCTCAAGGGGCCTTTGCCCGTTTTATTTCTTTAAATATGTATATCACACTTTTCTTCCCAACGGAGACCCAAAGCCACTTACGACGTCGTTCTCCTTGCCTCCTTTTTTATCCTGACAGCAACATCCCTGTGAGGTAGACTAGACTGTGAGAGTGACTCGGCCAAGGTCCCCCAGCAAGCTTCCGTGGCAGAGTGGGGATTCGAACCCGGGTCTCCCTGATCCTAGTCTGACCCTCTAATCACTACATTAATGGCGGATTAAGTGGTTTGTGTTGCTTTTAGTCCCTAGAATGCAGAAGTCTTTTTAGCTACTGGAATTCTGTCCATGGCTGGTCCCAGTTCAAGGCCTAAGTTTTTCGATATCCAGACAGAGTTGCTTTCCATCCCCACCCCATTCCACAGCACCTCCACCACACACCCCAGTTCTGTTTTCAGCCTCTCTGCTGAGTCAGCCGACCAAGAGGCCAAGTATTTCACGGATCCGTTCACAGATTCTCCAGCTGGCTATTAATTCCAATCCAAATGTCCCTGCTTTTTAATTAGATAGGCTTGAATTGGCTTCTGGTGAGTCACACTTTGGACAGAAGAATCCGCTTAGCTTTCTTAAGGGCCTGCTGTTTGGCATGAAAAGACGCACCCAGGGAGGATAAGTGTCAGAGAGGGGAGCTTTAAGGTGTTGCGGGACTCCAGTTTGCCACACCACCAAATGATTTTGTGGCACAGACCAGGATTTCTCTCTGTTCTCTTTGCTGTGAATACCTTTCCCATTTTCCAAGCTGCAGTATAAATACCAGGGGAATGAATTGCTGTAGGGACATACCGATTTTTGAAGCTGGGAAAATGGTTACTGGCCGAACCATTCCTCTTTAGATGGCTATCAGGGAACTTTTCTTCTGGACGTGCTTGGAAAGAAATATTGCAAACAAAGAATTCCTCTGGTTTCTGCAAATGATGCCCTCCATTCACACACAACCTCAACAACTCATGAAAACAAATCTTCTATCAAGGCGAAGTGCAGTTGTTCTCCTGAACTGTAACTATTACACTATACCATATTCTAAGTTTACTGAGCCCATCATACTGAGAATGGGACCCGACAGGGAAAGAGAAAAGATAGAAAAGCTCCTACAAGGAGATAATCCCTCAATCACCTCTCAGGTAGCAAAATTTTGTATGTCTGCATTGACAGTTTGTTGCCACAGAGTAGTCCAAATGGCAGATGTAACTTGGATGTTATTTATTTTAGTATTTTTATTTTTTTAAGTGACTTAAGACTCGGACTGTAAACCTTCGTCGGTAAGACCATTTTAGTCCATGTATCTTGTTTTATCTGGCGAAGGGCTGCAAATAAACTATCTGATCTGATAACAGAGAGAGGCCCTCCTGACTGTCCCATCAATCAAAGATGATGAATGATGATCTGGGCCAGCTATCAAAAGCATGCGAGCCTGGTATTTACAGCATTTACAACTGGCTTCTGATTCACTCCCAAACCCAATTCAAAGTGTTTTTGACCTTTAAAGCTCTACATTGCTTGGGACCAGTGTATTTGAAAGACCATCTTCTCCCATATGTTCCTGCCTAAGATTAAGATCACAGGGACAGGCCCTCCTGACTGTCCCTTCAATCAAATAAACTTGTTTGGTGGGTACACGGGAGAGGGCCTTTTCAGTGGCAGCCCCATGATTATAGAACAACCTCCCCAGGGAGGTGTGCCCGGCCCCTTCACTTCCGCTCCTTAGCAGGCAGCTGAAGATGGTTTTATTGAAGACTACATTTGATTAAAGCAGTCCTAAATTGTGACTTTAATCTTTTTTGGTATATAAACATGGTTTTTTATGTATTTTATTAATGTTGTGAGCCACCTTGAGCTCTGTAGGATGAAAGGTGGGTAACAAATATTTTAAATAAATAAAATAAATCACACTTCTTGCCAAGCGGAACAATATTTTTTTTACAACTGCACTACTTAAAATAGGGCTTTCAGAGTTGATTCAACAGGAAGCATACGCATATTGAAATAAATGCAATGCCCTGGCTCTACCAAAATGAGTTATTTTAACCCATTAAGAGACTTTTGATCTGAGTGCCCTGGCAGCTGTAGTTTAGAATTCTCATGTTAAGTTTGCAACAGAGCTGAGGTCTGGCAAATCTTATTGAAAAGCAATGGATGGCTGATTTGTTTTGTTGTTGGTTTTTGCACAAATTGCTAGGGTTGCCAACCTCCAGGTGGTGAAGGAAAATAACAAGCACTGATGGCTACTGGAAACATCAATAAGACTTTTTATAATTCAGTCATAAAAATCAAACCTATGACTGAATTATAAAAAGTCTTATTGATGTTTCCAGTAGCCATCAGTGCTTGTTATTTTCCTTCAACTCTGTTATTATAGCATGAGGGACGATTTTTGAATTGTATAACCTCCAGGTGGTGGCTGGAGATCTCCCACTATTACAATTGATCTCCGGGCGACAGAGATCGGCTCCCCTGAAGAAAATGGTCGCTTTGGCAATTGGACTCCATGGCATTGAAGTCCCTCCCCTCCCCAAATCCTGCCCTGCTCAAGCTACACTCCCAAAATCTCCAGGTATTTCCCAAGCCGGAGCTAGCAACCCTACAGATTGCTGATCTGAATTGCCACACCATTGTTTATGGTTAGGGTTGCCAGCTCCGGGTTGGGAAATACCTGGAGATTTTTGGGGCGGGGCCTGAGGAGGGCAGGGGTTGGCAAGGGGAGGGACTTCAATGCCACAGAGTAATAGCATACAATCATAGAGTTAGAAGGGATCCCCAGGGTCATCTAGTCCAACCCCCTGCACAATGCAGGAATTTCACAAGTACCTCCCTCCCCACACCCCCAGTTCCCGGAAGATGGCCAAGATGCCCCCCCCTCCCATGAACTGCCCAAGTTCATAGAATCAGCATTGGTGACAGATGGCCATCTAGCCTCTGCTTAAATACCTCCAGAGAAGGAGAGTTTACCACCTGCTAAAGTCCAGTTGCCAAAGTGGCCATTTTCTTCAGGGGAATGAATCTCTATCAGCTGGAGATCAGTTGTAATAGCAGGAGATCTCCAGTTAGTATTTGGAGGTTGGCCACCCTATTTAAGGTAGGTAACAATTGTGTATGGATCAAAACCAACATAATGTCCAGGATATCCTGTTTCAAAGTGGGGATCAATCTTAAAAGCAGGAGAGAGAAACTAGTTTGTTAAAGTAAAAGGGTGATGGTCATCGTACCCCCCAGAGGGCCCAAAATTATGATTGTCTGGGTTTCTTCTCAAGGTTCAAATCAGCCCTGCGATTTTACATGCTCATTGCCGTGGTACCCTGCAATCTTTCTCCTGTTTCCATGACAAAGTATATTAATGAATGAAGGAGGGGGGGGGGGAAAGCCTGGCAGAGGGAAGATCGTTTCTGTTCCAGAGAAGCATATTTTAATGATACCGGAATCGCTCTGGGTGACTGCCAATTGGAAGGGTGAACTCCAAGGCCCGACAAGATATGTCACTGGTGTCCACGAACTACAGGTGTTCAGTGAGAACATAACCCCCCTCCCGGGTATTAAGGCAAAGTAAGTAATTAGCAGATAGCGATGCAAACTGGGGGGGGAAAAGCCACCCTGAGAAATATTTTTTTAAGACGTGATGCTTTCTGTCACCAGTGTTGTCCTGAAAAATTCCAAGGGGGTGCTACGTTAGAGCTGTTGCAGTAAAAAGAAGTCTGGTGGTACCTTAAGAAGAATAGCTTTATAGTGGCCTGAGTTTTTCCCCCCTCTTTGTGTGTGGACCTAATAGGGTTCCCAGCATCTAAACCGGCCCTTCTAGCTGATATAAGAAGTTAAGAAAGGCCATGCTGGATCAGACTAAGGTCCATCAAGTCCAGCACTCTCTTCACACACCTTGGTCTGATCCAGCAAGGCCTTTCTTATGTTCTTACGGTACTGGGCCAAATGGTGCAATTGCACTGGGGAAGCTTGTTACTGAATGGTTAAACAAACAAAATTGTCAGGCCTGTTTGGTTACGCCCAGTGGTCTTTATTTTGTAGGCAGCCAAGGTAGATGCCATGAAGCCACTTAGATCGATGTGATCTGTAGACAGTGTCTCTTGCAGGGCAATATAATCAAAGTTTTTTAGAAAGTTGAGAAACTCCTGGTCTGCCATTTTGTTTCTCCACCCAGCTACGTTCCATGAGAGTAGGCTGAAGGACTTCTCTCTCCACTTTAGTCAATTTAGTTCTAATATTTTTTCCAGGTCCTTGTTAGTGTCTGTGTAAATACTGCCGTTCCTGGCCTGATAGGGGCAGACTGGGGATGCTTCAGTTATGGATAGATCTAACAAAGGGAGATCCAGGGTGTTTGGAAGTTGCGTAGCCGACAGAGGTATTCCTGATCCTGATGGCGTTAGTGGTTTTAATCATGTGACATATGCTATCCTTTGTTTATGTCACTCTCTCCACCCTGGCTAGTACGGGAGAAGACAACCCTCTACCTGCCTAGCTGAAATGGTGGCCCATACTGTCCTACAGGTAGATGTGAATACACAGATAGCCACAGGTAGCCTTCTAGCTTGCCTTCCCCAGCCTTTTCCTAAGCTTCCCCATCTACAGTGAAACTGACAAGGTCCGGAGGAAGGATCGTCTGTTTCACTAGATAGCAAAGAATGCTAGTGACAGAGAAGAAAACTGGAACCAGTGAAATGGATGAGATTTGCCTCTACCTACTCAGTTTCCGCAGACAGCAGAGAAGAGAATGGGGTGGCGTGAAGCAAATCAGAAAACAACACGGCTCCCCCGCCAGATTTCCGTATAAGGAGTTTAATATGGAAAAGAAGCCATTCCCGAAAGAGTGCACGGAGGGGAAAATTGTGGGCGGTTGACTAAAAATAACATTCTGGATAGAATGCATCTCTTTGTAGGTGACAATAAAAAAGCAGGAATTACATTGCAAACCCACTTTCTTCCATGACCGTCATTTCATTATTATTTTTTAAAGTGCATTAATGTCCTTCAAGCAAGAGCAGGTAGGAGAGACTAAAAAATGCTTGAGTGTGATCTGGAGAACTGGGTTTGATTCCCCACTTCTCCACATGAGCGGTGGAGGCTAATCTGGTGAGCTGGATTTGTTTCCCCACTCCTACACATGAAGCCAGCTGGGTGACCTTAGGCTAGTCACAGTTCTCTTAGAGCTCTCTCAGCCCCATCTACCTCACAGGGTGTCTGTTGTGGGGAGGGGAACGGAAGGTGACTGTAAGCCGCTTTGATTCTGCCTTAAGTGGTAAAGACAGTCGACATATAAAAACCAACGCTTCTTCTTCATCATCTAGTTTTCTGAGCTCAGCCCAATACTTATGCTGCTATGATAGTAGTAACCATCGTGACAGAGCCATGTGGTGTAGTGGTTAGAGTGTTGGAGTAGGAGCTGATAGATCCCAGTTGGGGATCCCCACTCTTGTCATGGAAGCTTGCTGGGTGACCAGCACACCCTGTCAGCCTAACCTACCTCACAGGATTGTTGTGAGGATAAAATGGAGGAAAGGAAAAGGATGTAAGCTGCTTTGTGTCCCAATGGGGAGAAAGGCGGGGTGCAAATGAAGTCAGTAAATAAAAACCAAGTCCACCCGGTAGGATGGACATATAATCTGAACAGGAATGGCATCGCTCAATCTCAGCACAATGGGTGATGTCATGGAGAAAGACAGGGTGTCATTTGAGACTTGAGATCTGTCTTGGATGGGTTGTTGTTGTTTTGCCATGAAGTCAAAGCTGACTTATAGCAACCCCATAGAGTTCTAAGGGCAACTACTATGGGAGGTAGTTGTGAATTTCCTGCATTGTGAAGGGGGTTGGACTACATGACCCTGGTGGTCCCTTCCAATATGATATGATTCTAGGTGGTTTGCCGTGGCCTGCCTCATTTCAGGCCCCTGGTATTCCTTTGAGGTCTCCCATCCAAATACTTGCCAAGGTCGAGGCAACCCCCTTGAAAAGCCAGGTATGCAGCTTGGGACCGCTACTTGG
Source organism: Euleptes europaea (assembly GCF_029931775.1). Lineage (NCBI taxonomy): Eukaryota > Metazoa > Chordata > Lepidosauria > Squamata > Sphaerodactylidae > Euleptes > Euleptes europaea. The sequence goes on along the minus strand of NC_079330.1, from coordinate 21,218,765 downwards.
CACAGTAGACCAGGTGGCTTCAGTGGTCTGGCGTGCTTCAGCTGCTGTGTCAACTGCGTCCGTTCCTGGGCCAGTCAGTTCTAGCCACAGTGATCCACGCCTTAGTTATATCCAGACTGGACTACTGCAGTGCACTCAACGTGGGGCTACCCTTGAAGAGTGTTTGGGAGCAGCAGCTAGTCCAGAACGCTGTGCCTAGAACGCTGGTTGGGGCAGCTATTGGGAGTATGTGACCCCAATATTACAATAATTACACTGGACACTGATCCACTCCTGAGCCCAATTCAAAGTATTGGTTTTGACCTTTAGAGCTTTACATGGTTTGTGACCAGCGTATCTGAAAGACAGTCTTCTCCTATGTATTTCAGCCTAGGAATTAAGATAACAGAGAGAAGCCCCCCCTGACTGTCCCATCAATCAAAGATGATGATGATCTGGACCATCTATCAAGAGCATGTGAGCCTGGTATTACTGCAATGACAGCTGGCTTCTGATTCACTCCCAAACCCAGTTCAAGGTGTTGGTTTTGACCTTTAAAGCTTTACTTGAGACCAGGGTATTTGAAGGACTGTCTTCTCCCATATGTTCCGGCCTGGGAATTAAGATCACAGGGACAGGCCCTCCTGACTGTCCCATCAATCAAAGAAACTTGTGTGGTGGGTACACAAGAGAGGGCCTTTTCAGTGGCAGCCCCAAGATTACGGAACAACCTCCCCAGGGAGTCGTGCCCAGCCCCTTCACTTTTGATCTTGAGGAGGCAGTTGAAGGCAGACTCTGTTTGGTTAAGTTTAGTATCAGTCCTGAGTACTGATTTTAAAGTTTGGTTTTAAATGTATTTTATTTTATGCGTTTTATATCTGTTTGTAAGCTGTTCTGAGCTCCATAAGGGAGAAAGGCAGGTAATAAATGTTTTAAATAAAATAAAATGGCAGGAACCATTGTGACTTGCATGGTAGACCAGTTTCCCTGCTGGGTTTTCTCATCTGTTTCACTCCTCATCCCTGGACCATAGTGGATTCATGAAGTGGGGGTATGGGGAGAGACAATACAGGGAACAGGACTTTTGAAATCTGGACCATGTAATTTCCCTTGCATGCAAATAAATTACTGGGTGATGCTAGCTGCACAAACTAATCCAAAGGCATTAGCGCACCTAATTTGTTTAACTTCCAGCAGGTGCTTGGCCTTTGCTCCTAGTGTGATCATGAGCAACCAGGGAAAGATCAACAGAAAATTTGCCTCCGTCTCCCGAGAGCTGATAGTGGCTAAAAGACAGAGCTACCAATCAGGAATCCCCTGCTTTGAATCTTTCTCCTCTGTGGACACATCAGACGACTCTGTTAAGCAAGTTATTCTCACTACATTCTTCCACGGGTAATATGCCCTCTGGCAAGTTTTCCAGCATCAGATCTGTAGCACGTGGGATGATATTGGTGGCTTACCTAACAGGGATGTTGTGTCGATTACTGAAATCACGTATGCAAAAGTGCTTTATTAACCATATATACCATAGAGTTGGAAGGGACCTCCAGGATCATCTAGTCCAACCCCCTGCAGGAAATTCACAACTACCCCCCCCACACACACACACACTATGACCCATGCTCCATGCCCAGAAGATGACCCCAAACCCATCCAGGATCCCTGGCCAATCTGGCCTGGAGGAAAATTGCTTCCTGACCCCAGTGTGGTGATTGGCAGTTCCCTGGGCATGTAAGAAAGGGCCACAAGAGCCAAACACTGATGCAACTCTTCCTGCCCTCCCTCTCATGATTTGCCTAAGTTCACAGAATCAGCAAAATGCTGATCTCTGCTTCCCAATTATGAGGTGGGTGTGGGGGAAATGGGGGCAGCCGTGAAGGAGATAGAAAAGATTCTGTCGCTGGCGATCAAGATAATTCATGACATAATATTCCCCATTACTATGTAGAGGTGTGATAGTTGGACAATGAAGAAAGATGACAGGAAGAAAGTAGATTCCTTTGGAGGTGTTGGAGGAGTGTTTTATGGATACCATGGACCGCCAAAAAGGCAAATGCTAGATAAAATCAAGCCTGAACTCTCCCTAGAAGCTCAAATGACTAAACTGAGGCTATCGTACTTTGGTCATGTTATGAGAAAGACAAGAATAACTGGAAAAAACAATCATGCTAGGAAAAGGTGAAGGCAGCTGGAGAAGAGGGAGACCCAACACGAGATGGATTGACTATAAAGGAAGCCATGGCCCTCAGTTTGCAAGGCTGTTGACGAGAGGATGGTTTGGAGGTCATTAATGTATCGGGTCACCTTAAGTCAGAAGCAACTTGATGGTGCTTAACTCACACTTGTAGAAAAGTCAAGGCATGGGGCAGGGAATGAGTCTGCTGGAAACCAAGCATCCTTGTTAGAAGGAAAGGAAGACATTCAGTACCTGCAGTCCAGTTCTACAACCTGGCAAACGAAAGGGATTTGTCATTGCTTGTAGATTCTCCAGTATTTACTTTGCAAATCAGCTCTGCTACCTACCACCTGTCACTTCTGTTTCTGAAGGGGGACAGGACAAATTCCGTGTGGCTGGTGATGCACTACACCACAGTGATGGTGTAGTGGTTAGAGTGTCAGACTAGGACCCAGGTTCGAATCCCCACTGTACCATGAAAGGTTGCTGGGTGGCCTTGGGCCAGTCACACACTTTCAGCCTAACCTATCTCACAGGGTTGCTGTGAGGATAAAATGGAGAAGGGGAGAACAATGTAAGTTGCTTTTAGTTCCCATTGGGAAGAAAAGTTGGGTATAAATTAAGTAAATAAATAAAACAAAGACTTGGTCTACTGGCTGTTGGCCAACGTGATGTAGTGGTTAAGAGCAGTGGTTTGGAGCGGTGGAGTCTAATCTGAAGAACCGGGTTTGATTCCCCACTCCTTCACATGAGCGGCGGAGGCTAATCTGGTGAACCGGGTTGGTTACCCCACTCCTACACATGAAGCCAGCTGGGTGACACTAGTCTCCCAGCTGGCTAGTCACATTCTCTCAGCCTCACCTACCTCACAGGGTGTCTGTTGTGGGGAGGGGAAGGGAAGGTGATCGTAAACCGGTTTGAGTCTCTCTTAAGTGGTAGAGAAAGTTTACATATAAAAACCAACTCTTCTTCTTCTAAATGAAACCTCCATGTTCAGAGGCAGTATAACAATTGCAGGACTGAGCCTCTGCTTCACACCCTATTTGTGGGCCTTCCTGTAGGCAGCTATCTAAGATGCTGGACTAGATGATCCCTTGGTCTGGAGCAGCAGAGCTGTTATACTCTCAAGCACAAAACTTTGTTTTTAAATTAGTCTCCCTTCACCATTAGGCAGCCAATAATTGCTTCCCTCTTTCTACAGGCAGATGATTCTGAGGAGCCTACCAGCACGGCTTGGGAGCAACGGTGGTCTTCTGTTGTAACTCCCTATAAATTGGCATTTGGGAGGTAGACTGCTTCTATACATGGAGGTTCCATTTCTAATTAACGTGGCTAATAAGAGCACAAAAAGTGTCCTGATAGACTGGACTGAAGATCCACCTACTCCAGCTTTCGGTCTCCAACTGGGGCTAGTCAGGTGCATCTGAGAAGCTCACAAGCAGGGTGCAAAGGAGATGGTGTTAAAGGAAGGCTGAACTTGTATATGGAGGTTCCACTGCTATGATGTAATAGGCCATTTCATCTTCCAAAGAACTGCTGTGGAGTTTCTGGAGTTTTGCTTTGTGTTCTTCTTCCACTCCCTCTAGTAGAACCTTTTTGTATTGTATATATTGTTTTGGTATCAATTGTAATTTTGGCAAGTGCAATTGATTATTCTAGGAGATAATCTGACCTGGATGGCCTGATCTTGTCAGATCTTGGAAGCTAAGCAGGGATGGCCCTGGTTACTACTCGAATGGGAGACCTGCCAAGGAAGTCCAGAGCTGCTACACAGAGGCAGGTAGTGGCAACCACCTCTGAATGTCTCTTGCCTTGAAAACCCTACCAGGTCACATGAACACATGAAGCTGCCTTATACTGAATCAGACCCTTGGTCTATCAAAGTCAGTATCATCTACTCAGACCGGCAGCGGCTCTCCAGGGTCTCAGGCTGAGGTCTTTGACATCACCTACTTGCCTGGTCCCTTTAACTGGAGATGCCGGGGATTGAACCTGGGACCTTCTGCATGCTAAACACATGCTCTACCGCTGAGCCACGGTCCCTCCCCAAAATCAACTGTGACTTGACTTCACTTTCCCCCATTTCACTTTTTACCTTGTTTAAAAATCACTTTTCGTATTTGGTTTAATTTGTGGCAGCTCGTGACTTTTGCAAGGTAAAACGTGTAAATGCTTCCCTACACGTGTTTAAAAAACAAAACAAAAAAACCGTCCCACATCTTTGCTTCTTTCTCAGTGAACAGGATGTGTTGGAGGGACTGGATCCTGGATTTTTGATTGTATTTTCTTCACCTGCCAGAGTTTCTGTTTCTCTCGTCTTCTCACTTTAAGGTGGTACAGACCTCCTTAAACCAGGCTGGCGGGGAGACAGGAGAGCTTCTGAATATAGAAAGCCTTAAAATTTAAGAGTAACTGTGAAAGAGGAAGTGGGGGGAAGATAATGATTGACAGAAGAAGAGAACAGAACAATACATCCCCAAGGGACAGAAAAAAAGAGTAAAAATATGAAAATAAGCAACCACTTAGGAATGATCCCCAGGTTGCCAACTAGACAGCTCTCCTGTCCCTTTAATAGAGGTTTAAATGGGTGGAAATTGGTCAGCTGAGACTTTTCATAGCAGGGAGGTAAAGAATCTAATCTGGTAAATAATGTCCTAATATGCCTCTATTAAAGGGTAGGGATATTTTCTCCTGGCCAGTTAGCAACCCAGACACTCGCTATGGTTTAAGGCTGCGGCTCAGTGGTAGAGCATCTGCTTGGCATGCAGAGGGTCCCAGGTTCAATACCCGACATCTCCAGTTAAAGGGGCTAGGCAAGTTGGCGATGTGAAAGATCTCAGCCTGAGACCCTGAAGAGCCACTGCCAGTCTGAGTAGACAATACTGACTTTGATGGACCAAGGGTCTAATGCAGTATAAGGCAGCTTCATGCCTTCAAGGCTCTGTAACATGGAGAAATTAGTCCATCTTTAAATTGGTTTTCTAAAGATGTTGTTAAACTATTGATATTTATTGCTCTGTCTTAACAATGAGGGCTTCTTTTTTATTTTTTAAATTGCCCTCTTGGCAATACAGCCAATGGGTCTCGTATTGGCTTTCCACACAGCTATTGAAGGCACAAGAGCGCTACAGAAGAGTCCTGGCTTGTGCATTCAACAGGTGTGACGGCGGCCAGGTGTACAACCCGCAGAAAAAAACCCTCAACGGGCTATGGGAAGAGGCAACGATTGGCTGTGGGGAGCTGTGTGGCCAACAGGTGCAGCTTCAGGGTTGCCTGAAGAAGTAAAAACAGGGCAAGGTGATCAGCGCAGGTTGCGAAACTCAACAGGTGCAGCTTCTGACGTGGGTGAAACGAGAGAAGTTTTGGGTCCCTTCAAGAATGTGAATAATAGTAATAATAGTAATAATGATAATAATAATACCTATACAGCCCTCTTCGCTTTGGCAGGCAAGAAGCAACTAAAGATGCAAATGAAAATACCTCCCTGGGCCAATGAGAGAAAGGTAGGAAGCCTTATTATGATTCACAAAAATGTGAAGAATAATAATAATAATAATAATAATAATAATAATAATAATAATAATAATAATAATAATAATCCCCTATCCAGCCCTCTTCGCTTCAGCAGGCAAGAAGCAACTAAAGATGCAAATGAAAATACCTCCCTGGGCTAATGAGAGAAAGGTAGGAAGCCTTATTATTATTCACAAAAATGATGATGATGATGATGATGATGATAATAATAATAATAATCCCCTATCCAGCCCTCTTCGCTTCAGCAGGCAAGAAGCAACTAAAGATGCAAATGAAAATACCTCCCTGGGCCAATGAGAGAAGGGTAGGAAGCCTTATTATGATTCACAAAAATGTGAATAATAACAATAACAATAACAATAATAATAATAATAATAATCCCCTATCCAGCCCTCTTCGCTTCAGCAGGCAAGAAGCAACTAAAGATGCAAATGAAAATACTTCCCTGGGCCAATGAGAGAAGGGTAGGAAGCCTTCAAGGGAGCATCGGAGCCAATCGGGAGGCAGCAGGTAGCTTGTGAATGGAGGCCGGCCAGCCGGCCGGCGGGGGGCGGAGCGCCAAGATCAAAGCCCTGTCTGACCCGCCGCTCAGGGCGGGGAGAAATCAACCCGGGATCGCCTCGATCGCGGGAAGGAGGGGGGGGGGGAATCCTCTGCAGGCGTGCGGCGCCTCGAGGGCGCGGGCAGGAGGAAGTGGGCGTGGTCCCCCTTCTCCTCCCTACCCACCCACCCACCCACTCACCCACCCAGCGCCCTGAGCAGAAAGTAACTTGGCCGGGCCGGGCGAGAGCCGTCGAAGCAGCCCGCCGGTGCGTCCCCCGTCGGGTGCAACGAAGCAGGAAGCCGGGCTGGGCTGATCCCTGGGCTGGGCTGCGCCGGGGATCGGCGGCTCTCCTCCTCCCCCCGACCGGCGCTCCCCCTGCAGCGGGCGGAGGAAGCCCAGGCTCCGGCGCGCGCCGTCGGGGGAGCCCGGCAGCGCCCCTCCGGTCCCCCTTTCGGCTCGGGGCGGCGCCTTTCTTTCTCTCCCCCCCCCCGATCCCGCCCCCTTTCTGCAGCGGGCTGCCCTAGAGCAGCCGGGGGGCCGGGGACTCGCCGGCGGCAGCATGGAGGGCGCGCACAGCCTGACCGCCGACGAGGTGCTGCGGCGCTTGGAGGTGCGGGAGAGCTGCGGGCTCAGCGCCGAGCAAGTGCGGCGGCAGCGGGAGAAGTACGGGCTCAACGGTGAGTCCGGGGTTCGAGGCTGGCGGGGGGCTTCGGGGTCAGAGTCCCGGGAGAGGGGGCTGGCAGGGCTCGGCAACCTCCCGGATGGGGTCCGGGGGTCTCCCGGAATCCCCAGGCGACGGTGATCTATTCCCCTGGAGGAAATGGCAGCTTCAGAGGGGAAGCTTTGGGGCGTCGCATCCCTCCTGAGCCCTCTCCCCAACCCCCCAACCCCCAAATCTCAAGTCTCCCAAGATGGAGTTGGCAGCCCTGTGGCTGACCAGTGGAAGATTTAACTCGTCAGTGCAGGCAGGCTGGGGTGGGGGGAGGGCAAAGGTATACTCTGTCTCTCCATGGAGGCTCTGTTCCTGATTCTGTGGCCAGTAAGGGATGGGGGTGGGGGGACAGGGCAGAGATGGAGAGAGGTTTCCAGTGGAGTAGGAGGACCCAGAATTGCCTTTCTGGATCGGACGGAAAGTCCGACGGCCCGTCTGCCGCCAGCAGCTAGCCGGATAACTTTGAGAATGGCCGATGGCCATTCCCTGTGACTTGTCTCCAGCATCAGAGTGGCAGGTAGACTGTCTGTGACCAAGGAGGCTTAGTTTAACTATCGTGACCTTATCTGGCTAGACCTGTATCCTCCGTGGATTTGTCTGCTCCAAGCCTGTCCTGTTCTACTCTTCACTGAAAGAGGCCTCTAGTCTGGAGCCCCTTATTTTTATTTCCTTTTGGGCACTTATACTCACCCCTGCCATGGCTGCTTATAAGAATGAGAGGTGTCCTGGATCAGACCACAAATCTAGTATCTATCCCGGCCCATCCCATTTCCAACAGATGCCTCTGGGAGCTCCTAAACTCAGCACAAAGGCAACAGCCCTCTTTTGTATTTTGTCCCTAGTGTTTGATACTCTGGGGTAGACTGCATCTATACACACAGGCTCTCTCTCCAACTATCCACCCTAAGAAGAAGTCACCGTGCTGAAAACATCCTGTTTTCACAGGGACCAACTAGGTGCCCCACTGGGGAATCCCACAAGTAGGGCAGGAAGACCGTCCCTCCTCGCATCGTTTTCCCTCTAGCTCCTCTGATTCGAAGCTACACTGCCTCTGATCCTGGAGGTTTCATTTAGGAATTGGGGCGAATAGCAGTTGAGAGACCTCTTCCTCAAATTTGGTTCTGTTTTTGGAGCTGGTAGTCCCCACTGTGCTTTATGGCTCTCAGGTCTATGCAGTGTGTGAAGAAACAACTTGTTTTATCTGTCCTGCATATTTTGCCCATCTTGGTTAAGTTAGCAAGTGCTGGCAAAATTGGGCTGGGGGTGTACGTGGGCTATAGGTGGGTGGTGATGAAGAGGAGGGTGGCTGCCCCAGTCAAGTTGGTACTGACAGCTACTTTGGAGGTGACAGATGTTTGTGGGTGGATTTATAGGTGGAAAATGCCGCCAAGTTGCAGCCAACTTATGGCGACTCTGTCATGTTTCCGAGATGGTTTGCCATTGCCTGCCTCTGCTTAGCAGCCCCGGACTTCCTTGGTGGTCTCCCAGCCAAGTACTAACCAGGACTGACCCTGCTTAGCTTCTGAGATCTGTGCGATCAGGCTAGCCTGGGCCATTTGATGGGTAAAAGGCAGAGAGAGCCTAGCTTGGTGGAAGAGTTCCTGCTTCTTTGCAGTCGGTTTGCAGTCGGGGAGGGGCTGTGGCTCAGTAATAAAACATCTGCTTGGCATGCAGAAGGTCCCAGGTTTAATCCCCGGCATCTCCAGTTAAAGAGACTAGGCAGGTAGGTGATGTGAAAGACCCCTGCCTGAGACCCTGAAGAGCCGCTGCCAGTCCGAGTAGACAGTACTGACTTTGATGGACCAAGGGTAAGGCAGCTTCATGCGTTCATGTGTGTTCAGTCTCTGGCATTTCTAGTTTAAAGCTCTCCATCAGAAGGGCTGCTTAGAGAGCAGCTGTTGCACGGTGCAGACCATACTGTGTAAATGGTGTGACTCAGGAGAATGCAGCTTCATGGGATGGAGAGGAGGGGGTGGGGGGTGGGTTCGAGAGAGCCTCTGCACGCTCAGCTTGGCGGAGCGTTCAGCGAGGGGAGACTGCAGAGAGCCTTCTCCGCTGCCCTGGTGGGGGCAGCGCTGAAGTTTGCCAGATGGGAGCGTGGATTTCAGCCATGCCCTCTTCATCTACATAACCTTTGGTTTCCAACAGTAGAAAAGAGTAGGAGTCCAGTAGCACCTTAAAGACTAACAAAATTTCTGGCAGGGCATGAGCTTCCGTGAGCCATAGCTCACTTCTTCAGATGAGCTTCAGATAAGCACATACCCTGCCAGAAAGTTTGTTAGTCTTTAAGGTGCTACTGGACCCCTACTCTTTTCTGCTGCTAGTGACAGACTAACACGGCTAACCACCGTGAGCTATCTTTGGGTTCCAAGTTCTGGGAAGTCTGGGAGAGCGGATGTGGCGCAGTGGTTCAACCCCCCCCCCAAGTGTTTCATGACACTCATTGGGTGACCTTGGACCAATCGTGTGCTCTCAGCCTAACCTCCCTTGCAGGGTTGGTGTGACGATAAGGTGGGGTGGGGAGGACAAAGTCTGCCACTCTGAGCTCATTGGAGAAAGGGTGGGATAACAATGTAAAGGTAAAAATAGTTCCCTGTGAAAGCATTCCTGACCCATGGAGTGACGTCACATCCCGATGTTTACTAGGCAACTTTGTTTACGGGGTGGTTTGCCAGTGCCTTCCCCAGTCATTTTCCCTTGAGCCCCAGCAAGCTGAGAACTCATTTTATCGACCTTGGAAGGATGGAAGACTGAGTCAACCTTGAGCTGGCTACCTGACCCCAACTTCCATTGGGATCAAACTCTCGTGAGCAGAGCTTGGGCTGCAGTACTGCAGCTTACCACTCTGTGCCATGGGGCTCTGGCTAACAATGTATTAGCTGGAAAAAGAACTGCTATCTCCTGACCACCTTTCCTCTGCTCCATCCCCTTTCTTTCTTGGCTTTATTTTTAGCCTGCCTTCTTCATGGAGGCTCAAGGTGGATTACGCCAGGTAAGACAATGGAGTGAAATGGCCCGAGACCTCCAACAAACAAGGCAACAGGACTAGGTAAAGGCAGTCCCCTGTGCAAGCACTGGGTCATTCCTGACCCATGGGGTGATGTCACATTCTGACATTTACTAGGCAGAATGTTCACGGGGGGGTTGGCCATTGCCTTCCCCAGTCGTCTACCCTTTACCCTCAGCAAGCCCAGCACTCATTTTACCGACCTTGGAAGGATGGAAGGCTGAGTCAACCTTGAGTCGGCTACCTGAAGCTGACTTGCAACAGGACTAGGGTCACAAAAATTAGAATCAGTGAGGGGAAACTATCCAACGTAATACGTCGTAGACGACGCAAAGACCAGAACTTCAAAAGTAGAAAACGATGCTGTGAGAGTAAGATAATGCAATCCTGTTCCCTTTATAATTGCACTCTCTGTTCCATCATAACTACAGCCTTATTGCTTTTATAGAAATGGCCTTCTGCTCTGATGTTTATCAAGACCGCTAGGCTGCGTGTTCGTTTCCATATAGCACTGATGGATTGATTCCCTATATAAAGGCGATGATAGCACAGGGGTATTGAGGATCTGAGTAATGCTCTTCCTAAAGAGAGGATTACAAGGCAGGGATAGCAACAGCACAGGGTAGATTTGAATGGCCGGCACAAGGGGGTGTCTGGGAACAGAGGGCTTGATGGGGAAAGGGTTGTATTGATTACTGGTTCCCTGGGCAGAGGGTGAGAAGCCATAGGTAAGTCATAAAACACATACTTTGCATGCAGAGGATCCTATCTGCTTAAAGGATCTTGTGTTGCGGGGATCTCTGCCTGAGGCATTGAAGAACCACAATCAGGTACCTTTGGTTCAGTGGAAAGGCACCTGCTTTGCATGCCAAAGATTCCAGGTTAAAATCCTGGCCTCTCCACTTAAAGAAAGCAGGAGTAGTGTATACTTTCTGTCTGAGATCCTGGACAACTGGTGCTAATGAGAGTGGACTCTGATGAGCTAGAAGAACGGATGATATGACTCCGCACAAGGCAACTTCATATATTTCAACTGAAGAACAGCACTTACCTGTTGAGTGTTCTTTGACAGAGAGAGACCATTCTGGCGACTTACACTATCCTTGTGGCCTGACCTGAATGGCCCAGGCTAGCCTGACCTTGTCAGATCTCAGAAGCTAAGCAGGGTCAGCCTTTGTTAATACTTGGATGGGAGACCACCAAGGAAGTCCAGGGTTGCAACGTAGAGGTGGGCAATGGCAAACCATCTCAGTTCGTCTCTTGCCTTGGAAACATGACAGGGTCGCCATAAATTGGCTGCAACTTGACAGCCTTTTCCGCCCATCAATCCACCTCCCAGATATCTCTCACCTTCAGGGAGCTGCCAATACCAACTTAACTGGGGCAGCCAACGTCCTTTCCATCACCTCTGTTAGCCTCTTGCCTTGAAAACCCAACGGGGTTGCGTAAGTCGGCTGTGACTTGATGGCATTTTACATGCACACACCCACACAATCCTTGTATGTTTATAAATAATATGGATATTGCAAGCAGGGTACAGCGGAAGCAAGTAAAATTCTGAAGCAGGCAGTAAAACCCCTTGTCCTGCATCAAGGAGGAAACATCGCAGTCCAAGGATGCTTCTGTTTTAGCCGACTCTTGGCTCACTTTTTCTGTCTGGCCTGGCTTAGCTGACATTGTCCTTCTTTTGTGTGGCTGGGGAGGGGGCAACCTTGCACCATCCTTCTGTGTCCACCAGCCGCTTCTGCCATACGAGGGCATAACGTTTGAGAAGAGCTTACACGCATTAAAGCCAACGTGCATTATAGACCCAAATCATCGCTTCTTCCAAAATAATCAATTAGAACAACGAAGTTGATGCTTGGGTGCATATAGAGAGAGGTGGTCCTTATGGTAGGTGGGCCCCAGGTCATTCGTAAAGGGCTTTAAAGGTGAGCACTAGCACTTGGATTGGACCTGGAAACAAACTGGCAGCCGGTGAAGAGACGTTTCAGAATGGATGTAATTCACACCATATGGTTAGCGCCCGTTACTAGGTGGGTTGCTGCATTTTGCACATTTCTGAACAGTCTTCAAGGGCAATCACACGCATAGCATGTTACAATAACAGAGCGTTTAGATTACTGTGCTGAAACATTTTTTTTTTTTTGGGGGGGGGGGAGCTGTTTTGGCACTTGAGACATGGGGAGGGGAAAAAGAACAACTCACTCTACTGCTCTGTGGGCCCAGTCAGGATCGGGCCCTTGTGGCATTTTAAAAAATCACTTTAAAATGGTGGTGGTGGTAAACAGGATGCCATCACATCTAGCTTGGCCCTTAGCTGCAGACTTATTTAACCCAATGTGCAGTTAGATTTCATCAGTGTACTGATGATGCTCAACTCCAGAACTATGGGCGATCTTACTAAGGGGTCTCATGTAGGTATTAGGCATGCCTATCCAAGACTCCATATTATCTGCAGCCCACCTCTGGAGCTTGATATGGTGGAAAGGCCTCTAATAATCTCAATACTTCCAAGTCCTACCTACCTCTGGGAGGGGCTGTGGCTCAGTGGTAGAGCATCTGCTTGGGATGCGGAAGGTCCCAGGTTCAGACTCCGGCATCTCCAGTTAAAGGAATCAGGCAAGTAGGTGATGTGAAAGACCTCAGCCTGAGACCTTGGAGAGCCGCTGCCGGTCTGAGTAGACAGTATGGACTTTGATGGACCAAGGGTCTGATTCAGTATAAGGTAAAGGTCTCCCGTGCAAGCACCAGATCATTCCTGACCCATGGGGTGATGTCACATCCCTACGTTTCCTAGGCAGACTTTGTTTACAGGGTGGTTTACCAGTGCCTTCCCCAGTCATCTTCCCTTGACCCCCAGCAAGCTGGGTACTCATTTTACCGACCTCGGAAGGATGGAAGGCTGAGTCAACCTTGAGCCGGCTACCTGAAACCAACTTCCGTTGGGATCGAACTCAGGTCGTGAGCAGAGCTTGGACTGCAGTACTGCAGCTTATCACTCTGCGCCACGGGGCTCCTTGACAAGGGTTGAGAGTAGATATATCATCCAGGTATCCTTGGAGTTGCTCTGTTACCACCTGCTCAATATTATTGTTGTTACTTTCTATAGCTGGCTAACACCTGCTTTTCCAGCACATTTGTCTTCAACAAAGGCCTAACCACACCTTCTTTTAGTGGTTTAGGAAAGACTGCTCTCAGTGAGGGAGGCATTTGCAGTCTTTAACATTTAAGTCCTTGTCGTCTCCTTACAAGATTTTATCAAGCAGGAAGGGTATGGATCTAAACGGGATCTAGTGGTTTTCATGGCATTTAGTGATTTGGTCATGATCACTCAAGGAGGTTAGGAATGATCCACGTGGTTGTAGCGAGACGGTGCTGCAGAAACCTGTGCGTGCATGTGCGTGTGTAAAGTGCTGTCAAGTCGCAGCCAACTTAAGGCAACCCCGTAGGGTTTTCAAGGCGAGTGGTTAAGCAGAGGTTGATTGCTATTGCCTTCCTCTTTGGTGGTCTCCCATCCAAGTACCGACCCTGCTGAGCTATACTACACCATTCCACATCCTACAGAAACCTCAACTTCATGATTTATTGATAAATTGGCACGATAGTGCGGTCTGGTGCTTAAAACGTTGACCTAGGATCTAGGAAACCCTGGTTGGAATCCCCGCTCTGTCATGGAGGCCTGCTTGGCAACCTTGGGCCAGTCACACGCTTTCAGCCCAACCTACCTCTCAGGGTCGTCGTGAGGATAAAATGGAGGACAGGCAAAAGAGAACGGCGGGATATAAATGAGAAAGGCGGGATATACATGAAGTAAATTAAGATAAATCCCTCCCATGCTGCTCACAGGAGAAGAGGGAGGATGATATTGTCCATACAGAAACTCACTCTGGACCAGATCCAAACTGGGGCTGCCTTGCCTCGCAGTGACAGTTTCTCTGCTTTGCATGCAGAAGAACAATGGATCATTCCCTGGCATCTCAAAGGGACGCCAGTCATAGTGATTAAGGAAGACCTTTTCTACCCAAGACTTAAGCCTTTGCCAATTAGATAACACTGGCCTAGTGAAGTGAAGGTCTTGGCTCAGCATATGGCAGCTCAATTCATTCATGATTATTCTCCCCTTGTTGGCTCTTGCACCTTGTAAAGCATTGGTCTTGGGCGGCGCCTTGTCAAGAGATTGCCCGTTCAAGAAAACGGTCCTGGTCTTTTGCTCCCATGGAGGAAACATCAACCTCCCCCCCACCCCCGGAGAGTAGCAAGTGAGCAAAGAGCTGGCCGCTGCAACAGCTGTGTTTTATAGTTTACGAGTGATCGATTGCTCTCTTGGATACTGATCTGATTCTTTTAACAGGTTTCTAAATCATTCTTCTTCCCCTGAAGCATCTAGGTGAGCAGAGAGGTCTTCCGGTGAATGGGAAAGGCAGGGGACCTTCTGTAAACCGTGAGAAGTATCTGGTTCTTTTTGGCCATCAGTATTGGCTTAGAGCCAGCGAAGGGTAGTGGTTAAGAGCGGCGGTCTCTAATCTGGAGAACCGGGTTCGATTCCCAACTCCTCCACATGAAGTCCGCTGGGTGACCTTGGGCCAGTCACGGTTTTCTCAGAACTCTCCCAGCCCACGTGGAGGCAGGCAATGGCAAACCACCTCCGAACGTCTCTTGCCTTGAAAACCCTATTGGGTTGCCATAAGTCGGTTGTGACTTGACGCCACTTGATACACATTGCTTAGAGGGATTGGTGGGCAGGCAAGTAGGCGAGTTAGAGTTAGCATTTTATGTGGACTGGTCACTTTTGTGGGTTTTCTTACTAGGCTGAGTTTAGGGGATTCAGAATTTATAATATGAAGTTGGGGGGGATAAGCCTTTTAGGACAGCTTTAGTTTTCACCTCTTGTAACTAAGTATTGATACTGTGGATGCAAAAATGGAGTCAGACCTCAGGGCCGTCTGCTCTGACTGGCAGTAACTTTCCCAGGTCTTAAACGATGCTCATGTCGTTAGCAGTACCTGCAGCCCAAAGTCCTTTAACTGGAGATTGAACCTGGGACCTTCTCTGTGTTTGTAATATATCACGGGAGGGGCCGTGGCTCAGTGGTAGAACCTGTGCTTGGCATGCAGAAGGTCGCAGGTTCAATCCCCAGCATCTCCAGTTAAAGGGATTAGGCAAGTAGGTGATGTGGAAGACCTCTGTCTGAGACCCTGGCTGTGGTTCAGTGGTAGAGCCTCTGCTTGGCATGCAGAAGGTCCCAGGTTCAATCCCTGGCATCTCCAGTTAAAGGGACTAGGCAAGAAGGCGATGTGAAGACCTCTGCCTGAGACCCTGGAGAGCCTCTGCCTGTCGGAGTGGACAATACTTACTTTGATGGCCAAAGGATCTGATTCAGCATAAGGCAGCTTCATGTATCCATGTGTTCATGGACACTATAATAAACAAAAATTAATATGAACAAAGGACACTATCTAGTAAGTACATTTTTATCCCACCCTTCCTCTGTGGCCCTCAGGGGGGCATCTGTGGTTTTCCTTTCCTAGCCTTGTCCTCACAACAACCCTGTGAGGGAGGCTAGGCTGAAGGGAAAGGGCTGGCCTGAAGTCACCCAGTGACCTTCAAGGCAGTGTGAAGTTTTGAAACTGGGTCTCCCAGGTGTTTGTCCAAGACACTAGCTGCTATAGCACACCGGAGCAGCCTTTTATGGAGTTGTATTGTTGGCCCCCTGACCTGGATGGCCCAGGCTAGCCCAATCTCGTCAGATCTCAGAAGCTAAGCAGGGTCGGCCCTGGCTAGTATTTGGATGGGAGCCCACCAAGGAGTACCAGTGTGGTGACGCAGAGGCAGGCAGTGGTCAACCACCTCTGAACGTCTCTTGCCTTGAAAACCCTACGGGGTTCCTGGAAGTCAGCTGTGACTTGACAGCACTTTCCACCACATTGTTGGTCCGGCTAGCTCAGATCACGGGTCGGTCTGTTGTTTCCTTTGACGGACAGCGACTGTATCTGAAGAAGTGAGCTGTGACTCACGAAAGCTCCTATTCTGCCAGAAATTTGGTTAGTCTTTAAGGTGCTATCGGACTCTCGCTCTTTTCTACTGCTACAGACAGACTAAACACGGCTTCCCATCGTGAGCAAATCTATAGTGGCTCAAGCATAGAAAGGGAACAGGTGTGGGGATAGAAGGAAGATCTTTCTCTGGAAGTGCTGAGGATTAAACCAAGATCCTTCTGTTGGTAAAGTATTTGCAAATGCCAAAGCTATGCTCCTAGATGACAGTGGCGAATGAGAATTCAAGTCACTGCATGGGTTTTTTTTTTTTTTTTTTGCCAGGTCCCTCTTCACCACCGGCAGGAGGTTTTTGGGGCGGTGCCTGAGGAGAGCAGGGTTTGGGGAAGGGCTTCCAACGCCATAGATTCCAATTGCCAAAGCGGCCATTTTCTCCAGTTGAACTGATCTCTATTGGCTGGAGATCCGTTGAACTAGCAGGCGATCTCCAGTTAGTACCTGGAGGTTGGCATCCCTGGGAGGGGTGAAATTTGCTACTGGGAAAGAGTTCTACCTCTTCATATTTGGCTGAAAATATAACTGCTGCTGAGGAACCTTTTTGTACTTGGGGATCCATCTAGGAGCACAGCGTGGGAAAGGAGGGGCATCCTTTCATGGGTGAAGGCATGAGTGAAAGCCAGTTTGGGGGTATCTGGACTGTTTTCCAGTTTTAAGCGGAGAAGATTCAAACCTTGCATTCTTTCTTTCATGTCGGTTGTCGGGGGCTACAGTCAGGGATTGGTATACACAGTGCTTTATTTAGGGAAATAAAGAATTTTCGTTCAGAGCCAAGAAAGCTGGAAAGCCGATTGAAAGCTTATTTTGCATAATTCCGTTTTGGTAGTCTTCGGGGAGTAGAACATTCAGCCAGCGTGGTGTAGGGGTTAATCTGGAGAACCGGGTTCGATTCCCCGTCCCCGCTCCTCCACATGAGCGGCAGACTCTATCTAATCTGGTGAACTGGGTTGGTTTCCCCACTCCGCCACATGAAGCCTGCTGGGTGACCCTGGGCTAGTCACAGTTCTCTCCGAACTCTCTCAGCCCTACAGACAAGGTGTCTGTTGTGGGGGAATGAAGGGATTGTGATTGCAAACGGGTTTGATTCTCCCTTAAGAGGTAGAGGAAGTCGGCATGTAAAAAACCAACTCTTCATTTATTTGGATACTTTCCCACCTTTTTCTCTCCGATTTGGACATTGTCCTCCCGAGTGAGATTTCATGATGATGAATCGGTGCTGGGTGTCAGTGGGGGCTAGAGATCTCCTGGAATTACAACTGATCTCCAGACGACAGTGATCAGTTCCCCTGGAGGTAATGGCTGCTTTGGAGGATGGCCTTGGTGGCAATATATCCCACTGAGATCCCTCCCCAAACCTTGCTGTGCCCAGACTCCACCCCCAAATCTCCAGGAATTTCCCAACACAGAGTTGGCAACCCCGGGTGGCAGGTCTGAGCCAGAAACTTTCTCCCCGTACCCCTTTGGTTAAGGCATTTTGCATAGAGGTCTGTTTGAATTTGGTCCTCCTGGTGCAAACAAGGGTGGTGCGCTCCAGTGAGTGGGTGTGACCCCACCCTGGGTCAATATTTGTCTGATTTTAAGAAGTTGGCTGGTGAAGGTCCTTTCAGCCCAACCAATATTTGCATATGCAAATGGGCTGGATGAAACTGACGCGCAAAGGAGCACGCTGGAAGAGAGGCAGATGGATGTGGCCGGGGTGTCTCAACTCATAACCAGATTAGGGTTGAGAAGCAAATTGTGATAATCTGTGCTCATCCTTTTTTAAGCGCCCCTTTCTTCCCCTTAGGAAAAAAAAAACCCAACACATGCTATTTATTGTTGGTGGAACTGAATTTATTTCTGTACCTGGCAGAATTCCTCCTTCTAAGCTTTTTGTGGCATAAGTATTAAAACAATCCTCAGAGCTTGAAGCTTATTTTCTGGGCCTCTGTAGCTGAGTTGGTGTCTTCTGAGCATGCCACAGCCTCTCGTGGGGCAGATAAGGAAGAGTGGGGCAGATAGCCAGCGTGGTGTAGTGGTTACGAGCGGTGGACTCTAAGGTGTCTGTTGGGAGAGGAAGGGATTGTAAGCCACTTTGAGACTCCTTAATGGTAGAAGACGAAGATGAAGAGTTGGTTTTTATATGCCGACTTTCTCTGTCTCTTAAGGGAGAATCAAACCTTGGGCTAGTCACAGTTCTCTCTTTTTTTTTTTTAATTTTTTTATTGTTTTTATAATAAAACATAAACAAAAAAAATTAACAATACATTCATAAAAGAAAAAAAAAAGAAATACATTTTCAGCGCACAACTTATCCACTAATACAATATATAGTACATTAGGTTCCATTGTGCCCTGATTCCAAATCCCAACCACCCACCACAGTGCCCTTCACCAATGGACTTCCGATGGAGTGTTATGACCTTACCAAATAAAATATTTATAATTATAATATTTAAAATCATATTATACTATAGTTCGTTAACTATACTTTTAAAATCCGTTTTTGCCACTTTATCCCAATATGCGGTAGCCTTTGACCAAGTACATTTAAATTCCTCCATGTCTTTACCATGTAAAGAAGCTGTAATTTTGGCCAACCGCATATACAACCATAGTTTTTCTCTCCATTCTTTAATTGAAGGTTTATTTGCTTGCTTCCATTTTTTTGCAATTATAAGTCTTGCTGCAGCAAAACTATATTGACATATGACTCTGTCACCTTTATCTAAATCTTTATTTGAAATACCCAATAAGCAAAAGGCGGGGTCTCTCTTAAGTGTTGCCTTAATCAAATTATTAGTTTCATTCAAAACGGTCACAGTTCTCTTAAGAGCTCTCTCAGCCCCACCTACCTCACAGGGTGTCTGTTGTGGGGAGGGGAAGAGAAGGCGATTGTAAGCCGGTTTGATTCTCCCTTAAGTGGTAGAGAAAGTCGGCATATAAAAACCAACTCTTCATCTTGTTCTTCTACCATTAAGGAGTATCAAAGTGGCTTACAATCGCCTTCCCTTCCTCTCCCTGCAACAGACACCCTGTGAGGTAGGTGGGGCTGAGAGAGCTCTTAAGAGAACTGTGACTAGCCCAAGGTCACCCAGCTGGCTTCAAGTGCTGGAATGGGGAAACCCAACCTGGTTCCCCAGATTAGTGTCTGCCGCCCATGTGGCGGAGTGGGGAATCAAACCCTGTTCTCCAGATTAGAGTTCCCCGCTCTTAACCACTACACCTTGCTGGTAGAGAAAAGCAGTGTATAAAAACCAAATCCTTCTCCTCCGCCTCTTCTTCTTCTGACCCCCAAGCAAGCCAAGCTGAGTGCTCCCTGAGGCGCTTCCAGCCAGCACTATGGGGGATCCTGGGCTCCGATCTGGCCAACAATCGGTCTCTGCTCACCCCTCACTTCCTCCTCTATGGCTGCTGATTGGCTGAGCTCAGTGGTCTGGTGGTGTCGGCAAAGCTACAGGGACTTGCCTTTCTTTTCTCCTGGTCACCAGCGACAACCAAGAACTTTCCCTGTAAGTTAAGGGGCCAATCCGTACGTCCCACAGTGCACAGAAAGTCTCTTGCTTTACCAAATTTACAGCATGTACAGCCAGTCATGGCTGGCCCTGCTCACATTGTTGTAACACTTTTTTCTTTTGGCTCCTGGAAGCGGGGCTTGCTCCATTCCCCAGGTGGGTCATAGAATCATAGAGTTGGAAGGGACCACCAGGGTCATCTAGTCCAACCCCCTGCACAATGCAGGAAATTCACAACTACCTCCCCCACACACACCCCAGTGACCCCTACTCCGTGCCCAGAAGATGGCCAAGGTGCCCTCCCTCTTGTGATCTGTCTAAGGTCATAGCATCAGCATTGCTGACAGATGGCCATCTAGCCTCTGCTTAAAAACCGCCAGGGAAGGAGAGCTTACCACCTCCCGAGGGAGTTTGTTCCACTGAGGAACTGCTCTGACTGTTAGAAAATTCTTCCTAATGTCTAGATGGAAACTCTTTTGATCTAATTTCAACCCGTTGGTTCTGGTCCAACCTTCAGTACACCTGGAGAAAATGACGGCTTTAGAAGGCGGACTCTATGGCATTATAGCCCATTGAAGTCCCTCCCTTCCCCCCACTTTTCCCAGACTCCACCCCCAACGTCTCCAGATATTTCCCAACCTGGAGCTGGCAACCCTACGAAGCGTATGCCCGAACAGGGAACTAAATCCCATGGTAACGCTGCTCCATTTATACTGGTGCCAAGGCACCTTTTCATTGTGTTTCTTTGGCAAAAACAGAGCAGGGTGACATGACCAGTTTTGGTATCCGTTTCTGCAAATGTGACTTTCTAGGGCTGTTTACTTTAGCAAACACAGTGCCAATGGATGTCGTTGGTACAGGTCCGTAGAAGAGCATGCTAGGACGCCAATTCTGAATTGGCTGTGCGACCCTATGCAGAGTTAATCCAGTTTAAGCAAATTGAAAGCAGTGGGCTCAGCCTTGAGAAACGCTATATAGGTCACGGTGTGGCCGCTTACAATGATTTATTTATTTACTTCATTTATGTTTATTTGATGTTATTATGTTATTTATAGCTCCGCTTTTCTTGCCGAGACTCAAGGTAGATTACATCCTGTAAGTCTGTTCA
Source organism: Euleptes europaea (assembly GCF_029931775.1). NCBI lineage: Eukaryota > Metazoa > Chordata > Lepidosauria > Squamata > Sphaerodactylidae > Euleptes > Euleptes europaea. The sequence goes on along the minus strand of NC_079330.1, from coordinate 21,198,155 downwards.
ATCAAGAGGATGGGGAGACATATAATAAACAATTTAACAGGACTAGGATTTCAGAAATCTGGAACAATGCATAAGTATTAACCAATGCAAGAAATGGTGTTATGTAAATAGAAATATAATGCAGTGATAACAAGATTAAAACATACATCAACAGATAATACATGTTGGTAGTATAGTCCACAGTCCCTTTCTTTCTATTGAAACATCTTCCTGAAACGTTCTGTTATAAATGCAGCCCCATATTTGAATAGTTCTGTTTTACATAGTTTGTGGAACGCCAGAAGTGTAGGGGCGGACCTTCCATGGGGTGAGGGGTCACTAAAAAAAATGCCCGCGTACGGGCAGTTGACGATATTGCTAGGGTTGCCAGATCCCTCTTCGCCACTGGCGGGAGGTTTTGGGAGCCTGGGGAGGGTGCAGTTTGGGGATGGGAGGGACTTCAATGCCGTAGAGTCCAATTGCCAAAGTGCCCATTTTCTTCAGGTGAACTGATCTCTATCGGCTGGAGATCAGTTTTAATAGCAGGAGGTCTCCTGTTATTACAACTGATTCTGTCATGAGGCCCATATCAAATTCATTGCTCCCCTGATCAGCGAATTCCCCGATAAGCCAGTAGAATTCCTGACTAAGAGGCTCCTGACGGGTGATACTCCACACTTTTTGCTCCCAACCGCCAAATTTTGTGCCATCACAATCAAAACTTGCAAAAATAGAATGGAAAAAATTACGTACCTTTGCTATATTTTTTAGAAATATTAAGATGCTAAGTTAATTCTTGTGATTTGTGTTAAAATCTTACATTTTAAATAACATTAGACTTTTATCTAATTTTGTAATTTGTATTAATTTTGCAGTTTTATTAAGTCCATTAATTTTGTGCATAACGTTTGGCTGGTCAAACAGACCGTATCAATAAACTTACTTACTTACTTAACAGGAGATCTCCAGCTAGTACCTGGAGGTTGGCAACCCTAGATATTGCCCAGTTGCAGGGCGGCACTCCTAGAAGGCCCTGTTCAGATGAGTGGAGTTGTCATGGCAGGGCATAGGCGGAGAGGCTGACCTGCTGATCTTACATGGTTTTCCTCTCCTCCGTTTTATCCTCATAAAAGAACCCTGTGAGACTGTGGCAGTCATGAACATGGGATCGCAAGCAACACCAGTTAATTCAGGGATGCCAGCCTCCAGGCAGGACCTGGGGATCCCCTTGAATCACTGCTCGCCTTCAGACTATGGAGATCAGTTCCCCTAGAGAAAGTGGATGCTTTGGGGCGGGGGTGGACTGTATGGCATTGTACCCCACTGAGGTCCCTGTCCTCCCCAGGCTCCACCCCCAAATCTCAAGGAGTTTCCCAACCTGGAGCCGCAACCCTACCTCCCATCCCTCCCCGGTGGCCAGAGGGGACCTGGCAACTCTAAGTTAACTGGATGCATGAATGACTGGTTGTCTGATTTTCTTGATATGCATGCTTATAATCATGTACAGTTACAATGGGTTCATCACGCATACAGGAAACACCTAAAAAAAAGACTGTTCTGGAATCTTAACTGTGCAAGTGAGATCCGGGTTGCTTTTTGTTTGGGTGATTTTGTGTCTAAAGTGGAGTTCTCCTGTATAAATGTCTTGAAGACATAATGGTGTTTATCTGTAATTTGATAATTAAAAGAAGGCTGCAGTTTGCCATGCTGTGGAAAGCTTCTAACAAGCTAGTAGAGTCGAGCCAAAAGGGAATAATTGGGATCCTGACGTTTGTTTGGGAGTATTCATGCACAAAGGGTTCTTTGTGCTGAAATTGTAAGAGTTGAGTCCGGTTTGTGGAGACTGCTCACATCCAGACATGAACCGGATCCTGGAACTGTCCTTCGGCCTCCAGAAACCAGCGTTGAGGCCAAGCGATGATTTGAAGTATAGTAGGTACACTTTTTAGACTCGGATTGCAGAAATCCCGAAAGGTTCATTGGCTGCACAAGGCTCTTTTTCCAGTCCAACCTACCTCTCAGGATGGCTGTTAAAAGATACTGCCTTAAAGAGATTAACGTATACAGATTTGATGATAAATCCCCCCTTTTTATGATTAGAAAGGACTTGGAGGCCGATCCTTAGAGTGTGTTTGCTGATTCATTCCAAAGAGTACTGCTGTTCGTAACTTTATAAATCTCTGCTGTACCCTCATAAGGATTCATTTGGGCCAACTCTACCTTATCTTTAAGGGCCTGTGACACCAAGCTCCTTTACCAATACAGCAGGTGCTTTTGAGAGCATGATGCTGAAGCAACTATCAGCTGTAATCCTTTAGTGCTGTAGGAGTGGTCTCTTAAATGTTATTTTTAATGATGTATTGTTGGAGGGCTACTTTCTCCCAGGGAACTGCTCTCTGTAGTCTGGAGATCAGTTGAAATAAACTAAAAAACAATCCTGTTTGGGAGGAAGGTCTATGCGTTTCTGTTCAGGAATCCAGGGTTGCCTACAATATCCAGGGGAGGAGGATTCATTGTGATAGACTTTTGCATACTGGTCCTGTCTTTTAGGATATGTCTGTCAAAATTCTCCTGATACTGCCTGGATTTCCATTGTTGAAACTTGACAGGTTAGTGCTTCTGTTATCTTCAGAACAGGGCTTCTCCTGGGTATCTGTTAACGTGTTTTGGGAGTTTGCCCTAATTTATCTCCTGTGACACCACCTGGT